>NW_027287316.1:30002934-30667934 GCF_022747635.1 Hetaerina americana
CGATGTGTGTTTGCTATAGATTTTAATTGCCTCCATCTTACCAATCACTTCTTTTATTTTGCGCTTACGGTCCCTTACCTGCTGACTTTTAAAGGCGAGTGTAACTCACTGGTCACATCAGGAGTCTCTGAAATTAAATACGCAAGAATATCTACCATTCCTAATTTTCACACTTTGGGTGAGGAAGTGAAAGGACGGATGCGACAATCCCTTCCCCCGGCTTCAGGAAAAACCTCCGGGTATCGAAAAGAAAGTGGCGGAGGTATTAGCCTTACGGGAACGGATACGAGATACCACTCTTCTCGTCCCGATCCTATTCCTATAAGAAAAGGAACCCCTTTCCGGGCGCGCTGGATATTACTACTCATTCTCCCGGACGAAGTATTACACGAAGGAGAGTGGAGGTTTTCCGTAGGGAAACGTCTCCTTTTCCCCACAGGCGCCGCCGAATCGAGTTACGGTACCCCCGAAGCTTTTTCAACCCCCCCTCCCTACAGTTTCGCGCTCAATCCAACTCCCCTTATTCCTCCTCCCCTCAAAAACCTCTCTCTTCTCCCACCTCTTCCTCCACCACTCCCATCTCTTCCGTTTTTTTCTTCACCTAACGATCGAGGCGGGAGTTTTGAGTTCGCGGCGGAACTCTTGGGAGAGGCGTCTTTGTGTGCGGGTGGGAGGAAATGCGAGGGGGAGGGCGTTGACGTGCGGAGCCGTTGTGGTAGAGTAGTGTGGAGGAGAAGGTGGGAGGAGGGTAGAAGCAGGTGGGGATGGGGGACATAAAGGCTCCCGCCGCACGCCTATATCCTATCTGTCGCGCAGGGAGAGTAGGGGCACGGGTTTAAAATTAATCAGCGCGTGGTTGGTAACCCACCCCCCACACCTTCCCTCCCCCACACCTCTTTCCCTTCCGAATGCGGGCCACGACCCAACTTACCCCTCATACCCTCTCCTCCCAAGCACTTCATCCACAAGGCGGGAAACTGAAAGGCATTAGGGCGATGGGAGTAATAGTTTCCCCAAGGAGAGTAGCGCGACGAAAACACAGGGCAACACGACGAAGAGTAACTTCAGCGATTCCATTCGAATCTTTTACGTACAGCGAAGAGAGTTCCTTGCTCCCACGCCTCATGCTGTTAGAAACGAATCCGATGAGACTTGAATCGCTCGTTGGAATAAAGACTTTAAAAAGATGCTTTTTCATTTATTCTTTTTTCTTGCGTTTCCTTGGCATTCAAAGCTTGCCTTCCATTTCATCTGCTCGACGAGGGAATACTGAAAGTTTCCTGCAGTGCCACAGGTGCATTTGGAGGTAAACTGGGTATTTTAATCTCATAAAAATCGTTTATTGCTAGAAAATACGAGCAAAAGGGTTTTGGTTAGTTAATTAATTCAATTTTTATGGGTACAACTTCAACGATAAATTAATGATACCTGCGTAAGCCTTTAATTATTGAAATTCATTTCTTTAAAATAGTTGATAAATGACAGAGCCACAATATTCGTTAACTTTTTATCAAAAAGAGTATTGCTACCAAACAAATGTTTTCCAAGGTCCAATTTTACCATATATCCAAGTAGACCAGCGAGAGAAAAAAATATGCATATATTAAATAAGGCAAGTTTAACTAGATACTTTGGAGTAGGGAGTCATGATTACTCGTTATCAGTGGGATATTTTGCTTTAGTTCATTACTGATGAATAAATAAACGCATACATTTTTGTATGGTTTTACTTTCGCCATTTTAGTGGGATTTTATTCAGTCTTTGTTGTTTGCCTCACGGCCATGAATTAAACATATGTTTGTTGGCCATATTTGTAAAAATGTTGTGTGTTTGTAATTTTTTCAATTTTTCAAAATAAATGTTATTCGGACTCAAGAACAGATTACTTATGTTTGCTCCAAATAGATCTTTTCCATAAAAAGTTATCATTTTTTTCATTCAATCAGTTTATTCCCTCGTAATATTAAGTTAGTTTAAGCATGCCAGTAGTTAAAGAGCCCTCGATTTCATATTACTTAGGCATAAATTTCTTGTAGTCATGCCTTGATTGACTCTTTGATGTTTTTTCATAGGATCTTTATGTGACTACATTCATAAGTCATTGGCAAAGAACGCAAAGAAATGGCTACGGAGTTGGATATTCTTCGCAGAAAACTACGTGAAATTTATAATTTTGTATAATAATCCTACAGCCAATCATTATTTAAATCTCAAACAAAAAGCTCCTTCTTGAAACCATGTTTTATACGAATGACCAATTTAATATTCCGCCCGCCTAATAGGATAATCGAAAGCATTTTAATAATACGTATTTAGTTAGCATCACTTGCATTTTTGTTTTTAATGTGGTCCGGGTGAGATATTATTATTAACCAACTAGAATGTATCGGGCTCGAAATACGAGCTCAAGACAGTGTTTGAACCCACCTACTTCGGTATAGTTAGCAAACCCGTCAAGCCGACCATGTTGGACCCAACACGTTACCAAAAATTCTCGAATCTCCGAGTTTTTGAATTTTTCAACTTCAAAAGCCTCTTTTTCCCAGAAAATTAGCAAAAATACCTTAAAAAAAATCAGAAAAAATATTTTAATTTTTTAGCATGAATTTCCATAAAAAAGGTCGGTTTTCCATTTTTCCTCCGAAATGGAAAAAAATGTGGCATACTGCTTGACAGAAGGGAAGCTAGAGAAAAATAAATGTGGGACATTCTGGAGGTAGACTTCTACACCAGGGGACTTATATAAGCCCTCTTTTTTTTGGGAACTCATGTTCGCCGAGGATAATGACATGAATTTTTCTTTTTGATTTTAGTTTTCAGTCATACTGGATTTTCTAAAATCGTACTTCAACAGACAACCGTAAAACCTTTCCCCTAAAAGAATTTTATTAGTTTTATGAGGTCTATTTAATGCAAATTTTGGCATTCAAAATATTTTGTCAACACCTATCAGCTTTCCAACAGGTATAATCTTAACTTATTGGATGAGATAAGCTTATCTGAGGGTAATGCTAGTGTTGGAGATTTACTAAAAAACTTCCCAGCAAAGGATTGAAGAACCGTGTTCTGATTTTTCCCGGTAGAGAAATAAATAACCGGTCCAGTGATTTGAATAAAAATTGCAGGTGTATTAGGGTTCCAAGGAATGGAAGGTAATATGGTAAGGTTTTGGAAACTTCTACAGTGGCTCAATGTTTTTGCATTACAAATTAGTGAATGAGCCATCACATGCCTTTATGCCTCGTATTCCACACTTTCGTGTTTCCTCGTAGCAACGTCTGTGAGGAGAGAACATACGACTTCACTTCGTGATTTTTACGCTCAGCTATAAGCCATAAGCTGGCCTTGCTAGCCGTGAAAATAACGAATATACGAGTATTCATGCAAACGAATCGCCACCATTTATTGAGCTCTTTTTGCACGTGAATTGTATGTTGTGTAGTATATTGTCCACAAGAATGAGCCGACATTGACCTCTTACTCATATCATTCCGCCAATAATTAACGAGCATACATTCATACCTATCTATGAATGATTGATAAACTCATATTATGTTCTTTCTAGGTAGGTAAATTTAGAAAGACCTCATTTTATTTAATTACCAGAAAGTGTCTTACTTTTACTAATTTATTCCGTACCATCTCGTTTACGCACACTTATTTCACCTCTGTCCATGCGTTTAATATTCCACAAATGCTATTCTGTTCCTAGCTCCCCCACGTTCACCCATGAATTTTTTGTTCTTTCCATTCATTAATTACTTGAGGAGAGTTTGTCCTTACAATAGGAGCGTGAGGCCCAGAAATTAGCGCTTTTTGAAAGGATTTGACTATGGTATACCGATCATGGGGAAGAATGAAAGGATAAGCTATATGGTGTGGTAATATTGGGGGAATGTATGTGATAAAAATGAGCAAGCGTAGTTGATAGGCCGGCGGTGAGGGGTGCTCATGCAGCAGACTTTGATCTAGTGATTATAGGTGAATGTTAACAATTAAAAAAATTAAAGATCTGTGGCATTAAGTCTTGATGGCATAAAACTTTTGTTGTTATCCTTAAACTATATTTTGGTGCGATCGCGTATTTCCGAGAGTGTATTTAAACGCATCACTGTCGGAGTATCTTATTTTGTATGAGTAGCGTAATGTATTAATAGAGTTAGCGTCTGTCATTGTTCCCTCGCTGGTAGGGGTAAACTTCAATCCATTTTACCTTTTTTAAAAGTAAAATGCCAGAATCTCTTCCTCAAATGTTGCTGCTCCCTTCTAATTCTCTGGGACATCCAGGAATGTTTCCTGTCAACACTCACTTTCCTCTTGTAAAGTTTTCCCTTGAGTTTGTGAAATCCCTTTGAATTTTTTGCATAATTTCTCTAAAGTCACTATTTTCTTTTTAAGGATCTTTAATTCCTTACGCTGTTCGTGAATGCGGTCTAACTAATTCTAAAAGAATCCAGCCTCAATTTTTTATCATTGCAATTACCTACAATTCTTCTTTTGAAATTATGTCTCGTGGGGAAACTTAATATTCTTTCAGTTTTTATTTTCCAGAAAAGGTTACAGCTGAGAGCCATTCCTTAAGTGGGTCCTTGGGTTGTTTTGAATTGGTGTCTGTAATCCAGGCCTTTAAGCTCAAATCCAAAACATTCTTCCTTAAAATTTGAAAATATGAGTTCTCCTTAGTCGCTGTATGGCTTTATATACAATAATTGTATAAGGGACCACAATTATATTACAAAATAGTTAATACTGAAATAGTAAAGAGGAAGCACATATCATATTACGATTTAAATAAAAATTGCAGTGGGGGAATACAGTGGTTTTAGCAGTATTAAGATAAAGCGAGAGTAGTCCCGTTTTATGCTATTTCTATAAAATTAGGTCTTTAATAAAGTCCCCGAATATTACTAAGCCGCTGGTGGCATCGTAAACTTGTGAATCTTGAAGATGTATTATTTTAAAATGATACCAGTAACTAATCTATTTAAAATGAGTTTTCTCGCAATTACTCCCAGGGATTTATGTAAAAATTGTTAAAACTGCTTAGCTGAAAGAAGAAAAGGAATGAGGTTACTTCGCAGTAAAAGTCTCTGTGATAAAACAATAGATGAAGATAGTGGAGCATGGTCTTAAACCTACTCATCATATAAAAAAAACTAGGTTCATAAATGAAAATGGCAAGATGCGCAAATGAGAATCCAAGACTTGGTGAAATAGAAGAGTAGTAAAAAGGTATGCAAATAAATAAATGTGGATTTCAATAAATATTTCTACGAGGGTCATCCGGAAAGTAGTACCCGTTCGTGAAATAAAGACACAAAAGTAAATATTAACAAACATAAAAAATTTTATTTGAAAGAGGATACTTTAAACTACTTCTCAACATAATCTCCAAGCAAATTAAGGCATTTGTCATAACGTGTGACAAGTTTCTGTATTCCTGCTGCATAGTCCTTCGCCGCCAGCTCATTGAGATACGCGAGGGACCCATCTTGCACAAATTTTTGCATAATGCAGATGGTGTTTAACAATTTCATGAACAATTGTTCGAGAAACATTGGGAAAATGCTCACAGATGTCATCAATTGTGACGCGCCGATCGTTCCTCACGAATTCGTCAACTGAGCTCACCAGTTGGTCTGTAATGACAGACGGTCTCTCCGAACGCTCATCGTCGTGTGTGTTCCCCCTCCCCATGTTGAAGTTGCGACACCACCGCCGAACAGACGACTCGTCCATTACATTGTCTCCATACACCTCCTTTAATTGGCGATGAATATCACATGGGCGAACGTTTCTTGCATTGGGGAATTTAATCACTGCCCTCACTTCACAACTGGCGGCGTTCTCAATTTTTTTAAACATTGTAAACAATCACAGAAACAACACAGGCAATGCTAGCGTCACGCAACTTGGCTCAGAGAAGGCAGACAAGCCACTGAAGCTATCTGACCTCGTCCAGCGGCTACTCGCGTCGTCAGCACTTCATGCGGCACGAACGGGTACTACTTTCCGGATGACCCTCGTATATTAATCTAATGGAAATATCTGTGTGCGTAACTACATCGTACATTTGCGACGTATTTCATTCTGTTGCCCTTTTGCGTAGATTTTATGGAAGGAAATGCTGGAGAGGCATTTTTCCGGCGCTTTCTATAATTTTTATTCGCAGAACGTTCCTCATTTCCCTTTCGTCTTTCCTCGGTTTGAGAGTGTGATGAGGGTGAGAGGAAATGTCAAGGAAAAGGGAAAACGGAAATTAGAAATAAAATGGAATGATCCCGTTTCGTATTTGTCTGTCTTTTGCTTTTGTGAGAAACTTCACTAGTTTCTCAAAGACCCGGGAATGAGGCCTTCCCATTTTTCGCCATTTGTCAGAATCCAGCGGGTTGACATGTGGCTTGCTAATGCTATATCGGCAAACTATCTGACTGTTTAATGCTTAGCCAGATATATTACACCTTTTGATGTCCTTTCATTAAGTTTAAAGCCTCGAAATACTTCTAAAAACTTACATTCTTTTTCTGCAAAAAGTGATCTATAATAATGCATATTTAAAAGGTTGACAAAAATAAATTGATGTGAAATTAATATAGCGAGATATTTATCCCGTTCAGAATCTCATGAATGAATGCTAGCTAGTTAAAAGCAAAATTTCAACAAGAATCCAATGACGAAGACCTTACTCCCCACTCAAAGGCAAGTTTGAACTTCCTAATTGTTTTAAGAGATGCATTTTCTCTGGATATTTCTCTCTGAATAAAATCAGCTGCGGAAATATATTTATTTTTGTCTCCAATCCTTTTTATCAATTTATGGCCATTCTAGAAGTAGAGGTAAAACCAGTCTTCCTCTTAAACCATGCTTAAGGAATTTTTTCATGGGTTTGCACTCTTGTTATAGCGCTTTCCAAATTGTCTTATGTAATTATAGAGCCATGGTTTTCTTATGGAATCCTGGGTCCCAGCTCTTTTTGAATATTATTTGTATTTCTTTTTATTTCGGCGGTTTTGTTTTCAAATTAACTTTTTATTGTCATACTTAATATTATATTTATTGAATCATGAATATGCTCCTCAATATAACTTATCACATTGTGTACTTTGTAAAATACTATCGGTTAGATTTATCACAATTTACATACAACATATACTTTTACGTGCACTTAAGCTTAATAGGCGAAACTTGATTTAGTTTTATGTCATCTTTCCTCCTTGTTGAACGTAGGGACTCACTTATGTTCACAGAGGAATACTTCTCTAATACTGGATGCACTTCTTTATAAAACGCCTAGTATTCTTAAATGCATTATCTTATTTAATTGCAGGTGTGTAGTGAAATGAGTGAAGTGGAGTGAAGCAGTGGTGGGCACCGAGACTTTTGAATCTCAGTTGGCAGAAACTTGAGTGGTCCGTCTCCCCTCAGTCAAGATAACAGTTGCTAGAAGGGTAAGTTAATATGAGCTCATTCCTATCGCGTCTTGTTAGTGTATATGGGACATCAACATATTATTATTGCTGGAAACATTTTCAAGCTTCTAGACGGACATCCATGGAAATATGCCGTAGTTTTTATAGAATTCCTTGTTTATACATATAATCTACAGAGTTATTACCGAAAACTCATGGTAAGATTTATGCAGTTTCCCATGACGACATTCGTTTTCCGCTGTTACCTTGCGGCACAAGAAATAAGTAACTAGCAGGTATTGTTTGGAGCGCATAAGCCGTTAATGAGACGCTTCATCCATGTCTTTGTATGCCTACGGTTTAAGGTACTTGGGAATTTTTGATTGAGGGTTTTGGTCAAGAGTTTTGTCTTTCCTGACACTTATTTCTAAGTGAGGCAGAAAATTGAAATTTTCCATCAAAACAATTCTTTTCTACGAGGAATTCCGCTGAAGTGTACAATATTTCGTAATTACGTCCATTATAAAGTATAAAAATTGAGTGTGACATTGGCTGAGCCAAACTTTTCCAAAGCTCTCCAAGCTGAATTTTTACACTCTGTTAACAGATTTCTATCTGTTCTGTTTCTGTCCTGCATATAGATTTTTTGAATTCTAATCGTAAAAAAATACATTATTCTCTATATCTGCCTATTTCCTTTTAGTAAACCCTCTAGGCAAAATATATTTGGTTTGATGTTTTAAATAACATCAAAGCAGAGCATCGGATATATCGAGTGTGGATTTTCCGCAGAACTAAAAAAGTCTTAGATACTGTAAAAATTGGAAATAAATCCTTTGTAAAACTAGTGCTCTAGTCAACTACTTGCACTCATACTCCATCGTTCATCGGATGCAATTTAGTACACGCCCTAAATAGGGAATAGGATAGAAAAACATGGGCGAGGAGATCTCTATCCTTTCTTTATTAACTGTTAATTAAATCAGTAATTGACAATTAAATCAGACATCTATCATATACACGGGTTTATATCGGTTTTTGCAGATTGCTTTGATGGAAGCATTTGAAATGTCCGTTATTAGCTAATATTTAAATCAAAAGATTTCAGGACGCCATCTGTCCCGAGAAAATGACCTAATTTAAAATTATCAAGTAACAAAGAATACATTTTGCGAGCTTCTTTTGATCCTATCTTTCTCGGGTGGCTGAAAAGTATGTAATAAGCTTTAGAAATATAATAAATTTACAAAATATGAAAATTTAATGTAAGATATACGAGGGTCATCCGGAAGGTAGTACCCGTTCGTACCGCATGAAGTGCTGACGACGCGAGTAGCCGCTGGACGAGGTCAGATAGCTTCAGTGGCTTGTCTGCCTTCTCTGAGCCAAGTTGCGTGACGCTAGCATTGCCTGTGTTGTTTCTGTGATTGTTTACAATGTTTAAAAAAATTGAGAACGCCGCCAGTTGTGAAGTGAGGGCAGTGATTAAATTCCCCAATGCAAGAAACGTTCGCCCATGTGATATTCATCGCCAATTAAAGGAGGTGTATGGAGACAATGTAATGGACGAGTCGTCTGTTCGGCGGTGGTGTCGCAACTTCAACATGGGGAGGGGGAACACACACGACGATGAGCGTTCGGAGAGACCGTCTGTCATTACAGACCAACTGGTGAGCTCAGTTGACGAATTCGTGAGGAACGATCGGCGCGTCACAATTGATGACATCTGTGAGCATTTTCCCAATGTTTCTCGAACAATTGTTCATGAAATTGTTAAACACCATCTGCATTATGCAAAAATTTGTGCAAGATGGGTCCCTCGCGTATCTCAATGAGCTGGCGGCGAAGGACTATGCAGCAGGAATACAGAAACTTGTCACACGTTATGACAAATGCCTTAATTTGCTTGGAGATTATGTTGAGAAGTAGTTTAAAGTATCCTCTTTCAAATAAAATTTTTTATGTTTGTTAATATTTACTTTTGTGTCTTTATTTCACGAACGGGTACTACTTTCCGGATGACCCTCGTAAAATAAGGGTGTTTATGCGGTACCATTTTGTGAATCTGCCACGAACTTGAAGTAATTCGTAGAAATCATTTTATTAGTTCGCGCGCTCCTCTGCCTTAATTTTCATTTCAGGGAGGTACTCATTCACTCTTACGAAATTGCCTAATTTTCACACATTTTCAATCTTTGTTTTAATGATTCCTCTCGATACCTATGAACTCTGAGTGATTTCCGTAATATAATTTTTTAGTCTTTCACATATTCAAAGGATCTTTTGTCTGGAGCTCGAAAAACCAGAATACCTAAACCACGTTGTAACATACAGGATTCGTCCGGAAAATAAGTGTACTGAGCTCAGGAAAAAAAAAATTATTACACTTTTACATATCTTAAGCTAATATTCCTCAAAATAGGACCCTTGTGAGTCGATACACTTGTTCCAGCGGCGTTCCCATTCCTGGAACGCTCCCGCGAAGGCATCATCGGGAACCTCTCGAAGACTCGTCGTCGACCTCTTCTCTGCCCTCCACGAACATCTTGTGCCACCGAAAGATCATGTTTCTGGACATGGCTGACTCCCCGTAAGCCTGGTTAATCATACCGACAGTTTCGGTAGACGATTTCCCAAGCTTTACCGCAAATTTGATGGAATAACGCTGCTCCAAAAACTTCGGCATCGCGTTCCGTGACGTGGGTCGAGCGTGGAGGTTCGCGTTAACAGAGCTCCTCACTACACCACAGCTCAGAGCCGACTGCCTTTTTCAGCGTCGCTTGCCAACCTACCCCCCTCCAATCGCAGCCCGTCAGAGCGGTGCTGGGCGCGCCTTGAGCGGCGCGCCCAGCCCAGGAGTCAGTACACTTATTTTCCGGACGAACCCTGTACGTCAGTGTAATGCGGGTAGTCTATAATTTAGGAAACGCTCATAACATGCGTATTGTTCCAATATTCAGGCGTTGAACTTCATAATTACTAGCTGTAGAATGCAGAAAACATTGGAGTGGAATCACTAAATAGCCTTCGTGCTACTGATTTCGTGCTCTCAAAGCAATATGTTATGCAATGATCGTTGTGCTTCTCTTTAAATTTCCATACATTAGACATACTAAAGGCTTTATCTTAAATGTAAAAAGTCGCCTCAGTAATTTAGTATTAAAGACAAACTGACAGTAGGAAGGACAAACGAAACCGATCAATTTGTGGGCTCATTAGCGTTAAATTACTGTTGAAATCCATCGGATGATGATATTAACTTAGAGCAGTGTTTTGATTATAGTTCAATTTATAACGGCGCGTCATATCGGTAAGTTATTCATATGAAAAAATCGAAAACTTCTTGTTCATTGTCATTGTCTGTATCCAAGCGAAGTTCGGTTGGAAAGGTAATGGGGATCCAACTAATCCTTTCAGATCCAACATCTAGGCAATAAACCCAAAGGTTGGTTATGAAAAGTGAGTTCATCACCTAATATACCGTATACTGCGTATGAAATCCACACATCAAGGCCGAGGGGCAATTACTTTCCCTGTGCTACCCGTGATTTCCGTGGAAGATCTTAAGCCTAGAAAATCACGTAACTTCGGTGAACTGAATTTTCCCATAGACATCAACAGTCCAACGCTTTACCCACGGAACTACCACGTTGGAACAGAAGTAGAGCCCTAGAGTTATTACCCAAGTTAAACCCTAGAATAAATACTCGTAAATGTACAGGGTGCGGCAAAATAACTTCCTATTTCAAAAGCGTTTTGTGTTTGAATAAAGGAAGTTATGTTGCTGCACACTTTACTATCAGAAAAACTTTTCTTGACTGTCTAAAAATGGACTAACCGTTTTCCGTTTAAAAATTTGGGAACACACCAAAGCGGTATAACGAGGCTTCACTTTTTTGGTGAAATCATCAAAACGATATAATTATATGCTTTGGCTTAAAAGACCAAAGGTTAGTAAATTGCGTTTTAACTTGTTGAAATCATAATAAATGCGTGTACGATATATAAAGCATTATATAACATCCAGAATGAACAGGTGAAAACCATTAATATTTTTGAGACGATCATTGAAAAGTTAATATTTTTTTCAATTTCTTGATGGCAATTGGACTTCCATCAAGTCCAAGTTTCAGTCCTTGTGTACCCTTTTTAGATTATTACATTTCCCGACACCTACGCGCCATCGTGACGCACAAAGAGATTAATGTTTTAATCAACCCCTTCGTCTTCTTTCTCGCCATGAGTTTTACTAATGACTGTTTATTCACCTTTCTGCGGTTTTCCATCCAAGACCTATTTAACGATCCCAATTGTGAACCGAGTTTGCCTACTTTCCTTAAGTCCCTTTTCGGGGAAGGGCGGTTGCCTTTTACGCGAGATTGCAACGGCTGGGAGAATAAGGCCGGTTGGCAAGCGGAGCGGAGGGGGAGAAGGGGGAGGGACTGTGTAGGAAGGGAGTTGGGCGAGAAAGAGTCCGGGGGAAGGTAGGGGTGGGAAGAATGGGGTTCTTTCGATGAGTGGGAGGGGGTTGAGCATTTTCCTTTTTTTTCCTTGTTCCGTGGTGACCCATCATCGTCGATCTCCCGCCTGGTCTCGACTACTTGTTGCATTTGGAATGAGCGTTTGGGAGAAAGGATTAGGGCTCGGGGCGAACGCTGTGTTCAGGAAGGGGAAAGGAGGTAGGGGGAAGAGAGGTGGGGGTTAGTGATCGTGGAGAGGGGAGGAATAGTAGGAGGGGGGAGTGGGTTGAACAAACGTGAGAATTGATGGACTCGGGATATTTTGGTATCGCGTGGAGGGTGGGGGAGAGTCGCTCCTTTTTTTTCCAATACGGGCGTCGTCGTGAGGAACCCCACCCAAAACGTTCGCCCAAGCGCCTCCCATACTGCCCACGCCGCACACTCTCTTTCATTTGATCCCCCCATCCATTCCCTCCCGTTTCTTTTATTCAGTGTCCGCGTGAGCGAACGCGTGCCTCCCGGTCGCCTTTCTCCCTCGATGGATTATTAAAAGAACTAAGTCGGGAATCACTAACGTGCCAAGGGCTAAATTATGGATTGAATGTCTAAAATAAATTGGAAGTAATGATCATGTGAACTATGTAAAATACTGCAATCGTCGCAATATGATAGGGAAGATCATGAGAATGTGATTAAAGTAATATACTAATGAATCGCTAGGCATTTTATCCATGATCGATTAGGCATCAGGATACCTTTCATAGACCGTGCTAAGTAAGCAACTGTTTAAGTTATGCACCCTATTGTGTGCTCATTCTAATACCTAACTGTATTTTATATTCTTTTTACCCTTTCTAGATGCTCATCTATATACATGGAGAAAATTGAAAACATGAAGTTAGATATCGTAGAGCAAAAAATATTTTTGTAAAAATGAATGCCATAATTTGAATTATTTAACTTCTCTAATAGTTACTGGTATTTAAGTAATATGCTCCCTATATCGCATGCACTAGTTGTGGCTTGTGGAATAGGCCCCATATCCTCTTGCACGCCCAAACCTGTAGTCTCTCTTATACGCACTAATAAGGGAGCTCGTGCGTTGGTCATTTTAACAACATTTTAGACAATTGTTTGGTGTAGCGGGGGTTATGATAAGCTTCATATTATGATGGTGATAGACTTTAGAATAATGTTTACGGGCAAAAGGCTTAAAAAAATTATGCATAGCATACAAATGAGAGAAAGGGAATGGAAATATGTCTTACGAAAGTTATAATCTTTCATTTGAAAGAGCGTCACGAATCATATATTTGGTAAGCTTTTTGTCTATTTGGTTGTTACTGTTAGGTATTGATAGGCATTTACGAAATGCGGAATATATTGATTTTATATTTGATTATAAATTCTGAACTTGTACAACTAACATCGATTTGAATTTATCAATTGACAAAGTGCAATACCATTTATAGTATGCATATTGCAAATTTGAAAATTTTCATACGGATATTCGCTGTGAATACCGCCCTTGAGCTTCTCGCCCAATCCTATTGAGGTGCGAACAAAAATTTATTTACTCATTTTACAAATTTTAATGCAAAAAAAGTCTGTCCAAGTGGTGATCTTTAAGATTTCCTAGGTTGTAGTACCATAGGTTTTTAAATAGTTCTAGAACTAAATTTCACGAACGTCATTCTCCAATGAATCAGAGAAAAGTTATTGAAATGTAAATTGATTGAAGGACACGTATGAATTAGAGTCCTTGCTTATTTATCTGAGTAGTTGGGCTATTTCGTATCGAAGTCCATTATCCCCGCTGTTCTTGTAATCGAATTACATTTGAAATATTCTCTCCTGATTTGATATGTGAATTTGAACTCAACTCCCATATAGCATTAGGTTATCTTCGTCGATAACTTACGTTTAGTAGGAAACTGCCGCTTCTCTTAATGCGTATCAAGGCTTTATTAATTACCAATATTTATTGCTTCCATTTACTTTTTCCCACGTCTCCGCCGTTTTGCCAAACGACCCTCACGCCCCCGTCAGCTACCAGTTTTAGAACTTCCTGCTCGTCTCTATCTCTTTATCCAGCTCTGAACCGTTAGTAACACTTCTGCACTCGTATCATTTTTTCATTTAACTTAATACACGCATGATTCTCTGCAATGACCTATAAGATGCCTTTCATATACCATTTTTGAGGTTTAAAGAAGTTTGGGAAAATACGCGGAAAACAGAGTGGGATACACGAAAAAGCGTTGAATGTTTGGGAAATATGAGGATGTTATTAGAAATGTTCGACGAAAGCGGGACACTGAGTGGAATTTTGATGGACCCTGCAAAAAATAGGTACCTCTACTCAGTAGGCTTTCGGTAAATATTTTGAAAATAAACCTATATGCTTAGGACGCACTAGGTCGAAAACTTTTTTCCATAAGCCCTAAAGCAATAGTGAGGTAAGTAATGGGCTACATTAACGGGCATATATGTCTTAATATTGATTGCTGCGTTTGTTAACCCATTGGTTTTTAGTGAAGGTACCGAGGTTGCTTTTTGACGCTGGGGATTAGTTGTATTTGTGCAATTCTAGCTGTCTCGAGGAGAATATTGAAAGCTCATTTCCTCTTGATGGTATGCTATTCATCACCTCTACCGTAAATTTATAACGCCGACACCAGGTTTACATTCAAACCTCCCGATCAACAAGAATCGCACATAATATGTTAACAGCAAAGCATAAAGACGAATATCATATAATTGGATATGCTTACACCACAAAACATGATACCACTCTCAGAAGAGATCCGGTGGAAGAGTAAAAGGTGCTCCCACGCATGGCATTTCATACGGCGCGGGGTGAATAACCGTGGGAAAAAAACTCATCGGGGTGTACTTATTACTCCTTTTTTTCTCTTTTCACCTCTCTTCTGTTCTCTTTCACCTCCGGGTATGGTGTATTGGGAGAGAGAAATTGTTGTATAAACTTTAACATATGCCCTTTCTTTTAGAGACTTATTTTTACCGTATTCATATACCCTTTTCAACCAGTCTATCCCTGCATAATTTATGTTCACTTTTCCACTCTGTTGCTTCTTTCCTCGGGTTATTTGGTGTGGAGACTAGAATTTGTACTTTGAAATCATGGTTTTTAGAATTAAAAAATCGCAGATCATTTTAATTCCGAGTGTATATTTTGCGGCGATACAAGGACGATATTGAATCCCGGTTGCAATATCTCTGTGTAATCCTACAATCTTCGCTTTATACGTAGTTGTCTATAATTAGCAGGAAAATTGCATGATGGTAATGCTGTCAATCTTCCCACGGTCTCTACGGTGGTATTCATTTTAAAATACCTTCAATCTTTAGAAATTGGGGTGGGGTGTAGACAGTTGCTTTTTTATGGTATTCAGTATCAGGTATAAATATGAAGCTTCCTCATAAGTTTGGGTCTGAAAAAGTCCCCGACACTTATGAAAAATGAGTAATGAGTTTTACTTTGATAACGTAGTTAAACTCGAGTAATTTTGATGGCGTTTATTACTAAATAGGGCGTTACCTATCTCATTTGCATGCATCAAAGTATTTATGATTACCGATTAGGTGAACATGTTTTTACTGTATCCCTTTATTTTATGTATTAAACATTCTTTTTAATTTTATGGTTTCTAATTCTGCTTCTACGTGAATCACAATGATTATTGATTTTGTTTCTGTTTAAATAAATGTAGGTGTGGATCTTGTGTGATAAAATTCTGCAAATTAATTGCCGTAAAACCAATGAGTTGCCATGGTAATGGTCATGATTTCGCATGGTAAATACAAACAAAGGCCCTCTCGCCAGTTTTATATAAACGCAGTCTTGTTAAGGAGAGAAGAATGACATTAAAACACGTTTTACTCTCATTAGGGCTTAATCAACAAAATGTGTTTCATTTTGAGGCGACGCGATCAATCCTGAGCTTCAAAACTATGGATTGCAACATCGATCGGGCGGAATTTTCTTCCCTCCTCCTATTGCACTCATTTTCTTTTGATTCTCGGAAATCTTTTCCAACCTTCGCAATTCCACCCGAAAAACCTTTTGCTTCTGAGGTTATCTCTCGAGTGCCAATTATTTGATTGAGTCCCACGTTTCTTGCCTTCGTTTTCATTTATATCCCCTCAATCCGCTGATGGTAAGACATAATTAAATTTTAGTCTCGCGCTCTCTCCCGAGAGAACTTAATTGCCTTGGATCTATCCTTTATCGAAAAAAATTAGCCACCCAAGTTCGTGCGGATTTTGCCGCGGAGAACAGC
This sequence comes from Hetaerina americana, assembly GCF_022747635.1. Taxonomy (NCBI): domain Eukaryota; kingdom Metazoa; phylum Arthropoda; class Insecta; order Odonata; family Calopterygidae; genus Hetaerina; species Hetaerina americana. The sequence continues at coordinate 30,019,109 of NW_027287316.1, forward strand.
TGACACAGGCGTTGTTTTTGCATCAGTTTCTTCCACGTTTATTTTTTATCGCTCTTCGGGGATTTACTTTATTTTTTATTGATACCTAAGAGTAATCAATGGCAAAATCAGAGAACCCTTAAGCTTTTGGCGAAAAAGTACCCGCAAAAGCTTTGCAAGAAAATGTCGTTCTTTATGTGGCCACAACTCCTTTGAGAATAGAAAATTATTATTATTATTTGAGGAAGTATATGGACTAGTGGTAGGCTTTGAATGGGCACTGAAAACATTACACATAATCATCAACTTTTCAAGAGTATAGAACTTTAATAGGACTTAAGCAGTCTCAGGGGAAGAAGAGGATGTTTTTAATAACGTATGACTGTGATGTAATTGAAAGGAATATGCAAGAAAAGGGCTGTATGGACGAACTTAGGGGAAAAAGTGTTCCCTTTCGTAATTTAATATCTGACTTTTGTTGAAGATAAGTACGTTAAATGGGAACGGAGTGAAGGGCATTTATGGATGTAGAATTTCTATAACACCTTACAAAATCCCGGACAACATTTGCTGCCTCATGATTTTCCTCCTTCATAATATTTAAAATAACTAGATTTCCTTCTTATTATGAGACTTTCAAACATTCTTCCTCAATGTCTCGCTGCCTCTCATTATCTCCGTCACATAAAATTCTATACGAGGTTTCTCCATAAAATTTATCTTCCCATGCTATGCATTACAGGTTTTCACTGTCTCCCATCGACTTTATGTTAGTCCCTACATTTTCCTACTAACTCACATCTAAAAATGTGTTGAAGAACCCAAATATTTGCTTAAAGATTATACTTTGGAACCATTCGAATTGTTTCCAAATTATCACAGAAAAATGTCCCAAAAACTCGCTCCTAATTTGTTACTAGTGAAGGAAAATTGGAAAAGACCCTGTGACCTTACAGCAAAAGATATCTGGTGACAGGTCATTTGGAGTAGTAGGACAGTAATTACCTCGAGAAACAATTTACACTTTCCAGTCACATGAGAAGGCAAACCATTATAAAACACTTCCACTCCTTAACACTTGTGGAGCCACTGTCAATAAGTTCATAAACCAGGCTTCATTCTGTTATTCGTAAATATGCCCCAGTTGAAATATAATTTGACTTATTTTTCTAGTAATTTTAACTACTTTTACACTGCATAAACACCATGCGCTATAAACTTATTTTGCACTCAGGCCAGTTTATGCATCACTTAGTCCTAATTTAATGTCCATCCGAGTTATTTCTTCTCTCTTATGGCTTATCTAAATTCCGCGTTGATCCTTAAATACATCCAAAAGTGGAGCAGTCTCTTAGAATGGAAAACATAAAACCCATTGCTCAGTTTGCATCTCCTGTATAAAAGGATTTGTATGTGGCTCCAATTCTTTGGGAGAGCATAGATCAAAGTTCAAGTGGCCTAGTCTTTTGTGCAGAGTGTATTCCTAAGAGTAAAATCCTTGACGGACGTTTATTGTTACCCTGCTGGGGAAGAACAACGATGGAAAAAGTCAGAATAGCACAACTGCAATGAGTACAGTGCGGTCTCGAGATTACGAAGGATAAAATGAAACAAAAATCACATCCGATAAGTAAAAAAACTGCGGACCGTGGACACAAAGGATATTTACCTTAATTTCAACCTTGTTTATTATAAGGGATTTCGACCTTATTTGAAGCGAGCTCCAGAAGCGGCATAAGGAAAATTGTGTATGCGTACGTGGCGTTCCCTATTTATGTGGGTGGATATAATAATAATAATCGTTTATGGTCGTAGGTCTATGAGGCTCACGAGATACAAAATGCATATAAACACCTCAAATTTAGTTTATAGTTAAACATATATATTGACGTAACAAACAACATTAAATAGCGTTATATAACAACAGCAATATATTGAAAGAAACCAAAATTGAATATAGTATACACAAGAACTAGTCCAACTTAGTGTTATCATAATCATTCCGCCATATTTTTATTTTATACAATTCATACCTTTTCAGAAAAAATGACGTCCAATAGTGATGGTCTGGCGCATTTTAAACTCTCTCGTAGTGAATTACACGTTCGCGAGATTGTAACCGTATAGTTATACTAATATATGTACAAATATGTATATATTATGTCTATATATGTCTGTACAAATTACATTATATTTACAATTTATAAAAATATTTATAAAAATATTTATAAAAATACATTATATTTACATTATACAAATTATATTATGCCTATATGTGTATTACAAATATGTATATATTTATTTATTATATGTGTTTATTATGAATATAAAGTTATACATGATATATGTTTAGCTTTATATATAGCTATACATACATATTTTATATTAATTTAAAAAATTAACAATCATCAGCGATAGGAGAAGCAAGATGTCTGTAACAATCAAAATGAGAGAATGGCGAAAAGATTTTGTTAGAGTAAACAACCACTAACAGCCGATAGTACTGGTATATACATCAAGAAGTATTTTATAGCCTTTATTAGTGCATTCATAGTTTTCTGCTCTACAGATGTTAGGTGTAGACGAGCACTAGAGAAAGTAAAACTGGAGGTAATGAAAATGTGCTGCTAAAGAATAATGCTTAAAATAATTGAATAGACAGATTGTGAATCGGAGAAATATTTGGAATAGTGCATTAAGAGAGAAGAATATGGAGGGGCACAAGAAGAAAGAGGTAGACTAAGAGGACATATCCACTGATTTGATAGCTTACCGAAGACCAAAATTGGAGTAGAACTACAAAGGAAGGTCAAGGATGAACTTCCACAAATGTTCATTGGAAAATCTCGGTATCGAGCTATGATAAAGTAATGGGGTGAGCAAGAACTAGAATAGCTTGGAAAGCTGCCGCAAACCAATACCTGATGGTGGTTGGATACCTTTAATGGTTAAAGTTAAGGGTAAACGGCATGATTTTATTCAACAGATGCTTGAAAAGTCTAACCTAATTTTTCACTGCTAACTTTTAATCCCTATTTATACGCTCTTACCCATTTGAGTAATCCTCAGATGTCATCACACGCACTTTATTGTCATGGTATGTCATCGTATCTATTTGAATGCAATTACAGACTCGCTGTCATCTTCAGTGCCTTTAGTTCAAGGTCTGGTCTGGCGCAGCACTTGTCTTTCGTCTTCATGCTAATAGTTCACGAAATAGCTTATGTTCTTCATGCATGTTAACTTGGTATTTTTTTATCTTTTACGGCAGAAAAATTCATTTGATAAGTTTATCCCGCCTTCATTTCATTATTTAGCTCTGGTCTATTTCATCACTCAATTTGAGTGACATTCATTTGCTATGCATTCCATTCAATTATTTTTTTAGTGATTTTCTTTTGATTGTACATTTCACACCTGCGAATTTTTCTTTTTTCTAATTCTTCAACCGTCCACGCCTGGCATTCATCAGGAAGTATTTACCCATTTAAATCATTTTTCCATTTGAATCCATTTAAAAATCATAAGGACGTGCGTTTTAGAGTCGAAATTTTGTTATGTTTTTTTTTAAATTTTTTCATAAAACTTCTTTTTCGGCATCTGGTATTGTGGTAACTTTGTTTTTTTTACTTGGATATAGTTTAAAGATAAGGCAGGGGCGGCGAGTTAGAAAATGGAATGTAGAAGCATTAAATGGGTTGAAAAGAAAGGAATACAAACAGGCGATAGAGAAAATCATGGAGGACGGTAAAGAGCTAAGTACTATTGAAGAAAAATGGGAATGTATCAAAAAAGGGTTGTCTAAAGCGGCAAAAGACACTATTGGAACCGTGAACGCTAAAAGGACTCGTAAACCATGGATCACGGATGAGATGATTACAAAAATGGATGAGCGGCGAAAATGGAAGAATATAAATACAGAATTAGGCAAAATGAAGTACAAAGAATTGAACAATAAATTGAGGCGGGCAACAAATAAAGCAAAGGAAGCATGGTGGAAGACGCAGTGCGAGAATATGGAAAGTCTGCAGAGGAAGGGGGAAATCGGTGCGCTTTACAGCATAGTTAAATCTTTATCGGGAAGTAAGAAAGGGAGATCAACGATAGCAGTTAGAGATAAGGCGGGTAAGGTAATAGTTGACGCAGGAAAGATCCAAGAGAGATGGAAGGAATATGTAGAAGACCTGTATAGTAAAGAGCTTAGACCAACAAAGTTAGACATTGAAAAGGAACATGACGTAGAGGAAGATAGCTTAGGTCCAGGCATACTAGACAATGAGATAGAAAGGGCATTAAGGGAGATGAAACTAAATAAGGCCGTGGGGGTAGATAACATTCCCGTGGAACTTTTGAAATGCTTGGGAAAATGTGGGAGGAAGAGGCTATATGGGCTGATCCGTAGTATTTATGAGGAGGGAATCTGGCCGGAAGACTTTGTGAGATCAGTTTTAGTTCCTATTCCGAAAAAGGTAAAGGCCACGTCATGTGAGGACTATAGGACAATTAGTTTGATATCCCACGCAGCTAAGGTTGTTCTCAGGATCATAAACAAAAGGATAGAGAGTAGGGCAAATGATTACTTAGGGGATGATCAGTTTGGGTTTAGGAAGGGGAGAGGTACGCGTGATGCCATTGCAGTAATGAGATTATTAATCGAGAGGAATATAGAACACAACCAGGAGGTATTTGCCTGTTTCGTAGATTTCGAAAAAGCGTTTGATAGAGTAAATTGGGAAAAACTAATGAGTATATTGCAGAAAATAGGAATAGATTGGAGGGAAAGGAGGCTAATCCGCAATCTGTACATGTCTCAGACTGCCCAGGTGAGGGTGGGAAACGGGGAGTCAGGATGGGCAGTGTTAGGAAGGGGTGTAAGGCAGGGTTGCCCATTATCACCGTTGCTGTTCAACCTGTACGCAGAAGAAATGATCAAAGAGGCATGGGAAGAACTCGAGGTAGGAATGAAAGTGGGCGGGGAAGTCGTAAAATCAGTTAGGTTTGCTGATGACCAAGCTTTAGTTTGTCAGTCAGCCAAGGGGCTGCAAGCATTGCTTAGTGAATTGGAAATTCAGTGCGACAGGTATGGGATGAGAATCAATATTAATAAAACAAAGGTTATGCGATTTTCTAGAAAGAAAAAGGCCAAGCTTAACATTAAAATAGGAGGGCAAAAGCTAGAGCAGGTAGAACAGTTTACGTATCTCGGAAGTGTTTTGGACCAACACGGTCAAAGTAGTAGGGACGTAAGGAGAAGAATTGCGCTAGGCAAAGAGGCTTTCACAAGGAGGAGGGAGTTGATGACAGGGACTTTGAGTAAGGATGTTAAGAAAAGACTCGTAAAAACTTTGATATGGAGCGTAGCTATGTACGGAGCGGAAACGTGGTCATTGAAGCAGGAGGATAGACGTAGATTGGAGGCTTTTGAAATGTGGGTGTGGAGAAGAATGGAGAAGGTGAAATGGACAGAGAAGAAAACAAATGAGGAAGTACTTGGTATGGTGGGCGAAGAGAGGGGTTTGTTGGGAGCAATCCTATGGAGGCAGGAAAAGTGGATGAAGGGGGTGTTGACCGGCAGTGGGATGTTGAAGACTGTGATAGAGGGTAGAATGTTGGGCAAAAGAGGAAAGGGAAGGAACAGGATAGGGTTGTTGGACGGGATGAAGGGAGGAAGGTAGTACTCAGAGATGAAGAGGGACCTGATATAGAGTAGGATGATTGATTTTGTGTTTTGTTGGGAGTGATAAGGTGTTTGTTTGGTAGTTGTGTCAGTCCAAAAACCTACCTTAACCGGTAGATTACTTAAAAAAAAAAATAGTTTAAAGCAAAAAACGTCGCGATGTTATTTGTAATTAATTTATTTTACACTATTTTGGCATTTTATCATTAATTACTGATGGAAGAGAGTATTTCGTTGTTATGAACTTAGTTAAGAAATTGTTTGATGAGAATTCTAAGAAATCAATACGCACTTTGATATTTATATTAATTTTGGGTCGGATTTATAATTTTCATTTTATACGTATATCCGTCCCTTTACCTGATCTGAATTTTGTCTTTTCCTGAAAATCTTAATCTAGTTCTTTATTCATCCTTGATTTTAATTTCTACGTCCTTTGATCTCCATTACGTTAAGATGGAGTAGTCATTATATTTTAGATGTCTTTTACTTTGAGCGCATCGACCTCGCACAGTTCACTATATCGAAAGCGAGATTTAATTAACTTTTTTTTCCATTGGAAATGGTATAATTGTTTTAGAGGTAAATTTAGACAGATCAAGGCTCTCGCTTTTTCCGCTCATATTGAAAATGAATTGTAATTTCATGACTGATATGGGTATTCACAACGTTCCATTTAATTTGTAAATTAGTTGTCACCGAGAGGCATTCGCTAGTGATTTTTTTGACTGATTATTAATGAATTATATCTTCTCTTCCTACAGCTTTATCTCTACGATCATATATTTCGACAAATTCACCCAATGAACTTTCCAAAAATATCATATAATTGGCTGGGATGACAAGCAGTAGTGTGTAAGGGCCTTTCATGAATATGCTTGAAGATAATTCCTTTTTTGAGCGATGGAAATGCCTGCTGTAAATGACTTCAGGAATATAATGGTTTCGGTCAATGCATCAGACAAAAGAAACAAATGCCTTTGGTGATAATATTTGAAGATGGTAGTCTTTCACTGATAACATGGTAGTCTTCGACGAAGAGAAAATATATATAAAATATATTTTTACTTTTTAAGAACTTATTTAGTATTTTTTTATTATTAATGCTTTTTTTCATTTTAAATTCCCCATCTAGACTTTCTTTAGAATATTTTTTATGCGAAACTCGAAACCACCTTGTCACACAAAGTATCATTCGTAATGCATCTTTAATAAAAAAGTGTAAAAGTTTGAGACACGAAATTCATCCAAATAAGTTAGGAATGGGTAGAGAACTCGAATAATCTTAGATTCTCGCGTATTGACCCACGATCCGAGTAATGACCATACATTTGTCTAGGAATGATGTTGGCTCTTTACATCGTAGAACTATTTATAAATGGATATCTAAATATTAATTCCATATTGATGAAAAATGTTTGTAGAGAAATTGCGCACATTTTTCCAATCCAGTATGAAAAGATGAGCAGGTATTGTCATGTTTTCCAATTTGGATGTGTTGGTAGCAGGTACCTTTTGGCTGAAAGCATGAATTTCGAGGGTATTGGCATAAGACTGATTAGCGGTTCCCTTTGCCTCACGTACGGTTAGTGTTCTTAGAGGAATGAATGTGCTACCCAAGACAGGAAGGATTTAACCATCATGGAAGGGAAATATTTTTCCCGGGAAACTTTCGGTGACTTGATGCAAATTTGGCGAGGGAACTCCGATATTTCCGCGGAATTCCACATCGGTTCATCGCGATGTATTTCCTAATGTCCGTCTGGTGAATTGGATTCGGGAGTAGTTCCTGGTGTCAAAGCTGAATGCATGAGAAATGAGTCCTTCGTTGATGTCACGAAATGCTCAATCAAAGATACTGCCATGTTTGGGAACAGCGTGAAATCAATAGATCTTTGCTGTTTGTTTTTTTTTTAATTCTATGAAGATTTTCTCGAAGAAAATGTGGGCGGTCATCACTTTTTGAAATTTTATTTATTAATTCCTTTTTTGAACTAGATACCGAACTCGTCCCATTTTACCCTCAGGTATGACACCGGATTTTCATCCTAGAAAAATGAAAGCCCTAGAAAGAAGTTCCTGCCACAGCTCTCACGCTTTTATACTTTTTTTCCTTCGATAATAGTCCATTACAGGTCTTCTTTTTGTCACCGTTCAGTTTACTAGCTCCTCTTAGTATGGCATGCAATATTTGAAAGAGTTATTTGACGTCTTTCAGTGTAATCTGAGCGTTTTAAATAGGGAAGTGGAGAGTAGTTTCATCTATTTTAAATTAGTTCCAACTTTTATTGAGAAATTCTAGGTACGCCCAATACGCAAAAGATCGATGTTGGCCAGTTTAAATAATAATGCAAAATATTTCCGCAAAATATGCAAAATTAGGTGAATATCGCAAATAAAAATCTTTAAAAATTGATATAGATCTACGTCATAGAACAGATAACGAAGAAACGAGTCTGAAAATATAGCTGTCACGCGGAGATGACTCCCTTTTGTTCTTCTAACAGGCTTTTGAGAACCACTGTTTACGTGCAGTGTTCATCACATTCAGTTCCCGAAAAAGAGCTTTCCTGTGTTCTAAAGCAAGGACAGAGAAGGTATTCACAGAGTGTTCTGTTATCGTTTGAGCCACGATGGAAGAGGGAAAGAAACAAACTACTGAAGCCCAAGCCGGCGCTGGAATTGTTTTCGACGCCCCGCAGGAGAAAATCTGTCTTGTTAAGGCCGGTTCTGTCGAGTGCGTTGGTAGTAACGCGAGAATAGAAACGATGTTAATAAACACTCTTTAATTAATTTTAGAAACGCTCGTTAGTATTTATACGACCACAAAGTGGTTTACATCACGGCGAAAACGAAGTGGTTTACATCACAGATGTGGTATTCTCTAGGCATTATTTATGAACTGCCAAGGGCATCGTCACATTATAAATAACAAAAAAATCAGTGGGCATGGAATATGCCTTAATTTTCGTCGCTCGCACTCACTGTGGGAGCTGAATTTATTTCCATTTGATCAAACGAAAACCAGTAACGGATTGATTAATTTACAAATCGAGTTTTTTCAACATTCAGTAATAAAATTCGTTCTTACCCTTCATTCCATTTGATTACTCTGACACAAAACTAAAATGTACGTCAGCTATATTTCTTACGACGGCCACGGTGGTGGCGGGGTAACGTTATCGCTTTCCAACTGAGAGGTCGCAGGTTCGATTCTCACCTAGGTGGGCTCTCCTCCAACTAGGATGTGGGTGGTTGTAATTGTCTGCAGAGTAATGTTTAAGGTATAGATGTTAGAAGTTTCTATAAAGTCTCATTATCGCCCAATTAAGTTGTTAAATAAAATAAATGTTCGTTTTTGTAGCATGTGTCAATTTATGTACACTTAACAGAAAAACTGACTGTAATTATGCGTTTCAAAAGTATATTTTGCTAGGTGCTAAGATTTGACGTTCTCGCTTCGTGATAATATCGTTTTATTTGGTCGTATTACAGTATTATTGGGGTCAACATTTCACTGACATGGTGGGTAACGGATGCGATTCATCCCCTTGGGAGAAGAGCCTTTTTGTGACGGATTATTAATTGTTAAAGCGATCTTATCAAGACTGCGGTGTACTTTGACAGCAGCTTTGAAACTCAACTCCGCAATTCGCCTTTGCTTCATGATTACCTGCACGACTGGAGGTTGATGTGTTGACGCTGATTCTCCCCGCATCCTGATTCGCGGTCCTCTGTCCCCCTCCGCTTCCCACCCAGCCTCGTCGTCACAACCAGTAACGCGTCAGTTGCACAGTACGTGATCAGACATTCAGCATGCATGGATCCATTGACGGGCGTGCGAATGTACTGTCGTGACAGTTTAGCTAATGCACGTTCACAGCCGCAGTGGTGGTGTGAGGGTTTTGGAACGGAGATAGATATCGTTTGTAGGATCTTATTCCCATAAATGAGTCCTGCAGTCCCGTCCCTGTGGAGATGCAACGTGTGAATATTCGATAAGGGAAACCGTTTGAAAAGCGGTTCATTCGGTATCAATCAATTCAGTTTTGTTCGTCAACTCACGGTAGTGTCTTGGTATAATAACTTGATTTTTACTTGGGGTAAAAAAATGAACATCCGGTGAATTCTCTCCTGGTTCTATTTCTCTCGTTTCCGCGGTTAGATACGTTCTAAACGGAGAGAGTTGGGAGGCAGAGTCTTTACCCTAACCTTAAACACGTTTTATATAGTAATTGATGATTTCATCGAATCGATACCCGAATCGGATGTGATGTGAAGGCGAATCGTGGGTAAAAATTCATGTTACATGTTTTAGAAAGACTTCATTTGGCTCAAATATTGAATAATTAATGCGCTGCTAACCAGTATGAAGTGAACAATTCTATAGAAATTATCGAAAGCACTCGGATGAACGGTGAATCGACTAAAACGGTTGAGTTACCCAAATATAGTTACTGTAAACGATGGGGAAGAGTGTGTAAAATTCACTAAATGGTAAACTATCCAAGTAGACTTCTATTTAATTTATGTAAATGCAGATTTGCTCTTAATCAAATGAAAACCATTAAATATTGGATTTTTTTCACCTCATTCACCGCTTTTTATGAGTTGGATTCCATCATAATGAAATCGCTTCGGATAAAATTTAATGTATTCTCAACAGTTCAATTCGGATTATCACAACGGGTTTTAACGCTCCGCTAGTTGCCTGACTAATGGCTCCGATGACATGGAACTTGAACGAGGCCATTTTAAATATTCAAAGCTTATTCACGCTCCCCTAAATAATAAGAGAGATTAATACCAGTTCACAAGGCGATTTTATTGTGAGAAGGAAGGAATACATTTAAAAAAAGAATGAAGTGCGGTTTGTATCTGTAAAAAAAATAAATAGGCCCGCCCGAAATTTTTTGGGCTGCTAAGCCCCGGCGTACTAGAGTTTATTTTCACTCCGTTGAGTATTCCCTGTTGGTATTCCTTTTTTGGCGCGTAGTGTTCGGGACATTTTAATTTAGTAGCAGTTTTGAGGCACGAGCTGGGGCTATAACATGAGATTTGATGTATTTAAATGGCAATTTAGATATATACCTGGTGTTTAAAAACTGGTCAAGTCATATTTTAAACCTCGGAAACGTAATAAATAAGTCACGTGAAAACGTTTTGGAAAATATTACATCATTTGTATCACGTACTTAGCTTATTTTTTTCGCGAAATATTTACCAGAATTATTCCGTTCCTACATTTTGGGTAAGATAGTTTTTTTTCTGAGCAAGATAGTTTATACCTACAATATTACAGCTTTCAACTAATTTTGGGGTGATCTGGAAAATTTGAATTCATTCGGATTGGCCGTCGGTTAAATGTTTCCCTTCGGGAGATTTTCTGTCGGTGATTCCGCCAGTAAAGTCTACGAATCCATCACGCGTTTACTGTGTACGGTACTCAACTCGTAGAGTTTTTTTAAACTTTGAGCTCCCCCTCGGATAGGGAGGTTGGTTTATGGAGGCACCCAGAAACCGGAGAGCGGAAGCCGCGAGATTGTTACCCGTGCACCCTCAGGTGTCACTGACGAGGCAGTATTTCATTGAGTCCGGAAGCCTCGAGGCGAGGGAATTGCCTTGATTTAAGAACCCAGCCTGAAATAACACCCGCGGGCCAAGGAGCCGGGTTGATTGTTTAGATGTCCCTCTTTGGGTCGTCGTCTCTGGAGCAGAACGCCTTTCAAACGCCCCAGAATCCCTCGCGCGTCTCCCCCCGTTTGCCCTCTGCCCTAGAAACTATTAGTGCCAAGCTCAGGTCGGAAGTTCCCCTTTAGACATTACGCCTTCCGACACTCATCCAGGGTGAATAAGAGTGCTTTTCTGTGAGGTTTTAATCGACCGCGGGAGACCTTTAGCATCTGCAGCCAGCTTACGTTGAGAAGAAAAAGGAATTCCTTTGATCTCTTAAAAGTTGCTGAAACTTGAAAGGGGCATCTTCTCTACTTCCAGGGCATTTAGTTATTTTCCCACGAGTCTCCGTGTACAAGTTCGAAATCCATAGAAAAAACGCTCAAATTGTGGAAGAGTGAGGCAGAGAACGTCTACCACCTTGGGTGCTAGGCATTTATGAAAATATCGTCCAAGGCGGAGTTATAAGTTGGCTTGGTTATAGGTTACCCTGTACAATAAGTGCGCTACTCAGGTTATACTCAAGTGATATTAATCTAGGAATTCATCGCATGTGATGATTGTGCTTTTGTAATCTGTCTATTTATTAATGATTTGGCGACAGCCATAGGAAATTAAAAGTCCTCGTAAAACCAGAATTGTCGAGTAATAAATCCATCGTCCTCAAAATGTCCCGGTTTCCAAAACGTGCAAAAATGTATCTTTCGTATATAATACAAGAAAAAATAATCTCTCTGTGCTCTCTCCGTATTCTTTAACTTGTATTCTAAGAAGTTCTATGCACCCTATACACCCTTTCAGTTTTGCGCCGTGTGTTTTCTATCACTGTGTTTAATAGGTATTCTTTTTTTTATTGCCTTTGATTTTGATTAGTAAAAGTATACATCCGGCGAAGGAAGTGTATAATAATACTCTTTAAATGATATTTTACTTACTTCTAATAAAATAAATCGTCAAACTTATACACGTCTCATTTCGCGCGTTATTGCTGTTGCTTCCCGTTACGTGATTTTCCTCTGCATGAAATTTTCAAAAACTGAGCCACCGTCCCATTTCTTATCTATTTTTAGTATATCCTCTGACAACACACAGACGAGCGAGTGGTTGGTGGGAGTTCGTTCGCCATTCATCATGGCAGCAGACGAATTTTGATATTAGTTAGCATAATTTTCGGGTAGTTCGGATTGTCGTTCGCGATTATAGGTTTAGTATTGCCCGGTTTTGCCTCGCTGTGGCAATGGTCGGAAGAATACGTTTCGTAACCAATGCAAAACCTAAAATTCAACGCTACAAAAGCAGAAATTTGCCTTGCGCGACACTTTCTACTGTCTTAATTATGAGTTGTGCACGTGAAAAGGGATTCATTATATATGTAGGTTTGTTCTTTAGTCAATTTTTCTTTACTATTTGTTATTACCACGTGTACTATAGACTAATTTAATGTGATATTAAAATAAACTAATTTAATGTGGATTTATAGCTATTCCTTCTATGTTAAAGTTGAACTCAAGTGATTTGCATTTATCCAATGGTTTAAGTAGTGTATATAATTTTCTTGCTTTGGATACTTCCAAGCCAGGATGATTCGTTTATCCCTGCAGTTAGCGGTCGCGCCAGGAATATGTCTGCGCTGTGCTCCGCAGCGGAAAATAAAATTAAACGTGTACAGCATTGTTGCTTACCCTCGCGTCAAAAAAGATGACGCGTGAGCCTTATGAAGACACGTGGCTTCGTTCTGGGTTTAACCGCAAAATTCGACGGTGAATTTATCAAATGGCAAATATACGTATGCACGGTGAATCGATTATTTATGCAAAAGTGATCTTAAATATTTCCTCCCCTATGCTGGGATGACAGGCATTTTGGTATGAATTTCCTAGGCTTGGTAGTACTTACCGATGTTCATAAGTGATATTTCATTGATGGTTATTCCTTTATCGAGTTCCATGTATTAAATATGATCTTTTACGCAACTATTTTATGCGTTATCTTAGTACATTTCATGACGGAATGAAATAAAAAAAACTCATTTAATTAGCTTTCTGTCTGTATCGATGACCGTTTTGTTTCAGTTGCGATGCCCACGTTCACGGCGGGCACTTATCGGAAAATAAAACAATGAGTTCCCCGATTTGGGTGCTCGGAATCAGTCAGTCGTTGGGTGGTTTTTTCATAAGGCACCACGGTCTTTGAAGTCAAATTGTTTGACGAGACTCGAGCAGCTGGAAATATTTAATTTCTCATCAATTTTAGACCATCCAAAATCGCTCATCAAAGGACACCATTGGGTAACCTTTCTTCATATTTGAGCTCTCCAAGATGTTATTTTTTCTCCGCTGATTTTGCAAAAGGAAGCAGTGAGAATCATAAAAACACCTCTCAGCTAATCCTAAAAGGGGAAGTTCGATTTCGGAAGGGAAAGGAATTCCAAGAAAGTTTCACGAGTTGAAAAAAAGTGAATGACTATATAAAATTCCAATTGTTTGAAAGAATGATTGAAAATATGAAGGGCTCAATTATTTGCCATGCTACGGCTAAGCATGAAGTAAAGAGGAGTTTTTATGCTGTTTAAATTGTTATTCAGGGTAATAGGAATTTTAATTAAGACAATTAAGTTAGGTAAGAAAAACTCTTTGGGCACGGTTTCAATACATCTTTACGTTCTCCCACATCAATAGGTAGGAAAGGGGGAAGGTTATAGGCGTAGAACTAAAACATTGCCACTTGATTAAATTCTCAACGCTCGAATATTTTCTGCGAATTTTGTTATTTTATTTCCAAAATTACGATCTTTATTTTCGCTTTGTGTTTCATTTATTTCAAATCGAGTAAATTTATTCTTTTAGGATATTTCTCGTTTTTTAAATAAATAATAAGTACAGTTATTTAGAGTTGGGTGATATCTTTCTGCTTTTTGTGAAATGATTTATTTAAGTTTAATTAATCCAATTCCACGTCTAATTCGAATCTTTATGCAGTAGTTTATTTGTTAAATTTACATTTATGTCCAGATAGCAATAAAATTCTAGTGAAACGCTTTGAGAAAAGGATTAGTTGATAGTCTCGTTACTGAAGCTCTTAATTCTGAAATAATCCAAATTGAGTAAACGATTCCAGAGACAGGTTTTTTCGCAAGTTGCTAGAATGTGGAGTGGGCATTCTCTTGCCCTGTACAATTCTCTTGCAAAATTAAGATTAAACTGGCAGATGTGAATCCAAGTGCTCTTAGCAACAACAAGTTCAATGATAAATTATGTGTGCATAAAGTTGAACTACTGACAAGTAAATTCATTGACTTTGCTTGGGATCTTTAGTTTGTAAGCCGCTGTCGTTGTTAGTTTCAGACATTTAGCTTACCCGTTTGTTTATAAAATAGAATTAAATTTATGTGGCATACCATGAATTACAGAACTAATATCTGGTTGATCTTATTCAGAGTAAATTTAATTGTGGAAGGTTTACTTGAAATATTATTTATTAGAATAATTTAAGCGACAAGAACCTTCAAGAATGATTATGATATCATTCAAAACGAAACAGACAAAAATTAAAATCATACAATATTTACATCAGCAATGAAAATATTGAGTGATTATGTCTCCACTACCTTCAGAACTATAGTTTTAGCTTTATCTTCAACTGATAAATATTGTTTTTTATTCTTTGACTTTGGTTGATTATTCTATATGTAGCCTAAAAATAAAAATCTTGCATAAATTCTCAAATGTTTGCCCGAACGAATATCGGTTCTATAGCCCACAGTGGTTTCAATCAATATTCTAGTTGGACAAAAGTCTTACGTGGTCTCACAGAAGAGGTTTAGACAGGAATTTTATATATATATATATTAGTAGTGCAATGCAAGATATAACAGTTCGTCACACCTGAAAACCATGATGTCGCAATCGACAACCTTCCGTCCAACGCCAGGCGACATCTTGCGCTTTCAAGTACCTACTCTGAGAGAATTAGTACGAAAAAGAACCGCTGTGTGGTAAATATTAGTTAAGGGTAAACTGTAAATTTCAGTATAATATGAAACTCATGCTGAGGTTCTTGCTGTCAAATGGAATAATTCTGGACGCCAATGCTTTGTTCCCCTTTCCTTCCAAAATTTAAAATAGACTCATGAATAAATGTTATAACATTCAATAAATGTACGTTAAGTTGTTATTGGTATTCTACCTGGGAGGTTTTGAACGGGCACATATTGAACAAAGATACAAGGATACAATTCCTTGACTCTCCTGACAAAACACGACACTACAATAAACCCGTCTTCAATTACGCATTCTTCCTCCCTCCCTTCATTTCGTCAAACATACCTATTCTATCCCTACACATTCCTTACTTGCCTTTCTATCAAATCGTCAATAGCCCTTAGCCAATCAACACGCTCTGTTTACATACATATCATCATATATACAATATACCATCGCCAAGTAAATTGCTCTACATCCATATTTCCCGTTTCCTCAGGATTTTTCTCAACATCTGCCTCTCTTCTCCCACCATCCTAGCACGTCCTCGTCTGTTTTCCTTTCTGTCCATTTCAGCTTTTCAGGAATTCTCCTCACCTGCAATTCAAAAGCATCCACTATATTACTTCAACGACCATATGTTCGCGCCGTACGAAACCAATCTCCATATCATAGTTTTGACGAGGCGTTTCATAACATCCTTACTCAACGTCGCTGTCACCAATTCCCTCCTCATTGTGAAAGCTTCTTTGCCTAACTCAATTCTTTTTCTAATACCCCTTCTACCCCGAGTAGCCCGACCATTTTGGTCCAAAACGCATCCGAGATAAGTAAACTGATTCAGCTGCTCCAGTTTATGACCTCCCATTTTAATATATACGTAACTTAGCTTTCTTCTTTTTCTTAAACTAAAATTTAAAGTTCAAATTATTTCTTACCTATTATACCCCAGTAAATTAAATAATGTAACATCAGGAAATCGTGTCTTTTAAAAATGTTATGAGAAATCTCTGGAACAATTTGAAGTAAAATGGAAGGAAAAGACTTCGCTCAAATTCGAAACTCATTTATCATCGATGCCCTAAGAAATTATACTAATAAGTAACATATTCCTTTTCCAAATATCATAATTTAGTAAAAACAGGAAAAAAATCAGATCGGGTCGTATTTCATCATTCTCAATTATTGGTCGTCACAGAATTCTGGTGGTTCCTCCATTAAGAATCTCCATGACAGGCCAATTATCGACTGTCGAAATCTATGGTGCTACAACGGTAACCAAGGTTATGAAAGAATGGTTTTAAAATTTGAGATGGAGATTGAAAATATCTGATGGATAAATAGTTTTTGAATAAAAAATGCTTTTTTTTAATTATTTAAAAATTATTTGGTTGAAGGAAGTTAACAATATTTATTAAAACGAAATTTCCTTTGAGGAAATTTCACCATCTAAATGTAAGTGAAAACGAATTAGAATGGCTTGACTTTAAGTTGCTCGAAATGAAGGTTTAATTTCCTGCTGCCATTCTTACAAAGTCCTTTCAACATTGGTACTGACATTTCCCACTCATTGTTCCCATCGCCGATGACCGAGCAGGACTGACCGCTACCGCTTCAGGGAGCTCAGGAA
Organism: Hetaerina americana; assembly: GCF_022747635.1. Taxonomy (NCBI): domain Eukaryota; kingdom Metazoa; phylum Arthropoda; class Insecta; order Odonata; family Calopterygidae; genus Hetaerina; species Hetaerina americana. Next base: position 30,036,048 of record NW_027287316.1, read on the forward strand.
TCTGGGGAATTTCAGCGGCCGGCGGTGAAGAGGGGGAGAGACTCGGAAACGATGGGGAGTAGAAGAGTGCCGAGAGGGGGCGAATTCATTAGCGCGCCCGTGGGTGTCGCGGTATCTTCTCTTTCTCCCTCACTCCCGCCTGCACTCGACGAAACCCTTCCGCTTCTCCATTTCAGCCTTACACCACATCCTCGCTCCCAGCCACCCCCCCCTTTTTCCGGTTCAATTAGCGACCCAGCTCGCTCTCCGATTACATTAAATTCGATATACGGCCGGAAAAGGGGGTAAATTTGAGGAGGGAGAATTGTGTGGGCGTCTGTAAGAGAAGTCAGAGTGGAGGCTCGAATTTTTTGTGACATTTCGTACCGGTGAAAGGGGCTGGAAGATTCATTCCGAATGACTCTCCTTTTCCTCGGTTGGTTGGTTTCGTCTACCTTTTCTTTTCTCCATGCACACCTATTATCACGAATCCATACCTTTTATGTCTTGATTCTGAAAAGCATTCTTTCAGATTGGCACCCGTTCCACCCGAAGTCCTTCTTAAGCGATCCTTTTCGGCTTTGAAAGTCATTTGTTTCACTTTCAATAGATATTACTAGAATTCAGACTGAAATTTCATATGACTTCCTTTGCTAGGGAAAGTACCATTAGGGACTACCTTTTTACGCCGGAGACCTCGTAATATGGAACGAGGCTATGAAATTGTATTTCCCTTGTTTTTAGGTAGTCATTCATAGTTGTGACATTTTGATTGTCATTTTAGTGTAGAAATTACATTACGTAACGCAAGTTATTTTTATGCGCAGGTGGGTAATATTCAAGATGTTCAAGAAACTGAATTTTCAACTGTTAATTCCATATAAATACTAAGACTACAGTAATACATTAATATTATTACTTTATTATTGTAATTAATAAATTCAAATTAATAAATTGAATACTTGGAAATATTTCTTTAACTAGTTGGAAAATGGGCTCTGATATGTGGATGAAGATAGTTCTAATACCCCATACCTAGTTGTAGAGAGTAATTATATCTGATTTGCAAAGTTCTTCTTGTTATTGGTTTTTTCAATAGAACCGTATCAGTATTTTTACGAGTGCCACTTTCAAGTCTGGCTTGATTGAACTTGAAACACAACAAGCCTCTCAAATTAATGATTCTTAGTGAACAACTTTCTAGCAACCGGTATGAAAATTGAAGGGTTACTAATATACGCCTGAAGAAAAAATAATTTTATCTCTCTTCGATGAAGTAACTATTTTTATAAGAGTTGTGTAAATAATATTTTTTGCAAAACTTGCAAAGAATTTTTCACACACGTTTAATATCGCCCATCAATGCGTAGTGAAAGAATTACCACCTTAACGTCTTGAATGTAAAATAATCTAATTGCCGGCTAGGTTAATAAGGTAGGCAACGCCCTCGCCTGCTAACCTATTGATTGCTGGTTCGAGTCCCGTCTGGAATTCGAATTGGAACCGCCAGCGCCGTCCGGATGAGAAAAATAGCAACCTGTTACTTAAATGGCTATTTCATCGGAATAGTTGTTTAGGTGGGCACTTGTGTAGATAGTTAACGAATGCCTCGGAAATTATGGTGCTAAATCACCTAACATGATTAGTATTTACTCATAAATAATTATTTAGAATGAACGGGAATAATGAAGTTACCAAGGGAAAGAGATATTGGTATGAGATATTGACATTGCTTTGCCTGTTTGAAAAATGTCAAAAGCAATATCTAAATGAAATTTTATTCAGTTTAACGAGGAAAGTGAGTGTATTTTGAAAAAATTGAAAAGCATTATTACCTTAGAATCTTTTCAGAAAGTTTTCCTTTTATTTTTAGCCTTGTCTTTAGTCTTTACCATGCTTCAATACTTATACGGGTCATTGTTTTAAATTTACCTGTTATACCCTCGGAAGAATTAAATTAAATTAATTTAGAGAGATACATCGGACTGCCCTCTAAAATCAGAGCTCATTTCTTCCTGTCTCCCCTCGGAGGAAACTCCCGATAGATATGGTCATCTCTTCAGAATAAGTTTACTTCAGGTTTATGATTTCTGTCGAAAAGAGTCTAATTGACAGATGTGCCATAGCAGTTGTCCTCTTACTTTTCATGGAAACCACCGGGAAGAATTTCTATGGACGCTCTATGAGTCATCTTCTATCAGAAATCAGGCTCCAAGGCTGTCCCGACATCAAAAGTTTTGGGGTTCCCATCTCTTCCTTGGACATTTATTTTATCTCTAGGCTTGTATTGAAGAATTTCTCTCCAAAATACTTTTTCTTCCAATTGCTCCACGGTGAATTTTCATAATTTTATTCCATTTTCTATTATTTTATAGTTAATATGTTGCATTTCAACTTCCTCCCTCATGCTTATACTTGTTAGATTGTCATGCTTGGTGTAGCCTTAAACTGATATAGGAAATTAATTGTTGCAGCATAAATCTTTCTTTTTTAATTTATTTTCCGTAGAACCAAAGAGGGGAGCCAGAACTGCCCTACCGTTACTGACTTTAAAGTTTATTATATTGCTTTTCCTTTGGTTTTTCTTTGGATTGTTTCGCAACTTGTTTTGATAGAGTGGTCGTTTGTCGTCAAGTTACTTTCACTTATAATAGACGTAATTTCCTAAGCATTGGAATTTTAATACTTGAGGTACATTGTGGTTGTTTATCACTATTTTGATTCTTACCATTTCACATCTTGAAGATAAAATTTATTTGTATTTTTTAGCGATATAGTTATGTCGTAAAGACTGCAGAGTTTAAGAAGCTGAAAGACTCATCTTTGTCCTCTCTGTTTTGTATGATGACTTGGTCATCGGCAAATGATAGTAATTATTCCAGGGTCAGCACTGAGTTACCAGTGTTTGATTAGATCATGTATGCATGTGCTAAATGGAGTTGGGGATACGCTACGTACTTGTCTCACTCCCTGGTTTGTTTGTATTTATGCAGTCAGTTTCTTCTGTTAATTTCTCTAATAATGCTTGCATTATTTTGATGATGTTTTGTGCAGAGTTGTAAGTATTAGGTTATTTTTGGTTTTCGATTATTTGCATTAGTTTTTCCGATTAACACAGTCGAAGGAACAGTATAATCAATGAAAGTCCGGTGTGTTTCCAAGTCTGATTCCCGTTGTGTCTCCAAAGTTTGCTTGAGCGTAAATCCGCGTTCAGTACAGCTTCATTGCTTTCTGTAGACGTATTTTCCCCCAAGGCAACTGATTGCATGAAATTTAAGTCATTCGTGCGTCAAATATTTTTTAAAATATTTTTTCGCCTGCATTCAATAAATAAAAACATTCCTAATTTTCTCATCTACTTTTGTCACCCACTGTACGTGTAGATGTTACCCTAGTATTTTTCCACTTTTAGGTTTTGCTACAAGTGCTTATTATGCTTAATATGTCCACCACATATTAAGAATATTCAGAAGCATTGACTTAAATATAACATCGCTATATTTAATCAGTTCTCTGGGGTTTCCAACGGGAACAGTAGCTTTTCTATTTTTTAAATGCTCCTTATGCTTTCTAATTCTTAGATTTCAATCAGATTTTGTTATGTACTTAAAATTGCATTCTTCCTCTAACTCTGAATTAGGGCCATGCCAAATTTTGTTAGTTTTAAATTTAGCCTATCCATCCCTTTTTTGATTCAGAATGTTTTTTTCAGTTTTTTTTTGTTTTCTTTAATAATTAACAGGTAAGATTTTGGTATCTGGCTTTTACAATTAGAGTTGCAGCCAAAAAAGCATCGTTGTTCATAGAAGGACAGGAAAATAACTGGGCTGTTATAGGTTATGAATAAACATGTTACGAATGGAAAAGAAAGTGGTCAACGTATAAATTAAAATTGTCCAGGGAGACAGAAGCTGTGGCTAAGGATATGTTTTTATCCCCTCCCTGCGGTCAGGAGACAAGATTAGTCACATCATAAGCAATACTCTTCCGTCCTTTGCTAATCAAAGGGAGATGAATTGAATTGAAACTTGTATTTGAATTGTGGCTGCAGTCCGTTACGGATTTATATAAATTAATATGATATTGGTCTATAAAAACAAGTAAATAGTTAGAATTACTGGAAAATTTAGTTACACAGAAAGAAGACGTGGATCTAAGTGATTGCGAGTATAAAAGGTTTAATTAACTGAAGAAGGATGCCATTTTTCCATTAAAAACCGAAACTCTATTTTAAAAATGTATAACCAACGGAATATTACCTAATCAATATCAATTTTGGAAGAAAATACTGATTTTTTAGAGAGAAAGAAGTTTTAAGGCATTGATTAAAAATTAAAGACCAAACGAATATTTTAAGATATAATCTGCTGCCAATGTAAATGAAATCGTTCCCGAACGCGGATAGTTTTTTCCGTTTCATCTCTATCAAATTTTCATTAGATGCTAAAAAACTGAGACTTGGACTATGCTAAAAATGATGGGGGAATAATAAATTATAAACTACGTAAATTTCATGTTTTTATTAAACTTGATTCCAGACCGTTCATACACGCAATCTGATGACCGACTATCTTGAAGCCATTGTGCGAGTACGGTGAAATATGTACAAGAGGTGTGCTAAATACTGTTGTTGTTATCTCGTCGTTTATATTTTATATCATACCGTTGAATTTATAATCGCGGTAGCATTAACTTGGACTTTTTTCCCACAATAACGACTAGTATTAACATGAATTCGTCAAAACATTTAATATTTATATTAAAATTGACTGTATAATTTCATAAATGATTTTACGGTGTGCTATAACAAAATTGCTGTAAAGTAACCTGGCTGCGCGCTACTATTATCTTTATCTGCATAAAGAAGATGGGTTCATAAAAACACCATGCCGTTAATCGGATTTCACTCAACAAATCTGAACATAACAAAATTGATGGGGATTAGGCAAATCATTGGGTAGTTGTCGGACAAAGGGAGATCACGACATGAATAGGGAAAAAATCTAGCAAGAAAATAAACTTGATGGACCTGGTGCTCTTAAAGATGAGAGGATGATCTTCGATTGTAGGTTTTTTGAAATGTGGGATTTAACGGATGGAGATATTGTGCCCGGGGGAAAGTCATGCGTGGGAATGATAGATATTTTCGATATGGTAGCAATTTGATGGAAGGGTGGAAGTTGTTGGGGTAATTTTGAAGGCAGAAAAAAGGGGTGAAAACTTGTGTGGACGTGATGAAATAGTGAAGGTCTTGAAAGAAATGAAGAATGTTACGTACTCGCGGAAGAGACAGATAAGAATAAATGTTTAAGATGAAAAATTGAGCATTTATGGAGCAGAAGAATAGAATTTTTTAAGGCAGTCGACACATATTATTGGATGTTTTAGAAGTTAGGATTTTCTCATCAAGTTTCTGCAAAATGAGAGTTCCGGGCTTTCCGTCAGATGATGACGGCGTTTATTAATTTCATTCAACTCGTGAATTAATCAGTATACTACCGATTCGACTGATGCTCTGGAATGTCGGCAAATATCATTAGAGCAGCTTCATTGGGGTCAGGTGTTTGAATGTACAGGTATCTGAGGAATGTCATTAAAAAATATCACTCGCATGAATCAGTAATCTAAACCCAAATCCAGAGCATTGCAATTCACCGCTATTGCTCGTAAATCGAGTAGTAAATATCCTTTCCCCTCACGGACAGCAGAATCCTGCACTTACGTTAGGCCCGAGTTTCCGATTTTTGCTTCCAACTCTACTCCCTTGGATCCTTAAGCATTATCCTTTGGAGCTCGAGTTTTCTCGCTCGCCATTAATTGTGAGGTGTTATAAAGTCGAAGTTCATTAGAAACTAAGTTATTTACGAGATGTAGAAATGTGATTAGGAATTTGAGTATAAGACTTTTAAATACTCCTTCTAATTAATCCATAAAATTTCCATGCCCCATGAAAAAACTTTTCTTTACCTTGCTGCATGCAGTTTTGGGTTATTATTATTAATGGAAATGATTTTGATCATTAAAGGTAATGAGAGAATAAATAAACCTTTATTTCCAATTCAAGCAATTCAACTGAACTTAAAAAAATTTCCATTTAGGAATTACACTGGTAATTGATTGTTGATACCATGCGGAACAGATTGACTACCACGAGTTCTGGTAGTTTGCATTCTGCCACTAACATATTCATTCATATTGCAGATAATGATCTATATTTATGAATTAGGCGTTGATTACATTTTATATTACTCATAAGGAATTTCGTTCCACACATCACGCAACTTCTTTCACTACCGATTTGTAGGTGCTAGCATCTACTTTTGCCAATACCTCATTTACCGACTCTTTTTGCAATTTGAAGCTTACGCCCAAGACAACAGAAAATATTCGAGAGCTCTTATGCAGCTCTCAGTTCCTTTAAGTTGCCTTCTTTCTTCATGCAAAACGCCCTCTCGTCCAGAGCCCGATTTATTGCACCGAATCCACGAGAGTTGGCCGAGTGTGCCACGCTGATACGGATTTTTAAATCTGAAACACTCGACCTGAAGGAAGGAAACTGATTACAAACCAGAGTTGCGATGGCTGTAGCTGCCGTTCCACTTGCCAAACGAACCTTCCTCTCCACTCCCCCACTTATTCCGTCCGCGGAAGTTCGTTCGTACAGGACTTTGCTACCGGATCCCTAGATTTCAGACTGAGTGCTTTAGCCAGTTAAGCTACCGAGGTGTATTGTGTGGAAAGGTTGCCTCATTAGCTTAACTGGTTGAAACACTCGGCCGGGAAGCTAGGAATCCACGTTCAAATACCGATCTAGATGCATTAACTCCCCACTGTGTAATTTCACGCAAAATAAACTTGGATTTATGTTGTTAAAAAATCAAATTTTTCATGCCGCAATAGCCCACGAAATGAAAAAAGAGAGGAAGCTCATATGTCCAGGACCGCTGCAATCCGATCACCATTCCATTTCGTGGTCTCCTGGACTGCCCGAGAGAGATGGGATTATCATGGTTACGGAATTGATGACTAGGGGTAATAGGGGAGAAGATAAGTGGGTTTCCAGTCACTACTTCTTTGTCAATAGTCGCACACGGTCCTTCCCGTTGGAAGTGCCGCCGCAAGGGTACCAATGACGGTGGACTCCGAGGGCAAGTGGTACACGCACCACCAATGCTTGGGACAAGTGGCAGGGTGATCTGGCTTTGGATTGGTGATCGATAGGACATCCATCCATCAGAAACTAAGGCTATAACTTAGGGGACAAGAATATGGTCCGAGTATCTACGCCCATAGTAACTGAAATCCAAACAAAAGGTGATGAAAACTCACGTGATAATATTCATGGTTTATTCAAGTCAAGGCTACGTTTAACGTAGACTACAGCTTCTTTCACCCTTGTGAAATTATAGACGTAACATTTGTTAAGTGCATTGCAGAAGATTTTGGGATATACACCTCGAACTATTCAAGTTATTTTGATGTTTCAAAAAGCTTATGCTTTGGAATTAAATAGCATTTACAGCCACGCAACAAAGAAATAACAAATAACGTTATACCTGATTTATCTGTGGCATTTATTTACCGATTTTGTTGAACAAGTGGGAAGAGTGAGATTATTTGGGACGAGTGAAAAAAATACCTTGCCTCAATTGCTAAGCTCCCGGCCATAACGCTGGAAAAATTGAATAATCGCACTTCCAGCACTAATATTCTACAAATTACCATATGATCCCCTTATTGGTGCAATGACCATCTTGTCGTGGTTAGAACTCTGGCACACTTTTGTCCAGCTTTTCTTTTGTGAGTTGATGCATGTTCAGCTTTTTCGGATGAACTTACATGTTTGAAGATAATTTATTTTCTGTCATTATCATTGGTAATCTACTAATTAAAAATAGGTTCTGAGCAGTTCTTAACGAGTCGTTAACGTCGGTTTTGGGTATACTTGTTTTTCTTTTCCCCACAAGCTATGCGTACCTTCTTCTTGCCTTTGTGTCGTCTAAAAAATCCACTTTCTTTTCCTCCTCTACCACACTCACCTAAAATTCTCTATTCTTTACTATATATGTTTTTTTTGGCTGTATCCTAAAAACTCACCCTATTTTCTTGCCATATTTGTCAACTAATGTGTTTTATTTCTCTATGGGAAAATTATTTTATCCATTCTTCTCCAGATCCACGTCTCAAAAGTGTCTAATCTGTACTCACCCTCTTGCCTGAAAGACCAGATTTCGAACCCACCCAGTTCTATCTTCTTTTATAATTTTGGCATACCAGGGTTACTTAAACTTTCCTGCCGAAAGAAGGAGAAAATTTGTAGAAGCCTGTAATCGTTTTGTGACGCTATGAAAACATTATTCAGTCTCAGGAGGCCTTATTCGAAAGAAAAATTCCCATAAGAAATAAATATATCTTTCGTCTGCGCTTTTTCATAGCCTTGTCGTTATCGTTCATCGCTTAAAAGGACGCTATTTCTTTCCATCTCTTTTGCGCTCTCACTTAAAAATCACGGCTAATAACGTCCTTCTACCTCTTTAAGCCATCGAATCACACATCAAAAGTCCATTTAAAAATACTAATTTTTTACGTAACAATATAACGATGACCGCTTGTTGGAGAAGAATGTTTGGAAGGACAAAAAAGTAATTAATGTCTTGAATTGTTGTAGTGTTTCAGTACCTTGAAACGCGATCTAACTGAGGCGTTGTTGCGATTACGGTGAATAAAATCTATTTTTAATTATCTCACAGTAACTAGCTGAATATGATATGTAGATGATAATTAGAATATTTTTAGATTGTAAATGTGTAATTCACATGAATTATTTACACAATTTATTACGTGCTATATTATGCGTTGTCATATTTTGTTCGTTTGCCTTGCGGAAACTTTGGGCATCTATAGCTTGTAAATAGTCGTAAATGTCCCCGAGTTCCATTAGAAGAATTACGGGGAGAAAGGATTCTATCATTATGAGGTGTCGGTTTGGGTAAATCTTTAATGCCGAGAATGAAAAGAGTGACTTGGTTACCTTATTTGACAATCTCTCCCAAGAATATATGAGGATTGTTATTTATGACCGTTGTTAATACTGATGATGCCACGATACACAGATCCTTGGGAATACACCTGAAACCTAAATTTAATGAAAGATAATATTGATAATTTTATCAATATTTAATGCTCCATTAGTTCAAAAATAGAATCTGGGAAATTTATTGTTGAATGCCCTACATTTTTTCCGTGTGTTTTCATTTACAATGATGGTTCTATCGAATGTATATGGTACTTAATTTTTCTAAAAGCCGACTCGTTAAAGTGAAAGGTAGCAAATTTGTATTTACGGCCGCTATATATTTATTTCAATCGTCAATAATTTCTATTGTGTGAGAAAGTAATTCTTTTGTATTATTAATTTACTGCTTGTTATTCTGAACTTTTTGTCTTCTCGTTCACTTCTGTTTCGTTTCATCTTCGATTTAATCAAGAACGATGATTAGCTCTGTGATCGGTCTTTTTCTTGATTCTCATTACTGTTTTTGATACGGTTCAACGATATTAATTGCTCTTAATTAAAAATTTTCTGTTGTATTTTAATATTAGCAGTCGTGATCGACTCTCTTGTGTAATCGTCCATCAATCGTTTTAACCTTAACTCGTTTTAACCTTATTAAAGGACCTTATGGTCTTAAAGGACCTTATGGTCTCAATTTCGCCCGAATAAAGACGTTTATTTATCTGTATATCGAAAAAGCCATGCTTCCAGGCTGTTAGCCCTAAAAATCCCCAATTTGCTCTTATTTTTAAACGCATCCGTCAATTTGGTACTTTATTAGGTGAAACGATAAGTAGAAAATGGCAGGTTAGAGTGACATGGTGCATTTCACAATCTAGGCGTCGTCGAGTCATTAGGTGAAAAGGTTTGTCAAGCATTTCAGTAACCGCATGGAATCCCCTGGTTTTAACACCATTGCTTAACAAATTTGTGATAAAGAAGTTAAATCGGATTTTATGGAGAATTTTCAAAATGTTAAGGGTGTTATGAAATGTTGATTCGAAATCTCGAAGTGGAATTGTTTCCATTAATTCATAGCTTGATTTATCAGTACCCTTAGCTCCTCCTCAATCACTTTTTGAGACCCTGGCCTTGGTTATCCTTGATTTAGTTTTATGTATGTCAACGTTTCCTCCCTCCCTGTATTGCCTAATTCCTCCCTTGCCCTCGTATCTTCTTTACCTAACCAACGTCTGCGCCCCTTCCTACACTCTAAATCACTTACTGGATACGACGTTTGCTATTGTTCAGACTTCTTGGCCCTCTTGATTAAGATGCAAAAGAGTTGAAGCTGGTTGGGTCATATCATAGAAAAGCCGAAAATAAATTGTCATTAATTAAAACTACTGTTAACATTTTAGATTCAAAAAACGACTACAATGAATGAATATTTTTTGATACTTCTTAATGTGCCTGGAACCTAACCATTGGTGGACATCCCCCTCATCTGCTCCCTACTCTCGACTGAAAGGCTCGTTTCTCAAATGCAGACCCATGTTTAAAACGCCGGTTGGTTCAGTTTACTTTTTCTTAAGGGTTTTTCCTCATTCATAATATATTTTCTCTATAATGTATTTGTTTCTCGCAACTTCCGACGTCATAGGATATCATTTCCTTGTCTAATTCTATTACCTGTCCTGTAATATTTCATCAGCATTAGCGGTATCACTGAAGAACTTATTTGATCATTTTTCATTATCTGCACGATTACGCTGTTGAGACACCGTGTTACAAATAAATGAGTTTCATTCCGTTAGGTTGCAAAGATGAATACTCCACCAATAGTTATAAATACAAGGTTAATACAAATAAAAGTATCGATAATAATTTTTCCTGATGTGTGCGTGAAGTGCTGAATTCAGACCGTCGATTAAGTGTGCGAATTAATAAGGATTGTAATGGCATTGATAAGATGACAGTGAACACCATTGTAACTGAGACCTTGGCGATGCAAAAGATCTGCGCTAAACTCGTCCCGAAGGTCTTGACGGACGACCAAGAACAGAGTCATGTGTCTGCTTGCGAAAATCTTCTGCCACGGCATCTCGACGATTCCCCTACCCACTTACAGTCCCGACTCAGCACCAGCAGGCTATTTCTTATTCTCAAAAGTGAAATCCTCCCTCTTAGGAGCATCGTCATGAGACCTTAAGTGCCGTCAAAGAAGCTTGCACACGTAACCTTTAGGAACCCCCGCAATCCGCCTACTAGTGAGCCTTCGAGTTGTGGAAAAGTCGCTGGCAAAAGAGTGTTCACGCTCAAGGGATGTGCTCTGAAGAATTTTGCGGAATTGTAGCAATATCTTAAATTAATCGATTATTCCAAATATGTTCCCGATACCTTTTCTCCAAATCATGTAGTGGGCAGATTATTTATGCGATAAACGAGGAAAGGGCAGAGATAGGATAGGGATGTTGGACGGGATAAACGGAGGAAAGAAATACACAAAGATAAAAAGGAACCTGTTGTAGAGCAGGACGTAGGGCGTTGTTTTGTTAGGGGATATTTATTTGGTTGTTGTTTCCATCCAAAACCTACCTTAATCGGTAGATTGCGTTGAAAAAAGTGCTGCAAAATATGGTCGTTGTTGGATGAAAAAAAATTGGATCTAAAACCTTTTTATAGGTTATTTGTTCTATATGAGGGGTTTTATTTCTTCTTCGGTATCAGTTCAGCATACTTCGGGCATAGTTTTAATGTTTGTCTCTTATTTTTCGGAAAACTCTATAATAGGTTGTAAATGATGTCTTAAATGAGTCCTCTGTATTTGGGCTGCCTAGTTTCGAAGCCATTATTTGCACGCACACACGCACGCATATACATAACCATTATTTACTTGAAAGAGTGCAAGCTAATACTTGAAGGTTTTACGCAGTTTAACTATGATTTTCTAGGAAGGTAGATGTGTACATGATATTTACAGAAAAAAAGTTGCATGTAGAAACATTCCGAGATCAATTAAGGGCAATGGATCCAGATTTGAGTAACAATAACGCTTGGCACTTCAACAATCATCATCAATTTTTACTTAAAAATTATTTACAGTACAAATCGATAGTCCCATGGCTTTCTTGTAAATAGTTATCGTTGTTGCAGAAATACATTACATAAAAGTGTATGGAAATGTCAAGTATTCATTTTGCACATCTCACATAGGCTTTAATAGTAGTTGATTACTCGTAGTCCTCCTCTGTCTTATATAATTTTTTAACTTTATAATACCTTAAGAGTTGTCACAACTTTAGATTATTTTTCTTCTTAATCTTTCATTTCTTAACCTCTACTTTACTTTTCCCACCTTTTTAAACCCACCAAACCAACCCTTCCTGTCTCTGAAACTATGGCAATGTGATCACTCCGTATGAAGTCTCTAAAACTGAAATAATCATGTTGAAAATGAAAATCGAAAACCTTTGTCGGGTCTATATATGCTGGTGAACTTTAACTCAACGAATTTCATCTTGTGATCTGAAAATGTAGGAATGCATAACCTGCGTCATAACTTGCAGTGAATATCAGCCGTGTATGATCTTCCCTGATGCCGGATTAAGCTAACTTGGCATGAAAATAAGAAAATAGCCTTGGTGCTGATGGTGATAAATGAAAAAGGTAGAGATTATGCTGTAGTAATAAGACCCGTGGTGCCGGCAATCATGCATTATGGTGACGGGATTCGATCTTTTCTCCTGGGTAACGAGGAATTCCGTTGTTTCCCAAGTTAATCTTCTCCCCATAAAATTATACTGCCTTGCCTTATCCCATTAAGCACCTCCTGGATTTAAGACTGGGATTATACAAGACATTCACCGAACGCTACACACACCAACTTACGTACGATTGCATACTTAAGTTTAATAAGAGAAATGATTACGACTTGGTATCAAAAATAGTTTTTTTTTGGTTAGATAGAATAGTATTTTAAGGTGTAAATATGAAGATAAATGGAGAATGGAAGAGAGGATGAAAAAATGCCAATTTTCAAATATTCGTTGGCGAAGTGTTCAAATTTTCAAGACGAAATCCAAAAATAGCAGAAAGAGTAGATGAAAGAAATAATGAAAGGCTCTGCAATGTTGAAGGCCAAAATAGAAGGGAGAATGTTGTGTAATGAATGTAGAGGAAGGAAGAGAATAGATTTTAGAGCATTATGAAGGAAGTTGGAAGTTACAAACTGCAACAAAGAGTAATGCAGGATGAAGAAGAAAAAGTTGTTCCGATTTGTAGAAGGTAATATACGTTACGTGTTGTTCAGAATGTATTGTAAGAGGTAAAATACCTTTAATAAATTGATGTAATAAAATATTAATTTTGGGCTGTTCTCAAAGCAATTTGTTGCTTTAGTAACCATGCATAAATTTTATCGCACGAGCAAAATCGAGTATGAAATGGTGAAACAAGCCTAGAATATAACTAAGATTTGCTTAATGATCTTGAAGCCTATATCCAGTCCGAATTAAGTTTTGACTGTACACGAGGGACTAGCTTTCAACTTGATGACACTGGTTTATGCAAAATGCTAGCACAATACCTATCCTGTAAAAAAAAACAACTTTTAAGATTCTATCATTCTCATTAACCAGTCTTCAACTATTTTGCTGATTGGGCAACCCCTGAAAATAGGAGAGAAAGACCGATTTGTCTATGTTGCTCAAATGGAACATTTAAAGAACTTCAAATGACCTTGAGATTAATAATAATTAATAGCTGTGCATACAGTTCCTGTTAGGCGTATTTGTACGTTATTAGTATTTCTTGAGTCATTACGTTTGTCCTGAATGGGCTGACGGGTTATGATTCCATTTCGTAGAAAAAAAGATTATTCGTTATTCACTAAAGGTTCGGTGGTACAAAAATCGATTTTAAATCCGTACCTAGGGGATCATCTCTTTGTTACAAAAGAGCATTGAAAAGATATTGTTAATGTATTTTGAACATATTTTTCTCCTTTTGACGTACAACTGCGAGACAAAATATCTTATAGAATTTTCACGGATAGGTCCGGGGCATTAAAACGGATGCACTATAATTCCGTCGTTCTCTCTAGGCCTAATTATGCATTTACCTATTTTGTGATTTATTTTTGAATCGGTAGGAAGAGATAAGCATGATGTCATATGGCGGTGCCTGCGACCAGTTCCACGCCCAAGAGAGCCCACAGTTCCACATTAATGAATACGACGATAGAAAATGTAGCATATGCTATGTTTTTATTTGAGAATTAACAACCATCGGGAAATAGCAACCATTAGCACGTTTAGCGTGATTGATGACTCGATTGATATCTTGCAGCAGCAAATTTCAGGATATAAACCCTGTCGTAAAGATACCCGTATTACTCGGAGAGGATTATTCGCAACTACATGACGAACACCTGCAAGTTGGTTTGACATGAGGGTGCATTTTACCCGGTATCCAATTCTAATGTGACTGAATTCGCAAGTAGGGGGATGTTTCCGTTCCCTATACCACATTCGGCGTTCAACATAGTCCACGAGAAATGATGCAGTTTGAATTTAGTTCAGCGTGCACCCGCATTTGATCCCGGTACCCTTACATTAGCAATAGGACGTGTCTAGTGAGATACCACGCCACCCACCCAACCAATTAACTTTTTTTTGTTTATGCAAATCGAACGTGTAAGGGGATAATTAATATTATTTCATTTTTTTGAGACCAACTCAAAGCATTGCACTTGAAGAATATGCACACACATTGAATCAAAAACACAATGCACTAGAAATACATCATTCAATATACTACGCCCACGTATTCCCGGTTTCTACTAAACACCATTTCATCTCTAATGGTAAATCATCAAACTGTAGCTTCCAATTTATCACATTTAACCCGTAGCCCAAGCTTCAAAATGATCTTTAATCAGTAATGCCTAATGTTCAATTCACTAAATGCCTTTTCACGCACTGTAGTACGAAATCTCCATATTTTTAGTATAGCTTGCCAAAAAGCTTTAGGCTCTCTCCATTTAGCATCTCTCTCTCATACTAATCTCCTCCTCGCTCATTCACTCCATATTACACTTTTTTGGACCTCTCCTCTCTTTATTTTGGATTGAAATAATACATTAACTACTCCTAAGAGATTTAAACATTAGCAAAACGTAAACATATTGCTGGGAACGGTGACCTAAGTGTTGCTACCAGCAAGTAATCCAAAACTCATCGGGTCCGGGTCTACTAATGGCAGCGATATTGCAGTAAAGTCAGAAGATGGTTGAAAAAAAATCAAATCTCAATAAAATCGATAAATCAGAAATAATATATGACTTTTCAATTTTTATGTCCGTGGCAGTCGACCGAATCGGAACAACAGGTAAACAAACAGATGTGATAGCCCGTCTCCATTAATCGGCCCTTCTCATGGTGCTGTATTTCTCGGCGTCTCTCCGCTCATGCGGGTGACTCTGTGAATCTCCCTCTAATACTTCCTGTCTCCCATGGCTGCCTGGCGTGAAAAGGGGACTTCTGCGAGATAGAGGGAGGGCTCAAAAGAGAGAGAGAGAAGAGAGGATAAAAAAAACATCGGCGAACACCTTGTGATAATCCTGGCGCTTTGCCGATTGAGAGCACTCCTCCAGGCGGCCAGCAGGAAGTTTTCGTCCGCCAATCCAGTTCGCCTCGGCTATGACGCAGCCGTGTTCGATCCTTCCTTGGAAGCCCCTCCAATCGCTCCTCTTCCGCCACTCCCTCTTAGACTGTTGACGTTACGTGATTGTCACCCCAGAAGAAGGCTCCGATTGGACTTGGAACAAGACATTCAACGCCAGAATTAGGCATGTTAGGCAATATATTTTAATCTGGCGGTTAAAATGTTATGGACAGTTTTTGAATAATTTTACCTTTTCTTCGTCCACCTCTCAGCACTTACTTCCTTACGCTCTTTCTGTTTCCATAATACTTCCTTCTTCAACTCTTCCTAATCTGCTACCACTCATTCCTACCGAATAATCTCGTAGTTTTGGATGTCAAATCTACACTTTGACGTACAATTAATCATGACGCCAGCATTAAATTAACCGATTAGATACCATAAGCCAGAGAATAATGTTCATTTTAATATAAATCCTCTCTTTTGGAATATATAACATGATTAATTTATGAAATAATGCAGTCAATAAGCATCTTTAAGTTTATTATTATTTTTTATCATGTTCAACGCACATGTAGTTAGATTATCTATTAGTGTTAGGTTCTCGATAGCCCGGAATAAATTGACATATAGCGTGTGCACTTTCCACAACCTATGTTCTTCTTTACTAATCAATGCCCTCTTTTCAGTTCTGCAGACTTTTGAACAGCTTCCAAGATGTACACAAATACTATTTCCTTCCTTCCCATTCCCCTCTCGCTCAACATTCTCCCTTATATCACTGCCATATTTTAAATTCAATATCTCCTCCATCAACTTTTTGAACGGCTATTTTTATTTATTTAACAATAATGGAATGAATTAATTTCTTTCATGTAAAAAATCAATAAATATATATCTTCTTTTTCCGTCTTTTTCGATTTTCATGTACCGACTTCCTATCTTCTCCCACCAGATTAAAAACTCCAACATTAGTCTTCCTAGTAGTAGTAGTAGTTTTTAGGGGAGGCGACCGACAGCTAAGGTCATTTGCGCCATAGGAGATGGACAGGAAAGGATGAAGGGTCGGCATTACAAGCTGAAAAGCGGAAATTACTTTTCCGAGCGTATAATGTAGCAGCAGCTGCTTTCAATAAACAAATAAATTACTCTCTATTTGGGTATTATGCATATTTTACTAACAATAGGAAGAATTAATGTTGGTACAAGTTGTTTAAAAGTGGTCACTAGTAATTTTATCATAAACCGGATAAGCGTTAAACCTGGCGATAGGGTCATTTATATTATCACCGTAGTGCTTCATGAAATGATTTCCATTTATTTGGTAAGCGTAATGTTAATAAACATTAAGTTTAGTCACTGACATAGTTGCTTTCGCTATCGAAGAGACGCCGTCGGAAAATGGTATCACAGAGCCTCAAAGCGTGCACATTGGTTGAAATGTAGAAATTTATCTTAACCATAAAATCATTGTCTAATTTTGTCCATGCGTGAATTTATGTGTGCAGAATTAAATCTTTTGAGAAGTTACTGGAGTTTTCTGATTAACAAAAATTACGCAAGGAATTGAACTTGGGGAATGAGTTTTAACATTGAATTCGTGTGGAGACGAAAGCATACCGCACTGAGCCTCTCGCACAATCTGAAAATTACGGTAATTATAGTTTCGCGGCATCGTTCGCGACGAAGAGAGTCCCCGGGGTACTTGCAGCTGTCTGTGGGGGCCACTCACTGTCTCTTTCCACGTCGAGCCAATAGGGGGGCACCGGGCCGTTAAAGCCGCTCGCCTCTGTGCAAAGCCCCAAACCCCAGGCTTGAAAGCTCTGGCCCGCATGTTAGGAGGGCTGCAGCGGTGGCGGCAACAGTCGATATGAAGGGGAGGATTCGACGGGCGGGAGATAAAGGAGAGACCAGCGAGGTGGGGTGGGAGAAGGAGGGAAAGGGCTGGGTGGAAATGGAATGGGGAATCGAGCACGTAAGCAAAGATTACGGAGGGAGTGAATGGTGAAAGCCTTATGAGTGAAGTGGGCGCGAGTATAGACTGCGTTGAATGCCGAACACACCAGGCAAGAAGTGCTGGTAATCACGTGAATCGGGCATTTATTAGGGTTGCTATCTGGCAATAGGCAACACGTGGGAATGGAGAATTAAACCAAATAGCAGCATAATCCACGCCCACTCATTTCTGATGCATGAAAAATTCATTTTCGTCAAACCTTTACTAATTTTTGGTTGAAGTTTATAAGGTATTGCTTTGCCAATTCATTCTAACCTATACAGTACATAGATGAGGCTCAATATTTGCATCTATACAATCACAGTTGAGGCTCAATATATAAAAAAATTTATTGAGCCTCATCTATTTCGAAAAACAAATGACGCTCACGGTAAAATGTTTTATTACTGGGGAAAGCTGGGATAATGTTAAGGAAGGAATTTTTGTTTACTCTGGTAATCCATTGGCTTTGGATCTCGCCTATTGAGCCGATTGTCACGGGTTCGAATATCAGATGATGGTATTCGATATTGTCATTTAAATCCCACATTGCATCAATCGCTAATGAGTGAACTTCAGACACCCAAGTGTTTATTACTGTAATAGTGATAAGCCAGAAACATGTACAGATTATGAAAATGTATCAACGTATACCTAAACGATGCAAACCATTTGGTTCAGAAGGGGAAACCTAAAAAAATACCCTATACTTGTATCTGTAAATCTTAGGACATCTCAAGACCAATGAAGCAGCATCATCAGTGCCAGGACAAAAATCACCAAACATATCATATTGCAGAATGAGACTATATGGCGGTTATATGAATCGCGGCGTGAGCATTAACTTATGCTTGTGCTACAGTTGTGAACTGTGGGAAGATAAAGAAATCCTTGTCTCCTGTGATCGCGTGTATATTATTCTAATTTCGTCCCTTATAAATGCCTTATTTCATAGTATAATTGACCTGCGAATGTTTCTGTGACTTTATTTTCCCAGTTACACACATAAAATTGCAAAACTGATACGATTGCAATGAGTTTTATCCTTTTGTCGGGCAGTTTGCTTAGTATAAAAGGACTGTACTGTACATTCAGTTACAGGCATGAGTGAATTGAAATTTTCATTTATAGATGTTGTAATTTTTGCCATAAAAAATCCCAATGTGTTGAGGAAATATAGTAATTCAGTACTGGAGCTACTGTGATTATTAAATAATGCATTCCCCCGAGTAAAACACGAAGTCAGCCATTCTAAATAAACTGTAAAGAGGAAGTAACCACCATTAGGAATGAAACAAAATAGAATAACAGAGGAAAGTGCTTGAAAGGGGTATAACACCGACATATTAGGAATGTTATATACTGTAAACTTGATTCTTCATTCTGATTCCTCATTCCATGATTCTTAAAAAATCGAAAGGAAGAGAAAAAAATCTATGCAGCGGTGCTTATCGCTAAAAGCTGATAAAAATGGTATTCATCAATTAATGGTAGCCAAAACGTGCTAGGAAAATCACTCCCTGCCATCCACTCGCAAGCGGTTTTCATTGCTCTTATTTTTTCTCACTGCATAACCAACAGAATGATTTTCTTGAATTTTATTTATTTTTATAAATTGTATTAAGCTATTGATGGCACGCACATTTTATTGTGTGGGGTATTTCAAACGAGTAGAAATTGAGGATTGAACCTAATGGAGACCGTATTATAATTTCCCACCAGTTAACCAGTAGCCAAACAAAAATAGGTACAATTACTAAACACCTTGCTTATAAGCTGTTAAATAGCTTACCGAATAGTTTGCATAGCATTCGTAGACTCTCATAGAAACGCGTTAATTATTATTCGAGAGGGCCTTTGACAGTTTAAATCGCTGACCGGCACGAACGTTGGAAGTAGTTCTCATCCGGCCGTTGGCAGAAGGGGTGGCGCGAGTGCTCTGCTTCGGTCTGGGTTGACTTGATCGTGTGATTTGCCGTTTTCGGGTGATCAGGATAAACCACAGTTATCAACCCGTAGGTCAGTTTGACGGGTGAGCACAGAGCTCACCTAGCAATAAGCCTGACGGAGTGTGAAATTCACGCATGAGGGTATGGGGGTCAATTCCTTTCCCTTTGCCGCCTATGATTTGCCAAGTGTACCTAGTACCCGAAAAGTCACGCAGCTTATGTAAAGCTGATGGTGCCCAAAGGAGTCACCTGAAATAGGACCTGGGCCCTCTAGTTAGAAACCCAGCACCTTGCACACTGTATTAGCACGTAGCTGAACAGATTATAAGAAAAAATTATGTTGCGGTGGGCTTATTGGGCTTTTTTTAAATAATTAAGCACAGGATTTTTCGACATTTATGTATGCATGGATGTGGTGGGAGGGGATAGAGGGATGTGGTGATGTATCATTTGCTTTCATAATGAAGTTCCATCAAGTTTAGCCGAAAACCATAGAATTCATCATGAACGCTGATATAAAATTATCAAAAAATATCACTCCAGAAGGGACAGACTATGTTAGTTAACGGTCCACAGTGTCAAATTGGACCGTGAAATATGAAAAATTAACAATCAAGCAGTTTTAAAAATGAGCTCTAATTTTTATTTGGTTGTTCTCATCAAATATTTATTGTAAATTAGAATTATTGACACAGTCCTCTCTTTCTTACTCTTTACCGAGAAAAGAAATTCTTGTGATTGGTCCATATAATCTCATTATTTATTTATTCATAGGAAAGTATTAAAAGTTGGCAGTTTGCCATCTGGATACGTACTTTCAATTTACATATATGCATACAATTTGACATAACATGCACGTATGACGTGCATTATATCTATGCGTAATAGTTCACATGCATGCAATTATCGTGTACATTATTTTTTGTCTTTTAAAAAGTATATTGACATTCCTTAGAAGAGCCTCGAATAGTTCTGCAGGTAGACTTCCAGTCGATAATCATTTTGCTGAGAAATGCGATTTTTTTAATTTTAGTTCTTGGCGCCAGGCATTACGCTACAGGACGCATGGTTGTGACAGCTTATTAATATCCGTTTACTAGAAAACATTCTCGTACTCAGCTTTTGCTATTATGATAATACTACAACCAAGTTTTTCAAAATATCGGAAAATAAATTCGTATCAGCATACACGGAAAAGTTTGGTTGGCAGGTAGACACTGTAAACGATAAATCCCTTCGGAATTTCTTTAGAAAAGACGACAAGAGAAAAAAACGGCTAATTTTTTGCTGAAACCTGTTGCATCACGAACCTGATTATGTTGACAGTTGGCATGTTTCCTTAACCTTTTGTGTACTTTTTTCAATCAATTCATCTCTACCTTAAGTTTACCAATTCATTTATTTTTCAAAATTTCATTAAAAGTTACATAGTTAATGTTTCCTGTCAATGATACGTCAAAATCTCTCGCGATGTTTTTATGGTTTTTATGTCAGTGTTTTTATTAGCAAATTTTCAGTATTTGGTAAACTGTTTGCCGTTAAAATAGTTTGCGAAGTCTGTGCATTAAGATCTGCGTGTATGTGCTGCGGACTATTTCTCACTCATTCCAAGGCCTTTCGTAAAATTAAATGATAACTTTCTTGGTTTTTGCCTCTGTGCAATAATCAAACCTTTCGCAATATTCATGTATTTTTTATTTCTCGTACACAACAACCAGGGACCTAATGAGCCATTAAAAAATGGACACCATTTTACTTTTTTCTTTCGATATGTTGACAAAGGTTTTAAATACGAAAGAGAATACACTTTTTTCAAGCACCTTTTATAGTACCAAATTGTACTTAGTGATTTATTCATTCATGCTTTTCCAACACAGTTTATGAGTCTCTCGTGCGTCTAATGTATAAATAAAATACAAACACTAATTAGCCATGCTTTTGGTATGAATTATGTCTCAGCAAAGAATATTTATAATTTAATTTTGTCATCCGAATTCAAATAAAGCTCAAACAGAATGGTCTCGTGCGAATATGGTCCTGTTTGTGAAGGTATAAGGACGTTTCGTTATTAAGTGAAGCTGTTTTTGAGAGGTCATGTGGCGTTATTATTTTTGCCCGTCATTAAATTGAAAAATGCCGCCATAAAAATACGGTGTGGTCCTTTCGCATGATCAGACAGAGAAGTAATAAAATCTTCAACCAGCCCACAGTTTTATGGCAAAAAACTCTTGTGGGCTATTTGTTTATTGCTTTTCATTTTCCTTATTATTTCTTCCTGGAAGATTAACTTAACGGAGAGATAGAAGTCATTTTTTTGAAAGCTGTGTGTAAAACTTTGAGGAAGTGGTAGCTTTAAGGAAAAAGGAATTTAAAGGATTAAAACGCCCCCCTTCCCTAATAATCAATGCTTAAACATGTCCTTATGGAAAATACAAAGATTCCTCATATTTAGCGTCGACCACATTGTACGCTGATGTACGTACGTATCTTTATCCAAGAAACTTCTGCTTTTTCAACAAATCGCATCACAGGAGTCTGTTTTCTGTTTACCATCACTGATTTGTTTTCTCCGACTTTATTCAATTCCATGTATTTAGACCCCGTCTCAATTCAATTCATTTTTCATTCTCCCAGTATGGCAAAATTTTTGCAATTTGCGAAAACCAAGCGCTTTCTAGCTAGTGGATTAACTGATACTAAAGTTTTATAGAGCTTTTTTCGCCGTATAAGTTCTCTTAATTATGGCGATATCAAGTGTTTGACGTTTTCACAATCCACATCAAAAACTTTAAAAGGCGACTTGCACATGAGGGTTTCACCCATGATCGACCTGACGCACTTGGGTCCACTTTTGCTCCTTCTTCTAACGAGACGGGATGGGGCTCTTTCTGCTCCGCCTAAGGTCACGTGACTTTTGACCCTTCCGTGCAGTTGGTCTGCGTTCCCAGAAAAAGTATTAGTTCCATTTTCGGGGAAAATCTTTGCGTGTAAGAAGTGATAAAAATTCATCAGGATTGTTTAGGAGGAATATATTAAAGAGAGTGCAGGGATGACGGGCGGTGTATGCCTTGGTCTTTGCGGCATACTTAAAACATTTCTCTTGTGACATGACCCAAAGTTCTCTAACTCCCCCCCCTTTCCCCCCAAATGTCCATACCTTGCATTATCACACGGTTTATAATTGACACAAATGATGAGAGAGAGAGAGATTAAACATGCGCTGTATACATTATTACACTATCATTTCCTGTAAAAAAATATTGTATCAATGTAATGACCACTATCCATTAGATATTTTGAACAATGAATTGGAGAAATCGAATTTGATTTTATAATATTGGATTTATATGCTTCATTTGTGTGAATTGGGTTAAATCGGGCTATGTTAACAGTTAGTGTATGATATCTCATCCCATTAAGTGTGCTCAAAACAGGAGAAACCAATTATCATCTCGTCCTTTTGTAGCAAATAGGATTGGGTGTTGAAAGCTGTTGGATACGACAAGGATAGAGAAATTTGACTTCTTGTGCGCCCTTGTCTAGCAGAGATGAGTTTCTTATATTCCTGGCAACTCCATCACCGCCATGTTGAGGTGTTGTATTAAAAACAATCTCTGGATACATTTTTGTCTGTGTTGACACGGATTATATCGAATATAAACATAAAGCTAGCCATTGTTTGTTTCAAATTACTGTTGCATTTCCAGATCCTTAGGCAAATCTGTGTAAATTATTAAGGATATTTATTTAACGTCTTACCTTTATCAATGTAATGAGTTCTAGAATGTCAAAGGAATCGTCATTATTTACTGATGCAGCCTTGAAACGAAAAACAGTATACCTCGTAGGAAAATAAAAGTGAAAACAATAAAGCCTTTGTATATTCCATATCCTATAACTCATACTTTAATGCTTCGCAAGCTTAAAATTTGAAAATAGAAGCTACAATTTTTTTGGTAATAAATTGTTTAGAAATTCAGGTCTTATTATTAGCATCATATTCCTCGCGTACTTCATCTATTTAATATGAATTTTTAAATTTAGTTATGAATAGTGAATAGGATAAAATATCTGTACATACATTTAGATTGAAACCAAAACTTTGGTTATTACGGGAGCTCTGTCTGCTGTATTCGGCGGTGTTGCCACATTTTGGAAGGCATTGTAATGTCATCTATGTATCCTGAAAGAAAAATATCTTCATAGTACCTAGGTGTGGCGCCATGGAGTAGGGCTCAATTTTCATTGTAGCACAGTCTGCATTCTACCAAATAGGATTGGAATGCAAAGTTTTCGAGCAATTTGGATCTGGACTGCAAAGGTTAGTTGATGACCTCCATTCAATGGAATGTTAAGTAATGATTTTATAAAACAGCGCAATTTCGATTTTCCAACTTCTTTTTGCATGGGAATTCATATTGAGAGATTGATGAAAATGAAAGGAGGGATGGATAGAAGTCATTAGCATGGAAGGGGTCGTTCCGTTAGTTCTCCGAAAGGCGTGTGACCTTTTCCAGGCAGATGAAATCTGTACGCGCAGACGTGTGTGCATTCTGAAATATTCAAAGGGGACTAGTCCGTTTGGCAGTCTTTATGAGAGAGGCGAGACCGGGGAGTCCCGTCTTCGCAAACGGACGTGTTTTGGACGCTGCGCGGAGGTCGTCGTCGGATTCATTGAGGAAAAAGTTGGGGGAATAGGATGTTTTCATAGCGGGGTAAAAATAGATGAGAGGGGCGCTGTTATTGTTACGTTCACCCTAACAGTCGGCCGAAATTCCCGCGGTGGTCAATAAGGGATTCTTTCGCAAACAGCGGTGAGGGTGAGAAAATTCGGGCGCTCATGAAATTCAGAAGTAGACTGGGTTAACACTATTGGGAAAGGTTCATGAATTTAATATTGGCGAGAAAGTAAAGAGGAAATTTGTCAATTCTGAGCTCACTCGTTACTGTTAGGTTCTAAGTATTGCCATGAAGTGGGTACGGATTTCGGACGCCCTGATGAAATGGAAAGTTTAAAATGCATGCATTTTCGGGATGGAACTTCAATCGAAATGTTTTAAGGAATGTTACTTGTGAAAATATTTGCTATGCCGCAAGACACTGCTCTGTTCTCTTCTCAACGCCTTCCAAAGTTTTTTATATACGAGTATCTCTCGTAACATCGGAAATATTACATTTCCTGTTTGGTGTATTTTGTTTATGGCGTTTAAAATATAGTTTATAATATTTTGTCTACTTCCGATTTCTCTTCAGGCGACTGCCCTCTCTTGGATTATGCCTTATATAAATCTTTTCATTTTCTTCGCAGCGATCTTGACAAATTTCTTACATTTCCTATTTTTCTTAGGAATACTTCACTAGCGATTAGATCCTGCAACCATCGTAAAATGTTTGCGAATCACGTAGGTCGAGCGAAATTCAACGGAATAAAATGGTAATTTACGTAATATTTTTGGAGTAGCACAGCTATTATCATTCGTTATTTAGTAGTGATTGAATTATTTGGGTCCACCAATGATTGTAGTCATATTAAAACGAGAATCTATCAAAATTTAATGCAGGGCACAACTTCTATTAAAAAAACCAAGATCCTCACTACTGATCCAAGGGTTATCTCGTGAGCGCTATCCGAAACTGATGAAATTTAACCCATTTGCAAATAAAAATCTCAATAATATATTTACTCATTAAATATCCTTGGCAGAAGGTTAGTTGTCCTCATCCAATCCAGTTTTTAGTGGTTCCCCTCAACTTAAAATAATTTTCATAAAATAATCGTGAGTTATATCATGATACCTAATAATAGCAGTGTCCCATTATTTGTGTTGCTTAATGGTGACATCATTTATGGACTTATGTATTTGTGATTTTTGGTACTCTACATCCCTCGGTTAAGTTTTATCTGGAACATCTTTATCTGTGACTCTGGAGGAAGGCCATATGACATAGTACTATGGCCCAAAAATTATGCCGCTTGATATTAAACTGCTGCAATTACAGTAACTTGCCTTATCTTCAAATGCATGTATGCATTTCGTGGGAAGAGATGGGTACGAGACACTTGACAACACGTAGCAATATCTGAAAAAACTATCTGATGCCATTGAGATTGAAGTTAATGGGCTTCATAGCCATAGGCATTTATCGTATGCTAGCAAATTCTACAAAAAACTATATGTGACTTCGATGGAAATAAATAAGCCTTTAACAGTGTCATTCATCTGGAGATTGGTTTAGATATTGAGGGTGAAACTTAATTTTAACCAAGCCTAAAAAGGAGTTACATGAAGTTAAAGATGATGCGTTATTTTCCAGTACCTTACAAAATTCGTCAAGGGAATTTGATAAATGGCAACCACAAAGGTACTGGTGAAAATAAAAATAATTATTATTAAACATTAATCCACATCTCTATCACATTGTGAATAATTTTTATTGAGCCAATAGGTATTTACGGTAAATTTTATTAAAAAATAAGCTACTTAAAGTTTCACTTTGTCCGAGGATTTGTATTATTAGTGAATATGTATAACCAAGATTATCGATAATAAGATCAAACCCGTACTCTTTAAAGCAGAGTTTGATCGGGCTTAGTTTTTAAATAATAAAATTCATTTTGCAACAATAATAACAACATAAAATACATTTTAATAATTTTCATTCGAAATTTTGAGGCATTGTATAGTTAATTTCCCTATTTGTTTGTTAGAAATCTTTAAAAATATATTACCATCGTACGGCGTTGAAACAATCATGCGAAATCGGATATTATAACTACTCCTCAAATTAACTAAAGTGTTTACCTGAGTGAAGAGATTTTAAAGCGTATAATTCATAGAAGGTGTTCATAATACATTATAGGTGTGTAATAGATTGCAATTATATCTCCATGTGTAAATATTTTCGTTCCAAAACTAGCAGCATTCCTCCGGAAACATTCTCCATTTGATCAAAAATGGCAGTGAAGAAGTGCGGACTTTTATACTCATTTCTTCATCGACTTACGTGACGCAATGTATGTTGAAACCGGTATACCTACCGCGTTTTAAGGAAAACTAAAGCAAAAATCAGGAACGGCGGATTGCAACGTGATTTCCCGAGGGTGTTGTGGTGAAGGAATCCAGATGATGGCAGGTTTGTTAACTTCCTATGGAATCACGAAATCGGCTCTAGTTTCTCTTGCTTATTCCCATATGTATATGGTTCTCCTCCCAGCCATTATTTTGTTTCTCGAAGGCAATATTCTTCTGATTGATTTTTTTTTCGGAGCATGGTCAGGGATCGGTCGTGGTGCCATTTGGAAAATAATGAGTTCTCTATGGTCAAGGGAGGACAGAGCTAATAAAAAAAAATGGGCAAAGTTAAATGGCTACAGGTAGCCAAACCTCGGTAATCCCTGTGTACAGGCGAATGGAATTTCATCTAAGTTTGCTTTTTAACTCTCTATAATACTCGGCAGATTTTAGATTGTGAAACCAACTGTATACGTTACTCTCTTTCGCCTGAACTGGCTTACGCGCCGGACATTTATTTACATTTTTTACTAAATCATTCATTAATGCATACATTTTGGCTTTATTTAATCATTAAACCATAGCGATTAGTATGTAAAATAAAATTCAATTTTATGTTGCAGAAAATACGACCATAACCTTCTATCGTGGCATAGAAGGCATAATCTATTGACACAATGAGGTAAACAGGCTAAGTTTGCTTTCCATCTCTTTTTAAAGCCCCATTTCCTTAGAAAAAAACGACCTATTTTTGGACTACTTCTTCTGTCATCTGTGTCATCGTACCTTTCTTTAATTTATATATTTTTCTGAATGATTTTCGATCATTTCCGACACCCAGAAATTACTTGCATATTATCATAACTATTTGGTGAAATCAAAAGCTGGGCACTCTTTATACGCTCCACTTTAGTCCGCAGTCAATAAATTTTCTCAATTCATTCGAAGAGGAGGGATATCCGCCAGAGGAATATTCCCACCGACGATTTGTGGGACTTCTCTCTCGGAAATCGATGAAAAAATGTTACTTGAAAACCACTAGAGTATTCAATCATTTTTTCGTGATTGTTAGGGAGGAGTTGTGAGGAAGTGGATAAGGAGTTAAACAACGAATGACATCTCGCCCGTAAAAGACGTTTGCTTTCGATTTTTTACCACTTTTCACAAACATTACCATTTCACAAGACACAAAAGAACATTTCACGAGTTTGAATGTACGGCGAATAATGCGGAAACCCCCTCTTGTCTCGATCAAAATTTAAAATTGTCTGTTTTTAAAGGAATTAATATTAACATTTTTCTACTCATGTATGTTTCATTTCAGTAATAGTGTCGGCAAGAATCTTGCATTAATTATATTGTAGATTCAATGCGAAGAAAAGATCACTTTAGCATTTGGATTCCCCATTATATAATGTAAACCAGAAATGATATTTTCACACAATTATCGCGTAAGCGTAAAAGAGCCTACGAGGAAATGTATTTTATGATATAATGTAAGTATTCGCGTTTCACCTTCACAACTACGGAAACCCCCTTGGGTTACCTCGCCCTGTTTCATTGACCCCACTAACCTGTTGACCTCTATTCTGGATGGGTCCCTAGGGGAGGTTTAATGGAATAAATAAATAGGGAAAAATCCCTATCTTCGGAAAACGTGCCGAGACGGTGAGAATAAAGCCTGTCTTTGTTGGAGAGTAAAATATCGCCTGTACAGCAGCTATCTGCAACGAAGAAAGAGGTGTAGTTCGCTACACTTCGAGGGGATGTAGGGATGGGTATACTTTAATATCGATAGCCAAAAGTCTTGGTTCCATTAGTTGGACTCTAGCAAAGTAAGAAATTTCATTGAAAACATAAGAAATTTTCTGTCTCCAATCGGAATTTTCCTCCTAAAATTGATTGATTTGCAGCCCTCTTTCTAATAATATGTGTCCTAATTAGTTATCCGTCTAGCATTCTTCTTTACTAGTCTTATTTAATTGTTCTATGCTAAAAGTAACACCGTAAGTCTTATAGCTAGTAATACAATCATAATGAACTAACTATTATACAAGTTACTTTGGTTGACACGGCTACTACCCACATTGAGGAGGGATGCCGTGCTTACTTCCAACAACATCATTTCTTTAAGTACTCGTTGATGGTTGCCGTGTCGAGCAAGGAACTTGTGTAAGATAAACATATTACTGAATATATATATATATATATATATATATATATATATATATATATATATATATATATATATATAAAGTAATGATGATTTGGAAATATTATGAGTGGAACTATTCAGTCTTCAAGAGTGCTCATAGCTATTAATATAAGGGTTAGTATTTAAAAATGTGTGTTGACAATTATTTATTAATACACATTTAACATGCTCCATTAACCTTCGTCTTTTGATATGACAGGACATACCATATTTATTCACTTCTGCTGCAACAATTGAAAACTTTCTCCGGGCCATTCAACATTTTGGGAGCTTTTTCTACCCACTGCTCTTTGAAATCAATGTATTACTGAGTATGTAAATTAGTATAAATCAAGAGTAACTGGGAAATGCCTTCTTTTTGCTGAATTTATGCTGTCATGCAATTGGTGCTAATAGATTCGCATTTTATTACAACTTCGCCCACATGATATTGTTTCACCCTATTGTAGACGATACATTTTGACCTCACGATGACTGGGAACGATTATGATCATTCTTCCGTGTCGATTTCTATTTATGGAAAAAAATGAGAGTGCCTCGAGCTGGAATATTGCTTTGAGATTAAAATCAAACACGATATTTCGTTTGCGTCACTGACCTCTCCGCCCCCTTCGGGCCGTAGGAAACTAGGAATGGATGGATGACCGTACCTAATCTGCGAAATGGAAAGGTTTTCTGGCGGGATTGTTTGCGGTGAAAAATCAATCATCCTCCATTGATAATTGATTGCAAAATGACATAGAGAGCGATATATCAGTATTTACGCAATACATTTTCTTTCGTTTTTGAGTTCCCTCGAGACTCATCATTAACTAGCTGTTGTTCACCAGAAATTTCTTCTTTTTCTCTCAAGTTCTGGAATATTTCCGTTGTTGGTCTCCATTAAGACGATTCGTTTAATATTTCAATCATTTACTTTGTTATTTAAGTATTCTAAATTTGCGTTCGTAAATATCAATGTGTTTTTCCTATCCAAAGTCATGAGTAGAAATAATCTCTGTGTCCTTCTCATTCAATTTCGTGTGGCTGGAAATAAGCTTGTAGACTAAGCAGCGGCCGCCCTGAACTCACTGAATTCCAAGTATGAAATCAACATAGAAGGGAAGAAAAACGCTGTGGAATACATACAGATTATTTAATTACTCTGTGCGGTTTTCGAGCTTCGCACATTCACTGTCAACTCAAGGAACAATTCGTTACGAGTCTTGTATGCGTTCAGGAAGATAAAAAAGGGACAGGAGAGGGAAGTGAAGTAGCAGACGAGTAATAATTGCTTACATATGATGATTTCCTTAATGGTGACTGATAGTAGTAAACTTCACTGTGCTTCATTAACCAATAACGAACATTTCGTTCAAAAAAGAGCTGCGATCTTGAACTCAATTAAACGAGTGCGTTTAATTTTTTTATCAGTGGAAAAATAACATTATCTTACTCTTTTCAATTCGTTGCGCTGCAAAAATTCTCTTTCTTTCAAAGTTTTCGATAATAAACCCAAAAAGAACGTTTTTCTTAGCGTCTCACAAATCATTAAGACTTATTCGCAATTTATGCTGCCTGAAAAATCACCTAATAGGTGGAAACAACGATATCACGCAAAACACCATCTGTGATCATTGACCTGGACCACTTCAACGGCAAAACCATGTGTAAAATGAACTAAATGCTGTCGCGCTTTACCTTAATTAGATCGAAAACAGAATAGTTATCATAATTCATTATAATGAATCGATAATTAGTAGAATGAAACTACCATTTATGTCTTTTGCTATTATTTATTAACTTACTATCAGTTTCTACGCTAAGTTAACGTTAGGTGCAAAATATTGATTCATCAGGAAGCGAGAGTTTTTGCCATTTTCAGAATAAGGTGCATTTATTACTTTTTGCCCTGCTTACTCGCTATTTGTGACAATGTCTCTATGATTTGAAATCGATGGTTATTTAATAATTTTATGAAAATGCACGCATAGTTATTTCATTGATTGAATGTTCACATGGCTGAACCGAAGAAAGTTGCATTTATGAATGATGCTAAAAAAAACTTTTGAGTGACTAAAACCCATGTCATAGCATTATTGATTGTTATTTTATTGAATTATTTTTATTGGTTAGTATACCGTTTAAGATTGGTTTCGGATGGACGGAGACTTCCTACAGTCTACTCTAAGTACACTGCCACATTTCCTTACTTCACCTAGCGAGACAAAACTTGACACCCAACATGCAAATAAACTGTTCTGAAATCCCGCATAGATTAATAAACGTACACCCTATCTTTCTTAATTCCGTTCAACATATCCATCATTTTCTCGCTAATGCCTTGTTTGCCCCAGGTCTGCCCCTCGACCACAGTTTTCAGCATTCCATTTTCAATCAAAATGCTTTGCATCCAATTTTATTTCCTTCTTAGGATTTATCCCAACAACCCTCTCTCCTCCCTTTCCATGCCCAGTATTCCTTCGTTTGATTCAATGTCCATCTATTTTACCTTTACCGTCCATATCCATGCACGCACCTAAAAAGCCTCCAGTCTATGTTTATCATCTTATTTCAAAGGCCATGTTTCCGAGCCGTCAGAAATCACGCTCCATACGCTCGTACAAAGTTTTAAGCTGTATTTTATTGACATCCTAACTCAACATTACTGTTACCAATTCCTTCCTTGTTGTTGAAAGTTCTTTGCCTAGTGCAATCCTTCTTATATCCACACTTGTGTGACCACTTTGTTCCAAAATACTTCCAAGATACTACATAACCTATTCCATCTTTTTTGTTTTTTTTCCCTCGTATTTTAATAAAAAGAGTTGCTTCAGGCGTGACGTGGTGGAATATCATAATTAATTAAAAATTGGCAATTTTTCTACAAAATAAAATTTATTAATGCGACCGGTTTCAATGTAACTACAGACGATGATTTAGTTACATGGAAACCGGCCGCATTTTTAAATTTTATTTTGTAGAAAATTACCAATTTTTAATTCGTGTTTTAATGTTTGATTTAGCTTTCTCCCTTCTCAAAAATCTCATAACATTTTTTTCACTTACATTTATTCTCATTCCAGACCTATTTCACTGATTTTCTAATGCGCCCAGCAATGTCTGTAACTGCTTTGTTGACTGAAAAACTAAAGATTTATCATTTGCAAGCATAAATGATTAAATAAGTTTTGCGCCGACACTCTACCCTAGCTCCAGTTCTTTCCATGCCTCCATTCCTTAATATCTCGTTAGCAATCCATGGTTTCCTTGTTTTGTGTATGGCTTGTGATTTTCCTTTCTTGGTCTGTTCCCATTTTTCTTCTGCCGTACTCATCTCCCTGTCCTCACTTCACAATATGCTCTACCAGGTCCGGGTTTTCCTTTCTTTTCTTTCCGGGGAAGTGGTTCTTCCACACCCCATTTCCTCTCATATCTTTCCCATTTTATCCTCCTGAGTGTGACATTACACTACATAAAAACTAACTTTTGGCCTAATTCCGCATCCTCTCCCGGGAACGTTGCGAATAGATCACGATGTTTCTAAATCTGTGCCTAACCCTAAAGAAATCATTGGAAACTATTTATTTTGAAATTATGTCGTTTTAAGTTGTGCAACTCTTGGTATAAAATGGCCGCTACACTTTGCTTTCATATTTTGAAAGCCTTTGTGTAGCTTCTTGATGACACCTCTTATTTCCTCAATTTGCCCTTGCACTTCCTCTTTATTACTGGCCAATTGATCTCTTCCTTGATCCCTCTCTTCATCAATCTCCATATCCTCCCTTACCCGAACGCTGCTTACGACCCAATGTTGAATAAATTAATTCCTAAATGTATTCCAAGAGTTTAAGGAACTGATTTTTTTAATTACGTCGTTGAGCAGTATGTTTTGGGTTTGCCTGTGACTTTTTCCGTTCAGAGTTTGCATACTCTCCCATAATGAGTTACCCAAGAGTAAGTTTGGCCCTGAATAATGTCTAAATTCCAGACTATCAAATTATATCTCTTGCTTGGGTTGACATACATAATTAATAATGAGTGAAAAAGTAAATATATGAAATATGAATGTTGGTCTGTGTGATTTTGGTCAGGATGTGATGTTGGAGAGTGCGTGATATTGGTCGGGATGTGATGTAAGGCGGCGAGTAATTTTGGACGTGGTGTAATGTTGGGCAACGTGTGGTATTACTTTGTATTTTCCTTGATTATCCATGTAGCGGTTAGGTTTTATTTTGTTAAATAATTGGGTGAATGCTTGGTTTTATTAATTATCGCTTATGTTATTGGTATGTGCTAAAGCAGTCACGACTCTAGGGATTTTGCGATGTCTGTATGCACATATTTTGATTAATAATGACACGAAATACTCCCATTGAATAGAATGCAGCTATGTCTTCTCTACTAGAAACACAAACTATAACACATCCGGGTTAAAGCAGCGGCTCGCTCCTCTTTAACATCGAAGAGAAACCGTCATCAACGCTTGCAAGAGAACTCGGGGAATCCTTCAATTAGCGTTTTGATTACCTATTCATGCTACTCTATAGTCCCCAAATTAAAATAGGTTCATCTTACCCGCTACCAAATTCCTTTGTACAGGTTATCTGGTTATGATGCAGAATTATTTTTTGGCGTTGAATATGAAGGGAGAGCGTGCCTTAAAAAGAACGTCATCTAAACCTACCTTGACAGGAGAAACAATATTGCCAAGATGAACTTCTCACCTTACAATATACAATTTCTAAGTGCGCAAAGTTTTAATACCCAACTATTGAACAAGTCGGTAGAAGAGGGCAGAAATTAAATAATCAACGTAATTATAAAATGGGAATTATTTAGAAAATAATTAAAAACAGTCAAATATATTCCTTTCGACACTTGGTGTCACTATTTTCCATCTCCTTATCATTCAATCATATTGTCATTATAATGCATTCTTTTGCAATATTTTAATGAAATCTTAGCATAAAAAAGTCCTTATTTAATTATAGGCTACTATATTGATAGAAGGGAAATTTCATATTTAAATGAAAAACTCAGCTAAAACGTAGATATTTTTTTCCGAGTTCCTATACCATACTTTAATGAGTTAAGAAAGAGGAAATCTTGAGTGCAGATGCCAAAGGGCATCAAATAGGATGTAACGTTGCCTTATTGACTTGTCAAGTTTTGGCATAAAGGGTTCTTAAAGCGCGCGGGGGAAGGCCATGGGTGGATGGCGCCATCCAGGGCCGGCTCCCATCATATCCTTTTGAGGTTCTCTCGACGCGCCACTTTCTCCGAAACTTCTACAGGTAAGAAAGCCAAGGAAACCAAGTTTGAATCTTTCGGAAAAGTTGTATACTCTTGTCGGTACACAGGATAGTTGGTTGAACTGCTACCTTCTTTTGAGGAAGGGGTCGTTTCGCATGGGCCATCGTGTCGACTGGACAGGGGGATTCAGGGTAAATTCTCGTGCTCTCGACTGTGTAGCATAGGAGATCCTAAGCATATAAGTTACGAGCAGCCTCACTGGTTATGCTATATCATGTTCACACTATCAGAGTTTAAATCAGCAGCCATGAAAGTTTTCCTTTGACGCAGCCTCATTCATGCGACATTTTAAGTGGTATAGG
Organism: Hetaerina americana; assembly: GCF_022747635.1. Taxonomy (NCBI): domain Eukaryota; kingdom Metazoa; phylum Arthropoda; class Insecta; order Odonata; family Calopterygidae; genus Hetaerina; species Hetaerina americana. The sequence continues at coordinate 30,070,458 of NW_027287316.1, forward strand.
GGATATGCTTGGTCTCATATTATTAGTACGTTTGCTCACCGTTGTAGCTCTACCAACATCATCATCATTGCCATTATAATCTACATTACTTTAAAAACAATTGGCGGATACGGATTTTCTCGCACCGAAACTCTCACACTGAGAACTGTGTCATTGACTGCACAATATGAAATGTGGAAAGAAATAAAAGTTACTAGTAAGCAGCAAAGTCCTACTTTCTCTCTTCAAAATGAGCTAGAAAACCTATTCGGTATTATTTCATCTGATTGAGTTTGAAGGAGTGAAAAAATAATCATTTTGCGAGATGCTACCAGTGTCACTGCGCGTGACTTGGCTTTAGTGATTTTCACCTCCACCCCTGGGTGAGGGTGGATAGGTGACTTTGTTGGAGGTTGAAGATGGGGTAATTTGAGACGGAAAATCAATTACCTGTGGTAATTGGTGGGCGTGGCTTCTTCAGTGGTGAGGAAGTAGGCTATAGAACAGACAGAGCAAGAGGCCTGACGAGAATACCAATGACTCGCTTCAAAACGATGTCAACGGCTGGAAAAGGCGATGTAAACTTCATTCGACATGATAAGATGGATCACATTCCCTTAGTTAAAATGAGTCCCAGAGTCATATCCCTATTAATGTACTCCGTTCATTATCGAGCTTACATAACAGCCATTTTAAGAATTGGAACTTTTTCTGAATAACCTTGTAAAATGAGCATTTGAGATTTCTGGTAAAAGCATAGGTGGTGTGATATTATGGAAGCTAAGTGTCTTCTTCGATTTATTCCTCGTAGGCCCGTCTTTCTAGGAAGATAGTTTCGCGGTCATTGCAGGTAACACAATCAGGTTAGAAGACCTGGAGACACCGGCTGCATCGTGAGATGGTTATTTATGACCTTAAGAAGTCAACTACAACGCCGGCGAAACTATTGTTCGGAAACTGAACCTATAAAGAAAAAATAGATTTTACTAGATTTTGAGATTAATAGTGATAAATATTTCCTGTAATTATAAGACAATAGCAAAATACAGGAAAGTGCAAGTTTTAGAGTAGTTTTAATGTAGCGGAGCCCAAGTTGCATCATTTGCTAGTGTTTACACAATCGAAAGATAGGACTGAACATACTTTCGCATAAAATGGAAGAGTTGATGATGTTGCCCATTATTTGTTTTACTTCATATTCCCAACTGGAATTTCGTATATTGGTGTAGAAATGTTGTCAGCAATATACGGCAACATACCTGTATATGTACGTGGTAGGAAGTTATAAGATATTTTTTGTCATTCAAGTTGTTATGTGTTATTAGATCACTAAGTTATATTAATGTGACAATCTCTTTAATAAATTAATAGCTACTAAAACCGTTTTAACGGTATTATAATGTGACTTTTCATATCTTAGGAAGTACGTTTGCCCTGCTAGTTAACTATCTAAACCGTCATCCTATCCATCAAAAACGAAAATCAGGGAACTAGTTATATGGTTCAAAGTGTTTCATTAATACAATAGTATCAAGAAGAGAGTTCCTTGGAAATAATTACCAACGGCAATTGATTATTATCCTTGATGGGTGGAATTAATATTCCTAGTTTATTTACTAAAACTTAGCTGGCATTTTGTACCAGAGCAGCTATCACAACCGCTTTGCAGATGGTATTAGACATACTTTTTTGCCAATTTCCTTGGAATGATAAGGAGAAATGAAGAGTACCTGGAAGCCAACGCGTACCTTAACTCTCAGAAATATTATCGATTTTGCAGATATCACATGTTTAAAACAATGTTGACTTAAAATAATCCCGACTCAAACCTACACGGAAGAGTATTAGTCCACTACTTTCCGTTATTGTATTTCTGCTTCACGGTAATCGAACTCAGGCCATCGGCCTGAAGGGTTGGAGGAATGCAGGTTGTTCCGGTGTATGATGTACAGGTATATTTCCCTACTTGAGCGCGAAAAGGAGAGCTCTTCGAGTGGAGTACGCCGTCCGTCATATGGGACATTAATTTGTGTGACCCCTTGGTGCCTTTCGTTGGCACCAAGGGGTCACACAAATCACAAAAACAAGAGTAGGTTATTGCCTAAAGAGAGTTTCCCCTATTTCTTAAAATCCCACCTCTTCCAAATTACCCCTCCTATCTTCAATGGCGCAAATTACCTCAGCTGTCGGTCCCTCCCCCTAAAACAATGGTGACACTATAATAAGGCGATGAAACGTTAGCTGCCATTTCGAAGCGACCCAACAGTCTCTCATCGCTTGCATATTTTTTCTCAATCAAACTTATAGCTCGGAAAAATTCTCGAACAAGGATTGACCGTTAGCCTTCTCATATACCTCATAGTTGTTGATTCACTTACCCCCGAATCTCATTTCCTTCAATTTCACGTCGTTTTAACCGCATTGTTTCAGAAAAACTGGTGTTTCAGTTACTTATTTTGTTTTAATTTCTAGCATAATCACTTTTTTCTGAATATTTGAACTAACTTGATGATTGATATTCATTATTTTATATAATTACTTTGTTGATTGTTTAATGTTTGGTAAATATAAACCAGCATTCAACCTATTCATAATAATGCGGCGTTGTAGAATAAACTTAATTAATATTTTTTGTGATAATATATAGTTTGTAAATATTATCGGGAATGCTTATTTTTTTTAAAAAAGGGACTTTGATAGTCCAGTCGGTAGAGCGCTGGGATACTGGCAGGAGGGCCCCGGTCCGATTCCCGAAAACGCCTCTGGGCACCCTCAACTTCACCTAAGCTAAATCATTTTTCGGGTATCAAATCTTTCCTAAAAATCTCAGGCGGACCATGGAAAGAAACTGGAACTCCCTTACCATTCTTGTGCGTCAATGTGACACGCTGTAGGACTTAATACTTTGTGAGCTTAGCTATCAAACCAATCTCCGGGGTGATTACTATGGTTATTTTCTAAGACCTTGGCAAGAATCCTACAGCGTGAATCATGGGTGATGGATTTGGAGCACTGCCATTGTGTGCGGACTTGCAATACCCCAATTTGTTCCTTCAGTCCACTAAATTTTTCCTGACTTCCATCAAAACACCTTCCAACTCCAACAGCGTCTCACGGTTTTCCCGCTGCTTTAATTTCCCTTTCTGAGACAAAGGGAGGGAAAACCCCGATTCCGTGTTCCAAGCGGAGTTTGTAGGAGGCACGTACTTATCAACGTATATTCCTGGAGACCCGAGACCTTTCCTCTCGAAGTTTTCCTCTTGCCACCGAGAGAAATGAATATGAATTGGTGAGGAAGGAAGAAATATCTAATCCAAAGATTCTTCAGATTTCTTCGAAATGCGGGAAGACGGAATACATGAATATAAGAGGATGAGAGCATGAGGATCTCTAAGCGTCTTGTTTCTCTCCTCGAGATTCATGTAAAATTGGTCCACGGCAAGGATTTAATGTTTTCCACATCATATGAAAATGTGTATCGAATCAAAATCCTCTCCACATTTTTGCACTGATTTAGAATCTTTGGGGAACCCCTTAAAGACTTTTGTAATTATGTATCCGTTACGATCTCAGCAGGTGAATTTATTTTTGATCCGATTTTGACAAAGCTTAGCTATCCTCTGTCTCTAGGGAAATGATTCCAATAATTCATAATAGGGGTTCACATTAGGAAAGAAATTGAGAGTTTGAGTGGTAGTGGGCTCTTTTCTGCTAGAAGTTAAGGACTGTTGGCAAAACATTATGCTTTGCAGCACCATTAATTAGTCTCTGCATTTTATAAGACTTAATATATGTATCTATATGTTTAATATATATTAAACATGTACTAATTACCATTATAAGTGCTTTGAATCGTTGTATACCTGATTCTGTGCGTGGGAGTACATTTACCCTTTGTGAAACGACAGCCATTTTTCGCTTTATTTTTTCTACTTGTTCGATTTCAGCGTCATAGCGTAATTATCATCATAAAGTTAAGAGCATCAATTAGATAATTAGGAAGAAGTTTACCTTGTAATAAAGCTTAGATGATTCTATTTATCGTTCAGAATTGTGTATTGACTAAATATTCGAGTTCTTTTGGTACAATGGATTTCTTATCATTTCACGATGTTTAACCAGAGGGAATCTTTTGTAAGAATTTATCCTGCCCTTTGTCTCCCTTTTGTACTAATTACCGAGCAAATTCAAATTATATATTATTTCTTAAAAATTAATAAATACTGAAGTTCCCTTAAAATTTTAAATATTTACGTAATAATTTCTCTTTGGGCGGTACACTGGGTGTACGATAATGATTACGAAAATATGGTAAATAAATAAAGAATTGTATTTTTAAATTATATTTTTTTAATTAATAATTTTACGATTTAGAATTCAGTGTGACTTACTTTAAATTGCGCTTAATAAAATCAAAAATAGAGACACTGTTCATGAAGGGGGCCAAGTAGTTTGGTTTTTAAGTTTTTTAAACACAATTTAATATGCTATCGCAAAAATTCATCTGGAAATATGAACTATCTTTCAACTCTGATGAATAAATATGCCCCAAAACGGCACAAATGTGTAATCGTTGCTAAGGGAAGATACATGAAGGGAAGTATACATAAGCAAAACATGCGATTCATTTGAGAAAAATTTTGATGATGATAGAATGGGTTGCTGAGGATTTTTAATCAGTGAAAGATGCTCACTACAATACCCCATCGCCCTCTAAATAAGTTTCATATTTGGCTCTAGAAATAATTATTATAAAGTATTTTACTTTGCAACATGATGTTTAAACTGGAATAAGGAAATAAAAATGGGAGGAGGATGATTTAAGTGATATTCAAGAGTTGGATTCAAGCTACGAGTTGCGTCGTCGATCTGCGTTGGTAAAGCCTATGCATGTTGAATCCTGTAAACATGAAATGGGTTATTCTCCTCAAAGCAGTATCCAGATCGGGACTACGTAAATTCCGCTGAAAATAATTTTCCGGGAATCATACGCACGCTCTCCGTGAAAATGTACTCACTTCAATGCTAGGTGAATACCACGCCCCTCCTCACCATGCATCGAGATATATCCTTGCGTTCGCTTAAGGAATCCTAAAGAAGAATCAGTAAAATTGACGAGTGAAGCCTTGAACTAAAACCGACGCTTGAGGCAATGCTTACATATATGATGGATTTGTGGAATAGAAGAATTCGCATTCGCAAGAACAGCAGGAAAAAATGAAGAGGTGGAGCCAAAGGCAGGCACATGTATGTGTTGAGCTGGCCAGTTATTTCTGGGAATTGGAAAAGAAGGAATTAGACCAGTAACAGTTTAATGGTTTCTTTATAGCGGTTTGGAGTAAAGTTACTACCATATAATTGATATTCTTCATCTATTAAATTGTTCAATTTACCTGCAGTACAAATAATAGTGTTTTTCGTCGTCTAATGTAATAGTCTGAGCCACTGCAAAGAATCTAGTTATATATTATTCACTATACATATGTAAACGAGATTTTTCTGAACCCATTTGAAATGGGTACCCCACTCATAAAAAGACGGTGCGATGAATGAATTAACTTTCGAGTTACTTCCATGGAAAATATTCATTGAAGAAATTATTCTTATTTTCTCAGATCATAGGTTTTAACGGCATGATGTTATAATGAAAATATTGTTCCATCCATCACCTACTTCTTGGCTAATATTTCTCTAGAGATTATGAGTTAAAGATACTTACCTGTTTTGATGCTTTAAGATAATAAGGGCATCATGAGGATCAATACAGGAGCTATAACATAACTTGAAGGCAGTGAAAAATTGAAAAGCGAGAAAAAAATATACTTGTATTATCCATGGAAGCGTATTATTTCCACATTAGCTTGAATTTATATGGTGGTTTGAATTAATATTTTCATTCGTGCGTGTTTACATCCATAATAATTTCACATTCACTCGAAATGTGTAACTCTTTCCAATTTTATGAATCATAAGGCCTGCAATATTCGTATAGCATATTTATCAAATATTTGGACTGTGTAATAAAACGGTATGTGAATACAAGCTTATAAACCAGTGCATACACAAATAATTAATGTATTTTTTGCTAACGTATATTGTATACATTTTTCTTATGGACATAGAAAATTGAGTTTAAAAACTAGTTGCACTTCGACTAGTCTGTTCTTTAATCTTAATAATGTATATCAGACTCTCTCCTTAGTTGTTAATATGTCACGCGGTTTAAATTATACAAATATTTGTAGTTAATTAATTTTTTATTTAATTGTTAAGGTAAATATCTCCAATCTGGGGAAAACCAGGTTTTATATTGGTCCTTATGTCGGATAATAAGAGGACGCCACGATAGCTTGACTGGTTAAAGCACTCGACCAGACATCGAGGGATTTGGGTTCGAATCCAGGTCAAGGCGAACGATTGATCTGAAATTGTTGCATTTTAAAGCATAGTAGCGGATGACTCCGTCAAAAGTTACTGTTGTAGCATCCCTCGCAGTTTCTTGGAATCTATCCTAGTCCTGGATTTCTTGGCGAGTACAGATCCTGCTATTTTACGAACTGCTGTGATTAATTCTCCAAAACTTGATTCATTATTTTGACGAAGATTTCATTTGGTCAAAAAATATTTGATGATAATATTTACCACCTTGACCAATCTGAAAAGTGGTATGCAATAGCCAATATCTTAATGAGGATATGATATACTTTCGTGGGTTTTCGCACCTCTTTTGCCGTTCATCCCATCTGACTTAGCTCCCATGTACACATGTGTTATGTACTCGTACGTACTGAAATTACTTCTTACGGAGAAATTTGCATCTCCCGACTCAGTCGATGGTCACAGATAAATTCGACAAAGAACAATGTCTCTGAGCAATTGCCAATGGAAAGCGTTCCGGCAACGCTTCTCAAAACCTCCAAATTAAATAGGATGTGCTTAAAGCCACTGCTCCGAAGACGGTACACGCTCACCTCTCCTCTCAATGCACTTCTCCCCACTTTGCTTGAGTGAATTGGATCTTTCCGAAATTGAATTCTTCCGTTTCAATAAAATGAACAAACCCTTAAATCGAAACGAAATTGCATGGATTATTTACGATTACGTGGGGAAGATATTAACCAGCGTATGAAGACGCGAACGAAATCGAATTGGATCTGGAGAGACAATATTCGTCGCATTTCAAATGTCGGAGATAAATGGAAGAGGCGACAGGGAGGTGAGTCGGCTAGTAATTGGGATCGAGCGGGGAAATCGGGTGCCTCAAGTCATTCCGAGTTGAAATTCCTCGCAAGTAGTTAACTCTTCTACTTGATTCTCGATTGTCATTATGAAGCAAATTGCGTTTTAGAAACTCTTGAATGAGTGTCGGTTCCATGTGATGCCTTTCAGGAAGGATTCTTTCAATTGGTTATCGTATTACATTTCCTCAGCCGTCCTTGAAGGGCATAGTGAGAACAAATAATTTTATGAGGATATTTTTATTAATTAGCTATCATTCGCGATTTGTAATTTGTAGCAAATGTCCATTCTGATATATGATTCAATAATTATTTTAATTGATTCAAATAATACAGTGGATAAGACTAGACAAGTCCGCAAATGCGTAATATCGTTTTAATTTTGTATTGAACTGAAATATGCATGCTGAAAGGGGGGGGAATCGAGAAATACTACTGTTTATCTTTAGAAGTCTTACTTGTGCTTTTCGAAAAGTATAGAGTAACAAACGGATTAAATTTTTTCCTTTATGTACTGATTTACAATTAATGATGTTATAGGAAATCATAAGTTGATTTGAATAGTTGTCATACGCGTAGTGTCTATTACTTATCTCGGTTCAATGAATCTCCAAACAACAAAATCGATAGCATTTTCAATGATGCAACTGCGTAGAGCGAATAATTTGTAGTAGACGAAGTTATAGAACAATTTGTTGTCTTAGGCGTAACTTTATGGAATTTGCATAACATATTGAAATGTAATAAAATAATTGACTTTGTAATTCCACACACTTCATTTTAAAAAACACGACCCAGGTTTAGACGTTGAACGTCATCACCTGATGATGACGTTCAATGTCGAAACCTGGGTCGTGTTTTTTAAAATTAAGTGCGTGGAATTACAAAGTCAATTATTTCATTACATTTCAATTATAGAACAATAGATATCCTGCAATGAGAAAATCAGTGTAATAGGTATGGGGTGTAAGTCGATATAAACGTATGGCAGTGAGATTTTAGGGGAACAGGAAAGGTAATTTAAATGTTAAAATTGGAGGACAACAACTAGAGTAGGTTAAAGAGTTAGCGTATCTTGGAAGTGTTTTTGAAACACTAGGTAGTCAAAGTAGTAGATGTACTAGAATTAGATTTGCGCAAATAACCTTTCATAAGACCGAGGAAACTGATGATAGAGACGTTAATTATGGGGGTTAAGAAAAGAATAATGCAAAAATTGGTATGAAGCGTGCTCTCGTATGAATCAAAAACTTGGTTGTTGAAGAAAGATGATAGAGGTAGATTTAAGGATTTTGATAAACGTGTGTGGATAAGGATAGAAAAGGTAAAATGCACAGATGGGGAATTAAACGAAAGAGTAATAGGCATGATGTGAGATGAGTGAGGATTGTTGGAAGGAATCCAAAGAGGGTAAGAAAGAAGTATTCAGAGCATTTTGACCGGCGATGGGATGCTGAAGAACGTGATAAAGTGGAGGACGTTAGACAAGCTACAATTAATTTTAGTTTGTAGAGTCAGGTTTTTTCATGTTAGACTAGGTTAATAAATGTGCATAGAAGTGTACAGTCTGTGTTCATCCCAAACCTACCTTAAACGGTAGACTACCAAATAATCTTGCCAATGCCTCTAAATAAAAATGAAAAAAGTCCATTCGAAGCTTTCTAATATACACGAATCGATTTCTACCCGTTAGTTTTTGTCTTATTCTATTTAAGACCCTTTAAATCTGTGTTATTTTTATATCCAAAATCGATCCATCTGGAATTTCTTATTCCTGGGCTCCACTTTTAATTTTTTTACAATTGATTTATTTACACTGTTTCAAAAGTTCACATTTTGTGTGCAAAAATAAGGTATTGCAATTGCAATTGTGTCCTTACTTTTTATTTTTTGAAGCGATGACGAATATTATAGTTTCCTATTTTTTCGTCATACAAAAAAATTACACCGTTGTTCATAACTGTTGTGGACCTCTGAATTAAGCCGATATGGAAGTATTTCGCAGTCAACTGCAATGCGCATCTCAGAAATATATGAATTTTAATGGTTGAAATGCGTCCGAAATGCCAGCATATGTAAAAATGGATGTGTGCTGCTTGCAAAATTCGAGAAATATTCAAACGAGGAAGCCGTTCCATTTCCAACCGTGAATCAGTCTTCGCACTGCTTCAACGTCCGTTCGTTACATGAGCTCGCTTTAATCGACAGGTGAATTTCGAGAAAATGAATGATTCTCGTATTTTATTCAAGTTGCGTGACGCAATCGATGCCGGGAAAATTCATTCCGCCCGGAGACCTGCGCAACCCCTTAATAACGCAAAATGATTTATGAAAGAGTGATCCTTTTATGGGGATGGCCGGAATTCGAAAACTCGTGGCGGACCCTTTAACCCGGATTGAATTTCATTTTTGAAACTTCGTCCCCCAAAATGTGGTTTCGGGTCTAAGTCCTTACATAAAAAGAAGGGAGCCATTCATCTATTATGCATAGAACGGGAAACCCGAGCTGCGACCAATCGTAGGCCTTCGAGGATAAGCGGAGAAAACCTCGAGTGCGACGGATTGGCCACAGACACGAGCGAGAGTCTGCGTGGGAAATGTGGAGCAGAAGGAAAAATTAAAATCGAGGTTTGGTGGATTGTGTACCCTTCATTAAAATAAATTAGGACATTGTTCCTCAACTTTTTAAACTTGTGCATTCATTCTCTACCACGTGCTAATAACATTTCCATCTTTAGATTCTTTCGATTTAAAGGTGCACTCTCTAAGTAATGCTCTCTTAATATTTATTGCCTTTGTAACGGAATATTTTGTTACACATGCTCTACACTTGAAAACCCCTGGATTAAATAATGTAATTATACATTCGATTTGTAATTCTTACTTAAAAGACGCGTGAAAAATTTCCTCATCCGTAGGAGAAAGTATTTTGGTGGTTCACATAGTTAAACGTTATCTTGACAGGGAGATTAACACTCAAAACCAATGTATTTAACTAGTAGTAGTAGTTTTTATAGGAGATGACCGACAGCAAAAAGGTCATTTGCGCAATTATGGGTGATTGGGAAAGGAAGGGTGGAGAGAAACCCGGCGTCGGCATTAGCTAAGGGGGCGCAGTTTAACGTCCTATCCGATGGACTCAAAGTGCTCTCCACAAAGCACCTAATGCACCCCAAGTATGGATCGGGATATCACTGAAAAGTATATGTTGTTTCTAGGATTTGAATCAGGGCCCTCTCAGTGGGAAGCCTGTACATTAGCCACCGCACCATCCCGATCCCCATGCATTTTACTTAAGATGCTTCGAGTCTCTGTAATTTCAATAATTGTTAATTATTCCGTAATTATAAATAAGGAAATAAGGCGTATAGATTGCGCGAACGTGATGTAATAAGGCCTATGTACGGGTACATTGACTATACCTCCGCGTCATGATTGGCCCAACAAAATCCTCGATGTTAAGCAAATCCATAATTAGCGACATAATAAATTATTTCAGCTCAAGTAATTGGATAATTTAGGTAGCAAATCCGAGCTGGGAGCCATGACGGGGAAACATAAATAGTTATTTTTAGTACAAGCAGAAAGATATAATAGGAAGGAAGAAGTACATTTTAGTGGAAATGCATCAAATAGCGTCATGTAGTAATGCAGCACAGAGCTCACAATAGCAATTTTTAAAATTTTTTTTTCATTGTAAAATAGTTTACGCAATTATTAAATTTATTTGCGTCTGTTAATAATTAGACGAGTGTGCCATGAAGATAACAAGACAGGAAAATACGATGATAAAACGAGACCAAAGGAGAATTTTCCAAATTTTCGGTTGATTAAACTGTCTCTTTGGCAAATTTTGAGATAAGGACCTTTGTGCTTTGGTTTGTACGCGCAGGGGAAGGTCAAAGGGTTTAAGTTTTTCCTTCCGGAAGAATTGGGGAGGGGATTTGAAAAAGAAACATGAAAAACGAGAAGGCTTGGGCGCGGATCTAACGGAGAAAGCATGGAAGGAGACAGAAGGAGTTCTCTTGGTAGTCCAAAGGGGTTTTAGATCGTGCGACGGGAAATTTCGCTTTAAATATTAAGGTCAACGACAGTATGAATATCTTAAGAGTCATTACTGTTTCTTGTTCCAAGATACGGACTTCGATCGACTGCTCGTTAATCGTTATGGAGTGAGATAATCGACGCAGTGGAACAGTCGTCGCATTATAATATAAGGTACGTATTTGCGAAGAGGGGTATGGGAAACGGGGAGAAATGTTTTCTCAAGGATTGACGGTTGTTTATAAGAATATTGAAATAAGCTATCTTTGGGAGACTAGTCCATTTCATCGCTTGGCGTGAGCAGGATCAACCACATTAAGACGCTATCCTCAATCCCAATGACCTATTTCGATGGTAAATATATTTCGATGAGGTACCCTAATGGTGGAAAGGTGATTGATCAATGATTCACCAGTCGTTATGCTTTTAGTACATCAAGGAACTTTTACCCTCATTGTGTAAAAAGAGTTTCTTTTTATTAAAACTATGTCTAACATCTTATAAGTCTTATTTATTTTATTATGTCAAATATTTAGAGATGTGGTAGATAATACAGAGCGAAGCAAAAGTACAGGTGTAACACTTGGCGGCAGTTCGAGATACAAGGCCATAGCAGTCTGGTGCTATACCTGCCCACTCACGGTTCTTTATTTTTTTTGTCTTCCGAAGCATCCGGAATTTAAAACGATCATCGCTCGTTTGACTCCTGAAGATAATGAATGACATACCAAAAGATTTTCTTGCTTGGACTGCCCTAACGGGGTTCTGGTACGCAAATATAGGGATGCATACCTATTCACATAAGTTTAGTGCATATTTGGAATGGGAGAGTATCAATGTGAAATTCGTTAGTTTATTTTTGTTTGATCATATCTGTAGTTAAATAATATCTGCTGTTATATTTTCGAAGCAGGGGATCGAGATGGTGCGGCGGCTTACGTACTGGCTTCCCACCCTGAGGGCGCGGGTTCAAATCCCGGCGGTGTTGAATATTTTTCAGAGGTATCTCGATCCCTACTTGAGGTGCTTTGTGGAGGGCACTTTGAGTGAGTACGCCGTCCGTCGGATGGGACGTTAAACTGCGGACCCCTTGGAGCCTTTCGTAAAGAGTAGGCTAATGCCAACGCCGGGTTCTCTCCACCCTGCATCCTTTCCTGTCCATCCCCTGTGGCGCAAATGACCTTAGCTGTCGGTCGCCTCCCCTAAATACTACTACTACTATTTACGAAGCATTTCATATCACAGCAATGAGAACGGTGAAATTTAGTCGCATGATATTGAACATCAACTTTGTCGTTTATTCGTACCAGATAGTTAAAAGTTATATTTCACAACATTACAAATGTGTGTAGTGGAATATTTAAAATGGATGAACATTAAGAGTTAGTAGAGACATAAAAATTCAAATCGACAAAGTTTGTTTATGAATATATGACGCATATTTTGTGGATAGGACAACGCAGTTTAACCAAAACGTTTCACATTTCGTTGAAAACATAGACGATATTATGGCCTTCGTTCTTTTACGTTGTTCATGCGATTATTGTTTTTGCGTTGACCTATTTTTGAGTAGCGTGACAAATTTGGAGAAAAGATTTTGAGGAAAGATTCCTTTCAGAAGTTTAATCTGAACACTCATGAACAACGTTTGTGTATATATTGTACGATGTGTAGAATTGACTGAAACAATTAGTTTTCCGTAACAAATATTAATTTATTTACATTATTCGATTGAACAAAATGTTTTATTTGCCCGATCAATCTTAGTTTTGGTAATATTTGTTTTTGATGGCATTAAAACGGGATTTCGTTTTTTGTGCTTCACCGATGTATTTGGTTTGCACGACGCAATCCAATTAATGAGATGAAAAGATTTTTTCCTCAAAATGGACAGCGACGTTTGAAGAATTTACTTCTTAAATTGTTTCAGTAAAAAAAATCATAAATATTTCGATGCAGGACACGACTGAATCCGTACATGATGCGGTGAAATTGGTGGGGAAAAAAAGAGGGTGAATGCATATCTCCAGTCGGAAATATGTGACTAAGATTGTAAATTTTAATACGAATGAGGTAATAATTTAAATTTGTTACGGTGGGAGCATTAAATACTTTTTTATTAAAAATCGATTTATGGATTATCTTTTCAATTTGACTGCTTAATTAATGTTCATTCGAACAAAAATTAGAATGTTTTTCTGATTTTTGACCATGTCTAATGCAACGTGTCCCGTCGCTAGTAATGATAATTCTGGGCCGAATCGGAGATGTCGTGAACGACGGGCACCCGCCATGCTACAACAGCCTCCCTCGCCCTTGTTAACGCCAACTTGAGAACGCAAACGAGTTATTGGTGATGATCTGTGAGAATATAAATGGAGCGGAGAGGGTGATCATATATATATATATATATATATATATATATATATATATATATATATATGTGTGTATATACATATATATATACATATATATATATATACACACACACGTGTATATATATTCATATATATGTAGATGTATGTAAACGAGCTTATATATTTAAATAGATACATACTATATACATGTACATACACACATAAGTGTGCAGTAAAAGTTTCCTCCTCCCTTCCAATGGATGGGAGCCGGACGGGTGTAAGTACATAGGGAGAGCGTTTCGAGCATTGCGGGATGACAGATCCACTCAAGTTCCCCACGTTTTTAAATAAAAGAGAACTCTCCCGTCAAAAAACAGAGTCCTTTTTACAGGGTGCGAGATATACGGAGAGGGAGAGGATGGGGATCAAAAAGGATTTTGGAGAACGGTTTCCATCTTTCTCACTCTCTCTCTCTCCCACTCCTCATTCCCCTCTTCCCCGTCAGATGGAAAAATGAGAAAAAAGAGGTGGTAGGCGTTAGTGGAGTTGGAGTGGAGTGGGCTTGAGCGAGGGAGAGGTGGTCGAAAATTCGGAAATTACGTGGATTGGGTAAATGGAGTGAAGACGGAAATGGTTGAGTGGAGGGGGGGGAGGTGAGTGGGATAGGATGGAGATGATGCATTCCCCCTCTAACCACCTACTCCATATCATCTCAAGTTCCCCCCCCCCCCAGATATCTCTCTCTATATAACACACCACTCACTATATTCTCCTTGATATATTCTCCGATTCTTCTTTCGTTCCTTTCCAATACCAACTCCGACCGGTGAAAGATGGTGTTTGACTTTAATTCTTGTAAAGTAATTCGAAAGACAAACGAGCTCATTTGGACGGAATTTAGATCATCCGGGTGCCTTCTTTCACTTTTATTCGCCGTTGTGATTACTGTGCACATGCGAAAATGTTCTGAAATCAAAGACAAGTATAAAAAACATGCAGTTGGCGTGGGGAGGGAAAAAATGTAGGGAAAACATGCAAAAATTAGTGAAAGACATTATTCCAAACGTGGGTAAGAGTAGGGAATTAATGTTTACTGGAACGATTGCCCACTTCAAGAATGATGTAATTTTCCTTAATTTTTATCATCTCGAACTCTCTTCCGAAGACATTTTAAATGCTAGTACATTCCAATCCTTTTACAAGGACAAACAAATGTAAGTGAATCCCATAAAAATTTCAAACGGTTCCAACTAAAAAATTATTGAAAAGATAAACCTTAAGCCAGTTTGTGCATAAAGGAGTAATCAAGAATCCATATTTTTTCTCATCTGGTGACCATCATCAATGAGGGAGAACTGGAGTGTAAAAATTTGAGGCATTAATTTTGAGAAGAGATCAGCGCCCAAGAAAAATTATAAGCTGACTGAATTTAAGTTGAATGGCACTAATGAAGTAGTCTGAAAAGCAGATAATGGGGGAACGGAAGGAATGCGTGGAAAATCAGGAATTCGTCGTCAGGAGGGTGACCTATTGCCCTCTTCTGTTGGTCTTGTTGAATTGATAATTCATGGTTAATTTATGTGATTTTATCCTAGTGAATGTGCTTTTATTGGCTCTAGGTGATGTCTGGCATGACATCACTTATTGAGTGACATTTAAATTCCGTAGCATGAACGTGTGCGCTAAATTATTTTTTAATATAATAATGGAGTCAAATTATTCCTGCGCCAAGAATAAAAACAAGCGTTGAAAGGAACATAATACTGAACTTAAAGGTAGGCAGAAGCGTAGGGAACAAATAGCTGATAGAATATTATTAGTAGAAGTTAAAACGAAACCAACGAACTTGGTCATCATTCAGGTAAACATATCACCAGGAAATCATAGTGAGGAAGTCGATAGGGTATGCGATCACACGAGAGTACGGTTTCCCAAACTGTGAATGTGATTTCCCAATTTCGCCAACATTGGGAAGTTTGACGGAGCATTTAGATTATTTTTTAGGTTGGGTAATTCCACTTGTTAAAGTTTACTAAATATGTTATTAAAACAAGTTATTTTTACATAAAATACTATGAAAATATAATATTAACAAAATGACATATAATATTAACATAAAAAAATGAATAAAAAAGAATTTAATGACTTAAGTGATTTTGAAATTTTTAATTACATATTTTCTTGATATCGGGCACAATATTGGTAAGTTGTATTCTAATATCTAATCTGTCTTCGAGCCTGTTCCTACCCTTGACTTTGTTGTAGTATAATTCAGTAAATCTCGCTTCGCATGAAATGGTTATAGAAAATGGAAGCACAAAAAATAGCTTATTTCGATAAATTGGGGTACTATTCTGACAAACTCACCAAAAAAATCATTTAGAGACTGATCTTTGAATTTTTGCTTCAAATAAGAGTCACTAATTAAATCAGATAGATTTCCATAATCACTTACGTTTGAGCCTCCTGGTGTCACGGGAAATGGATTTCGAACCCAGGAATCGTCCTAGGTAGTTTTCGGAACATAATGTAAAAGAGTTGATTTCAAGTTATGTAGATGCTCTAAAAATGATTTCTGAAAATTTTCAATTTGCCTTAAAATTGTATTCTTTCAAAGATTCATGTAAGGCAGGAAATGTATCAAAATTATTAGCTCCAACTGGTGAAATCCAAAATCGTATTTGTTTATCAAGAGATGAAATTTAGTCTCTTTTATTAAAATTGTTTTTTTTTCCTTTTTAATAATGAGTTAACTTCATTACACTTGATAAAAATGTCCATTAGTTATGCAGGTTTTATCAACCATGATGGATTTGTTAAAACTTTAACCAATATTTGTACTTGTACTGAATTATTTTGTGTCTTCAGGAAGACCTATATACCTCACTTCGAAGTTCGTTAAGTCTTAATAATTCCTTCCCTCTGTATAGCCATCATACTTCAGTATATAAGTAATGTGCTTTTTGTCCACGACTATTTTAAATAATCTGGATTGAAGTGGTCTTGATTTTGCATAGTTTATCACTTGTACGCTCTCATACATGAATTTTTTTTAATTTGTGGAAATTTTTTTAATCAATAGCAACTGGCTATGCAAAATATAATGACTGCTGGTGACCCTAATAGCTAATTTCTGGATGCATGATACAACATCTATCATCTCTCCTACCATAGCTTGAGCACCATGTGTAAAAATATCAATTCATCTCTGTCAATTTATCTCTTAATTTGTAACGCAATCATTAATACAGTTTAATACATCTTATTCTGTAGTTCGTCCATGTAAATATTGAAAAAAAGTAAATCTTATTCAAAACTTTTATCATATGGATAAAGAACAAATATTTTCAGTACAGCTAGACCTGCGACATCTGTAGGTTTACCCATTTTCTACGCATATTCACCGTAATATCCAAGACGAAGAAATAGCTCTTTGTCAATACTAGTAGGAAAATCTTAAATGCGTCGTGAAACAGTACTATTTGATTGTTGTATTGCATTTTTTTTCTAAAATCTATTTGTAAATAATAAGTGACACCATGCCTGTTGCCTATATCAAAAAAGGAAAATGCAGCAATATGTTAGGAATACTGAATAATAAGCTTGATTTATCACGCAGATAAAATGGTTCTGAGAAATATCAACAAAAGTTTGGAGAGAAGGACGAATGAATACTATGGGGATGATCAATTTGAGTTCATGATGGGTATAGGCTACCTGTGATACCATATCAGTAATGAAGTCACAAACAGGAAGAAACTTAAAATGCAATCAGAATATATTTTTCTGTTGGGCAGACTTCGAAAAAGGGTTTGATAGATTTTAATGGGTGAAATTAATGAATGTATTGCTGGAAATAGAAGTAAATTAGAGGGATAGGGGACTAATCCGGAACCTGTACTGTCTCATACTGCTCAGGTGCGAATAGGGGACGGACAGCCCGAGTCCGACGGGCAGTATTAGAAAGCCGGTTAAGACAGGGGTGTCCATTATCTCCTCTGATTTTCAACATAAATATGAAGGAAATTGTTTCATAGGCATCGGAAAATTGGAGATCGGCATGAAAATCGGTGGGGAATTCATAAAATCAGTTTCATTTGTAAATGACCAAGCTTCAGTTTGTCTGTCCGCCAAGGGTTTGAAAACTCTGCCGAGTGTATTGAAAGATCAGTGCGATAGTTGTAAGATGATAATAAATGCAAATAAAAAAGGGGTTATCCGAAAATGAGAGAGGCTAAGTTAAGCGTTAAAATAGGAGCGCAAAAATTGGAGAAGGTGGAATAGTTTACCTATCTTGGAAGTTTTGGACCAAAATGATCAAAGTAGCAGAGATATGAGGAAAAACATGGCGCTGGGCAAAAGGAGAAAGGTATTGATGGCAAGGAAGTTGAGTCAGAACGTATATCAAGAAAAGGCTCATTAAAACTTTGTCTGGAGTGTGGTTTCTTACGGCTCGGAAACATAGCCATTGCAGGAGGATGAAAGGCGTAGACGGAGGCTTTTAAAATGTGGGTGAGGAGAATGATAGAAACGGTGAAGTGGACTGAATGGAAAAGCGACGTAATGTTGGTTGAGGAGAGAGGGTTGTTGGTAAAATTCCAAAGGTGACGGGAAAAATGGATCCGGAGCGTTTTAATTGGCAAGGGGTTGTTGAAGTCTCTGATATAAGGTAAGAATGTTGGGTAAACGGGGAAGGGGAAGGAATAGGATTGGCATGTTGGATGGAGTGAAGGGAGGAAAGAAGCATGCGACATTGAAGAAGACTTACCGTAGTGCTCGATTTCAGCTAATGTTTTCGGTTAGGAGATAAGTAAACATTTTGTTCAGCGAATTTTTAGGCTGTGTCCATCCAAGACCTGCCTCAACCGTTAGAATAGAAATAATTATACTATATATATATATATATATATATATATATATATATATATATATATATGTAAATAAAACATTTATATATCCACACGTACAAACACAATCACTCTTAGAAGTATAGGCGGCAACACATAAGTAATATTAATGCAAATATTGAAATATTTTATATATATATGTATATATATATATATATATATATATATATATATATATATATAAATATATATATATATATATATATATATATATATATAAATATATATATATATATATATATATATATATATATATATATATATATATATATATATATATATATATATATTTGCACACGCCTACATTTATATTTGTACATAATTAAGAAAAATAATTGGTTTCGCTATTTAACTACCTACCATTGAGTCTTAAATGATATTTAGAAATTCTCAATTTCTTTTGTTATTTTCATCATCGTATTAGGTCGTGTACCATCTCTTTTATCGGAAAATGATATAATTATAAATTTTTTTTGTTAAGTATTACCCATACCTCTGACGAATCCGATGATATATGAGCTCATGACTTGAATTCACTCAAAAAGCTCTGAGGGTAACTACAAATTCATTTCCAAGTCTGTTGTTTCATTTATTCTTAATTCTGATAGCGAATTTCTAGGGCAGAACATTTTTGAAACTGTATTAATATTTGCGCACAATCAATACGGAGGTTTGAAGTTCACATTTTTAAATTTACGGTTAAATGAGAATCAACTTTGAATTATATCTAAGAACATATTGCCATTTCATAATATTACTTTAAAATATCACGAGTGTAGATATCGTATTAATTTCACCCAATCGTATACAGTAAAAATTCATTGTGTGAGTTACACTTTCCCATTAAGTGGTTATATATATTGCGTAATGCGGCGAGGTCATCAATTATATAAGCTCATGGCAGAGATAATCGAATATAAAAAACCTGAATTCGTGGTGAATAAAATTGTTTTTGGTGTATAGATTTGAAAACATGGACGTTTGTGTAAGGCGGGAAAAAATCAATGTACAGAAGTCTACTCCCTCACAAATTATATAAATAAAAGTGAAAATTAGGTGTAGTACAGTAGAAATAGCAGATACTCATATGAACGTTATCGATTTGGTGTGTATAAGGAGTGTTTATGGCAAAAATAGGGAAGGCAGAGTGATGTCTACGAGGGAATAGCAGAGGTATGGTGAGGAAGTGGGTAACGGAGATTTAGAAGTGGGTTGATGAGAGGAAGAGAGACAGTAAGAAGCCGTGTGGGCTACTCAAGATTTTGGATTGGATCAACTGCTAATAGACAACAATGAAAGTTGTGTGAGACGGTGGTCTGGTAATGTCGGGGGAATTAATGGACGTAGAATGCCGAACTATACTCTAGGAGAGTGAGCGGATTGAGCGGAAAGGGGGGTCCGAGGAAGATATGAGTGAATACAATCGATGGTTTTCTCAAAAGGAATACTGGCGATCTTAGATAAAGAAGTAGAGTTATCAAACCATGATTGTGTTGGATAGAGCCGAAGGCTGTGTAAGAGATAAGTAAGAGAGTGTTCTCTTTTGTATTATCGCACCGCAAGATATTCTTTAAAATGCGTTTCCCAAAAGAGAATCAAGGGCCTTTAGGGTGTTTGTACACGTATCCCTTGTTGCTTGTACTGCACGAAAATGAAGAGTTTCGAATGCGAGGAGCGTGTGTGTCCTTCGCCACAGTCCACGTTTCCTTCGCCCGCCCCATCACTGACCCGGAAAGCATGGAGATCGGGGAGATTGTTTGCTTCGTTCGATCACGGCGTCCGTTTTACCTCAAGAAAAAAATAAATCTTGACGATCCGGCTCGAGAGGGAAACGGGAGGGCAGACGCTTCCCCTGGCAGGGAAGGGCGGCCGCTTGCTCGAAAGATCTCGGCCGTGTTTGCGTTGCCTGTGGAAGGTCCCGGTGAATGGGCACACTACATTGCCACTCTCTCCTCCTCTTCCTCACCCCCCTCTGAACCTCCCTCAGGAATGCCCCCAACCACCCACCCGTGTTGACGTAAGGCCACTGATGATGTTTATGCTGTCTGAAGTCGTGACTTGGCGCGATATTATGTTTTCGGAGAAAGGCTTCCGGGAACTTCCGAGGGTTAGAGTTTAACATGGAATCCGAAGTGGTTTTTGAAGAAGCGGGGTGGATAAAGGGAAGGGTAGGGGTGATTGGTCCTAGAAGGATGCTCAATTGATCCACGAAGAGTGAAACCGCGCCAGCCCCACCGAAAGTTTTGTAAAATTGCATTAATGAAGGCATAAGCAAAATACCTAATGCATCGAGACGCCACGGATTGTCGTGAAAAATCTGTGATAGACTTTCCCAAACTTTGCCAATCCGCTTAGCAGATTTATCTTTTGGCGTTAAATCTTATCTCGGAGGTGTTAAGTTGGTTGCAATGACATTGATATGGGTACCTCATTTTACATGATTAACACACTCAATCAAATTAAATGAATACATTTTTAGCAAGATCAACAGACTTGATCATAAGTTGATGGAAATTACGAATATTGGTTAAATATTACTTGCCATTTATTTCCAGTAGCGTATTTTATTCCGCAATACGGTGTCAACAAAGCATTGTTTTCATTAGGGCCTTAATAATCCCTGGTGATGAAAATATTTTGTTGAAACTGAGATGTTAAATAATCAAAAGTGACCCGCACATTTTTCTTCCTTCATTTGCTCTCATTACTCATTTTTAGTCTTAATGGTTAGAAATTGAAAGATTTCAGCTCTATTCCAGTGTGAGAAACGTCGATTTTTTCCATTCAAATTGAAAAATAGTATTTTGCTGTATGTGACTTATATTAGCCAGAGTTTAATAAAAATATAAGAGATAAATAATTGAAATAGTTCTTTATATAGATAATGAGCATAGTAATGACAGTCAAAGTAATTGTATAAGTTCTTTTTGGAACATATATTATAGAAGCGGTTTGTTTGGAAATTTCCCCCTGGAAAATCTTTCAGGAATGTTTGGGAAATTTGGACCTACGTTCATCCTCTCGGCCCTCCTTTTTGTGTTTTATAAGAGTCATTTTATTAGCACATATTTATTTGAGTAATTTAATTTAACGGATAAGGGATATTAAAGGGATAACAACATTGGCGGGGCACATACTCAGATTAATTAATGAGCAGTGGGATCTCTTGACTTAGGAGTTACTTGTAAGTAAAACAGTGGCATTCATTTTTGCAAACTATTTTTAAAGTTCTCCTTTAAATATGTTTCATTGGTAAAAATATTTTCACTTATGGTAAAGTTCAATTGAAATACTCTGATGTCCGTTACTTAGTTATGCGAACAATAATAAAGGTTAGCGTGGAGTGTCAGATTAACATCAAATTGTATTGTAAGGGTATGATATCAGATAATGTCAATTCTTATTAAATAGAAAAACTTCCGATGAGAGTTCATGAGGATGACTTTTTTATTTAAAATTATAAATTAATTAATTTTTATCAATTATTATTAAATCTAATTTGCGGATTATTATAAATAAAGATTGTGCAAATGTATAATTTTAATTAATTACATGTATTGACGTTTCATTGCTTATAAATTTTTTGATATTCAGGTCGATGAAGATTTATGCTCGGATATAAGGGAAACATATTAAATGGAGTTGATAATTCAAATTCCAGACACTTCCAACACCCTTGATCACTCGAGAGCAATCATCTTCAGTGAAATATAATTATTAAAAAAATCAACTTCAAATTCATACTTATCTTTGAAATTTTATTGACGTAATAAATGTTTAAGGGTGACAGGGCATCATTTAACAATAAAAAATGTAGTGATAAGCAATTACACTATTCTGAAATGTTTTTGTTAATTGAGATCCACGAACGGAGAATTTAAAAGGAATATTTTCAGGAAATATAAACCGAGTGTATGGGAGCTAGGATTTGTCTTTTTCAGGTGGGCATACGTTAAAATTTCTGGAGTGTATTGATTTCGTAATTGGCCAGATGGGCTCTGTTATGTATATATTTTTTAATTTTCGTATATTTAAATAACAGTAAATCCATTCATTAAAATAATGTATGCAGAACTTAAGAAATGGGAAATGAAAAAATGTCGGCATGATGGGTCGGGTTATTTAGATATATTGCATGGGTATATTTAGATATATAGCATGCTACACACATTTCCTTGGGGCGATGACTATTACACAATTTCCTATCAATATTGATTTGTATCAATGCTCGGAAGGATTCTAATTGCGCCTATTTTATTTTCCTGGTACACTGGTTTTAGTTTGAGGCTTATCTGTTTCCACACAGGAATGTTTACCCCATACGTTTGAACAATATTTATACCCATCTGCATGCTTTTTTCGGACCGGTATGTCGGGCAAAGTAATTAAGATGTTCTATAACTTCGAGATGGATCAAATACATGGCACACGAGAGCAGATGGAGCTGGAGGACCCGTCCGTCACAATGGCTCAGTTTTTTATCATATGTCCGAGGGAGGTATCGCCATTGTTGAAAGCGAAGGTTAGTTGACGAGATGAAAAGGAGTTGGGATCAAATCGGTGACCTTTTGAGGAAGCCACTAACATTAAAGCTGATAGCTTCGGCTTCCGTCTCAATGAAAGTGCTTAACATAAATAGGTAATGTTTTATCAAATCTCACTATCTTCCCAAAAAATTTACTCTGTTTGACTCAGAGCCTACAGCTGCGTGATATGTCCTGATGAATTCGTTGTTAACTTTATTTGCAGAACCGTACAACATTTTCTTGCATGCACCAGTTTCTTTATTTATTGCACACTCTCTATACAACGCATGCCAAGCTGGAATCGGTTTCTTCGCTTGATGTCTCCGAGTGATGAAAAGTGTGACTTGTGTGCCTCAATCGCAATGAAAGTCTTACTATATTCAAAGTAATATCCATCATCACGCAAATTATTTCTGAAACTATTGAAAAATGTGTACTTTGTAGTCTCAATTACGCTATAATATGTACTTTCCAGATTTAATTTGTGGAAGCGATCCTTAATTTAAAAGAATATAGTTTGTATTTCCATATAAATTTTATATTTTTAGACTAACTAGGCTTCAACGCATAGCGTTATCAGGTCCTGATAATGATGCTACGCGTTTATACCTAGTTCGTCGAAAAAATAATCAGCAATTATGTAAAAAGCAATGTTCCACCGGGCATAATAATTTGCTTCTCGATACTGGTTTTGATTTATTTCTTCAACGATGTTTTTAAATCTAGGTTCCATTATTCTGTATCTCTTGAAAAATTCCAGGAAATGGTCTGTCGGTTCTTACTGTCTCTAAAATCCATTTTTGACCTAACCGTTGCTATTTCTGTCAGGATTTGTCTCGCTTTTTTTCGTTTTAATTTGACTTGCATAATTTTTTTATCCGTATTTTCACATAGATGTGATAGATTAAACTCGCAACTTTGGCATAGTTGTCGGATGTTATGGTTTTCCCTTTCGAGTATTTGATGAGCAGCCAGATCAGGCTTTTAATTCACGAGATACATTCATCTTTGTCGGAACGCGGTAATAATGCCTTTCAAAGGACTAATAAAAGAATATAAGGCCGGACATGCAGTTTCATCAGGACTTTGAGTGCCATCTAGAATAATATGATTGCTCGCCATTGATGGTTGATGCAGAATGAGTCTCTATTTGTTACCAGAAACGTTACTCTAAGAGGACCGTATTTTCTTTTTTTTACGTCAATGAGTTTTCGTATTCCAAAAGAAAGGAGAAAGTATTTATCAATTGGTAAATTTTTATAAACTGAAGTCACACTCTTTGCTGCGAAATCGAGTGCAAATTAATGAACTTAGTCTTTCCACATAAATTATAAATACTACCACATTATGATTGCTTTCATAACTTTGCAATTTATCGTATCACTGGCAAAGTGAAGTTAATAGTTATAAAAGTATCAAAAAGGTATAAAATATTACCAAAATTGTTGCTATACCCTACTAAAATTTGAATCCACTGTAATATGGGGAGTTGTCAAATAGGCTGCCAATTACGTTAATTTACCAGGCCGAATTTTTAGAGCTAAAAAAAAATATCTATCCTTCCGAGAGAAGAGGTTTACCGTAAAAAAGTAGTCTTGGATGCTCCCATGATAGCAACAACTCCATTGAAATCCTTCAAAATTTCTCTTGGCAGTGCTGAAGGTAAAATTACTAATAATTTTTAATGTTTGACTTCTCTTTCATGTGGGATATGTTGGCGAATCCTTAGGGAAAATTGGACGCAGTCAAATGATTATTTCCACGGAATGGCCGCGTTAAAGTAAATTTGTAATCCGCTTTTGGTGGCTCATTTCCTGGAACGTCATTCGTCGACAAAGACGACCGTGCTCACTCCAGTTCGAAACAGGTAGTCTCCATTTTCTCTCTCTCTCTCTTACTTGGGAGTTTTACGGAATTTATGGAATATTTCCTTTAGGAAGTCATCCAGGTGCTGGTGAGAACTTCTTCAGTAGAAACCCGCTAATTGGTCCACTTTCCCGAAGCTCTGCACTTCGCTTTATGAAAAAAATTTCAGGGGATGCAAATTTAACCTAAATCAGACTTAGTTGGTGCTCAAAGCTTTCACAGTACGTAGCACCAGTACCGAATTACCCTCATCCGCCGCGGTTTGTTGATATAATCACTCTTGCAGCCCTTGTGGTGGATGGCATTTTTCCAGAGGATACGTCGTCAAGTGCACGGAATAATTTATTTCAACATCATCTCCTAAAATTTTGATCGTACATTTACTTAACTGTCTCCCTGAGCATTGCAGTGCAAAGGGGTGAATAAAATAAATGGGCGTGGGAATGCAATTTTGCGACGGTTAATTGCCGCGATTATTTACTGCTAATTGCTCCCTTCGTGCGCTTGAAAAAGTTCAGAATCCGTGGGCACTACGTGTTGCAACGAACTGAGGTATACTATGGATCCAGGAGTCTGTGAAATGCCTGGATGAGGCATTTCACAGACTCTGGGGATTCCTCCAATACTGGAGGAATTAAATAATAGCAGTGATATATGGGTTTGAGACAGATTCTCACCACGTCTTTCCTTTGTCTTAACTTATTATGGCCCATTAAGATTTTTCACATGAGTAGTATGGTTGAATAATCTGTAATATTTTTCTTTAAAATTACAACATTTAAAACTAAATTACAGATGTGAGACTGTAAACATTAATCAATTAAACTAAAGTTATACTGATAAATTAAAAACGGAGTTATTTTTTACGCTATGTTAAATGTCTCTCATCCCAAGAAGACCATTCTTAATCAAAAAAGTATGGAAAATTTCGTTGATTACTTTGAATTATGTTTTTTTACTTAAATAATCTGATTTCCACGACGTTCTATTGGTACAAGAACACACCTAGTTTACAAGAGAAGTAATTATTATATTTTAGCGAAATTGTACAACCGTGTGGCTAAAATCTCGGTAACTCGGTCCGATATCTAATTCAGTGCTATTTGAATTATTACAAGCCATTTTCCACTCATTTTGAAAGTTAGTTTAATTTTATCCACGCTGAATGTAATAGGTTAGAATTATCAAGCTCATAAAATAGAAATTGAAATTCTGCAATGCCTGACATATTTTTTGCTAAAAACTATATATGCTATACAAAACTGCAACAATCATTCTATGGGTTTTAGATTTAATAAAAGTGAAATGCTTGTATTATCGGATAGGTACAAAGGAAAAGAGCATGTCTTAGTTTATATTATATTTCGTATGAGTCTTAAAAAAATTATTTTTAAACATCGATTTAGGATGTAATCCTCTATGTACACTGACCACGACTTCAAACCATTATTGATTTTCTTTGTGTTATATCATCGAATTTAGAGCGATATTTTGTTCGAAATCAATGCTTAAATTATTAAATCAGGTTTACTAGATACTGAAAATCTGGATGTCGAAAAAACACCGTAAATACTATATTTTTGCGGATAACGAGTCAGCTAATAGAGAATAAACAACTTGTGATGTTGTACCACTCGATTTTTGCCGAGTATTTGACTAAGCCAACCGTGAATTTTTGTCGCAACAGTTGAAAGTAAATGTATTTTTTGTCGAAAATTGTCGTTAAATGGCGCCGTTCGGACCTATCTCGGTGAATATAAGTGGTGATGGAAAAATCAGAAATATCCCAAACTGGCAATGCGTATCGAACGTAATGCTTCCAGGTTCGGCATTCAGTCCACTTTTATTCGCTCTGTTCATAAACGACCTCAAAAACTTTTCTGTCTACCCAAAATATCAATTATATGCTGTTAATTTTAGCTTTATAAACTCTACATAAACCTAATCAATACCATTAATAACCTATTTAGAAGCATTAGGCACAGAAAACTATGAGCAGAGGATAATGGCTTAAAATTAAATGAGAGTAAACATGATTGGTATCCAAACACCTATTATCTTAGATTAATTTTTCGCAATTCTGATTAAGAATAAAGTTTTCATTATGAAGAAATTTTTAAAGAATCTTGGGAGCCACCGTTGATGAAAAGGCAGAGGTGAAAAATTCAAAGCCTAGTCATAAGGAGTAAATTACGTAGACCTTCCATCATATAATTAAAGTAAACATTTTTGCCAACGATTGTGTATACAAATATTGTAAACAATTAATTAAGTTTACTCATTTCGATTGTTTTTTAGCCTGGTAAAAAATGTTTTTGAAGACATTAAAAAGAGATTCCAGGTGAAAATGAAAGCTTAATTGCGATGAAATCATGTATTAGACTCATTTAAAAAATAATCAAAGTAAGGGAAAGACGGCCATGTATGTTTTATAAACGGCCTTCAATACTTTTAAGACAAGCTAGCTCCGTATTTCCCCAAATAATTAATTTTCAAGAGAGACATTCATGACCAAGCTACAAGTTCCTTACACTTAAGTTTAAAAAATTACGCTGTAGCGTTTTGAAATATACTGTAGAAATTTCACGAAGACAATATCACTTACTTGAAATATTCTGACAGATAGCTTGAAAAGCTACCATGCAATTTCTTGCTTAAAAAGTAAAGTTATGCGAAGTCATTATGTCTGAAAAAGTACGAATTTTATACAGTGTAAATTTCATACAATCCAAATTTGTTGTAAAACAACCAACCCAAAAGTCTGCATGCTTATAAAAGATCTCTTGATACTAAACTGGATATTTCTAAACAATTTTTCATTTGATGTTAATGTGTTTTTCTTTGGTTATATTTTGTATTTTAACATAAATTCGTTAAACTATTGATGACTTGTAGGCACTTATTTCTATTGAATGATTCAGGGACCTTGAAAACCCACAATAACAAGCGATTATATTTGTCAATATCAAGTAGATACCAAAACTGGTTACTATTAGGTGGTACAACTAACCGGAAACATCTTCAAGAACAAAGACTTGCCGTTGATCGCCAAGGAAGGCAAAAATAGGAAAGTGAAGTCTAGTAGATGCACCGGAGGCTACTGATGTTATTGAAGGCGTCTAATTGTAACATGCCAACCCCAGTTGTGACTTCCTCGCCCGCTAACCGAAGGGTCGCGGGTTTGCTTCCCGCTGAGGTAGATTCTTCTGCACCTTGGGCATGGATATTAGTGATTGTATTTATGGTGATGTTTTAGTGTTAGGGGAAGAATGAACTTTAAAGTCTCAATCTTGCCCCAATAAAGTCGTCAAACAAATAAATTAATTAATTAAGAGTACATAAATAGGGGTATAAATACGTATAATGTTTGAAGAGGAGGCTATCACGAAGATCTGCTGCAACTCAATCATCAGATTCATTAATCATAATGATAATGAAAGTAAGTTAGTATATTTTTCTCGATATTAAAATTGTTAAATGCAATAATAGCTCATGCCATAATATACGATATGCATTTTTAGGCATTGGAAACACACAGTCTAGTGGTTATAGTTCATCATATGGTATCTTAGGTTGGTAAAGCGGAAAGTGAATATTATAAATTGAAAATTTACTCGTTAGCAAAAGCCAGTTGTAAGTTTAACTGGTATTTATGTGATAAATAATGATTATCATATGAATTAGGAGTAAATTTTGTATTTGTATGAATAGAAGGGAATGTTAATCAAGCATAGTTCAGTTTACCCTTTCTGGTAGTGCGCTGAACGACATTTCTGCGCCGATAAGCGAGTCGAATCAATCGAGTTGGTGCAAAAAACATGGTGTTTTGTTATAATAACGATTTGGTTTGTTTAATGTCACCATTTTTGGTACACATGCTTGTCATTAGAATGCATTTAATGCGTAATAGGGAGTGAAAGGCAAGATAAAAGAATTATATATAATATTTGACAATTTTATAACTATTTATTTATTAATGTGTCATAAGGACTTCACCGGCTAAGGATAAATTGTGGGTTTTCGATACTCTGACTGCTAAGACCATCTCACACGGAAATCTCAACGAACTTAATTGAAACTCGCAAGACAAGGAAAACTTTCGATGCAATAGCAAAGTATCCCTGCGCGGGACAGGATTCGAGCCTGTGGTCTCCGAATAGCTAATAACTAGCCGTCCAAACCATGTTGATTCCCGCCACGCTAATATGACGCTAATCAGTTCAGTCAAACAAAACCCGCACACAATGTCGCAATGCATCTTAATGCAAAAACCCTGATCGTCCTTCTTTATCGAAGGATCCATTCCTTCCGTTGGGTGGGAGGAAAAATAAATGGTTGGCGCATAATGTTGAGAGATTGGCTACTATGGCGCGTGGGCTGAAAGGTGTGTGCGACTGGGTGGTAGTCCAGAATCGGATGACCAAACCCCACCTCCCTCCTTCGAAATCCCGGTGAGAGTGGGTGGAACAAGCTGGGCGGGGTCGGAGCGGGACTGATTCCTTCCCCATCGCTCCGATAAACGTGTCCGCCGGCCGAGGTTTCAATTCCTCTCAACCCGCGGTAAGGGGGCGGGCGAAGTGGGGCTAGGTAGAGGGTGGGTGAGACGAAGGTCGAAGAAGGAGAGGAGGAGAGAAAGGAGTCGCAAAAGGGTGACACCGGTGACCCTCCCCACACTCGCCCGCCCCGAAAACTGCTTCGATCGATGGGGAAAAGGAGGGGAGGAAGAAAAGAGGTGAGGGAGGGGGTGTGAGAGGAGCTAAGGGGGGGAGGGGGGATGGAAGTTGAGTCCCCCGCGGGACGCACCCCGTGCGTGGGCGTCGAAACGTCCGCGTGACTGAATTTAAATCAGCGGCGAAGGATGGCTGTGGTAAAAATGACGTAGAGTCCGCGAGGAGCCCTTCACTCTGCCCCTTCGCTTTCGTTTTCTGCTCATCGCTATTCCCTTTCCCGCACTCTCTCGAAGCGCTCACTCTCTCGTTCTCGTTGGAAACGCTAACCTCCACCCGTAATCCCTACCCCCTTAGCCCTCCGCACACCTGCGGTTTTATTTCCTTTCAAGCTTTGCATATGTTGCCTACATCTGAAAACGGAAACACTAAGTGGAAAAGTGAAAATAAAGTCGAATTTTAGTTTCGTATCATGATTACCTTAGGAGAAAAGGTTTTATTAATAAATTATTTAATTTAAAAAAATGCTAATGACTCTTAGGTGAGAATCTGGGAGAGTTCCTCAAGGTCCGATTCGAGATCCATCCTAATAATGAATAAGGATTGGTCCAGCTAGGCGGGTTTCTATCGGGTTAAAAAATCTGTGCAGTATCCTATTATAGTCACGACCATAATTTTTGTAACTATCTAGTTTTAGGCTATATGGTTTCTACAAATTTTACAGATGATGATGTGAAATTTGTTACATAAATATCGTTCGAAATGAAGACCTACATCTTTTTTATAGGTTAGAAAGTTCTTCTCCAGCTAGGCAGCTACATCACTCCTCTCACTAACGAGTATTTCGCAATGAATTCACGGATGTACATATGAGAACTCGGTGAAGTGTGATTTGAAGTGAATACTCATCGGGGTACCAGTGGGTCGCTTCGTGATGGGCCATCGCTTCGTGTCCGGGAAGCGTACATGAAATATACATCGAGATAGATTTCGTCGCTCAACGCCACCGTTGGGAATTCACTGAGCCGCATATTCCAGGAATTCAAATATGCATTGGGTGGCGAGACGACGTCTCTTATCCGAAGCATTTCGCGGTCTTGGAACTATAAATATTTTCTGGATAAGAAACTGAAAGAGAAAATGATTTCCATCCGCCGGTTTAATATTGGAAATCGATGTTTCTTTATCAGGACCAAAAATGTGACGTGGGCAAACAAAGCTGGCATATTATCAATTGTAGTTCAGTTAAAACTACGCATTTTTTATTTTACATAACCCGTCCAGATTAGTTTAGTAATCAGACGTTTTAAGGTTTAGTTTTAATGAAGCTAATTATTATTAATTTAAAGAACTTGGCGTTAAAAAAATTCCCGTCACATGCCATGTTTTGTTGTGGGACTTCTGTGGTTACATAATAGTTGTTGCTCGTACATCACCATTATGGCCACCGATTTAGGCTTTTTGTATCCTGAGGAACATTTAAATTGCAAGGAATCCAGTCCATCACTTCATCCATTTACTCTCATATAACCATTATTTCCTCTACTCTCTCTATATACTCAACCTCCCTCGTTATACTGATCTGACAATTTAAATGATCTCTTTCCACTGTATATACTCCGTTTCACCTAGCTTTCTATCTTATTTTTCATTATATAAGGTCTTCCCACATTCATTTACTTTATACAGGGTTCGTCCGGAAAATAAGTGTACTGAGCTCAGGAAAAAAAATTTATTACACTTTTACATATCTTAAGCTAATATTCCTCAAAATAGGACCACTGTGAGTCGACGTTCCCATTCCTGGAACGCTCCCGCGAAGGCATCATCGGGAACCTCTCAAAGACTCGTCGGCGACCTCTTCTCTGCCCTCCACGAACATCTTGTGCCACCGAAAGATCATGTTTCTGGACATGGCTGACTCCCCGTAAGCCTGGTTAATCATACCGACAGTTTCGGTAGACGATTTCCCAAGCTTTACCGCAAATTTGATGGAATAACGCTGCTCCAAAAACTTCGGCATCGCGTTCCGTGACGTGGGTCGAGCGTGGAGGTTCGCGTTAACAGAGCTCCTCACTACACCACAGCTCAGAGCCGACTGCCTTTTTCAGCGTCGCTTGCCAACATACCCCCCTCCAATCGCAGCCCGTCAGAGCGGTGATGGGCGCGCCTGGAGCGGCGGGAAAAAATCAGTACACTTATTTTCCGGACGAACCCTGTATATCCGTATTCTCATAGAACAAACAATTTATCTTTTTCACCGACTTCCGTCACATAATATTTCGTATATTTTCCTATAATTTTCATCATCTTTTTGTTATACGTTAAAATACTGTTGGCGATTGTTATAATATATATGAATTATCGTCAATTTGCTGAAAAAATGATTAAAATCCATTGGCCGAAGAATTGACCGTTGATTTAACCAACCGCGGGTTACCGGATCAAACTACCAGATCGACCTAGTCATTACCAGTAATATTTATTTGGGTTAAGACTAAGATTCAAGGGTCTAATCTTTCAATGATCTCGTCGTCAAATCTACGTATACTACATGCAATTGATCACATGCCAATTATATTTGTACAATTCAAAATGAAAACTCACAACGGTCTAAATTGTTAAAATGTACATGTGAAGTATAAAATTACATTCAAATTGGTAACTAACTTTACAGAAAAAGTCCTTTTACCCTATATTACGTATTCCAATTTTTCATTATTTAGCTTTGAGTATTTTTGGCTCGACAAATTATAAGTAACCGCGGGGGATGCTGCGAAAATAACATTTAAGATAGTCATCTTCAAATGCGCATCGAAATGCGTCAATTATAAAGTTTAAAAATCATTCGCCTTGACCGGCATTCGAACCCGGATTCCTAGATGTCCGGTCGAATGCTTTAGACAATTAAACTACCGAGGCGTCCCACAGCAAGTCACTACGTCTACAAAACGTCCTGAGAAACACCTCGGTGGCGTCACCGTCTTAATTTAGCTTTGCATCCCTGTCAAGGGGAATAATTTTAACGCTTTGAAAATGTTGAATAGTAATTTTCTACCACGATTTAATATTTACAAAATGCTTATTCTATATATTTCTCTCCGAACCTATCTTTCATTGTATTCTTCCCTCTGTTTATGCTTTCAGTACCGTATTGCTACTCAGTGTCTCCTGAATACTTTTTTCCTGTTTCTTAGAATCACTTTTTACAGCCGTATCTCTTTCTTATTCATTCTTAGAACTTTATCTTTGGTTTTCCATTCGTCTATTTTATTTTCTCTATTATTCTCCATGCTCACGTATTGAAAGCCTCCAAATTACGTATATCCTCTCGCCCCCCAATGGCCAAGCTTCCGAGCCATACAGAACTACGCTACATTTGTAAGTTGACATTTCTATTTTACTCGTATTTACTTTGAAGGCTCCCGCGGAATGTAGCAATTGAAGATACAAATCTTCTGTATTTTTTTTATACCTTTGCTTTAAATGTCTCTCATTGACTACTGCCTCTTCGTAAACGCCTCCTTTTCGAAAGTACTTCTTCTTTTTAGGTCTCTACTTTTCTGCCTGTCCATTTCTAAAGGTCCCCTTGGATATCTGAACTATTCTACCTGTTCTAATTCATGCCCCTCAACTTTGATGTTTACCTTAACCTTCTTACATCTTTATAATGTCATTACCTTCGTTTTCTTTTAGTTAATGCTAGCCCCATGTCAATCTCACTGATTCTGCAATGTGCTTATTAGCGATTGTAATCGTTTGGCTGAATGGCTTGAGTTCCCCACCTTATTTCAATCGAGCTTCTTCCTCTTCTCATGTTTTTATTACCATTAACTCCGAATTTACATTGAAAAGAACAAGCGATAATGGTCGCTAGTGTCTTACTCCTCTACTTTATGCAGATCATACATTTTTAGTCTAAAGATATAGTATTCACTGATTTTATTTCCATTTATGTATACTTTGTGAAATGAATCTAAAAGTTTAATCTTACAATGTATGACGAGGGGTTAGGTGGTAGAATAGACTTCATCGTCTAAATCTTGATCCAAAGTAAAGACGACTATCTATCTATCATCTCTCTGACTCTCCGACTGACTTTCCATTATCTATCCACATCTGTGCAGAGACATGTACCGGTTTCGGATACGATCCTTGTCTAAAAATACAGCACACCCGGGGGAATTATTAACGCAAAATGTGCAATGAAAAAACTGCGAATATTACTGAGACAGTCATAGTAAAATTATCAAATGCACAAGAAATGGATAGACGTTTAGCTTTAAACTTCCCTGTAACGCTAGGTTTTGTCAATCGACGTACCAATTATGAAATTATTCATCCGAATATATATTCTTTGGTATAAAATAAAGTCTTCCTGCCACTGGTCTCAGAATGATTGACAAGTGTCACAGCTATTTCCTACCAGAATTAAGTAAAAAGTGATGACGTGTTCACTTACATGAGAATACAAATTAAGTAATGAAACATATACACCATGGATTGCGTTTTAGGTGGTGTGATTATGTATTCAGGCTTGAGAGGATTACCATATCCCAGAACTCCGAAACATTTTCTGATTTTAATTTTAACCCTAAATGGTCGCTCTTCCTCTTGTACACCAAAATCTGTCCACTCCAAAAAAGAAGGGTGAAAGGTCACCTCGCCTCATTTTGCGATAATTTCCTCGTTTAAAATTTCTTCTTCGTTACAAAATTGGCTTTCGTGCCACCAACATTTTCAGAGAGACTAGGAGGGTAAGACTAAATTGTTTTTTTTTTCAATTTAAACGCTTTTTTTTAGCCCAGGCGAGAGACAAAAATTAAATTAAATTCATATCCTAACTTTTTGATGTGTATCGCTCAAGTATTTATGTTAGCTGATCTTTGCGTTAAACGGTATCTTATTTCAGATTAAGGCTAAATTTGAAACATGACTGAGAAATGTTGAAAACATGCATTTTTAATCTTTATTGTCATTTAATGATGTAAGTTAGCCAATGAATTTTAACGTTCATGAAAACGAAGTTTTTGTTTTTAATTTTTGTGAAACCTGGGGACAAACTAAATTTTGGACCATTAATACATTAAATTATAAGGTTTAATTGTGTCATTAATATTCATTGAAGTTAGTTTTCTAATCGGAATACGATTTATATTTCAACAGCGTGATCCTGGGAAAAAAAGGCTCCAGAGTTTCCAATCGCCGTTGTTTTCATAAAAGTTCCGTGGCTACCCACTGCTGTTATGGTGGACACACTGGAGACATTTTTGAGATAAAAATTGATATTTCTCAAATGTCTCAATAATGCTCATACTGTATGTTTTTATGAAATTTCGAAAAAAATATACTTGAAAAAAGTTTTTTCCCTGGTGAAATGAATGCATTTAATCCCGCGCAGAATTAGAAAATCTTTAACGTAATCGAAGCGGAAAAATTCGTTTTTGAATTCAATTAACAATTACATACACCAATCCCATTATAATTTTTCAATTAATATCAGAAAGGTATGCTCAACTATTCACTGGAGTGTCTTAGTTATCCTAAATCTTTGTTTTTTTCATTTTCAATACTTTCCTATCGTTAAAGTATCAAATCTGCGGTCTTTGTTCGCAGTTTCTTATTTTTTTATTCACTCACTTTGGGTAAAGCATGACAGGAGGGTTGTGCAAATTGATATTGCCTTAAATACGCCGCCCAAGTTCTCCGGATTCAAGGGACAGGTCGAAGAAGTATAGAATTTTAATATATAAAAATATAACTTATAAAAGTACATTTAAATGATTAAAAAATAGTTCTTATTTTTTTTAGAGAATCAACTTTATTTATTACGACATTTTCAGTTCTTTCTAAATCTTGAATTTTATTTAAAGGCAATATCCGTCGTTTTTAATTTTATTAATTATTTTAGTTATAGTCGTATGATGGACCTATCATTCGGGACCCGATCTCTAGATCTGGAATCTTCGAGACCCAGAAATTTAGGTTCAATTTAAATTCAAAATGTTACAATTTCACAAAAAGAACACATTTAATGGTAATTGGGCATTATATTGTACTTAACATAACTAAACTAACTAAAAATAATTAACAGTAACAATATTGAAAATTCAAAACAGGTTTAAATGGAATCAACGTCATCAGTTGAAATTTAAGAGTGATGTGCAGAGAGAATAGTTCATGTAAAAGTGACTGCATTGCATGGCACATCAACAATTCAGCTTAAAAGTTCATTTACCCAGATAGGGATCAAAATTATATTCTAAGTAATTTTCTCTCAGAGCTGCTTGCAAATACGAGAAATATGTGTACATTCTGAAGAAAGCATGAAATAAATCTGTCGGAACTAAAGTTTATTTACCAAAGCATGTTCATAACCTTCTTTAAAAACAATGTATCTGCATCGAATATGTAAACCTTTTAAAAATACCTGGAAAGGAAAATAGTCAAACACAAATGCAACTCAACGAGGATATGAAAGATATAGCCTCATAAAGATGAGGCTCCTTTCGGCTCCAGACCACCAGAAAAAGTGCGGATAGCCCAGAGGTGTAATAATTACTATACAGGGTTCGTCCGGAAAATAAGTGTACTGAGCTCAGGAAAAAAAAATTATTACACTTTTACATATTTTAAGCTAATATTCCTCAAAATAGGACCCTTGTGAGTCGATACACTTGTTCCAGTGGCGTTCCCATTCCTGGAACGCTCCCGCGAAGGCATCATCGGGAACCTCTCGAAGACTCGTCGTCGACCTCTTCTCTGCCCTCCACGAACATCTTGTGCCACCGAAAGATCATGTTTCTGGACATGGCTGACTCCCCGTAAGCCTGGTTAATCATACCGACAGTTTCGGTAGACGATTTCCCAAGCTTTACCGCAAATTTGATGGAATAACGCTGCTCCAAAAACTTCGGCATCGCGTTCCGTGACGTGGGTCGAAGCGTGGAGGTTCGCGTTAACAGAGCTCCTCACTACACCACAGCTCAGAGCCGACTGCCTTTTTCAGCGTCGCTTGCCAACATACCCCCCTCCAATCGCAGCCCGTCAGAGCGGTGCTGGGCGCGCCTGGAGCGGCGCGCCCAGCCCAGGAGTCAGTACACTTATTTTCCGGACGAACCCTGTAAATAGTAGCAGTTTTATGAATGAATAGACATTTATTCTGATAGGAATAGATCTTATGGTATTCCCGCTTATCAACTGCAGAGGAAATGTTGGTTTCAAATACGATGGTATACTCTCCTGATGCATAAATGTAACCAACTACTCTGAGATGCCAACGATTTTAAGAAATATCTGACATTCGCAGAGTAGCTCTACTTTGTTCTAGCTCATGGTTCTAGAGACGCCATCGAAATTTGAAATAAACGTATCAGAACATTTTACACAGTACGCGTATCGCCTTTTTCCATTTCAAACTCCGTTACACTCCTAAGACTCTCCCCGTTCAACTAAAATCAAAAATCTACTTTCAATTGCCGTTTTCTTCGTTTTAGACCTCAAACCTGGCTGTGTTTATGCTTATCTTTAGAATATGGATTCGCTTAGCTAATGATAATTACGCGAATATTTTAACATACATGCCTCTATTATCATTATTTCAGATGATCATATAAATTTTAACCATTTCCTTCGAGATCATTAACATAAGATGCAACGTTTGTTTTGAAATTACCGGCACTGAAACAATTCATCTTGTTCTGGAATGCTATATAAGGTTTTATATGGTATAAACTTCACTAAATAGCATTAATGCATCACCATCACGAAAATGAAGTAACCAATTTATTTGGAAGAACCATGCATTGGAAACGAGTTTATTTTATAACATTTTCAGCACATATTTAAACGGCAATTAATAAAATTAGAATAGCAATGCAAAAGCGAAAATCTGAAATCTGAAATAGACAGGTGCTTTCACATGTAGAAAGGACTTGTAAATGGTTCTTGAAATCAGAAATAATTTTTTCCTATGGCTAGTGTGGTGTTTAAAAAAAGTGTTAGTTATAATTAACCAATTTATGCAGCAAAAATCAATGGTATTCTCTCCGCAGTCATTTCTTCTCCTAATCTCCTACCTAACGCCATTCATAGCCTTTGCCTATCGTCGCATTCCATTGTCACTATCAAGTGCTTTCTTTCAAATACATTCGCCATCACTTTGACAAACTAACTAAAATGATTGTCAGCGTTTTCTCGTCTGTTCAAGGCAAAGCGGACCCCGAATTCTAGAGGAAAAGCCATCAGGATTTTTTGGTTTTCAATAACATTGCGTTTACGTGTGTGTGTTTTTCTTCTCTTTCAAATGGCATGTGATACCGAGTCAGGGCGTCAGATGTAAATAATCAAGCTCTGGTTTCGATGGAGGGTTATGGCACACGTCGGAATCCTTTGCGTGTTTGACCAGGGAAACGAAAATCACCCTAATCCTTGATCCAACATCCAAGTGATCATTGTGATTTTCCTGCAGAAGGTATTCAAATATTATTCAATAAGGTCTGGAAATTGTCCTACCTCGACAATACCGATTTGCTAATGTCAGAGAATTGAAAGTTTCCTATTTTTGTGCTTTGATAAAATAAGTATCATCTGATTTAATGGTTTAAGAGATCATCACATACTTTCAGTCACTTAATGAGGCTACGTGTATTTTCTGGTTCCATCCAATGAATATTTTTGTTGTTACTCCCTTCATTATGATTGGTATAAATCTGTGATTTGTTCCGTAAATTTTCGGAGCGTTGTCTGTAAAAAAGGCCGGCTTGGTTAGTGAAAAATCTGATATTCATTAATTCGTCCTGATGTGGCATCTACTTTTACATGGTACTATCCAGAACTGTAAAAAATCGGCTGTTGTGATTAGAATTCGTACTTGTGATTGCATTGGTAGGCTCGTAATTCCACTTTCTATTTCATTTTTAGGGATTATGTCCTAGTCAAATTCTCCGTGGTTAAAGTCCGAATATTCATAGCTTCGGTATCATCGATGAAAACCTATTTTTAGGGTAATTAGTGGTTATCTTACTTAGTCTATTAGGTATAGAATTCGTAGTGATGGGATGTCCATTATGATTCATAATATTAAATTCTTGGTAATATATGACTGACATTGCGGCAAAATTTCGTCAATGCTGTGAGTGAACAATTTTTGTCCTTCCTTGGACCACTTCACCAAATCTAAAGTCGATTTCTTAAAGCTTTGTAGCTTTTGTTACTTTTGTTCACTTTGTATATTTTTTGTGTATTTTGTTTTGTTTAATGTTGGCACATAACCATTTGTGCACCATTTTATGGCATCAAGTGACTCTTTTTATTTGATAATTACATGGGCTAACATTTGTGAGAAAAGGGCTACTGGAGGACTACATTCAATGAAATAACTTCTACTTACTTTTATCGCTAATATCATCGTAACCTGTGCCGCGCAAGATATCCATGCAGGAAAGTTTTGCTCTTCTATAATTGCCATTTTGGTTCTTAGACTTCTCAACTTTAGGTTTAATCTAGTTAACTGGGAATTTTCGTAAAGGCGGGACGTTTTGAAAATTTTGTGGGTAGGCCAGAGGGCGAAGGTGAATCCTTGAGGTGGCCGGGAAGTCAAAGGAGTGCCGAAATGTCGGATGATTGACGGGTTCGGCGAGGAAGGGGATGAGGGAAAGGGTTTAGGACTCGTCTACATGTACACAGTCCCCTTCATCGGGAAGTGTGTCAAACGTGGGAGTTTCACCGGTCGGCCCTCGCAGTGATTGTCTCTGCGTCCCCGGCTAGACCTCCCTGATCCCTCCCCTCGAGAGACTAATTCTCCCGAGCCACCCTATCCAAACTTCACCCTGTCAGGCTATAAACAACCCTTCCCCGCCCCTCTCACGTCCACACTAACAAGAATCGCACCCTTCGAGGAATGCTTGCGTTCCTCCGGAGTCCATTTCGTCATATGGGAGGGGAATTCGAATCAGAGCAGGTATCGGGGCTGGCGGTTCAGTGACTGCAGTGCAGTCGTCCCAGGAGTGAGAAGCGTGCCGTGATCCTTTGGAATTTAGAGGGAATATTGCTCAAATTAAAAGAACGGATTTCCATTCCAAATATGAAACGAAAAGAAAAACTTCCAACTGGAGGTTGTGGCCTCAGCGAATGTCTTTAGTGAATGGTAATGATGAATGCCAAAATGTTTGCTTTATCTACATATCCTGTACAGGGTGTTTGCCTGCTCCAACTTCAAAGATTTTCCAGCCAACTCTTCACTTGTCTACCTCTGGGCTCTATCATTACTTATACTACATATTTATTTTCGGGATTCATTTATCCGTCGTACCTTCATTGTAACTCCTTTTATTCCGTCCAAGAAACCTCTTCTTTTCCTATTATTCCACTCTACTAAAACTCTCCCCTTATCACAGACATCATCAATCCATCCCCAATTAAAATGATGTGCATCTAAATTTCCCGCGTTCTTTTTATTCTTCCCGACGATTCTCTCACCTCTTTCACCCTACCTAGTACATCTTTGTCTGTCTTCATTTCTGCCAATTTCACCTTGTTCAATGCTTCTCCACACCCACACCTCGAAAGTATTTCATCTTGATTCAACTACCATGTTTCCGAACCGTAAAAAAACAACCCTTCATATAAAAATTTTCACCAACATTTTAATTAACACCCTTACTGAACGTTCCCGTAATCATTTCCCTCCTCGTAAAAAATATTTCCTTAGCTCAGTAGCACATACAAATATTTTGCAGTTTGGGTCGAAATTACTTCCATGGTAGGTTAACTGTTCTTTGCACTCCAGTTATAGCTCTATTATTTTATCATATAAATTAGCCTTCTTCCTTCTCATGAAGTTAATAGACTTTGATTTTTTGACATTGACCTTCATTAAATACCTATCACACTGATATTCTAATGCCTTTAGGAACATTTTAACCCCTACTGGCTGGCTAACTAAAGCTTGACCTACCGAAAATTTAATTTTATGGAATTCCAACCTAATACCTAATATTTTCCCCCAAATAAGTTAGAATTCCATCTTTCATTGCACTGTTAATGACAATTTTTGTTTTTACTGCCGCTGTTTGGTGGAAGGCCATTGCTTTTGAAAAATATATTTTCACATTATATTCTTTGCAGATCTTCTCTATGATCATTTCATACATTTATTTTTGTCATTTTTAAACCCCTTTTGTCATTTATAAACCCCCTATGTTTTGCTACTTATTTACAACTTTTCGTAATGCCATTCATGTAGAAATTACAAGTGTGGTGTTCGAATCATTAATCCGTAGTTATCGCTTATCTCACTCTAAAATAACTTTGCACCGCTATATTTGAATTGTTATAGAGACTTTGAATTTTTACCATAAGCTCCTCTGATTATACTCTTCTTTGAAGTGTCTGTCATAGTGTTTTTTCTCTACTCAGTCAAATGCCTTTTTAAACTCAATAAATGTCATATGTCCTCCTTTGTTAAATCACTTTAATTTTCAATAACTTGTTGGACTTGTGTAATTTGTATGGCATTCCTTTTCTACTTCTAGTTTGTTTTTCAATTGTAAAATTTTCAAACGTAACTTGTAAGCAAATACAGATAATTTTTAAAGACATAAATCTCTCAGCCTGTACCAGTCAGGCTATTACCTCCAAATTCATTATAGTCATCTGTAATTAAATATTGTCAATCTTGGTTTAGTTTTCGTATTGTTTCATTCGGTAGCAGATAGTAGCATTGAGAGTGATGCATATAATAGTATGAAAAGATTTCACTACTTTTACATGCCTGTTCATTTTGTGTCTAGCTATTTTGTTTTCGTTAGACAGAACGTTGTGAAAGTGAAAGCTGTTCCCCATTCGCTCCAAGCATATATTATGGAAATCATTCCTTCGAAAAATGAATGTATATATCTTAATATTTGTTGGCAGCAAAAGGTATCACCCCATCCTTGTTATTACTAATGCTTGGTTACTCAAATTTTTTCACAATATTTAGCGCTGGTGTTTACGTATCGAAGTATCCATCTCCTCTGACAAGTCCCTGGTTAGCTTTCTTGTGCTTATTCACTTCTTTTTCTAGTGTTTATTGCGAGAATTTTTTTGCAATCATCCTTCATTTTTTTTCATAAAGGGCACGCGCATTGATAATTGTTTGATGACCTAGGTCAATGTGGAGCCATGTACCGGCGTAGGTATTCGCAGAAATACTTTTAAAATAGACTGGCAATTTTGACAATAAATATTATTTTTTTATAGAGAATAAACTCTCGGAGATTAAGTTTTAATGATAAAACAGCTGCAAATGGTACAGGTTTATTCATTCATGTTTAAAATGTGCAAAGGTATTGCAAAAGATGATCGTGAAACGTGTTGAAATAACATGAACCAGGTACTGAATGAATTAGACCTTTGGGTGCCTTCAATAAGAAATTGAATACATTCTTAAGTAAACTGGATTGAGGAGTCGGTTTGTAAATTTTTATTTGAAATTCATGGAGCAGATAGCGAAGAACAGAGTTATGATCAATACTACGTGAAATTGAACCCAAAGAGGGAAAAAATTTCTATCTGGTCTCAAAAAGTGAGTAGGAATGCATATTATTGTGGTATCGCAAATCTGTTTTAAATCGTCGACTGCAGGAAAGAAATATATTACATGTTTTGCTGTTAATAATATGGATGTGAGTTCATCAGTGAAAATCATTCTGAAGATTGGCATTCCTCCTTTGCCATTCCTGGCATCTTCTCTTGATTTGTACTCTCCATCATTTATTTTATTTGTGACTAATTACATTAATTCAAAGATTGAGCAATCAAACCTAATTTGATTCAATATGTAAATGTATGACTGCCTGCCATATCATCCTGGGTTCGTTTGGCTGCACAACGAACACCTTGTCATAAGCATGCCATGAAATGTTTTGGCAACCTTTTCCTGGAAGGTAGGCGAGGCGGTTTGAATTGAGGGAACAGCACTAAACCTTACTCTGAACGTGCATATTTTTTTCTCCGCAGATTACAGTAGTTCTTCTTGCTTTATGGCTTTTGAGAAAAGACCTAGGACGTACAGATTCACGTCTTTGGCCATCTGTTGGTGCGAAAAAAGCTTTCTAAAGCGTAGCATGGAGTACGCTGCTCGACGTGCTCATAGAAATTGGAGCAAAGTTTAGAGAAATAGTAGCAATATAGAGCTTGCACTATAATGCGATGGCAGTGATAGCGGTGGAACATGCAAGGATGAAGTTAAGATAGAGAATCGTGCTAAACAATGGCGCACACACTCACCAAAGATCTTCGATATTGGATATTTACCGGAGGCAATGGACGAATTCCTCAAACTGATATGAGGTAAATCGTGCAGGTACTTAGGCTTCCTGTGATTCGTTTCACTGATGACAGAATTGTTCTGTCAGAGACCGTAAAGGAATTTGTAGAAATTCTTTCAAAAATGGAATATATTCTAAAAAGGCGATACAATCTGTTTTTGAATCGGGAAAAAGCCTCAAGTCTTCATTTCCAGCAGATAAGAAGAGGACTGCTGCCAGGGGCAAATTCCGGAGCTTGTGGGTGCTTTAGAGGTTTAATGTCATCTATTTATTTATTACTAAATGAAAAAGAAAAGTTAATCAATCCAGGAAACCCTTCATTAATCGTTTAAATCGTTAAACATTAGTTGGAGATTTAAATTACTTTCGCTGGCAAGTATTTATATACTATATATATATATATATATATATATATATATATATATATATATTATAGATAAGCCCTTTATTGAGATCGTTAATTCTTCATGTATTTAATTAAAGTCAAAATAAAAAGATTAATCAAAACAAAAATAACACACTTTAATATTTCGGTGGTCCTAGTCACCTTCACTATGGCACGAGGAGTCACTCAGTGAATTGCTTTCGTTTTCATTTATCTTATTATTTTGACTTTAATTACATGCGTGTGCATCAAGAATTATGTATGAGAGTGCGTTCGTATGCATATGTGTGTCTACATGTACGGTGTTAAAAAAGTAATTATAATACCAGAATAAATTTAAACTAAAAGCAAATTAATTTAGTATTGTAGGTTTAACAGTAATGTATTGTGAGAGGTTAATAAATTAAGCAAATCAATTTTCGATAGTTGGAAAGGAACACAATATAAACTGCGTCCGAAAGAATATATTTATTATTCAACTTGTAGTTTCGCTGCACTGTAGCATTTACAATAATAGTGGCACTATGGCATTGTAGTACCTTCAGAAATAATGGTGCCAACTATTATTCAGTGAAAATGTATTTTCCATCATAAAGGATTCGGTGTCAAATCTTTCTGAATACAATTTCCATTAAAATATCATTTACCCTTTCGTGTACAATTTTAATGTGTTCCAATAATATTTTGATACCCTACAGTTTTCCTACTTTTGTTCCGTGGCCTTACTGCGATGTTCCTTACTTACTGCACGGGCAATGAGGTC
Source organism: Hetaerina americana (assembly GCF_022747635.1). Lineage (NCBI taxonomy): Eukaryota > Metazoa > Arthropoda > Insecta > Odonata > Calopterygidae > Hetaerina > Hetaerina americana. Next base: position 30,114,503 of record NW_027287316.1, read on the forward strand.
GAGCCTTCACGAGCTGTGATCGACGCTTAATGACGTGACCCCTGTGATGGCTTACGCTGGCCATCTGCTGGATGTAGTCCCAGCAATATGATGAGGACGGGACAAGGAGATTAGTTCCGGATTAATGATAATCTCCCGCGCTCCGAGCGATGAAATAGGATTATCCCAATTGTCACAACATCTCGAGACCCGGGAAAAACCCTTATAACTGTATTCTTCGGTAACAGATCTCTCGGATGCGGAATCCGCTCATGCCACGAACCGATGAGCACCATTGCATTCATGATTAGAGAGGACGTTTGCAGAGTGATTTGGTACCGTTTGCAAATGCACAGATTCCCCCGTGCATTGGGGTCAAGTCTTCCCTATCGAACTCCCCTTCCCAAACTCCTCTCCACCAAAACGGCGGTCGCCGCGTGATAAGGTCTCCAGATAAGTTTTTAGCATATCCGTAGACCATTAAAATGGCATTATAAACGTTAATCCCTCTTGAAGCTTATGCGAGCCCACGACAGCTTTTATTAACTCTTTCAATGGTAGAGCAACATTCACTTCGGACAAATGTCATGATTTTTTTATATTTGGACTTTCGATAACAGTATGAAGCTATTATCGTTTTATCATACCGCGTCTATTACGTAATATTTGAGTACGACAATTGCTCGGAAAATATTTCAATATAACTTCTGGCCGTTTCCTAAGGGTCTACGTTTGCGAACAAATATTATCTCTAGACCTCTAATTAGTTACATTAAATTTGCTTTGCAAGGATTTCGTGAAATGACGACCGCGGAAGCCTTGCCTCTCCAACTGTTGAGCACGACACACGTCATTGGGCCGAGTCCCGTGGTTGCAGGGACTTATTTTCTCAATATTGCTCATCATAAAAATCTTGGGAATAATAATTGAGATGGTTACTCGTTACCTTCCTCAATATTGTATTTAACGTGACACCATCACTTAATGGCCACCCAACTGGGGTCAGACGCTTTTGCAGCCGCCTTATTGAAGAAATGACGTTGCGCGGACTACCTTTCATCTGGCTCTAAACCTTCGATCTATCTGAATGGGTGACCCTACCAGGAGCAGATCCAATGACCACTTCTCCAAATGATTAGATAACGCAATTAGGTTTGAGAGCAGTAGGAGAGCTCCCTTGATGTATTTCGCAATCCTTATTCCGTAGGCGATGTGACGTGGTCGAGAGGAATTACGATCCGAAAGTAGGGCGGAGAGGAAGTGGCGAATAAAACTGCTAAGCAATCTAATTAGAAATTCCCTCTGCGCGAAGAAGGGAAATTTATTTTAGTTACCTTTGCCCTTTTCCGAAGGAAACCTAGGAAATGTAAATAAAATCCGTGACAAGCTTGCTAATGGAATTTGAAGAATAATTTTCAGTGAATCAAATGAATTCAATTTAAATGCCAAAAGTAAAATTACAGTCTGCAAAATATAATGCATGAATGTTTAAGCTTCTATTTTTAAAGTGAACAAATATTATAAAATTTAATGAGCATTTCAATGTCGTTGAAAATATTATTGCCTGAAATTCTTTTTGACACAGAACTTAATATATGTACGTATGGTTTGTTATATCATCAATTTTGGGAACGTAAAGATTTAATTTAGTATACAATAAATAAAATGCTGAATTAGTCCTAATATTTTCTTCTCCATTTCATCGTATTTTTACGGTATGATACTTCAACAAATCATGATAATTTCATTGAAGAAAGCTAACAGTTTCAGGCTTAACTTTGTGGAATTCTTTCATGGTGAGGGTGGAAGAAAGAGAAAAAACAATTTGCACTTCCACACACTTTTAATATAGCACTGTGCTAGCTTTATCAAGTGCGCCAGCAACGCAATGAAGGCTAGAATATCCCGGAGGTTGACCATCAAACACCGGGTTGCTTCCTTGAACGTATTTTTCAACAGCCAGTGCCTCGCGCGCGGAATCACCCCGAAGTACGTCAATGTCTCATGCAGCTCCAATTCTTCGGCAGCAATGTTGGCCTGCGCAACAGCAAGACGAGCTTGGATAAAGAGAGAACTGCACGAATGATACGTTAAGAGGGATTCCATCTCCCACTACCTGTATCTCTTATTCACTGAGTTAACCAGATCCCTGCATTGGGCGGAATAGTCAATCTTGGACGATAATGTTCGTCAGAGAGCTAGTGAAGTCGCGTTCAATAAAAGGACTGCATTGTGTAAAAAACTCGATACTTTTACCAAAAAATCGAAATTTCAAGCAAAGACATGGAAGCCAAGCCCGAACTGCCCCCTCCGGCCATAAAATTCAACGAGAGAGTCATGAATCTCTCTCACCACACCTTCCAGCCCGGAGAATGGAATCTTCTCCAGAAAGGCCTCATGTACTGTCCCAACACCCGGATAACCACTAAGGACCTAAAAAATCTCCCTGTAGATTGTGATTTGGCCCTCGGCAAAGGAAACGCAGGACCGAAAGAGCTCATTTCAAGGTAGATAGTCAAATACAAGGGTTCCGAAAGGAAGATAAGTTCAAGTGAAATTATTAAGGCGGTCTCTTCCCTAAAAAAACCCATTTCAAAAAATAAGCTCATAGTCACAAAAGCAGATAAGGGGAATACGGTCGTGGTTTTAGACAAGGAATCCTATGTTAAGAAATGTGACGACTTCATTTCGTCTAATAAAATGGCCATCCTTTCGCGTGATCCCACTGCAGAGCACCAGAGAGATGTCAAAACTTCCCTGGCCAGATGTGAAGTGCCGAAGCCAAGTGATATTACCAAACTGGTGCAAATGAATCGCAAATCTCCCAGATTCTTTGGTCTCCCGAAAAGACACAAGAGTGATATTCTTATCCGACCTGTGGTGTCCAGTGTCTCCGCGCCAGCCCACCTTCTTGCCCATAAGTTAAACAGCCTACTCAGGCAACTTACTCTTTTTTCCCCAAAATACGGGATTAAGAACTCATACGAGCTCGCGAGTAGGTTTTCGAATATGGTTTTACCGTCGAAGTGTATTATGGTGTCCTTCGACGTCTCCAATATGTATACTAGCATCCCCAGAATGAAAGCCGTTGAAATTGCCGATATAGCCCTCGTTAAAGCCAAAGCACCACATCCAGTAACCAGTGAATTGTTAACCCTGTGCGTAAATCAGAGTAGTTTTTTGTTCAACAGGGCACATTATAAGCAAATGTAAGGCTTGGCCATGGGCTCTCCTCTCTCTCTCCTATCCTGGCGGACCTTTATACAGGTATGGACAATTGGGAAAGGAATTTCTTTCCCTTAAACCATCCCCTCCATAAAAATGTGTTTTCCTGGTTCCGTTATGTGGACAACATCTTTTGTGTCTGGACGGGATCCCCTAGGCAATTAGACAATTTTTTAACCCTGTTAAATGCTTTTGATTCATCCATACAGTTCACGAGGGAGCTGGAAGCAGACGGTACCCTAAATTTCCTTGATTTGACGTTGTAAATAGTTAACCAAAGATTCGACCTCTCGATATACCGGAAAAACTGCTACTCCGACCAAATTATCCACTCCACATCCAGGCATCACCATTCATAAGAACATGCAGCCTTCCATTCCATGTTACACAGAGTATGCAATATTCCAATGTCAACTCACAAAAAACACAGAGAAGTCCGCATTATAAAACAGATTGCAGTCAACAACGGTTACCCTGTGACATTGATTGACAACATGTGCAACAGAAAACAAACACAAATAGCCCGGAATTCCATATATCACACATCCAAACCGGACAAGCACCAATGGCGAAGAATTCCTTTCCTTGGCCATATCTCACTCAGAACACAACAAATACTCTCAAAAACAATATCAAAGCCGCTTTTTACAATTCACGTACCTTAAAAAACTTAATAGGTTCAACTAAAGACAAAATCGAAGTTATGCAACAAAGCGAAGTTTATAAATTTAATTGTACAGACTGCAACGCCATCTACATCGGACAGACTGGGAGGACTTTCGACATTAGGAATAAGGAACACCGTTCATGCTTCAGGAAGAAAGACAACAGATCACAATTCGCCAAACACCTCTTAGACTACAATCATTCCAGTAATTTCACAGCAGACATTTCACACTCAGAAACGAAAGGTCGCCGGCTGAACACTCTGGAGGAGTTGGAAATTTGGGAATCCCTTCAGTCCGGTAATCTTGAGGTGGTCAACGATATCCTTTACCTCTCGCGTTTCCCTCTCCTTAAATTCTTGAATCCCCTCCCCCACCAAGGCAGTGACAGTCACCGACCCTCCGTTAATGAGGGTCAACCGTTGCAAACAACACCCCCCTCTGTACCGTCTGTATCCAATAGTTCCCCCTCACCTTCGCTTCACCCACCATGATTGCTACAGGACCACCCCTCTCCCTAACTTCCCATACCTGACTCCTGGCTATATAAGTTGAAAATTTTTGTTGTATTGTACCTGATGATGATGCGCAGCGTCAAAACCATGGTCGTGTTATATTAAAAGTGTGTGGAAGGGCAAAGTGTTTTTTCTCTTTCTTTCATCCTCACCAATTTCATTGAAGTTTTTTAATAAACACGAAATTGTCACAATTAGCAAATGCCCTTATTTATTTAGACCAAACTGATATTTATCCCAAGATAGAGGAAAGCAGGTTACTAAAATATTCATTTTAAACAGGTTCGTAAAAAGTTTCATCATTGAATTCATTTGTGCCTGCGATTATCTCATTTAATTTTTGAGTAACCTCAATTATTTAGTAATAATAATAATCTCTTAAATTTCTAATAATATCGTCATTAATATTGAAAACGATTTTTATTGATTGTTAAACTTTCTATTCACCTATGTAAAATTTAGATTATCTTTTCAAATATTATTTTGAATTGGAATTTTTCTTACTCGAAGTAATTCACGTAGCCTGCATTAAAAATCTATCCAATGCTGGCTGTTATAGCATTACCAAATAAAAAAAACAAAACTAACGTTATACATGACATATTTAGGATGAATGGACTTCGCATAATTATGACATAAAAATATATATGTGTGTGTGCGTGTACTGGGTGCAGCGCTTAAATCCGGAAAAATGAAACTTTTGCTTAAAAGCAAATTTATAAAAAAAATACAAATGAAAATGAAAATCCTTTTACATACAAGTAGGGGTATCTGTCAAGAGTGGCATTACTCAATGTAACCCCCGTCAGCTGCAATGACCGCCTCCAATCTTGCCCTGAATCGATTTCACTCACTCTTTAAGACAGCGCTGTTCATATTCACGAATGCTGCTACGATAGCGGTGCTTAGAGATACGACATTAGGGTGCCTCATATTATCGGTAACTATTTCAACTACACTCCAAACACAAAAGTCGCGGGGGTTCAAATCCGGGATATTCGGGAACCAGAAATCCTTTGATGAGCATGCCAATGTTGTCTGAGAGTCGGTTTTGGACTAAATGACTCGTATGAGCTGGTACACCGTCCTGTTGAAAGGGTTATGGTTTCTCCGAGGCCACAGTTGACATCCAAGGTTTCACGATATTCTTCAAAATTTGCAGATAGAAATCTTTTGTGATAGTTTGTCCCTTTTCATAGAAATGTGGAGGCATGATATTACACGCACAGGACACATCACCCAAGACGTAAACACTAGCTGGAAATTTTTTCGAGCACCAATCGGGACGTCCTCGGGGTCATGGGCGAAACAGCGATCATTTCTCCGGTTGATCTACGCGTCAACGGTGAAAATGTTTTCTTTAGAAAAGAATCTGATTCGCTGCGCAGATTCATTTTTTAGAGAGCACAATAGCAAGTTGCAACGAGCAATCCGCTTTGTTATGGCAGCCACAGACAGCATGTTTCACACCTTTATTAAGTACGACTTGTATCGTTGGTCCTCCTTTTCGTCCCCCACGCATTGTTTGCTGGCTAACATTCAAGTCTGACGCCAATTTCCTCAGCGATCGCCCCGAGTTCTCTGAAATCAGCGCCTAAGCCTTCTCGACGGCTCCCGCAGCTCGTGACACGCGTTTCCTCGAATGAGGTTTCCTCGCCGGGTACTGAAACATTCCCCAGCTTCTCTCCGAAGCATTATACTTAGCCACAGTATCGTAAACAGTTAATCTGGGGTACCCGAAGAATCGAACTATTTCACTGGGCGAACGCCCACCGCGAACACTTTGGATAATAGCGGCTCTTCGATTGTACTCCACACGTGTTTGTAACATCTCGGCAATTTTGGGGTTATGGCTGTTGACTAGATACCTATAGCTTTCAAGAATGCCAAGCGACCTCCAGTGGGACCACGATATGGTGGTAAATTCAATATATACACATATATGTATATATATATATACATATATATATATATATATATATATATATATATATATATATATATATATATATATATATATACGAGCACTATACGGCTCGTATATATATATAATTTAGCACTAATGGAAACAGACAAAAACACAGAAACACACATAAAGAATAGACTCACCAAGTTTCGAATTTTCGGTGGTCGCAGCCACCGTCATCAAGGAAGAGAGGGACAGAACTGCTACTAGTGCTAAATTTTATACATTATCATTCACGTTCGTGAGACTTTCAAAAAGTGTTAAATACATATATGTATATATATATATATATATATATATATATATATATATATATATATATATATACACACACACACAATACATATATGTAATAACTCGTGAAAATATAGATATATTTTCACATAATCTCCACTAGCATATATATTGGGATATATTTTAGCGCATTGCAGAATCGAAATAAAACTTTATGTGAAGATGTACATTCCGTAATACTAAGGTCACATAATGCTGTCCTATTCATAGTAATTGCGAATTGACGCCGTCACATTTCGCACTATGTGAAAAAAGAATTCTTTTTATTTTGTTTCCAAAATTCATTTTATGTAGTGGTAAAATGACATCTTCAATCAAGTCATACATAAAGTATTCATTTAGTGTGCATTCAACACCTTCCTATATGGCGTCCTCAAGTGACTTCATCATGGACAAAATGGACAGGATATAAGCGAGCGAAGTTTGATGGTCTGTTCCTTTCCTACTTTTTCCCCTCAGGGACTGTCTGCTTCTGGGAGGAGTGGCATCCTCGGAACGGAAGGGCACTTGCCTTTGAAGTGAGAGAAGTGCTGCCCTCAACAGGACGGAGCGCGGAGGCGAAGGCCCATTCATCTCCGGGGTGAGTCAGACATTATGTTCCATGGCAGAAATGCTCGTGATTTTTACGACACATGTCAAGGTTGAAGGACCGCGCGGGCTTCTTTTGATGTGTTTGTGTGCGTTTGCCATCCTGATTGGATGGGCGGATGTTCATTTTCAGGATTTCGTAGTCTCACGGGCTATTCTTTTCCCATTTTAGCCATTGAGTTTTCTCCACTTTTTTATGGGTCTTTGATACATTGATTAGTTCAATTTGACTTCGCCCTCCTTATGGCCAATGTTAAATATCTCTGATGATAGAGCTATCCATCGTGTTGGTATAGAACATTCTGATTTGTATCGACCGACTGGGGTTATTATGCATTGAGACGAAAGCTCTCATCCGCATCGATAATATCTATCTCTATCTCACATTAGGAACCGTATGATATATGCTTCAACAATTTGATATATATCCCCATTACCTGTAACTACTTAATCTTATAATTGATCCAACAATTTCTAGCTTATAAAAAGTCGTTTCTTCGTCTCGTTTAGTGTCTACTTGCATGCTATTTTGTTCCATTCATGTCGGTTTCAACTAATTTAATCCTTTTACTAGTGAAACTAATTTCTTATAATTGATGTTGGCACAGTGGCTGATTTGGATTCAATGGTTATTGATGCCTACTGTTAAAATGGCATTCATGCTTCCATAGGTTTATCTCTGAGTTTCAATATCAACATGGTTACACAGTTCATATGATCAATCATTTTTAAAAGCACCGTTCCCGTCAGCCTCGTGGTTAATTTACTTCTATGCCATAGGTCTTCCAAATGGAAGGAGTTCTGCATGTTGATCTATCATTTATCCTTTTCCTCAACGTCGTGAGGATCCCCTGGAGAGTGGCTTCTGGGTTAATGTCTTAGGACTTTAGAATTTTATCCCATCGGCTTAATTCAAATGGCTACGGTTCTCCTGCACTTAATCTTCCTCTCTCGACAGGACACGGTAAACATGAAAAATGGCCGTTTATTTTGTGTCATTGTTCGCTGATCTATGCTAACCCAAGGTAACTTTGGCTAATGGGAGTTTTATCCACGTCCCTGGTTGATCTCAATATTAGCTGCAAGCATACCCATCTATATAAATTTGCACCATCTTTTGTAATGAGGGCACATTGTGAAAGTTGAGAGCCGATTCGTACTGATCTCGAGCAATTTTGATATTTATATATAGTCTAACAGGGTGGAATGAGAATAATAACGTTAAGAAAAAAATATTCTTGAATTCACTTGTAAATGCTGTCGTTGGTCGTCAGGTGCTGGCTTTTGTCATTCTACGTGTTTTGAAAGTATTATGCATCCACAATATTTTTTCTTTCCAATTAAGTTATAGTTTATTTTTAGTATATATTATATTATATAGTTGTTGGATTTTTATTTTAAATTAGCCTTGTTGTATTTCCGTAACAACCAATGATCACTCCACTTAGAAAAAACCGTTAAACTCACTTTAATCTATATCTATCGTGAATGATATTATGAAGCTGTATAAAGTTAATAGTATGAATTGTTTTAAATAGCAAATAAGTCTTTTAAATTATGAAAAATATGCACACAAATATTTTAAATTCAATTTATTACATTGTTTAATCGCGAAATTCAAACTGCTTCAGTCCCTATATAGAAGTTGTAATAAAAACGAAAACTCAAAATTTCCTGTAAACCTGCTTAAAGTTATTTGATACTGTATTGTTATTAATTTTCAGTTAATCATGTGAAAACTTACGATAAAAAGTTCATTATGTTTTAATTGTTAATGATCCTTAATCGGAGGGCTCTCTAACAATTTATGGAATTGATATTTTGAACATATATTCCAGAGCTACATATTTTTCTGTTTACATAAATTCTATGCTCTCGTTTACTTCATACATGACCATTAAATTTTTCGTTCTAAATGTTTTTCTAAGAAAATAAATTGAATTTCTTTCCGTTCCCTCTTTCTTATATCGTTGGTAGCATAGTGTAACCTCACGTTCTTCGTGAATATCCCGAATTCTGTTTAGATTTTTGAGGGAAGAGGTGCGCCTTACGCGCGCAGTCGTGTTTACGTATATTCGGGGCTGCGTCCACGCCTCATAAATATACCGAGGGAATTAAAATTACTCTTGCATGCAATGTCTCCGTCACTCAGATTTTTAAAAGACCGTGTAAAGACCATTACATTTCCGGAGGATCCAAATTTAATGTCCCGTCCTATCATGAATCTTGCGCGAAAACTACCGAAGCTTTTCGTCGGTGTAATCGATACGCCGACCGCAAGGTACCGAATTGGGCCACTATTTCAACGTTGCTCGCTCTGATGCACAGCGAAGGCACCCTTGTGGAGGCAGTTTTGTCAATGTCTCATTGTGTACTATCACGAGCAACAGACCTGATGCCTTGCGGAAATCTATTCCCTTACCCACGAAATTTTACTTGCACGATGTGTAAACCCCGTTGGCACGTTTGACCTTACTACTTCGTAGTCATTACTTTTCATAAGATTTAAAAGTTGCTTGCTTTATTTCTTCGGGGAAACACGTTTGGGAGTACGTTAAAGGAAAAATCCTAGGAAATAAACAAAAACATTATTATTTATAATAAGGGCGTTGAAAAAAGGTGATGAATAGATAAAACAATGAATTTTTTCACTCGTTTCGCCTCACTCAATATATGTATACTATGTAGTGCACTGATTTTAATGAGATAGGATTTATATGTTAAATTAACTCGGAGAGTTAAGATGGAAAATAGATTAGTGGAAAAACATTATCGTTAACTTATTTATGTCGCTGGATTACCAGAGCAATTAGGGCAAGACTCCCTTTTAGGGGGAGAGTTGAAATATAAGTTATAATAAGAATATCTTACATTACTCTAAAGCAAATGTAATTCCCCAAAGGTCTTAGGGACATATTAAAATCCAAATCACATTTCCGAAGGTAGATTGATTGCATAAGGTACTAATGCTTAGCTCAGTGATACAACGTTAAGAAATCATAAATAATATGATGAATTTGAAACGCGCAGGTTTATAGTACGTGTAATATATTTTTTTAAATTTCGATTACTAACCAAAATAGCTTTCACCGAAGTTCCCAGGGATTTAAGTATAAGATAAGGTGGTTTAGTTAGTAAAAATCCTTGTTTGCAACGTACTATATGTGTGTACGCATGCATATTTGAAACTAAATATATTACGACCGCCGACTCTTCGTTTGTCTCGAGTTCCATTTCAAATAAATAGTTGATTTTTTGAATACATAAAAAATGTATATAATTAGTTTATAAAAAGCTATTTACGAGGGTCATCCGGAAAGTAGTACCCGTTCGTGAAATAAAGACACAAAAGTAAATATTAACAAACATAAAAAATTTTATTTGAAAGAGGATACTTTAAACTACTTCTCAACATAATCTCCAAGCAAATTAAGGCATTTGTCATAACGTGTGACAAGTTTCTGTATTCCTGCTGCATAGTCCTTCGCCGCCAGCTCATTGAGATACGCGAGGGACCCATCTTGCACAAATTTTTGCATAATGCAGATGGTGTTTAACAATTTCATGAACAATTGTTCGAGAAACATTGGGAAAATGCTCACAGATGTCATCAATTGTGACGCGCCGATCGTTCCTCACGAATTCGTCAACTGAGCTCACCAGTTGGTCTGTAATGACAGACGGTCTCCCCGAACGCTCATCGTCGTGTGTGTTCCCCCTCCCCATGTTGAAGTTGCGACACCACCGCCGAACAGACGACTCGTCCATTACATTGTCTCCATACACCTCCTTTAATTGGCGATGAATATCACATGGGCGAACGTTTCTTGCATTGAGGAATTTAATCACTGCCCTCACTTCACAACTGGCGGCGTTCTCAATTTTTTTAAACATTGTAAACAATCACAGAAACAACACAGGCAATGCTAGCGTCACGCAACTTGGCTCAGAGAAGGCAGACAAGCCACTGAAGCTATCTGACCTCGTCCAGCGGCTACTCGCGTCGTCAGCACTTCATGCGGCACGAACGGGTACTACTTTCCGGATGACCCTCGTATAATATATACTGTCTCAGGCATGACTTGGTGGAAGTCTTTTATACTAGGTGTAAATGAAGGAAGACTATCTTTGCAGATTCGACTAGAATTTTTATTTTTTACGAAAATAGTTTCATCCCAAGGCAAAGGCAACATCATCGGGCCAACCACGTAATCAACACCGCGCAGGATTGTTCATGTTCTGTCATGATTATTTACATTATTAAAACGTACATACTATAACGCATTTTACCTATATATATGTTAATATTTTCATAGTTTAACTGTAATATACTTTAGCTTTTTACTACCTTTTTGAGTTATCTACTTTGTGGCTGTTATTCGTGGTGAGAATTGAACCCCTGAAACGCATAGTTCCGACGACTTGTGAGCACGGCACCTGGATACGCGTAACGTTCCATGAAGTGATGATCCACTTCGCTTCAAAACGCTTTTCTATCGTATGAACTCAGGCCCTAACATAAGAATGCACCGTCAAAGATGCAGATATTAGTCCACATCTAGTACTTGAGATCAATTTAAATGGCTACCACAGTGTTAAATGAGAAACTTCCAATCATAGTCGTAAAATTCAATTTTTATTTACCTACTAAAAGCCGCCTTCGACCACGACCACGCTAGCCGCTTCTCTCTCCGTATTGATTCATGTGTATGTATATAAATATATATATATATATATATATATATATATATATATATATATATATATATATATATATATATATATATATATATATTCGTGTTTGAATGTGTATTTGGCCAATGTGGCTCATCTCTTTCTTCTGGCTATGCGTGCCACGAAACGCACTGTTCCTTTCCTGTATGATGTTGTATGAATTCTAACCCACTCTCTTTTCCTCTTGTCTGTGGTGTATTTCTCCTTTGGTGGGTAAAACAGCCCCCTGACGCCATATCTTGGCTAAAGAATCGGGGCGCTTGGCGACATATTAGACCCACGGATCTCAGAGTAAATTACGTTTCCTCGATAGCTGCCTTGACAGCAGGACGTGCCTGTGTTCACCGAGTGCCTAAAATCGCCAGCGTCCGAGGCTTCGGCCGCCGGGGTTTGGAGAGCGGCACTGCCGGACTCTCTCGGAAATCGAGGTTCCGATCGTGTTTTTGTTTCGAGCGGCGGTTGACCGCCTAGTTCATCAAGAAGCGTGCAGTTTGACTCTCGACTTCTTCCGCCGGGAAGGCCGTACTTTTGTTTTGTTTAGTGGATCAAGACTGACCTTGACTCCTGGTGTAGAGCTTAGGCTCCTTTTGTTTGCTACCGCCGGGTGCGTGTGGCGTGGAGGGAGCGTTCGTGAGTGTTTTATTTCCCTTTAAAGTGCTCGTTTTTTTTTGTTGCGCTTTCCTTCTTCATGCTAGTGTGCTGAATTTGATTTCTTCAAATGGCTGTGCGCCGCTTAAACACGCTCGCCTTGCAAGTTGACGAGAAGGCGAAGCCCCCTACCCCGTTGGAGGTCCACCTCTTCACGTTAGAGTCGCTGGGCCTCACACCCGAAGAGATAGTGGCGATCCAATTTGGATACAATCGCCATTTGATATTCCTGAAGTTGGCAACCGAAGGTACAATGACAAGGATTTTAGACAATACTCCGCGGAAACTACCGTTTCCGTCTTTAAGTGACCAGAGGACGACAATAACAATTGACGAGACTTCCGGCAGCCCGTGTAATGTCAGGGTTCTTTGTCTCCCCGTGGAGACCCCATTGGAAGACATAACAGGCGAGCTCCAACGCTTTGGTAAAATCCATCGCTCGTGGGAGAACAGGTGGGAGGGAGACAAGATGGCGCGGGTGCTTACTGGCACCAGGGTTGTGCGGATGACGGTCGAGAGAAATATCCCCTCGTACCTCCACATCGGCGGCAACCGGGCCATCATCATCTATGAGGGTCAGCGCCGCACTTGCGCCCGCTGTAACCAAGAAGGCCACGAGCGCAAGACCTGCCCTCGGAACCAGGGAGGTAAGAGCTATGTGGAGGCAATGACGATGCCCTCCAACCCTAACGCCGCCGTGGAGATGGACGAGCCCGAAGTGGCTGTGGAGGAGAGAGGGCGGTCGCTTCTACTCATCGAGGGTGCGGCCCCGGCTGCTCCCGTCGGTCCCTCGCATCTCCCTTCAATTGGAGGGAAATGTCAGCGGGAGCGAAAATCGTCAACGGAGGAAAGGGAACCGAAAAAGAAGAGGACAGACAAACCCAAGCTCCTGGTCTCGAATACCGATCTACGAATGGCTCACGTACCTACCACCTCGCCTAATATCACACGACCTCCAGCCCCCGTCTCCGTGAGCTCGTCAAATGAAGAGGGATGGTCTTTCGCCCCCCCTCCCTCCGCTCACGCCATCGACGCCCTCGCTACGCAATCCTTGCATCACGGGTTTCAAACACCCCGAGAACCTCTGGTGACAGGTGAGGAGGATGCATCTGATTGCAATGTTTTCCCGTCCCCAACAGCTCATCCCTCGATCCCTTTATCATTGACTGTAAAGGAAGCGTCACCGACCCCGGAAGTCGACCCGCATACAAGTTTCCCAAAGTCAAAAATCCCACATACCCCATCTTCTTTCCCCATTAAGGACAGCCAAGGTGTCGACGATCTTCCCAGCGCTTCTCAAGATACGGACCACAAGCAACTATCGCCCCTGATTTTTCCCGACCACAACCCTTCCGCAGATGAGCCCCAGCCCGCCACTCCGACCCTCCCCGAGGGTACCTCCCGCCCCTTGGCCGCCCCCAGCGGTGCTCCTTCGAAGAAGGCCCCCTGTGGAACGCTGCCGAGTTACCCGGTCTTCGTGGAGACCACGGCTGGCTCTTCCTCTTCGGACGAGGCCGGGGGGGAGGGATGTGGCGAAATGCCGTGTCCTCGCTCGTCGACACGTTGGACGAGGCGTCCCGGGAAACGGCGAAGCACTCGTCGCCCGGGGTCGAGTCGCGACCGGAGCGACGCTAGCCACGATCAGAACTCTGGGAAGTGATGTCCGGTAGCCACCCGGTGCCGGACACACTTCGTCCATCGTTGAAGAGTTTTTTTTTTTTTTTTTTTTGGCTGAATGACTGATTGAATCGATAATTTCAACCCTGCCATTGATAATTTCTTACAATACATAATTTTCCTTTGCTAGCTAAAATCTCCCTCCTAATATCTGTGGACCTTGTCTTCCTCTCTTTTTTCTTTCTAAATGTAAATGGTCAAATGTACGAGTATGCGTCTGTATGCATATGCTTATGTATGTGCGTGTGGATGTGCATGTGTGCGTATGTATGTACAAGTGGATATGTATGTGGGGTATATGTATCATGTATGTATCCATGTATACACTTATACTGAAGAAAAACATGATATACCCATAATCTGTGACCTGATATTATGCATAATGCTAACAAACTCTGTAATATTCTGAGCCGAATAAAATAATTTATATCATAGCTCAAGTGGTTAAGAGCATCCGCCCGGCAAGTGGAAAGATCCGAGGTTCGAGTCCCGGTCAAGGAAATATTTTTACTCTTGTGATCCGTTCGATTCCGCCTTCCCCACCTCTATTGTGCTCGTCCTTTATGTGTGTTCCTATCCCTTTTCCTTATATCTGTTTCTATATATATGAGTATTTATTCGCCGTTTGGCGGGATTTCGTGTTTGATTGTGTGTATATATATATATATATATATATATATATATATATATATATATATATATATATATATATATATATATATATACACACATATACACACACATACACACACATATACATATATATATATATACACACATATATATATATATATATATATATATATATATATATATATATTCACACACACATATACCATTAATATAGAATAGAACCATAAATACAGTAATCAACCCGAAGGTCGGTTTGGTAGGTGATGGCATAGTTCACCCAGTACAAAGCCCTATACGGCGTGTGAAATCCACACCTCAGGGTAGGGGGGCCAGTTCCTTTACCTGTGCCGCTTATGGTTTACCAGGAAGACCTGGTACCCGAAAAATCACATAGCTTGGGTGGAGCTGCAGGTGCCCTGCCCGGGAACCGAACCCGGGACACCCTCCGGTCAGTATATATTGTTTTCCGACTCGAAAAACCCGCCAAATGGGGAACAAACGTTCATACATATGGGTATAGATATTAGAAAAAGGGATAGGAACACACATAAAACACACGTCCCGGCCAGGGAAATATTTTCGCAATTGTGATCTGCTCGAGTCCGCCTTCCCCACCCCTCTCCTGTATTTGTCTTTTATGTATGCTCCTATCTCTTTTGCTTTTATCTATACCATGTGAATGTGGTTGTGTTTATACTCATTCTTTGCCGGAATAAACAATATAATGAATACCCCCTGATTAGGTGTAAATTATGGGCAGAAATTTACATGCTAAATACATTAAACTTTGCATAATTAATAAATTATGGCTAAAAATTTTAAGCAATTCATTCAAGTCGTAGTGAAGTTTAAGAAACTAATATTCAGGGCCGCCAGAATTCAAAATATTTGAAAATATGCTTATTGGTCTTTAAAAATAATATGATAACTTTATTCGTCTATTGTATTTTTACCTCATCCCTCAAAGATGATATCTCTATGCGAGGTGCATTGATGAAGTCGTCGACAATTGTTTTTGCGCCGTATGTAGAGAGGTTCTTTGCACTTCTCGGTAACCGCCCGTCTTGCTGGCTAGGATTCAGAATTTTCGCCGACCAGATGAGGTGCAGTTCCATTCCGGGTCAAGGGGAGAATTTTATTCCGGTAGGCTTTTAGCCTCGCGACTTGATTAGCGTTACCCCTTGGGAGCAGAATAATAAAGCTACCTTGTCCAAAAATACCCTCTCAGCTCCTCGCCCTCGTGTGCTTCTCATTCATTTTCCTTAAACTCTACCGCCCTATTTATTTTATTATGCCCACCACCTCTTTTTTCTCTTCAAAGGCTTCCCACCGATATTATTTAACCGCCGCTAACGCGCATCGTTAATTAAGTATGTCACCTGTATTATGCTCTCCCTATTCGCTTGATCTTGATTAGTCGAGGAAAACTTTCTGACTTAAAGGAGTGGGGAATAATTTTCCGAATAAAATAATGGAAATTATTTCATGGGTGTACAGAGTGAAAATTGTAAGCATTGTACGCTAAAACTGTCGAATATTTAGTGCCCTGACTAAAGCTGCATGAAATGTATACGCAAGTACGCTACGACTGTAATGTTATTTCGTTTTGATCTGACCCCACTTGGCACCAGACCTTACTCGTAAAAGTACACATTTTTATTATTTTCAGCGATTTAAGGATGTTTTTCGGTCAATGTATGAGCCTTACATTAGCCTCGTACATATACATAGCCTTGA
Source organism: Hetaerina americana (assembly GCF_022747635.1). Taxonomy (NCBI): domain Eukaryota; kingdom Metazoa; phylum Arthropoda; class Insecta; order Odonata; family Calopterygidae; genus Hetaerina; species Hetaerina americana. Next base: position 30,131,164 of record NW_027287316.1, read on the forward strand.
ATTTTGATCATTTTTCTATAATCATATTTCAAAATTGTTTTTATAATATTGCTTTTTGTTTAGAATTACATAAGAAATATTTATAAAAATAGTTAACTCGTTAGTTGTTTTAGAACAGAGTTGCTTCCTTCCACTCCATCAAAATATTTATTACTCTGATAATTGATTAAATAAACTTGGATAAGCTTAAGCTGCTGCGGGGTTTAGCTAGTAAAAATACATCTGGATTAAAAAATTAAAGTATTAGTAGTATTTAGGGGAGGCGACCGACAGCTGAGGTCATTTTCGCCACTAAGGATGGACATGAAAGGATGAAGGGTGGAGAGAAACCCGGCGTCGGCATTAGCCTACTCTTTACGAAAGGCGCCAAGGGGTCCGCAGCTCAACGTCCCATCCGACGGACGGCGTACTCACTCAAAGTGCCCTCCACAAAGCCCCTCAAGTAGGGATCGAGATACCACTGAAAAATATTCAACACCGGGATTTGAACCCGGGCCCTCTGGCGGGGAAGCCACTACGGTAGCGCCCACACCATCTCGATCACCTAAAAATTTAAACTTAATAGCATTACTAAACTGACCATAAAATACTATAAATGGTATCGTAATGATGCTGTTTGGAGGATTTGAGGTGTTAATATAATACATTCAACAGATTCAGGCGACATACAGTGGAAGTTCATCATCATGAGAAAACAAATTTGCACTTTTCCACAAATTTAAACCTGTGGAAAAGTGCAAAATTTTTTTCTCATAATGGTAATATCTTATTGTTATATACAAGATACTATGGAAAATGATATACTGCGTACTATAAATAAATAAATATTCCTTTCGTAATTATTTCAAATTATATATTTATCAAGGTCAAACTCTTATAAAATAAATATTTTTTTTGATATACTAAATGCTTGCAGTCGTAATAAAATTCTGGCAACACGATCATGCTATTTTCCATCAATGAAACACATTTCTACGTTTCTAGGTCTATATTATGTATACGACGATGGGTTAAATGGAAGAAGGGACCATTTGGTCTCAATTTTGCCCAAATAAAGACCTCTATCTATCTATCTATTAACTTTTGATGCGGCGTATAAAGGCTTTACTTCCGTCTTCAGCGGTGGGATAGGCAAAAACGTGTATTTGAAGAAATACTATGTGATGAAAATTGCAAAGAGAACAGAAATAGTTGAACTGAAAGATAAGTACGGTTTCTATTCTCCAAGAATGGCGCAGGAGTCGAATGGAAGAATTAATTTCAGGTCTTCTGGGATCATTTCGCCGAAGCTCTGCCTCCAAAAGAAAATGAATCCTATTTCAAAATAAATGCACATAATGAAAAGGTTTTACCCTACACCTGCTCGTTCTCTACGTATTTCTTTCTCATCCTCTCGAAGCTGTACTATTTCCACCTCTTACGCGGCAGCTAATTCGGGTAGATTGGTGACGAATTACGCTTCCGACGGTCTCTCGTTCCTTTTACGCCCGTCCCAAGCATCCCCAGCAGTCGACTTCTCGGGGCTCCGGGAGGTGAGTAGGAGTTGCCCATGACCCCTTTTTCATGAAACCTTGGACCCGGCGAAGGACATTACGGGACCTAAGGTTTTCCCAGAAATTTCATTACCAGAGACGTTTCACAATAGTGACATTGGAGCAACAAGAAGTGCACCCGTACTCCTATTTGAAAACATTCGTAGCCTAGCTGGAAAGCCATTACTCAAGGTTCCGTGAATTTTTCCAGGCTTCCTAACGCAATACCGTAGAAGGCATTACAATAGGCAGAGCAAACGCTTTCAAAGGTATCCGGGACAACTTGACTTCTGCCCGCGTCTAAAAAATAGCCCGAAATCATGGGTGGGGGTGAATTTTAGTACACTAGCCATTGGAGCATGAAGATAGGTTTGTACAAAAATATTAAAATATAAATTATCTCATACTTACAGCCCTGTATTAACTTACCGTTTTACACATAAAAATGTTAATCCACATCACGCAATTCAAGGGGTTTTGACTAAATCAATATTTTTTTTGTATTTATATGAAAAATAATAAAAATTTAGACCACAAATGTCAGTGACCACATTCGCTCAAAACAAATGGCGACAAAACCCTCTTTTCAATGCCACTTGCCTTCAATTATCATAGTGATTCCAATCTTATTTAATCCTCCAATTAATTTTGTAGTATAAGACTGGGATTTTGAATCCCCATCACAAAAAAATATATAGGAATGGACACCTTAGAAGATTTCCTAAAAGTGTACGTACATTGGCATTATTCTGAAGAAGATTCACTTCAATTTTCTTTCAAACATGCAGAAGCACGTTAGTAGTACTTTCTTTGGCCCTATTTATCTGGTACTGTGAGCATCATTTCTTGGAATAATCCTACGCGGAGACTTTGAATGCTGGGAGCGCGTTAATTAAATTGGTCTTGAGTTTTTCTCCACCGTACCCAGTCGCTGGAGCCATTCCGCATATCCCCTCTTTCTTAAACGAATGTGCGCGAAATTTCTACGATTTGTGAAACCTAGGAAAGAAAGTGTGCAACAAAGAAATCATAATTTATACATTTTATGAATGAAAACTTGAATTTTAAAAATATTTTAAATTGTTATCATTCCCATGTCTAAATGCAACGTCTGAGATGGTAAGGTGTAATTAATCACATTCTTTCAATCATCTACGTAACAATTTTATGCATTGCTATTATTCAAATCAGCTAATGTACTGAGGATAAAATATTTCTCAACCTTCAAAAAACGGCATCATATGAATTACGCCTTATTAAATGTAGCAGTATTTAGTCTACGTACCTCAAATATAGAAAACCTACCTCAAACGGCAGACTACCAAGTAATAATGACCCTTCGCTCTGTCCTTTCCATAGGTGCTTTGATTAAGCAAGAGCAATATTTAATTTTTTACAATCGTTTTAATGTAGTTCAGTTTAATCAACTTCAGTTGGCGTAGCCACCTAGCATGAATAACAGCATGAGGCTAAGCGTTTATGCAATCTTAAAATAATGAAATAACTTTTTTAATGTTCCAGTACCAATTTATTAGCCCCCGCAATCGTTTCAACAGGTAACTGTCATAATTATGGCACATAAAATCTAGTGGTCACTCATAAATATGGCATTTATTCCCCTATATACGAGTATACCCATTTTTGGTAGTTAGCAGGTAAGGTAGAGAAGTAGGGGGGACACCTTAACAGTATTTTTTTATTCTAATGCATGTTAATACGAACGCAAAATAATTGTTTTCTTATTATCAATGATTCCTGAAAATATTTCCATTAGAGAGCTTTGTAAAATATACATAGTACTAATAGAATCAAGAAAAAGATACACCAATTTATTTAAAATATATTTTACTTGATAAAATGAATTTAGACAGTTATATATTTTAATTTATATTCTGTAAAAATATGTGATAAAATTACCATAATGTTTATCTGTCGATAGCCCCTCAAAAACCTTTTACCTCATCTGAAAATATGGTTATCCCAGGTACTACTGAATCAACATTCTCATGATCTAAAGGAAATATTTGCTAATTCCAAAGAAACTGCGGGAGATGCCGCAACAGTAACTTTTAACGGAGTCATCCGCTAATGTGCATTTCAATGCAACAATTTCAGAGTGTAAAAATCATTCGCCTTGAATCATCCCAGTCTAGGCGAATGATTTTTACACTCTGAAATTGTTGCATTAAAATATTTGCTGTTCAAAATGCAGATTTTCGGTTTTTTAAAAGCTAAATTTGCTCTAATCTCAGAAAAAAAGATTAATAACAGTGACTTATGGAATAATATTTCCTAAGTTTTCAGTGGTGGAAGTGGAAGCGCAAAGCCTGTATTTCATTAAAAGGAAGCCCTAAACGTGGAGAGATCCCAAAGTTTCATTTACTTTATTTCCTGCGAAATTGTCAGTCGCTTCTCCGGGCTTTGATCATTAACGGGATATCTTCAGTTGTGCCGCCCTCAACTTGTCTATGAACGTATATGAGGTGACGTCAATAATTGAAAACAAAAGACTGCAAGATAATGGGAGCTCAGTAAAGAGTTTTGGAAACTGATTTCAGCAGCTTTGATGGAATATTGGGAAATTTCGATTTCTCGTTGTAAAATCACAATCAGGGGCATTTAATGGCTTGACAAGTTGTAGCAAATTCTATTTGATCGAGATATGACAGTTCCAAATTCGAAACTAGTTATAAATTAACCTATGTTTTCATTTTTGTAAACGATACCGAACTCAGTCACTGAGTTCTAGAACGTTTGTAGACTCAAGTCAATGCTTTCCTGAATTCAGATAAGCATTTAGCGTTGGAAAGTAGTGTTTACCAGCGAGTTCAATAGAAACATTTATAGATTGAGTGAAATCGCTAATGCAATTACTATATATATTCTATCTACATCTGCACGGATCTCTGAAAGCAACATGTAGATTGAATTTTAGGGGATGCTTCCACACTATTTTACTACAGAAATTACATGTTTCACATGATGTTCATCAACTACTTGATTTAAGCTTTGAAAATTACTCTCCGAATCCATAGCCGAGCTGTCATAATTCGGCAAGAGCTGTAGACAGAAGTAAGTACATTCAAGGCTGCCAAATCGAATGAGTCCTCTGTGCTTATTGCAATGCATTTCAGTTTTATGTAATCTAATAATTTTTTGTCTACATTCTGGTGAACTTTCTAGAAAGGTTTGTGCTTGTGAGAAAATCAACATTGGTTCTGTGTGACGACAGATTACTTAAAAAATCCAATTAATTTAATTAAATAAAGTATTATTTTAAATGTAGCTTGTTTTGTTTCGTGATGGTTATATTTGTTGGACATAAAAATGTCCTAAAAATTTTGTGGCTCTTTTATGAATATACCTTAATTCATAAAACACACCTAAATATAATTAATAAATAATTAATAATTAATACAGTTCGATTAAAATCGCCTGGGTCGATATGTTGGCAATGTTTTCACAATTACTCAAAAATGTACCCCGCCCTGGTTCTTCTAGCTGACCAGGTACCCAACTAAGTACACTGCGTTCAATGTATATTATAAATCAATCATATTCCATGCCATATACGTTTTTTGAGACAAGCAGCATCATCCAACTTGGGCTTAATAAGTTAACGAAATAATGCTGTTCCTTTACTTTCCCATCAATATTCTCCTGTATTCTCACAGGCACCCAACATTTTTGTTCTAATTGAGCGTTTGATTCCTGCATTCAAATATGGCAAGAAAAAATATTGTCTGGTGAATAATATCCATTGTTTATGCACATGTTACGCGTATATTACTGTTTTCATGGGGAGTGCTTCGAAAGGACTCTTGTCTATCCATGGCAGGCTAGTGGCACTGATCCTCCAGATTTTTTAAAAACTACCTTTGAAATTGCGGAATGGCACTGCCGTGGACATAACCTCTCGCTCAATCCGCCGTAGAATTTGCTTTTGGAGTTGGGGGCGGGAAGGGGAGTAAGGTCGAAGCCACCGCGTTAGGGCCGCCCGGTGCATTGAGGTTAACGCTGACGAATCCACGGCAATCGAATTACACCACGGATGTTCCCGATTGAAAGAAGGATCGGGACTTTTATTCCGTCCACGCAATGTGTCCCGAAGTCCCACTCTCCTTCCCAATCTTGCCAGTCTCCCCTCGCGACCCTCTTCGTTGACCTTCGCCGCCACTCCTCCCCTCTCCCGACGGCCCTTAACTCCCTCGCCTCGACTCGACCGGTCCTGCTCCGCGTCTCACGTCACCCACACCACTTCATCGGCACGCTATTTACACATAAGGGGCGCCCGAAGTCCCCCTCCCCCCCGGTGGTTCCCCTTCTCCCGTACCCTAGCCCCATACACCCTCACTCGAAATCCTCCCCCCTTCCACACCTTCTCCTCTCGAGGGGATTGTTACCACGGCAACCGAGATTGCCTCTTCGTTGTCGTCCCGCTTCATTATTCGACCCGTACCCTTTAGTTGTCCCTTCCTTCCAGGCTTTCCTTCAATAGGTATATTGGTCACGTATCGAAATTATTTCCAAAAATATAGTGGAAGTATGTTATTGGTAGAAATGAAAATATAATGATTAGTGAGGGAATTGGATCATGCCCAATATTAAAGATATTATGACCAAGGTATAGACTGGTTAATGCATATAACGTTGTGCAGTGGGACCCGATTCAATTGCTAAAAATATGTTGAAAATAGATTTCCATGGATTTGCGATGTTATGACAGTAAGGGATTCGTCGAGGAATTATTTAGCCATTTTTCTGTTTTACATCTGGAAAACATTTGAAATCACCTTACGATGTATATTTGGTTTAAGTAAAAGGACAACTTAAATATATTTTTTGACTATATAAACTTGGAGTGTTTATAGCAGTTTACCATTTTAGGGCTGATTTTTGGTGAGCCCTTGTACCACACTAAAGTTCCTCTAACCCCTGGCCAACCCATAGTATCGGTAAGATTATAGATATATAGTATGTATATGTATGAATCATGGGTCGCGATAGTCCTGGGGCAGAGCGTTGGACTACTGACCATAGTGTTCGGGTTCGATTCCCGAGCAAGTCTTTGGGCACCTGCGGCTCCAACCAAGCTATGTGATTTTTCGGGACCAGGTCTTCCTGGGAAACCATAAGCGGTACAGGGAAAGGAACTGGCTCCCTACCCAGATGTGTGAATTTCACACGCCATCGGGCTTAGTACTGGGTGAACTCTACCCACACCTACCAAACCGGCCTTCGGGTAGATTACTGTGTTTATAGATTTATATATGAATCAAATCAGCGAACTAGTTACGATGCTTACTGTACATAGTTTGGAAAAAATTGAAAATTAATCGTATCATTAACGACATCCAGTTAACGTATATTCAGTTTAATGTCATAAGAAATAAAAATACGTATTATATACTACGTATATATTTTGCATACATGGAGCTCTAGTGGGGTATCCCTTCGGGCTTCACCTTATCTCCCCGATACATACGTATACCCAGACTCACTGCTCAAGGAATTCTGACCAGTGACAAGACTATAGCCAAAGATGCCATCCTGGTTCACACCTGGTGCCATCCAAAGCACAGTTCTTCGCTTCTTTTAACAAATTACAGCATGACAGCCAATTAATCCTTCAATCACCACCAAACATGCAGTAATACAATGAGCCCCTCTACAATTCCGCATAATTCCTTTCTCCCGTCATTCCGTCCCACATGCTTATCCTGTCTCTATACGTCATCCCAGTGTCGCCAGTTAGAGGCCCAAGGACACTAATTTGAAGAATTTTAAGTGTTTGTGCAAATCTGTTCAATAAATTTCTTTAAAAAGTTAATTGCATTACTTTCGGAATTCTCCCTGTATAGCTTCAATTTTTATCGAAATTTCTCTATTCTGTCATAATTTTCGGCACCTCATTTCATTTCAAAATGCTCTGAATCCGTCTTTCCTGCCTTCTTTGAATTTCTGCCAATAATCCTCTCTTCTCCCCCACAATGCTCAGCACTTCCTTATTTGTTTTCCTCTCTGTCTATTTCATCTTTCCAATCCTTCTCCACTAATGCACTTCAACACCCTCCAAATATACGCTCATCATCTTGCTTTAACGACTTTTCTTGTTCCGTATTAAACCATTATCTATCATAGTTTTAAAGAGTTTTTTCTTAATATCCTTCCTAAAGGTCCGTGTCATCAATTATCTCCTCCTTTTGAAAGCTTCTTTGTCTAACGCAATTCTTTTCCTGATGCCCCGATTACTTTGATGAATAACTTCAGAGATAGGTAAAATGTTCCTTCTGCTATAGTTGATGAACTTCAATGTCTAGAAGTACGTAGTTCATAAGTAAAGGCTATTTTAAATATTGAATTTATAAATTTGAAAATAATTTCCTGGATTGCTATTTTCACGTAATTTAATTTTAAAAAATAACAACCATGGTACTTACTGCGTTTTGGTTATATTTTAAATTAAGCTTTAACTTCCATAACAGCCTTGGCAGTGTACAAAAAATATCTCAAAGGAAGCTTTAAAGCATTAGGCAGTGGCGGGGAAAGTACAAAAATATCATTTCTCAGAGCAATGACTGATAATAAGGGATTTTAATAGTGCTCTTACCTCGATATGATGTTGTGGGAAGGATATATGTTTTAACCGGTCTACTTCGAAGAGAGTAGATACATGTACTTTTAATCAGCCTTTTATGTATAACGCGTTACATGTGGATTGGTTTGACTCACAACGTCCTTCTTCTTCTTTAGTTTTTTTCCCTATCGGGAATACATTTTCTTAGCTGAATCAATTCTCTTCTTTGATAGCGTTTACTGATTTTCTTGTCTATTTTCGGTTACTGGATATAATATAATTGCTTAACTCTGAGTTAGTGAAAGACGGATGTCATTAATCTTTGTCATTAATGCCAATTAATGTCAATAATCATTTTCAATCAGGCACTTGCATCCGTTTTTCACCTACATCCGCTAGGATGTTGGTAAAAAACGGATGAAAACTTTATTGTCCTTTTCCCTCTTGGCTGCGATGTGACGTTCTGGAATAGATGCTCCCATCTGGGGAAATGATCCTCACCTTAAGGTATTAAAGTCTACGAGGAACCAAGGCGCAGATGCCGTAGATCCAGCGTCGTGAAAATGTTCGTTTTCTTTTTCTTTTTTTTGTGCCCTACTATGAATTTTTTTAGAAGTCCGTCCAAATATATTAGAGAATATGTGATTGAAATAATTGAAGCACCTCAAAACACCGTTTACTTCCTGAAGTTTCACGAGAATCTTCGAAGATAGGGGACTTTATTATAACTTTGCAGTTTTCGTGAAATCAAGAAGATCGTCCTACCAGAATACATGTTGTAGCCGCAACTTTTTATTTAGGAGTATTTTTATTGGTACCAATAATATATTATGAAAATTTATCCACAAGGTAGAATAATTAAAAAAGAATATAAAAAGATAGTTTTGCATACTCGGTAGAAGTTAACATTCTCATAATAAGCGTCTGATTAATTGTGAGGAATTTGCACCAGGCCCTGGGGACTGGTGGTTTGTCAAAATTAATTCATGGAAAACTGCGACTAGAATTGATATCCAATGAGAATTTATAAGAATGTGGTAAAGTAAGCTCTTGGCTTCAATTAAACTGTATCTAAGTACCTTACCTCCATATTAATGGCATTTGCACATAATTAGTCTGAGGCGCCTGACGTTTTTACCGTTTGGTCGTTAAATATTAAGGAGAAACCGCTTTATCTTAGGTCAGATACTTGTTGCTCTTTATTTCCTATTTTTTTCGGAAATTTTACCGCCCCGTCTCAGTCACTTGCATCAGGCTGATCTCCGCTTTTACTTTTGCTTACCTTCTGGCGTAATCACACTCAAACCTACACTGGGAGAAGGGATGTGTACGTGTCGAGGGTTCATAAAGGCTCTTTCTTTAAGAAACTCAACCAAAGAAGCCCTAAACAAAAATCGAATCAAACACGTTCGGGAGTGGATTCATAGTGAGCAGCGTGAAAGGGCGTGGTGGTGCGGTAAGTGAGGAGAGCGGTGGGAGGGGAAAGGCGTGGGAGGGGAGAAAGGTCATCCGAGAGTGCAGTGCTGAACTCGAAATAGAAGCATCAATAACTAACAAAATTTCCCCCCTTCTGTGTTCAGTAAATTTCTCCCTGAGAATCATTAAACGTGTTGCTTTACAAATAAAATAATGCGTATCAAAGTAAAATTCGGAATTAGTTTTTAGTTTGGTTAGTATCCTGCAAACCACCCCTGGGATGTTTGGCAGGGGGTGTTTACACGCCAATCTTATTTTGATCCGAAATACTTTTCCGCCCAAGCACGTTCGGACGACGTTATTCTGATCCCTTATCGTTCGTGGGAAAAATGTCCCCTTAAATCTATCTGTTCTATACTTAGATACATATTAGTTTACTTAGGGGGGTTAAAATAATTCAAAAACTTTGTTCGTTTCAAATTAAGGTTTTACATTTTGTGTAGAATTAACACAGTTTTTTGAGTTCTATCAGTCATGAACCAGTTTTAGGAAGTTAGGCCGGAAACCAATGCCTTTACCCAGGAAGGAACACCGGAAGAATCATCCGTTATAGAAATAATTTAACAATTGCTTTTTTCTGAAGCAAGGGTAATAAAGCCTTGGAAGGAAAACAAAGCAGAACGACTGCTGCTACTGTTCAGTATGCAAGACGCTTGAAAATGGAGGCAGTTAGTGATATCAAAAAACTTTTTTCCAACGAGAGTAAGTGATAAGGGATATAAACGAATGAAGTCTAACTCGTTTGTGTGTGTATCTTACTACAAATGACAGCCAAAGCCAGGTTTTATCATTTAAAATTCAACATATTACTGGAGTTGTTTTTTTCTTCCTGTCCCACAAAAAATGTAAACCATCAGAAATATAAGTGCCATTTTAGTTATAATATTTCTTTTTCATTGTTAAGTACATGAAGTCGGGCATAGATAATAAACTTTTGCAAGCATTGATCATCGCTTCAAATTTTTTCGGATGGTTCACTAACATATGAGGAAATCATTAATTAGAAAAAAACATTATTGAAAAAAGAATTTTATTTCACATTGACAATTGTATTTGTATGCGCTACCGAATAGCATGATTATAGAAGTTCAGAAAAATATCCGTTATTTTTTAGAGAAAGATTTATGAAATATGAAAAAATACCCCCAAAGAACTCTTATAATTTTTATTTTGACCTCGAATAGTACCAGTCTTTTCAGGTTTGAAAAATTGAGTTTTTTTACGTTTTTTTCAAATAAGGTTGCTGACCTATTGTCAAGCAGAGAGAATGATTTGAGAGCTCGGATTTCAGAAGCGTTCCTTTGGGATCGTTTTCATGAGAATTCAAGTTCAAGGGTCCCATGAAGTGCTGAGAAGAAAGCTCGCCAAGTCATTTAGCACACGCGAGATGAGAAAGCCCTACACGCAGTGGACGAATTTAAGGAGAGGGTTCCAAAAAAACATATTAGGGGTCAGCAACCTTTGACTTAAGAGCCTACGTTCTGCACGTTGCTTTCCAAATTACCGAAAGATACTAAAACACAGGCTCTTTGAGAGTCTGAGCCTTTCCGTCCATTACAATGGTTTACGACCTTCCCTGAATCCTATAGGAGGTGAAAAGCTGCAAAAGAAGAGCTGTTACCATCGTCATGAAGAGAGCTATTGCATCCTATTAGGGCTGAAAAAATTTTATTTCAATTACAAAATTGCCTTTATCCGTACTACAACTTTTTTTATATTCTCGGGAGAGAACTTTCATTTGGAATGTGCTTTAAGAAAGAATGTTACTTTGAAACCAAGGAGATCATTGGATCGTCCAATCTATGGCTTCAAGCTCCTAAACGTGGATTTAAGCCATATTTTTATTATATATTTCTTTATTTTTCAAATATGTATCTTATCCCGAATTCTAAGTTATTGCTAATGGTTAAAGAAACGTTGATGACTCCAGTTTGTATCATAATAATGGATCAGCTGATGGTATTTCAACTTTTAAAAGGACGAGGTTGTCATTAAAGGCCTGAGTCAAGAAGGATATATGATCGCGGGTTGAGAGGAGGTGGAAATTTATCCTAGAAAGTTTGGAAACTGTAGAATTATAGCTGAAAATTGAAAGCAGATAGAATTTGCTTATTCGTGCAATAGAGCAACAAAGAAAAATAACTTAAAATATGACAAAACATAATCCAATTTAATATAATAAACTTGTTCATCGTAGCTCACGTTGTTGCCTTAAAAATATATGTAATTTTTCTGAGCAAACTTTAGGCTGAGATTAACTGGACATTTTGAATGTTAAATTCCATCTTAAGAATGGAAAGATACTACCGCTAAGCAACGCTACGTAATATTTATATTTATCAGTATCCATGTCGAAATGATCGGCATCACATTTGTTGAAACAAAGCAACGCTTCGTGATCACATATAAATATCGAAACACTTATCTTGCAGATAATTCGCGTTTTTTCCTACATTTAATTGCAAATAGTTGAAAAATCTTTCCACACCACACTTTCCACAATTTGCGTAAGCAAATCAGTTTCCTTGGCTAAAAATGTTGGTTGACCAAAACTGTTTACCTTCGATTTACTCCATTAAAGGACGTCTTATATCTGAAGGTTAAATTTAAATTTGAGCTATTTTTGATTATGTATATACTTTTTCGTTTTCATCCCCAATTGGTATTTAATTGCTTAAAAAGATTCAAAATATTGGTTAGCATATCATTAGGAATTGATCTCTCAGGTTTCGCTTATTTTCGTGATTTCTTACCTCGCGTAAACTGTGTGTAGCCTCTGTTGTGTTTAAATATTTCAAATTTAACACTTTCATCACTCGAAGGATCCATGCTGCTTCCGGGAATTGCCGTCGCATAGGTTGATTGCTAGACAACTGTTTCGCCTATACTATATTCCTCAAGGCATCTTCAGGTCGAAGTGAAGCCAGCAGCATGGATCCTTCATCAAATGGATCTCGCGGAAGCCTTAGGATAATTTTCATCTCATGTTGGCATGGTTTTGTAACCTTATTGTTTCCTTTTCTATTTCCATGTGGTTGGATGAATAAGTTAACAAATCAGTAATCGCTGGCCTCTTTCTGAGGTAAAAATGGTATTCCGTACTATGAACAACATGTGCGTTTCTACTATATATACTCTAAATTTGGAAAATTTTCATCATTTACATTTTCCCGATCCGTTTTAAATAGAGGTATGTCAAGCCGTGAGCCGGCCTACAATTTGTGCATCGTTGCCATCAGATGGATAAAAATATTGTTTTTCTCCTAGGAGACCGGATTCACCCCATTGCGGTACTCCGCCCCTAACTTGAATGTGTAACTTTGAAGGTCCCGTAAACGCTTTAGCGCCTTTCAAAGCCGTAAGGGGAGAAGGGGAACGAGAGAAAGGGGCCTTTTAAGAAATGAGGATGCCCCAAGAGCGTTGCGTACTCCTTTTCCGCCTCCAGAAAAGGGTCCCGACAAAGGATTTTCTTTGCCCCTCGAGGGAAGGCTGCGATGAACGTCGGTCGGAAGAGACGAGCCGGCGGCGGGCGCGAATTGTGAGGGGGGTGGGGATGAAGGGGGATGCTCTCACCGACCGGTGGGGTGAGGGGCGGGGCAGGGCTAAGGTGGTGCTGCAAGCCTTCCTCCCTCTCAATAGGAGGAGGTGGTGCCCTCGAGGCAGGTAGGGTGAGTTTTTGCCGTGCATAAAGGCGAGAAATGGTAGTGAAGAAGTGGAGGAGGATAGTCGAGGGTAGGAAGTGCGGATAACACTAGGGAGTATTTCGACACAAGTGGCTGCAGGAGGAGGTTGAGGCGTTAACGTTTAATAAATGAAAATAAAGTTTCAGTAATCACACTATGTTGAATAAGCCTTAAATCTAACGCATCAATTATTTTATAATAGCAGTTACATGACATTTATCTTACAGGGATCCGATCCCGGATCTTTGTAACGCACTGTTTTCATCGCTATCTTTATACTAAACGCAATGGGTAATTGCAATGCAATCACCATCACATAAATATGAGGTTTGTAATTTAGGTTACTGCTAATTCTGGCCTTCTCTTGAATCCACAGGAGCGCAATTCTAAAGATCACGACAGCTAACTGTGCTCCTAATAAAATGGTAATTTGCATAGCGACAAATATGACGGGTAAAACATATTGTGGCTCATGAGCGTTTTCAGATATTTATTTCGATATTTACTTTAGAAAGTTGGTGACCTACCTTACCACCAAAAGATTACGGTACAGACTCTGTGCCAGAAATGAGAACATTTTTTTGGACTCAAAAGGCGTTGATGACAAAGATTTTGTGGCTCAGGGACAGACAGCAGTAAGTTTAACGAGGAAGTTTTCGAAAGGCTAAGGGAAAGAGTGCAACGCGTGAGGAAGGAGATCTTGGCCAACTGGGTCGTGACAACGCGCTGTCCCACACTGCCTTCCTCGTTGCCAAGTACCCGACCTAATATGATTTTTGAGTAATTTGAATGTTTGTGTTATTATGGTTTTTCACAGCTGCGATCACGGATCGCGCGAAGAAAAAGAATAACTTATATGAGTATGATTACTTGAATATGAATACGAGCAGAAATTAAGTTACCATGACTCTAAGAACTACGAAATACTTTCTTATGGTCACCGTCAAACTAATTATATCCCTTATTTGCATATTACACGATATAATGAGTTTGTGGACATATGAGATACGACGACTTTGTCGCACTTTTTTCTTAATTTTATTTTCACAGTGCTCTCGGGTGACGGTTAATGTTGTTGAGAAAATGGAGATACTGAAGCATTTAATAACACTTTCAAGAGTTCTACACTCCGTCTAGCTATCCCCTTTTCATGTGCATATCTTTCCTCCGCCTCAGTTCCTTAGGTTAACGTTTCTTATCACTTGATTCTTGTGATAAATAGTTGGCTTAATGCATAGTTTGTCCTTTCTATGGTGCTTTTCGTAACAGTATTTAAAACATTTCTATTTTTGCTGAGAGTATATTTAATTCAATTTTTTATGGAGTTATCTTTTCACGTAGTCTTTATAACTCATTTTTATTATTCACTTGGACTGATTTGGAATAATATCTGAGCTGATGGGAAGTCCTTTACAAGTAAAATAAATTTCTTAGGAAAGATGTCTGAACTTGTTGTAAGTTTATCGTATCTCATGACATGAATTTTAAGGATTTGAGTAAAATATTTGGATTTGGTTGTGTATTGGAATGCAGATAGATATCATTCAGGCATTCGTTATATCTACCCTTCCGCTGACACTTGGCTCCAGCCTGCTCCCCTTTTTTTATCATTCCTCTCTACCACCTCCTCTCCATCGTTTCTAATTCTTCTTTTTGTGCTGCTGCTAACGTTCACCTGTCTGCGCTATAGAAAAGTAAACTTCATCAAGAAGTTTTGGGCCGTTTCCTATCCGATAGCTGTGCCATTAAATAAATAAACTTGCTATCAACCGTTTTTGTTTATTTTATCTCGGTCAAGCTTCCATCGTTTCCGGGGCTCATTTATCATGAAGATAACCGATGTAGATAATAGAAGTAATTTTTATGAAGAAGTGGAATGGCCTAAAAAGTGCTTTATCGAATAATTGAGTTGAAACTATGTGCACATTCGTCCATGTCGAAACAGACCAATAATAACGGCATATTTTTTCCTATAATGGGGAAATATTTCTTTAGGAAACTTGAAGAAATTATGTCTTGGGGTATAAGTTCCTGAAACATGAAAATAGCATTTGCACGTGTGGCTTTGAGTGCAGGTTTTAATCTTTAACAAAAAGGGTAAATTATTTCATTAGAGGAGAATTGGGTCATGAGTGTGAACGAAATAATAGCAGCTGGCTTGAACTACAGCCAATATTTAACGGTATGAGAACCTTATTATTTGGGAGATTTTGGCACTCATCAGTGTGTGCTTTGGAGGTAAAACGCAAGCCTATAAGACAGCTTAGTTTGAAAAATTGGATAATTTCGATCAGTGTCGTCTCTGTTCGGGAAAATTCAGGCAAACCAACCTGTAAATCAACATGACGTCGACATTTATGTCTGTTTCAGCAATAATATTTAAGCATAATTCCACAAAAGAGACGAAATGGGTACATTAGGTAAGGTATATTCGTTTAAGATATTTGCATCCGCTCTAATGAAGGAATTGAGCTGGTTTTCCTTCTTTGCCGTTTGGTAATAAAGGAGAAATGACTCAAGTGCCATCAAATTAAAATCAATCAAGCAAGTATTTCATGAAAACTACAGGGTCACACCCAAAAGTGGTAGGGCTGATTTTCTCTGGCGCGAATGGAGCGGTGGCGGGGGGTCTGCCTGGCAGGATAAGGTGGAAGGGGCTCTTAGCCACAGACCGACACCAACCTCAGTTGCCTGCGGGCTGTCGTTGAGTGAGAACACCGTTTTTAGTGAAGCAAGTTTTTTGTCCGCGTCGAAAAACAAAATGAATCTGAATTTAGAGCAACGTTATTCCGTGAAGTTTTGTGCGAAACTCGGGAAGACGGCAACTGAGACCCTCGATATGATCAAGCAGGCTTATGGGGACACTGCCTTAAGCCGTTCCACAGTATTTGATTGGCACAAGTTGTTTAAAGAGGGTA
Organism: Hetaerina americana; assembly: GCF_022747635.1. Classification (NCBI taxonomy): domain Eukaryota; kingdom Metazoa; phylum Arthropoda; class Insecta; order Odonata; family Calopterygidae; genus Hetaerina; species Hetaerina americana. The sequence goes on from NW_027287316.1 coordinate 30,147,350, forward strand.
GGGAGCTCGTTGAAGACGACCATCGCTCCGGACGGCCGTCGACGGCAAGAACTGACACGAATGTGGACAGAGTAAGGACACTGCTGAACACAGACCGACGCTTAACCAGTGAAGAAATCGCAGACCAGTTGGGTCTGTCTGCATCCAACGTCCAGCGTATTATTTCACAGGATTTGGCCATGCGCAAGGTGTGCGCCAAGATGGTGCCGAAAATTCTGAGTGTCGACCAACAGGCAACGCGTGTGCGCATTTCCGAAGAAGTGTTAGCCAATTTGCACCGAGATGAAAATTGTTTGGACAGTGTGATAACTGGTGATGAAACATGGGTTTTTCAATATGACCCCGAAACGAAAAGACAATCCGCGGAATGGCACACTTCCGCGTCCCCACGTCCAAAAAAGGCTCGCATGAGCAAATCAAAAATCAAAACGATGTTGATTGTGTTTTTCGACCGTCATGGAGTGGTTCACAAGGAGTTTGTCCCACCAGGGGAGACTGTGAATGCGAACTTTTACGTGCAGGTGCTCACCTGCCTCCGAGAACGCGTGAAAAGAGTCCGACCGGCCATCGTAAACTGCTGGGTGCTTCATCATGACAACGCGCCGTGCCATGGCGCGCTCGTCGTCAGACAGCTCCTGGCCAAATACGGCGTTGCCACGTTGCCGCACCCGCCCTATTCTCCCGATCTGGCACCACCGGACTTCTTCTTCTTCCCCCTGATGAAAAGACAGCTCAAGGGACGACGTTTTGACTCGATAAAGGCCGTTCAAGAGGCTTCGACGAGGGTCATCAACGGCATCCCCAAAGAAAATTTCCAGCGGGCGTACGGGGAATGCGAACAACGTTATACTAAGTGTGTAGCAGCTCAAGGAGCATACTTTGAAGATTATTAAGTCGATTTCAGTATATCGTCAATAAAATTCTTGTAAAAAAATCAGTTTTGGGTGCGACCCTGTATGTTCACTGTACGATTGGGATGCATACTCTAGGCCGTAATCTTTTGAGAGGACACAGGAGCGTGTGAATAGAAAATAGGAAAAACGGAGTCAGGGTTTGTAACTCATAGTGACAATCGCACAGTTACTGAAAATTGGGTTTTTGGAACACAGTGACCTCCATGCATCACAACATATAAGGAATTGATCCGAGAGGTATAGCGAGTGAGAGTGTTTTCTGTAATTGTGTTTTCAAATCCTTTTTTTTCGCATTATTTTCACCTTCCAATGTCCCTTCAAAGATTATGACCTAGGGTATTCTACTCAGTTGTTGTTTAGATATATTTTTGTTTAGTATTTCGTTGACTTTAACTTAGTAGATATATTTAGTTGTATATTTCGATATATTTTTAATATTCAATTTTTTTACGTAATTACACTATGCATCCAAGAATTTAGACACATGTTACTTGTTAGGTATCGAGTCAGTCAGTCTCCAGATACTCTCGCTAAAGTGTTTAAGGCTTCGTATTGTTTGAATTTTTGCTGCAGCCAGATGTTTCAATTTTAGTAGTGCACTTCTAAGTGAATGAGAATATCGGCCTATAACTAATGCATGGCTTGTTGCCATGCTAATCGCCCTGACAGTTAGTTTGATGGTTCAGCTAATTACGCATGAAGCCTTGTTATATTATATATCACTGTGAATTTACACGGTGTGTTATATTCACTCATCAACTTGGAAAATCAATTGCTTTCACTATGCTGTCAGAGGTTTCCCAGAAAAAATCTGGTTACTGAAAAATCACAAAGTCGATTTTAAGCTTAGGGTATCAATAGTGACAGGGAGTTGAACATAAGTTCATAAATCAGAAGTCTGAAGCGTAACCTTCTCACTATGTTCATACCTCAATGTGGAACCATAATTTTACATCTAAATTAACTTTCATATGAAGCGTAGTTATCTGTACGGTGCATTGAAGTGCAACATGGCCATTGAAGTAGTAGGCGTAGGTAGGAGGTTTTTGAAATGTGGATGTGGAGAAGGATGGATTAGTTCAAATGGACAGAAGGGAAAACAAATGAGAAGGTGTTAGGTATGTTGGGAGTGGAGAGGGCATTGCTGGGAGAAATCATTCGCAGACAGAAAACATTGATGCAGAGCGTATTGATTGGCGATGGGATGTTGAAGATTGTGATAGAGGGGAGAATTTCAGGAAAACTAGGAAGGGGATGGAAGTGAAAACGAAATGGGATATGGATGTTGAATGGAATTAAGGGAGGAAGGAAGTATTCGGAGATGAAGATGAGCTTGTTTTAGAGTAAAATGTTGGATTTTGTTTGGTTTGGAGAGACATGATATTTTTTTCGCAGTACTACTACTAGTATTGTCCATTCAAAACCTAACTTATCCAGTAGATTACCCATAAAAAATCTAAATCAACAGAGCACTAGCAAGCCACCACGAGGGCTCGTGGCGATGTGTTTAGGTGCTAGGTGTAGAGGCGCTAGTCAAAGCACCTCAGCTAATGAAACCATTAACACAGTAATCAACTCGAATGCTTGTTTGATAGGTGTATCTGACTGTATATGTATGACTCAGTTTTAAGCCCGATGGCGTGCAAAATTCACACATCAGGCTAGAGAGGCCAGTTCGTTTCCCTAAGCCGATCATGGTTTCTCAGGGAGATTTGGAACCCGAAAAATCACAAAGCTTGGGTGCCCAGAGATGCTAGCCCGGGAATCGCACCTAGGCCCTCCGGTCAGAAGTCTAACGCTCTACCCCCTGGACTAACGTGACCCCATTCATGTATTAAGATACATATATTATATATTACTCATTTTAAGTATTTATTTTAGGGAGAAATAAGGCCAGTGAGTGTCTTAGCACAATTACCACGCAGCACTACGAAAAGGTTTGATTATTTGCCAATCTTCTTCATGAGATTACATATTGATGTTCCAATTATTCAAAGTACATTTAATTAAAGCCTCACAATATGTAAGGAAGAAACATAAGTTCTGACTCAAATGGTGAAAATAATATTAATTATGCTGATACGAATGTTGTTAAAATGTCAAATTCTCAAAGTTCACGCAGCTGACTAAGGATTCCATGCTCCATTTGCATATTCAAATCTTTCCTGATGACGTCATGGCGTATTACTACACAACCAGCTACGTACTACTGAAGGGTACGCTTATTACTGGCTAACAGCAGGCCCTTCGCGAATTTGAATGAAAAATAAGCTGAAAGAAGTGTTAAAAATCTTGCGATAAAAGGAACCGATGGGACGAGGGTGAAAGAGGGTAGGATTGACGAAATGCCTGTGATCACATCGTTTATTGTGCAGGTGGGGTCGACCGTCGTCACAGAAAGTCTACCACGGTTAATGGAAGCTTCCTTTTTCGTAGTAGATAACGCTTAGGATTTAATCAAGAGTTAGATCTTTTGTAGAAACCAATGGGACACACCTGATCTACACATTCTCCGAACGTCCGCCCAACCACCCAATTCCCACCATCCTCTGGTTATTTCGCCGTGCTTCCCTTTGTCACCGCCACCTCCAAATCTCTTCTTCCGTCCTCACCATTTCTTCCTCTCGCCTCTCTCAACTGCTCCGCTTCCCTCCCCCCGAGCATATATCACATCACCATTCCTTCTCCTCCCTCTCTCCTCTTTGCAGTGCTTATCTTGACAGGTTTCTCCCGTTCATCTCCTTCCTCCCTAATGTAACGTCTTCGCTCTTCCCTGCACCATCTCTCTCAGGCCATCCATCGATTGGGAAAAAGAGTGAGGAGGGCGGAAATGAATCGACTCGACTCTCACAAAAATCTTCGAATAACGCTTGTGTATTTCCGAGAGTTTTTGACTTGAGGGATATCTGCCCACCCCGTCCTCTCTCTCTCTTTCCATCCCTCCCTCCTCTTTTTGTGACCTTTCCGCTTATCTCTGAGCTTTTTTTCTCTCTCCTCACCGTCCACAGTCCGGGTTCTTCCCAAGATCCCCCGTCCTCACGCAAAACTCATCTCCTTTCCTCTTTCTCCGCGTCCCCTGCCGCAGGTGCGCGTCTTCCCCGCTCCACTCGTGTCTAATAGGCTCTGGGGCCCAAGGGTCAATGACCTGATCTCCTTGCTCGGCACCCAAAAGGGAATAATATATAACGGTCATATTTCCCTTTCACAGTTTACATACTAAGGAGGTTCAACATTTCGGGAGAGGAAATAATAATAATATGTTCTCTGGGCAATACGATAGGAGTTTCGCCAAGAAAATACGTACATCGGAAAGAAATTGTTGACGGGGTCTATGTCTAAAGACGAAGAGAAAAGAAAATATTAATGAATATTTATGAGCCAGAGAGAAAAAAAACTGTGATAACAATTTATCATTTCCCATCAAGTAAATCCTGGATTTCGACACATTATGTCTCCTCAGGTGCAAACCAATGATGAGATTTTCCCATGTTTTTCAGTAGAATATTTCAGTCAGGGTAAATTCATAAATTTAAAGCATGACATCGTGTTATAATTTACTTGGTGCAGACATAAATAGAGTGGATCAGTGCCTGATTACAGCTTGCAACTATTTGCGGATTTTTTCAAAAACCGTTTTTGCTTTTCCTACCCAAAACGCTTTTTCCCTCTGGACCATTGCTATCACAGATCCAATGACTAGCCTAATCGACTTTTGGTGTTTCCAGAATTTGCGTGCATTTAATGCATTACGGGAGTGAATACGTTAAGTAGGTTATAGGATTTTCGTTGAGGAGAATATTGAAAACGATAGTGATAACGCGTCATGCCCAAAATGTCTGTCAAAATCGTCGGACAGGATCCATAACTAATGTTCACTCCCTCTGCTGTAACCATAACAGTTAAACGGCGATTTGACCGCACCAAATTGACATGGTTGGGGTCTGTCGAAGTGGAAGGCCGCTCCTTTCGCGAATCTTCATCTGTCGATGTTTTGCCCGATTTAAAACGACTATACCACTCAAGACACTGGCTTCGACTCATAGCTTCATTAGCAAAGGCTTGCTGATCATTCCAAATGTCTCCGGAGCACTTTTGCCGAGTTTGAAACAAAATTCCACGCACACATGCTGCTCCTTTAGATCCTTCATTGCTGCTGTTGCACGTGGCGACGAGCAGGTTAAGACACCGACCGCTGCAGCTGCGTAACAACTCGACGTGAACAAACTCAACACTCAACTCTTTTTAGTCGTCAGATGTGTCGCTGGATGGCGCACTGAGTCTCGTTTCTATCCGTTGGACGGGTTGTACAGAATGAAATCAGTCCTGTCTTTTTATGATCACACCTTGTAAGTGGCATCCTTATCTAAGAATTTATTATCACATCCTACGAAACAATAATCCCTTTAACAGTTTCACAAACCTTCTGCCACCCTTCATTTCTTCTATCATGCTTAATATTTTTTGTCTATCTTGCCCAACTAATGTTCTCCCCAATATCACAGTCTTCAATTTATCGTCGCCAATCTACAGACTCCGAATCCAATTATTTTTTAATGCCTTTATTTTAAACTCTTTTTTTTCCTCCGAGTAATTCTTTCGTTCATTTTACTTTATCCATCCTTCTCAACACCCTTCATCTCAAAAGCCTTCAAATCAGGTTTTATCATCTTGTTTTAAAGACGTATCTTGTTTCTGCACCGCATAAACCTACAACCCATATCAAAATGTACACAGTACTCTTCTTTGTAACTTTATATATAATCCCTATTATTTCATTCCACCCTGTAAGACTGCTTGCCTGATGCAATCTATCTTCTCTTTTCCTTGCTACGCTGACCATATCTGTCCAAAACACTTCTTAGATAGGTAAACTGTCTCTCCTGTTATATTTTATGCTCTCTACTTTTAAAACTTTACCAGCGCTTTACACCACTTGTGCGTAGTTTTCCTACTTTTTGAAAAACCTACCTATTTACATTAGGTTTCGTCCAACACCATTTACACATTTTATAATGCGCTCGACAGTATTGGTAACCCTTTTCGAACAGGCCAATTTATTTTTCAGAAATATAAAAGGTTTTATGAATTTCCCACCTGTTTTCATAAAACCTTGATCCTTTCCTCAGCAGATACGTTGGAAATCATGAATGATAATGGGAACCCTATCTTTCCCCACTGCCTATCCAGACCCTTTAAAACACCACAAGCACCTTTGCAGTCTGACACCTATGCAGCTTTTGGATAATTCCCTTGATCTTTCAGTGCACTACTATTTCCCGTACACATTCATTAATCAACGTTCACTCTTCCGAACTCCTTGAAATCCAGGAAGCCAAATAGTACTATCGGTTTGCATTCCATATTTTTTTCTATCAGTGCCAGTTACTGATGAGGTATTACGTTTATCTCTCTCGCCTTCTGAAACCAAACTGATCTCATCCTTAGTAATCATTTGTTCTACTTTCGATACATTTTTGTCATTGTGCAATGCTGTACCAAAATTCAAAACTTTTTGGTAGTCCTAACATGGCTGCTATTAACTTTTTGAGTTGAATAAAAACGTTGGGATCACACTGTCAAATTTACCCCTCATAAATCCATAAAACCTCTTCTTTTCACATTTGCCTGAGCCCTTAACCCGTTCCACGAGAACGTATAACCATCCCTAGACCTGAGTTTATTTTATTTCCCTAATTTTTCTTTCTCAACCAAGCATGATATGGCGTAGGCTACTCTCCTCGACATCATTTTATTTCAGTTGACCTTATCTCGATGGCCTAATACTCCTTACTTTCTCATAAACACGTATATCCTCTGTGTAATTCTATTTCTGTAGAGACCTTTCTGTGCCGATTAATATTTATTAATAATAATTTTCCTAGAATATCTATGATACAGGAGTGGAGTGCATGAGTTTCTCTTTCTTACTTCGTGTAAAGTTATGCTATGTTAAGTTTCAAATATTAGTTACCAAAAGCATGACTTATTTCTTCCTGCTAGTGCTTTCATTTTTCTGTGCACCGCTTACATTTCACTCTGCCACTGTAAACTCTCTATATCCTTGCACTGCTTCGTCCATCATGTTTATTTTACCATATTAATTTTCCACCTTAATTAATTAAATTTTAAAGAGTATAGGAATTTTAAATGAGAATATGAAAATCCCAGAAAGATGTATTTCACAGTAGGACATAATTTAGGAAGGGAATAACTACTCGGCTTCCCTGGAACGAAAGTTAAACTTACATGCATTGAATCCTGTTGCAATGGGAACTTGATAAATATAAATAACGAGTTGCAGACTGACCGTTTTGAGTTGCGTCCTGCGACTGCGTATTCCGTCCCTCGGAAGTTCTTTCCCCACATCAAACGGGTGGGTGAGGGCTACTGGCTCCTCAGTCCGACTGCGGGTTTCACGTGCCACTCCGCACGAGGATGTGGTTTTAGGGTGAGGTCGACCAAGGGGAAAGGGGTTGGGGGAAGGTGCGGTTTGGAGGAAAGGGTGCACGGGTTAAGGGGAAAGACCCATCGGGGGTTAGGAGGTTAGCACGGAGGATGGAGAGTGGTTCGGCGGGCGAAGAATTTTCGGGTGGTCGAACCGAGAGGGCAAAATGCGGAAAAAATGGAGGTAGATATGTCGAATGTCAAACCGAATGCAAGGGTAGAGCGGAAGACTTAGAAGCCAAGGGGATCTTGCCTTGTTCAGGCGATATTTTAAAGGATAAAGGAGGTAATGCTCCTATATATCTCGGTAACTTCATCAGCAGTTATTAATTATTATTTTTATTGGTAGTCTATCTTTTTAGGTAGGTTTCGGGTAGACATGGACCATTCATCGCTACAAATTTTTAGCTTCATTTAGCAAGACGCAACCTGGCACCCCAAACTACGTACAATAAACTGTTTTTCAACAACACACACTCTTACTAATTAACTACTTTTACTAATTATTAGATAAACACTATCCTTTGCCTCTCCCTTCCTCGCCTGCTTAAACTCCTGCCCTCTATCACAGTCTTCAACATTTCGTCTCCAATTAAAATGCTCTGCATCTAATTTTCCTGTCATCTTTGTATTTTTCCCAACAACCCTCTCTCCTCCTCCACCATGCCTTGTGCTTCACCTTTTCAATCGTTCTCCCCACTTCCATCTCAAAATACATCATTCTACTTCTTTCATCTGATTCAATTAACATGTTTCCGCACCGTATAAAACCACTCTCCAGATTGCTATTTTAACCAATGTTTTCGTAGCATTCTTACTCAACGTCACCGTATACTTCCTGCTTGAGAAAGCTTTCAGCTATGAATACAAATATTGATTACCTCTTCGCTCTCTTCATTTCTCCGTAACTTCTCATATCGGCTTATGTTTTTTTTTATTTTTCAAACATTTTCCTGTATTTTTTAACGTAACTTCTCTTTGTCCTTCCTCTGGTCTTAGAGCATGTGTGGCCAACTAATTGAGCAAACCAACAGCAATGTCGATTGTGATTAAGTTATCGATCGCAGAAGGATTTTTGGTCGATCTTATGCACTGTTTTGGGATTCCTATATTCTATTAAATTAACTCCAATGAAAGTACACCGTTGCATTAATATTTTTTGTCCCAGTAGATTCTAATTTTCTTTGATTTCAAATTCGATCTGCAAATTAAATTTCAGCCAAAAAGACGTCCATCAGAGTCGGTCTAAGCCAGTAAAAAGTTAATCCTCTGTTTTAGAAAATGCCCTCTGAATTAGCCACCACTCCTGTCTCTCAGATTTTTAATAGGTCTATTTCTTTCCTCTTAAGACTTCTTTCTGCTGATCATTCTACTTGATCAACTCATTTCCAATACTACCAATCTTGTCTTCTGAAGAGCGACTGATGTCTCTGTCCACCTAATATAGTAAAACATATACTACATATATCTATAATAAGAGTGTTTTCCTACAATTTGTTAGGCATATACGTATTGTTAGCCATGGATAGCCATTGCTTATGTTAAAAAGAGTTCATTATCTGGTCGCTTCTACCCAAAATTCTTCAGCGACTGCCATATTCATCTTTTTCCTTTTCAAACATATTCTTCACCTTATCTACTACGGAAGCATAATATTATTCTATTGCATTTCAGCTCCAGGCAAGACGATTTCACTTTTGGTTTGGCAAAAATCCACTCTTGAAAACTCGGAAGTTGTTGCACAATTTCAAACATTTAGGCACAACAAAAGAGGTAAATTTAAATGCGTTCAGAGAATACAGAAATAACGATTCTATTATTTTCAAATAGATAGTGGCGAATTTAGAAAACGCATATCTCGACTTGTCAGCGAACACATCTCCGTACGGTGTCTACTTCCATTCACCAAATGGCATCAAATTTCGGAATTTTTAGTTTCCGTTTTAATTCAAAAAGGTTGAGCATTTAAATTGAAACACCTTATAAGCGTTTATGGTTATTAATTTCCTTACCTAAATTCGTTTTGAATACATTAGATCCAAAATACGGTACACCCTTGATGGAGTTGAAATTGAGGACACATTTATGTGACTCGTCTCATTTTTTTTGTCGGAGGCAATTCGTTTCGGGCACCGAGTTAGGAGTTCTCTTTCATACTGTCAACTCTAGACTCTCTCAGCATGAGCTGAAAGCAATTTCTCCCCTTTCACTCGTGAGTCAGCCGAGCTTTGCTTCTTTGAAATGAGGTTTATATTTTCAAAGTAGGGACCTCCATGTTTTCCGAAGGGAACTCTGCTATTCCTCACCCCTTACGTGCATCTTAAAATTTTTCTGGCATAACTTCGCCTTTAACGAAGGCATTCTTTAATTGTGTCCATAGTTTATTTGAAGGAATACTACCTAAATGGGACTCTACATGTTTCCACTCGGCTTCAATAATTATGGCGGTGAAAAGGAAAACTCTTTACGCTCTTAAGTTTAGGTGTTACAAGTTTTGAGGGGAAGGTCAAAGTTCTTGTGCTTTTGAGAGGAAAGAGTATTTTCCCCATAAAAGTTGTTGATGTCACCGAAAAGTTGTATTAATACGGATATTATTTATAAGTGGATAATGCGTATCTCCATTTTGGTTGATGACGACTAATTTTATGTTTTTCGAACTACATTTTTTTAAAGTTTTTCGATTCTGCTATGATTACCTCTTTTAATTTAAGCAAGATTTAATTCGTTTAAAAGCTAATTAACATTTATCTCCTAATAATTATTATATTGATTAAAAACTGGGTGAAAATTATTATAACGAAATTTCTGAGCCTTTAATGTAAGTGACTTCAGAAACTAATTCAACAAAAATAATGTCTATCGTCTATCTAAGTCTTCTAAAATTGCACACAATTCACAGCATTAGTACAACGTACCAAAAATATTATATTATGCGAATTGTGAGCATTGAACGTGTTGGGATGGATCCATTACCATTAGTCTCACAACGAGTGAACTTCGGAGAATCAAACATTAATTTTTAGCTTTGCTAAGGTGCGCAATATTGGAGACGTTGACTATCGGAAAACGTTTGTACATATTATAAATGTGAAGCTGGTTTTCCCTAAAAATATAATTATGTACAAACTGTCGTCCCATAAATACCTGTTTCCGTGAAAGTCTTCTTTAAAAAAAAGAACAAATTCGTCACATTTGCAATCAGATACCAAGGGTTCGGTGGCTGAGAAGAATTAAAATTGTATTTCTTGCAACAGATACAGCAGAAAAAGCCATATACTTCATACTTTTAGGTTTCACTTCGTGGAATTGTTAGATGTCCATATTAAAAGAATTTTTAATTTTCCACAGACTTTATTTCATAGTTCAACGCGTTTCTCATCGGGTACCAATGATGCCGTAAGTCGGTGAAACGCGTTGTACTATAAAATAAAGTCTGTGGAAAATTACGAACCCTCTTAATATGGACAGAAGTAGCCATGTTTAGAAGTATAACATTTAGAAATCCTTAGTGCCCAAATTTATTTTATGGCTTCTACTTACAACAGGAGTAGCCCAGGGAACATTGTCGGCTCAGGGAAAGAAACTGCCTTGACCCTCCCCACGACTATTTATGAATTTCATATGCCGTTGGGCTTAGTACCTATTACCTGAGCTGATCTTTCACCTGTAAATTTCATCTATGGGTTGATTGCAGTTGCGATGGTTACTTCTATTTTAGACTTATTTTGAATCTGTTTCGCGGAAAGTACGGGTTTTCTAAAAAATGTATTCCTGGAATGAAGACATTGTATCGTACTATGCGTGGAAGTGGAGAAGTGTGACAGGTGAAGGGAAAGGAGTTTTCTGCTAATATATTTTGTGTTTAGTAAGACGCACTCTCGTTCCTCAGTATACATTTGAAATAGATACACCTTCATTGAATCAAAGATTAACTAGCATATTATAATGTATCTACGAATATTGGTGGCCTAAAAATGTGGTAGTAACGCAGCGTTATGGATATAAAATTATTTTCCTGATATCTCTTGAACCTCAGAAGGGATAAGAGAGATGAGCAGAGTTTGTTATGTGATTTTTGTTGATAGTATATTGGTGATAATCTGATGCTGCTCCAAATTTCTTTGACGTGCTTTTGACATTAGTTGGATTTTAATCGATTTATTTTAGGACCTTTTTATTGTTGTTTGTTCCTTCTTGGCATGTCGGATCATTGCGAACGTTTTCATTCTTCTCCACGGAATCGGGTCTTTCCGAAGGAACTCGTTTGTCACCCGGCCGAGGAGAAAGTTGAGAAGGAGAGGATGGCGAGTGAGAGAAAAGGTTGATGCTTCAAAAGGAAAGAGGCGTCTTTGAACGGTCACTCGGACGAAAACAAAAGGAACGGTCGCGTGAAAATTATTCTCTGCTCCTCCCGAAGCCGAATCCAACATTCCGTGTGCAAGAAAAGGTCTTTGAGAGTGGATCTTTCTCTCATCACTCACAGGATTAATTTCAAGCATGGAATTTAATTTAAAAGGTCTAGCCCGTCGTAAACTATCTTCTCAGATTTTTTAAGGAAGGAGGGTAATTGCTACAACTAGCTTTTGTTTTCTATTCACGCCGCCGCACGTTAAATTGTACGTATCCCAGAATCCAATTACTTTTTACGAACTGACTCGCAATATATAAGGCAATATCTTGTCTCAAGCATTCGAAAAAAACATTAATATGTCTGGAGATAGCCTTTGACGGAAGTGTAGTGACACCCTTACAATTATGTCAACTTCCCGAATCTTAGATATTTCTCAAGCACATACTTGTGTCGATGGAAAGATTCCTTTACATATCCCGAACAAATATCTTATTTGCCCTAAAACATTAGCTTTTTCTCTCGTTTATAATGTTTAATCATTCATCCTCAACGTTCTTTAAACGAATGGAGTGGAGCCCTAGTTCCCTTGGCTAGAAAATTCTGTATTCCAAGCAAAGTAGTGATTCTAGACTCCGATGCACGTCACGCATCTTTCATCTACATTTCCAGCCAGATAAGTATTCATATTTCCATCATATGGGCGGGGACTGTTAGGAATATTTGTTTCTGTATGGGATTTAGAATTGTGCTTGAAAAACGCCGGATAGGTGCCTAAATATTTCCTTCGAAGGAAGAACGGCATACGAGGCATATTCATAAAGTAAGGGCCGTTTGCTTTTTTTAAATATTGGCGCTTCAGAACGAGGTTTTACTCCTGCAACGCCATCTACTGATTCATTGAGAAGATATGGCAGCATTTTTTTTTGTTTCAAAGTCGTTTGCTTGTTCGTGTATGATAACAAAAATGTCCGCGACAATCGTTGATCCCGCCAGCTGTGAAGTGCGTTCTGTCATACGATTCTTGTATACAAAAGGATTGTCTACTGCTGAAATTCATCAGGAGTTATGCCTATTTTAAGAACCTACAGTTACGAGTGAAGGAAAGGTTAGAATGTGGTGCCGTGATTTTTAAAATGAACGAATAAATATCCATGACGAAGAGCGAAGTGGCAGGCCCAGTATTCTGACCGATAAATTCTTTCGCAAGTGGAACAAAAACTGCGATGTGATCGTCGATTGACGATTAATGACCTGGATGAAAAATTTCCTCAACTTGGACGCACTACTGTCTACAATATTGTCACGGAAAACCTCGGATACCACAAATTGTGTGCAAGGTGGGTACCGAAAATGCTCACCGACCACAACAAAGAAACCAATAAGAAAATTCAAGATTTTCGTTGGGAACTCTTTGACCATCCACCGTACAGTCCTGACCTTGCACCTAGTGACTACTTCCTCTTCTTGCACTCGAAACAGTGGCTCGGTGGACAACGTTTCTAAACCGAAGAGGAACTCAAGAACAGCGTTGTCAATTGGTTCAACTCTCAGGCGGCGAGCTTCCATGAAGAGGGGTTAAAGAAGCTGGTGCAGCGGTACGAAAAGTGCTTAGAATTGAACGACGATTATTTAGAGAAGTGATGTAGGCTTGCAGCTAACTAAAAGAGCCAATAAAATGGGTTTTATTTGAGTATATCTTTTCCTGTGACCAAAAGGCCCTTACTTTATGAGCATGCCTCGTATTAAAGCGCGACTTGGTTTGTTTGGCGTCACTCTTTTACTAAACTCAGGCAACTATTACTGCTTGAAATAATTTAGAGCTACTAATTACTCTTTTTACTTCATCACCTAGACTTTTATGATATCTATAGTAAACGTAATCGTTCCAGGCGTCACTCGGTGATTCTGCATCATATTTATTACTCTTAGTTATGGTAATCACTGTTGGCATTGCATGATCACTCTATTGTAAAGAACAAATGGATTGTTCATTATCAATTTTCGGATTTGCGCGTCTTTAATTTGCGTCTGTGGAACTATTCTCACGGTTGTGTTTCAATCATGAGGTCCTCTGCAATATGCGTGAAATGGCTTGATGGGGAAGCTTATAAAGGACGTCGATTTCTATTATAAATGGTGTCACGGTGACTTCCTATCTTTACAATTCAACAGTGTGCTTCCAGTGTTCACGGTAAGACAAAAACCTTGCCCGCGAACGATGTACGATCAGTTGCTGAAGAACGCTTTGGGCTGCAATGCATGAGGAATTTCATCCCGTCCTGGGAGATTTGAGTCACTATTGGAAGCCGAGGTCACGGGGATAATGATGAGCTCGTGCCATTCACCAATCACGGTGAGGTGGGAAAAAAGTTCGTGATCGAGTCGTGACACCAACTGGAGGCCTTTTTAATATTGATGTGGTGTTGAAATTAATTTGGTAATAAATTAATGGATTGCTTTATTATTTATGAAATCACCAAGTCTAAATAAATTAAGTGGATTAATGAAAACAATTATTCCCCGGTTATTCAGTGTGTGCGACCAATTTTCAGGGGTTATTATGGTTAAATGATGATGAAATATGCAACACAATCATTATAAATTACTGTTTGAAAATAGTGATTTCGTTGTCAGGGAACTGCTGTAGAGATTAAGTTCCTGTTACGGTTCATTGAAACTCCCCTTAGGAATCTTTTTCTGAGCTATGCTCCAAACAATAGCCTTAAAACTCCTGGGTATCCCAGGAGGGTCTTAAGTAATTTTTCTGGAATAAATTTAACTTGTAGAATTGAAATTTCTATTTGTTGCAGGTAATTGAGAAATAATTATGGTGTTTTGGATGGTGAATGGCTATTTGCATGCATGAGTGTGATTGACATTTTGTGGGCCAAACTTCGATGCTAGTATGAGCAAAACTCTAAATTTTAATACGAAAGGGTCAAGAAACCTATTGCATATTAATTTATTAAATCCTATTCCTCAAAATCAAAAGTTTTTTTAAATATAATTTAATATTAGGATAGTTTTTAAATAATAATGTTTTTTTCTGACATATCATTCTTTCCTAAACCAATCGTTTAGAGCATATTTTTACTTCATCTTAGTTGTATTAAGTGTATACTTTTAAGCCAAATTTGTTGGTTTTTTTCTGGAAAGAAGACGTAATATACAATTAAATAAATTAAAATCAAATCAAATTTTAAAAAATAATAAAATGAAAATTTTCCTGAAATCTATTTACGAGGGCTGTCTAAAAGGTAATCTCCGTTAGGCTATAAAAAATAAAGGAATAGATAAATTTATTATTTGCATCGCAAAACTGCACATCTCTACTATTTTTCCATACTTGCTAAACAGATCCAAGCATTTTCCATATCTTTGAACTAGTTTAGAAATTCCCTCAGCATAAATTTTCGCCACGTGAGATTGCAGCCAACCGATGATGGCATCTTGGAGTTCATCGTCGAGACGAGGACACAAAACTTTGGTAGCAACTTTTTAGTCGGTATTGCATGCAACAGACTCCTATAAATCTGTGTAAAACCTTCAAAAGAACTAAAATATCGCAAAACGCCAGTTTTGACGAACTTTTTGTTCAATTTTCTGGAGCAGTTCATTGTTCACCACGGACGGACGGTCAGTTCTTGGACATAATGGGAATTTGTCCGTTCACTCTTATACTAACGATTTTATGACGTACAACAGTGTCACTCATCACTTAGTCGGTGCACGGCACGAATTTCTCAATGAATATCAGCAGCCTTGAAGTTTATTGCTGGTAAAAACCGTATCACTAAACGGATTTTACATTTGGTGACATTTCCAATTGTATTTTTCATTTTGACTCGCTACTGTAAACAAACGACAGGTGGTGCGGCCTTCCCAACACTGCAGTTTGGGGCATACTGCCCTCTGTGTGTGTGTGTGTTTCAATAAAGCAAACATTCAGCTCCCCCCACCTCTTCGTTTGCCATACGCAAACGGAGGTTACTTTATGGACATCCCTCGTACGATGATATGCTTCTATTCACCTAGAATGACGTAAATGCCACCTAATGAAGGACTATCTCGCATTTGCCGATTATTTAGCTGAGGAAAATGTGAGCATTACGATCCGTATGTTTATCATTTTTTTTGCAATTAAGCGATGCTCACATATTCAGTAGCTAAGCATGTTAATGGCGTTTTCGTGTGTCTGTTCCAAAGTTTATTTTTGGATTCAAACATTGAGAGGGAATCGTTAAGGACTGCAAGTGAAAGGAAGTATTTCTATAACTATTAAAGGAGTTACAAGCATCGATGCTCAGCTATATTACCTATCTTAACTATGAAAATAAAAAGATTTACGAAAATAACTTATCCAATTATCTCGAGACGGAAGGATTAATGTTATTTCAGAATATTTGCACTTCTTTGTCGTCCATTCACCAGGTTTTTTTCATAACATTTGCAATAAACTTTAATATTAGTAAATTATGCATAAATTTAATTTCTTAACTTGTGTATCAAAATAAGCATAAGACTACTCTAGCCATTCAGCTGGTTGATACACTAATTTTTTGCAGCTATTGCATGTTAAAATATTTTTAAGTGTGGGGTAATTGAAGCGTAAAACTAATTTTAATAATTGGAGTTCAAGATAAATATCTCTTGATTGGAAATTTATTGAGATTTCCAGTCACATTACAATTTCAAATCCGAACGGCCATGGTTCAAATCGCGAAAAAATTGTGATATTTCTTAATGTTTATTAATCACTTCCGTCCTATTTTAGGTTTTATGAGTATTGTTGCATTTATCATATAATTATGAGAGAGTTACCCTGTCCAATGTCGAATTTAATAATAGAACTGTGAGAAAAAACTGCATCATCGGCAGGTATAGATATTACTTGTTTATAATGTACATCTAAATCGTACCTTAAAGATTGTCACAAGAGTCTGTGGCAGGGAGTGTTAGGTCACCTCCTGTGAGATAATTCTTGAATGATGTGCCATAAATTATGTTTACCACTGCTATGTTCTCGATTTGCGCGAGAGGAAAGTGATTTCTAATAGCGCTGTTCAGGAAATATCCTCATAAAGCATGATCAGTCTAGTCGCAGCTAATGCGGCGTTAGGATATTACTTTCCGTGTCGGTGATAGACTCGAATGATTTGTACTTTTCTTAAAGTTAATATAGTATGTAATCTACGTGTTTCAAATGTCTCCTCCCAACCAGGACCTTCCAATAACCAAATGACGATATTAGTTCACTCATGAGTTCATTCATTAGTACGATTTTTAACGAAATGGCCTGCAAGCAATGCTAATAATACTCTTAAATCTTTTCTCGGTATCCTGATACTTGTCGCACTAATTGATACTGTCTTTTATAGAGTTGAATGATATGATGTAAGAATTCAGATGCCAAGTATTTGCAGAAAAGATCTGAAGAGTTCACGAAAGAAAAATAAAATCGTTGCGGACGGAAGATAAAAGCAATGCACCCCAAGTCGTCTCGGTGGAACTTTTGTCGTCACTTGACCCTAATATTCCGAGGAGGATCTCGTCCATGTCTCACAACTGGCATGGATATACAATGAAGTAATAACTCTCCCCAGAGGGCTCCCTCGAAAAGGAGGCTGTAAGGGCCGGTGGACTTTTAGAGCAGAGAGTTTTCGTTAACCCAAAAGACGTAGGCATGGAGAGTCTGCCGGTTTCGGAAAATAACTAGGTATGGCGAATGGGAGGTCGTCCTGAGGTTGTTCCCTCAAGCAAATCTGATATTTCACGCAAGAAACTTCTCGGATCGAGACAAGCACAAAACTGTTCTCAATTCCTATCCTCCTTATTTCTTCCGTACTTCTCATGCGTTTTCGCCTAAAACCTCCTCTCCTGTCTTTCTCATATTTTTTTTCATATTTTTCGCAAATTTCCAAACTTCCAAAAGGACGCTACCACCCCCATTTTTCTCCGCGGCTCTCTTCATTTATTTGTTTATCTTTACATTGTTCTAGAATTTTTAAATTTGTAAGAATAATTAAAGTCTCAATTATCAAGGCGTACGCACGAATTTGGAAGCATGAAATTTATTGACAGTTGAATATTTATGTAAATATCAGTTATCTAATGTCTTGAATATGGTGGCAGCTATGGGCGTAGGGAAAAATTTATCTGTAGCAACATTCCATTTGGAATCATTGCAGGAACGAAATTTTTTACTTTTTAAGAAAGCAGATTATTTAATTTATATTTGCATGCATTAAAAACTCAAGCTGAGCGTTCAGCACAAAAATTTGATTTTGTAGAGAAAGGTAGAGAGTAGTTCGTTCTCATGAAGCTCTATTGTGTATATAATTCAAATTAGGCATTAGGCGCTCTATGCTGCATTTTCTTCCCCTTTAATAATTAAGTAGCCGGAACTTAAAACATCTTAGGTTAAATTTATGGTGCCTAATTCACTCGGATTTAAATCCAAGTGTTTTAAAAAGCATCATATCTGATTATCTTCTTGAAATGATGGCAGTTTGAAATCAAAAATATAAGTACCATTCGTTTTGAATAGTATAGAATGAACAGGGCATAGGGTACGGGATGGTGAGGTCATGTAAGAATATTTATTGAATGCACCGGTAATGGACAAGCATTAAAGCACTTGACAAATTCCAAAGAAACTGTGGGAGATGCCGTAACAGTAACTTTTAACGGAGTCATCCGCTAATGTGCATTTCAATGCAACAATTTCAGAGTGTTAAAAAATCATTCGCCTTGCCTGGGATCCCAGTCAAGGCGAATCTACATTAGTAGATTCAGGCACTCCCCAACTACATCCCAGTCAAGGCGAATGATTTTTACACTCTGAAATTGTTGCATTGGATTAAAGCACTTGCCGAAATGCCTTCACAAGTCGTCAGTGAATGCGATGCGATAGAAAAAAATACCTTAGACTACATTGCGCCATTCCCTTAATTTATTCACTTATTCATAGCCCCAAAGTATATGCAGCTATCTGAACGTGAATTTAAATGAAAGAAAAGCGGCAAATAAATAGAACGTAAAGTTAAAAAAAAAAATTAGATATCCAAGAAACATTGGCCGTTAGATGAATGTGATAGACCAATTAGACTTTCATGAAAACAAGTACTATGATACTTTATGATTACATATATATTCATAGCACTAGTAGTTGAGCGTGGTAATCCAGTATGTATAGTACGCTTAGCAACTGACCAGAGGACACCGCTGATAACTCCGGGCATCCTCGGCTTCACCCCAACTGAATGATTTTTCCGGAAACCATGTCTGCGAGGGAAACCACAGGTGACACAGAAAAAGGAACATTAACAGGAGCTTGATAAACCCCTCTGTTCTAATGTGTGAATTACACTCGGCGTTGGGTTTAGTACTAGGTGAGCTCTACCCTCACCTATCACATTAAATCAACCTACGGGTTGATGATTACGGTGGTGGTGTAATATACAATTTGATGGAATCAGAATGCTAATATTTATTCTCAATTCCTTAGAAAACTCGTTCTGAAAAATTGAAGTATTCGTTTCGTGTGCCTTAATTGTTAGTAGTCTACGTGTATTCTGACATAATTAGCTAAAATTTCAGGTCTCTAGTCTCAAGCATATTCCATAAACAGAAAAACATTTTAAGATAACATATAAAAGTTTTATTCGTATTACCCACTCAGTGGAATTTGCTGTACTTGGCAACTATGTCGTCCCTCGTGGAGAGATTAAACATGCTCGTATTATAATTTACGTGGAGAACTATTTTACCATAGGAATTTCCACCAAGTCAATTTTCATGGAGTGGGTGGACATGAGTATTATGACTTGGAATATTATCCGTAGTTAGATATTTAGCAATATGCGTCAAGGAGAATAAGCTGTCTAATTAGGACAAAAAATACCAGCCAATATTTTTTGAAGATTACGAAAAAAAAATGATTCAGTCTAACAGTAAGTCATCAATCCGAGGCGAGGTTAGATGATTATTTAAAAGGGGTAGAATCGATGGAGAGTGTACCTTGAACTTAAGGAGGCAATGTGAACAAAAGCAGTTGGTAGGTAATTCAATCCTTGGAAAGACGCGAAACCCTGGTCACGGAACTGTGGCCCTATGGGTCGTAGGAAATTTGTATAATAAGGTTACCTTCTTTTCTCTCTAACACGTCTTCAATCACCCATTGCTAATACCTCTTGCTCCCACCTTCTTACCTTATTAACTTCCTACCCGACCCCCAGTAATTTCACCTTCTTCTTATATTTCACTTTTCAAGCTCGCCCAATAACCCCTTACAGTCCCCCCTGCCCGCGCCCTCCCATCTCTTTGACCGGCTAAATTCTTCGCATTTTCAACTCGCCACATCATATTCACGACCCTTTTTTCTCCCCATTTAATATTCTGCTCGGCACTCACTCCCTTTCTCCCCATGCCCTCAGCCCCTCTTCATCCAGTTCCTTTGGGTACTCTCCGTAAGTTACAAAATTGACCCCGCCTCCTTTATGTCCCAACTACTCACCCTCCCTCTCCCAAACTCTTACCTTTTCTCCCTCTCTTTGCTTTCGGGTTTCACTCCCTCTTTATGTATTATTTCATTCCCCCTTTTCATCATTCATATTTTCTTTCCTCTTGGTCTGCAGAGTAAGAGTAATATCAAATTGTAAAGCATCTTCTATTAGTAATGTAGTCTAAATTGCGTTTATCAGTCAGTGCAACAGAGAAATCTTCATGAGGACATTTTCCAGGGAGCGATGTATCACACTCAGAAGATAATTAGTTGTTAATTACATACGTTAGCGGTGCAAATGAGCGATAATATGTTGAGTTATTGTTCTAAGAAATATTAGTAATCCATTATTAACGATTTAGTACACCTAAATGTATATATTAGCCAATGTCATCAATCTGAGAACAAATTTGACGATTATGCATTGTAGTATGCTATTTAAATTTTGGTAATTTCGGCCATTCATTAAAGAGCTTCGTTCTTGTTAAGGAATATTAGTTTTTACTCTTCGCGAGGGTCCTATTAGATGGAGGAGTCCTATGGATGAAGATGGATGTGAACTTTTAAATCGCCAAATTTTGTTTTGACAAGGAAAGCTGGTGTTATACTCGTGTGTGTGTGTATATATATATATATATATATATATATATATATATATATATATATATATATATATATATATATATATATATATATAACTTGGATAGCAACAAACAATGTAAGCACATAAAAAGAACACTCACACGTTATTTCTTAATAATTTCGAGAGTAGTACTGTTTCTTCCGAGGAAAACGGAGCTCAATTCCGTCGAAATTATTAAGAAATAACGTGTGAGTGTTCTTTTTAAGATATTCTACTGATTCCTTTCTATTTCACCTTATCAATCCTTCTCCAGTCCATTTTGTAGATGTTTCATACACTACTAAAAACCTTTCTCCCGCCATGAGGAAGCCTTATAACCAGGCTGGCGTATTCTTTAAGGAATAATTTTGTAAGTACATCTTCTTGTAAAATTAGTTCACATTCTCTATAACTCTTGCTCTTCTCTTAATGAATCACGTATGCCTTCATTTGCACTCACCTAAC
Organism: Hetaerina americana; assembly: GCF_022747635.1. Lineage (NCBI taxonomy): Eukaryota > Metazoa > Arthropoda > Insecta > Odonata > Calopterygidae > Hetaerina > Hetaerina americana. The sequence goes on from NW_027287316.1 coordinate 30,168,649, forward strand.
TCAAGCTATCCAGGTTTTGGTGAAGTTGTGGTATCTCAGTCCGAAAAAGTTAATAATCATCGACGTATATAAAATGATTTAATTAGCCGTCTCTCGGGAATGCATGAATAAACCCATTTAGTATTCAAAGTGAAACTACGCCTTCCCCTTTCATTCAATATTTTATTTCAAACCAATCACTAAACATCCCATTTATTATTGCCATTTTCTTACTGTTTCCATTCAACTCTTTGTTAGCGCTAACTTATGTATGTCATTGTTTATTTTGACTGTTATATTTATATTTCAATGCTATGTTACAAGTTGATTATTCTGAGCTTTATGTAATTATGCGGTCGAAAGACAAATTTATATAATTTCCAATATTGGATTACAATTCATCACGAGCAGCCATTATTGCAAAACGTTTCTTAAAGAAAAACCCTGGCAGAAACACATTGGGAAACGATAACAATTCCTAAGCTTCCAATCTCAAGGTAAAAAATCAACGCACCAGCACCGATAGGTCTCTAAGGTAGCCTTCGCACAAACATCTTTTACTTCATTAAAGTTATATGAATTCATTACGATTTCATATTTTGTGCTTCATATGATTAATGCTGTAAAATTGTGTAAGAATATCCTAGGTAAATATTTAATTTTATAAATTCCACCCTACAAGTTGTGTGTGAAATTGGGTAAAATATCTTTTTTTAAATCGGAGTTGGATGGGAAGGAAGATTTACTATTCTCAATTTCGAATAGAATAATGTCATATAGGGTCTAAAACCTCCTTTCTCTATGCTTTTACTTTTGGTTACCCAGCCTACGTTGTAAAATTCAACTCTCTCTCCAGCTCCTCTCTCTCTCTTTCACTCGCTACTCCTCCACCATCATCTCGCTATCCTTTTTTTTCTCGTCCCATTTTTCCTTATTCCATTTCCCTCCCCCTCCTCGATCCACTCTTTATTTCCCTTTGCAAAGATTTTTCTCCTCTTTCAAAGGTTTCCCGCCGTCCCTCCCCTCACTCTGAAATCTCCTCCGCACCTCACTCACACACTTCCAGGCTCCCCACCCCGGGCGCCCTCTCTCCACCGCGCCCCAAGTTAACCGTGGCGGGGGAACGAAATCTCTGTCTTCCCCGAGAGCTGCTGCTGCGCTTGAACCGGAGAGGCCGCTCGTGCTCACCCGTGAGATTTTTTTTTATTCCGGGCGCAAGCACCCAGAGGGAATCACACCACTTTTACCCCGTGCACGTTGGGTACGCGGATGCAAAAACGTATCTTCAAGAACTTATACTTCCTTCATCATACGTATATGTATTCAGTCAACAACCACCTTTTGCTACGGTATCTCCAGACCATAAATGCTTTTTGAATGCAAATTTGATTGTCATTCGGAAATTTTCGATTCTCCGTGTTGTTTACCAACGGAATAGCAAAATGTCTATATTTTTGTTCCAAATTGTTCATGGAGCTTAGGTCATTTTGACTACCTATTAAACTTATCTGCCAAAATCTCCCTACTTTTAAGAAAAGATTTAAGGAGTATTTGTAATAATTTGACTGATGTGTCGCTTATTTCTGTGAGTGTTTCACATAAGAGGTCATGATGAACAAACTGAAACTCTATTTTTAACAGATTGAAATTTATTTATTTCTAAATAATAGACCTTTTACTTCCATAGAATGAGTCAAAACCAACGTGGTTAATAATAATAATAATTCTTATCTTATTTTGCGGAAAAGCGGTGTAAAGCAAATGCCTGTTAAGCATAAAAATATGAAAATAAATCTTCACATTCACACCCAACTGCTTGCTCGGATTTTCATCAGCAAAGTTAGCAAAGTTTGTATTGAAAGCACTTATGATAATGATGATATGAAAACATATGTGGTATAGGCAGTGTGTACGTAAATGCCTCTGTAAATCACAACAGTGTTTTGGTAGCCACGAGGGTGAAGCCTTCGATGACAGACCGCGAGGTTTTGGATTCCTTCCATGCGTAATGCATTTAAATATCTTCTGTTAACCAAGCTGTGTAATTTTATGGATGCCAAAGCTCGATCAACGTTGGCAGCGCAGGAAACTGCAGATGGCCCTCCTCCGCTATTTAGCTGAATGTTTATGGGGGCGGGGATTCGATACCCAATAGGACTAAGTACCCGTAAAGTCATTTCTCACTTAAAAGCATGATTATTATAGTTAAAGACTGGTATGATTTCGTGGTGTGACACACAGCAAAGATGTAATGAAATCGAATGTTAACGAAGCCACCAACATTATTTTTACGTTTCTAATATTGGTTACATTTTTTTAGTTTTCTTGCTGTAGTTTAGTGTGTGTATGGTATAATTAGTTATTTCATATAGATTTTTATTTTACATGGATTCAACGTGCATTGTAATTTTCCACTAAGGTTTTTATTAAAAAGTTGGTTTTCGACTCCTTCGCATCATTGTCAAGGGGATCCAACAGTCCTCGAAAATTAGAAAACTTAGTTTAGATAATCAAAAGGTGTGTTTAACATATCTTGCGAATGAATATCTGTAGCGAACGTAACTTTGATTAAGTTTCACTGAGAGTCGATTTAAAAAATTACTTCTTCGTTTTTCTTCACGAGATCATCCATAAATGCTTCGTGGAATCAAAAGTTAAAGAGTCCACCACTTTTCGCCATGTTTGGTCAATTCTAGGATACGTGATCTTTGGAGAACGCTCTTATCGTTGGAAAATTCACCTACCCCACTCACTCTTTCTCTCTCTAAGAGGGTTTCCTCAGGGGAATTATTATTGCTCCCATCCATTGCCGCCCCGCACCGCCCTTGCCCAACTCCCCTCCCTACCCGGCCTCACCGCCTTATTTCGCTCTCTTCTCACCCGGACGCCCTTACTTGGCTGACACTCCCATCCCTTTGCCCCTAATCTCAGGATCCTTTAAAAATCCCTCCCCTCTCTATCTCTCCCTCTCTCCCCCTCGACTACCTACTGACGACCTCATCCTCCCGCCATTTCCCTTGCCCGAGCTCTTCCCGACTCGAAGCCGGCCATTTTTCCTCATTCCGCGGTCGGATTTTTTTATCCAGCTCCTCCCAGGAACGTACCCTCCACTGCTCTTTCCTCCTTAAAAATATCCTCCTCTCGGAGGGACTCGGCGTATCACGGCTCCACTGCCGTATTCAGAGCCGCCGCTCTCTCACTCCTCTAAATTTGCATCCGCATAATACAAAGCAAATTGCAAGTGGGGGTAAGAGGGAGTTAGGTTATACAACACATTAAAGTTAGGAAAGACCCCTAGGGAGAGAAGATGAGCATAAAAATTAGGAGAGGTAGTTATTTTTTATCTAGATGGCATAGGTTGCTATTTTGCTAAAATAGTCAAGGTTCAAAACTACGTGAATATAATGTGTTCATTGTTTTCTGCACCTGGCGTTACGTTGTGGAGTGGAATTTATAGCAGAAATAAAAAATCTAATGAGAGCAAGACAAAGTTTATTTGACTACAGTGATAATCGTTTTATTTGTAATCTGTTTATTTACATTGTTTACGCTAAAACTCTTGGAATAGCTACGGTATGAAACTTATTTAAAACTGTCAAATTAAACTAATTTAAATAAGCTGGCTAGAAAGCCTGCAATTGAATTTATATATTAGCTGACACCAGTCATTAAACCGAAGTTATTTTACTATCCCTAATTACAGGATATGCATATACATTATCACATGTTCTAACCTAAATTTACATTGAATCCTCTGAAAGCGACTGTTCCGTGAAATGTTGGCGTTTGATCAATAATGGGAAGGAGTAGAATATTGGAAATTGATGTAAAGCATCAGTGCAGAAGAGAAAGAAGGCGTTGCTGCTCTGCTGTTTATTTTTGGAAAAAAGAATCCATTCAATACATTTTACTGTACATAGTTCTCTAATTTGATCCCCGCAGTAGAGTCAAATAATAGCTAGGCTATGGCTACTCGAATGAATTCCTGGTATGACCCATTTGATCTAAATTTATAAATATAAATTCCATTGCCAAAAAAAGTTTTTTGTAATGGTTACCAACCCAATTATGAAAGTATTTGAGAGACAGAAGGGAGGTAATTGTACTGTCGAATGTTTTTAATTTCCTGGAAGCCCTACTTTGAGGCTTCATGTTACAAATGAACATTTTTCTAGCGCCCGTGTTCGAATGGAAATAGATAAAATAGCTACAGTCTTTAGTCTTGACAATCACTACCAATTTTTGTTCAATTACGTCCACGATTCCCCATTAGTCTTTGATGACCTTTGATTCTCATATACTTAGAAATTTTGATTAGGCCCTCAGAGTCCTTCATTCGTTTCGTAATTTTTGTCCCGCTGCAAGGTTTTTCTCCTTCTAAAAATGCCTGACTTAACCATTAAGTGTGCTGGTAAATCTTACTATTGTGATTGCTCTTTGCTATCTTTTCCTACCGAAGGAAAAAGCACGCCCTAAACTGTCTTTGCTCTGATCCAATCGAATCCTTGGGTTTTCGTATGCCTTCTCCCTCCCAACCTACACGTGTACACTTGGCCGTAATTGGATGAGATTCAGAATGTTACAGCGCCGAGCGTGCCTTAATCTAATGCTGTGGCTGGAAGCGGTCAGGAAATAAGCCCGTTAACCTGCTCGGATGTGACTTCCGAGGTGTAGTGGCCCTCCCGGGGGCTGTCCCTGGCCGACATGAGGATCGAAAGTGACCCCGCTTGGAAGTCGTTGTCGCTGATTGCGATCCTGGGACTCGTAACAACAAGTCTCTCTTTCTCCCGTGCGACTTAGTCCCTAGGTCGTTCGTTTCGATTGGCCCAAGAAATAAAATTAATATTTTCATTTTATATTGCCTACTTGTAATAATATCGTGTGAATGAAGATAGCATGGAAACTTGGTTATTGAATCGGGAACTCGAGAGACAAGTAAGTAGTTAATTTGCAGAAAAATCTTAAAATTTAATTAATCGAAACGTAAATTTTTCATCTACTGCTTGGTGAAACGCGAGTTAAAACTTCATAATTCTTCAACTATTTTTTTTATTTCAAAATTCGGGCCCATTGTACTATTAAACTTGCTTAAGAAATAATTAAGTTCTCCCTGAAATAATTGTCAATAACTTTTAAAAGTTAAAAAAATGCTTGCTGTTCTTTACTGCCCACCTTTTATATGTTTTATAATAATGTGCTTAATCTTAGATTGGAAATATTGACTAACTTACTGACCATCATCCCTAGTTATCCTGAAGTAAACGTCATAATTGGCAGAGTGATGCGATGCTTGGAACGTGTGTCTCATAGCCGGAGGTTTTGTGCAATATTTGACTGTTGTGGCTATCTAACCGCTAAGGTTTATCCTTCAATGATATTCGTAGTTGACGCAGTTATACCATGACTGAAAACAGATGTTTTCCAATACTTCAGGCTTGAAAACGTTTAAACCCCGTCCATAGCACTTATCATAGTGATAGTTTGCCAATGATGGTCACCTAAACACATATTGTAGGGGCACATAGGCTAGATTATCCGCGAGAGTGTAGTAGGGAAAGTACTCTATCCCTCATTATTCGTTCTGTTTCATATTTTATGAATTATGGGCAAGTGTGATCAACCCCCACTCCCTGCCTGACCAGCGCTTCAATGATAAAAACCACAGCTATAAGCCTGAAGCCTGGTTTATGGGATGGGTAGAGCTTCACCCGGTGTTAAGTTTCCCCGGAAGAGCTGGAACCTGAAAAATCACACAGCTCTTATGAAGCTGATGATGCCTATAAGCGTCCCCAGGGATGGAACCCGGGCCCTTCCCTCGGTAGTCCAACGCTATATACACTGAACTACCCCCTCTCTCGGTTCAGTTTAATAACCTGTATTATCATATTCTTCCAACAATTGTATGAGAGCGCATATTTAACCGCCGCTGAAGTCAATCCTGACCACTGATATTCGTGTTGGTTTAGTGCAGCGGTTATCTCCTAAAAAATAATAAAATATGAATTTCACGCATTTGAGGTACCGGGCCAGTTCCTCTCCTGATGCCTAGTTTTGCAGAAGGCTCTGATATTCAGGGAATCACACTGCCTTAATTTTTAACCGGAGGGTAGAGGTATCACCCGGAATCGTTCAGTCGACAGTCGAACACGTAGAAGGTAAATTTCCATGAGGTATTTATTCCAAATCCTTGAATCGATGGAAACTTCTGCCTCAAAGGCTGACCTTGCAATACATAGGGATCAAAGAGTATCTCTTGTAAATAAGTACAATCTTTTCGGCAGGAATCCTCCATCGGGTGTTATTGATGTCATTTCATTGATGTTATTCAAAAAATCAATGTGATTCGAAAGGTTGTATATATAAGAGTGATTTTCAAGTACCAGTTACTATAATTATAAAATGAGGGTAAACGACCTGGATGGATAAGTAAAGTTGTTGCATTCATGCCTCTTTACCGAAGGAAAAACAGCAATAGGATGATATGATTTTTATGCCTTTATTTATGAAATAAAGGCAGTGACCTTACCTACCGAATCCGAACCTCAATTTTGGGTGAATAAGTGATGAACTATATAACCACTTGTGTTGGAAAGACCTTTACCCGCAAATGAAAATGAATTATGTGTCTTGTTTCTTTTACAAAAATTTCCTGATTGACGTAGAGAAATCGATATTATATAATATCTATGAGCAGCATTGAAATGATCCTGAAAAATAAATCGGCGTTCTGTTCATCTATATCTAATGCGACTCTCTGGTCACATTATCTATCGTAGATGAATATATCTAGATGGTTTATACTTCTTAAAAACATTTGCCAGTGTAGCTATTATTTTTAGAACTGTATTGACGGGCTATAACCCTATACTTTTATTCTGTAGACTGATAAATTTAAGTACAAAATTGACTAAATAAGCTAAATTAGTTTTCTACGAGATCTCATCCTTGGTATTTTGTTTACCTATTATTGACAGATAAATGTTCTATGTTGAGACGAATGAGTTATGCATTTTTCAGTGATTATATCCTCAGTAAGTAACTTTCAAGTTTTATATATGAGGGTTAAATATTATTCCACTTTTTCAGTAGTAGCGATTAAAATGATTTCAAGGACAATTTCGCTCTTAGTGATTAAATTTTAGTCTTGTAAAATAATTTAAGGCTCAAATGGAATAAAGTGTTTGTTGATTCCAGGTATATCATCACTATTGCGTAACTAATCTTCCTTACGAGTTTTCTTAGCGTAAACGTAATTTTTATAATTTGTTAATGCATCGAGAGCAAACAATACTTTTATTCCCTCTCTCGCTGGGCTTATAAAGAAAGAAAAAGGTTGGGAGATATGTAAAGGAGCGTCGTACATACATTGAACCTATTCCGTGGTCCACGGTACCTGATGCACCTTCTCTTCACCTATTCCTCGACTCCAAAGGTTTCACGCTCAAATAGATCTCCGGTTCCCTTTGAACCTTGCCTCTTTTCGCTACTTCTTGACGAAAGCCTTGGTTGGCCTTTTCGCGCATCGATCATGATATTCTTTCCCCCTTCGCTCTGCATACTGTCTCGCGAGCACCGAAAGCTTATCTATATTTCAGAAGATCTTCCAGGGAGCTTTGAGTTGAACCGGACGTTTCTTAGAAATAGGTCAGCAGAATTCTGACTTATTTCTGAGAAACGTCCAGCATCGCAGTCTACTCAGGGCAACAATATTCCGATACATACTACAAGTAAAGCGCACCATTTTGATTGGCAGCCTGAACCCTTGTCCTTTCGCTTGACACTGTAGAAATAAAGAAATAAAAAATATATACGGGCAGAAAATAGCAGTGGAAAATCTTGTAAAATGTCCTACCCACTTGTGCAGTATTTCATATTTTATAAATACCACTGAAGGCAATTAGCGTCCAGGAAACTTAAAAAATACACGTTGGGGTAAGGTTAAGAACAGTTCTTCCTATTGCATAAGTCAGTTCTTTAATTTAAATTGTGTGTCATTGAGTCTTACTGAGGACTCTGAATCGCAAAGGAGCGAAATAATTTTTATTCCCCAATATTTGCACATTTTTCAGCATTACGAGGTGGTACCCAAAAATAACCGTAATAGCGCTGCGGTTGGGGGAGCTTACGTAGTACGCATTTCTTCCGCTAGGTGAGCATATCGCAAATGTTGTAGTAGTTTTGAGGGGAGGCGACCGACAGCTAAGGTCATTTGCGCCATAGGGGATGGATAGGAAAGGATGAAGGGTGGAGAGAAACCCGGCGTCGGCATTAGCCTACTCTTTACGAAAGGCGCCAAGGGGTCCGCAGTTTAACGTCCCATCCGACGGACGGCGTACTCACTCAAAGTGCCCTCCACAAAGCACCTCAAGTAGGGATCGAGATACCTCTGAAAAATATTCAACACCGCCGGGATTTGAACCCGCGCCCTCATGGTGGGAAGCCAGTACGTTAGCCCCCGCACCATCTCGATCCCCTCGCAAATGTTTCCAAGTTGTGCGAAGGCAGTGTTGTCGTCCACGATGGTTATGTCCGGTCACAACAATTCGTTGGGTAAAAGCAGTTTCGCTTGCTCCTCGTTTTTCGTCATGGTGGATTTAGGTGAACAGCATGCCGCTGTAAAATGTTGCTTCCTGCTTGAGAAAAACGCCGCATAAATTTTTATGATGTTGAAACAGCTTACAAGGATTGTGCTATGGGGAAAACTCAATTGTGCCAATGGTTTTCTTGTTTTAAAGTAAATGAAAAGTCACTCGATATCAAACCTCGTTCAGGACATTTGTCAACAGCAATCAATTCAGTTGAAAACTTCATTGTCGCTTCGTGCAAAAAGAGCTCGTCGAGTGAAATAAACCTCAAGATGATACTCGAATGTTTTTCCGTTGTGAGGGGGATAGAGCATTCCAAATTCGTGCCACCAGGTCAGACTGTTATTCAGGCTTTTCATTTGGAGGTTTTAAAAAAATTGCGTCATAGTTGCGTCAAGAAAAATGCCCAATTTGTGGGAGCCGAAGGACTGTTTTTCCGCCATGAAAACGCACCGGCTCATGCAGCCATTTAGGTGCGCCAGTTTTAAGCCAAAAACAACATGACTTCCCTGCTTCACGCCCTTAACTCACCTGATCTCGCTCCGTGCGATTTTTTCTTATTTGTCCGAATAAATAGGTACATGAAAGGACAACGTTTTGATGACGTGGAAACGGTAAAAACAAAAAACGAGGCAGGAGTTGTCGGGCATCAAAACTGATGTTTGAAAAATGTTTTCAGATGGAATTTCAGAGTTGACAAATGTATTAATGGTAACGGAGAGATACCCCTTCGTAATCGTATGGTATAAAATTTACGATTGTGAAAAAGTTATTTTTGCACCATTTTATGTGGAGTTATTTCCTGTATCGTTGCATTCAGATTTGATGATATCGTGTATGCGAAGTTACTAAGTCAAAATATTTTCGACTTGTCGATATTTGATCTAATATATCGGGAAAATATTCTAACAATTTAAAATAATTGGAAAAATATTTCAAATTTATATAAATATTGAAAGAAAAGTCTCAGACGCGTATTTTAATTATAAGTTTTCTCTAAGACTCGAATGGGAACCCATTGAAAACATGATATTTTAAATGCCTTTTAGTGGTGGATCAGCTCTATTCTCATTTTTATTTTATATAAGGGACGGTTATTAATCTATGAGAAAAAAAAATATATATATATATATTATTAGGTAATCTACCGGTTAAGGTAGGTTTTTGGATGGACGTAATTACTAATTAAATAATTTGTGGCCCCTAGAAAAACACAACATCCTACTCTACATCAGGTCCCTCTTCAGCTCTGAGTACTTTCTTCCTCCCTTCATCCCGTCCAACATCCTTATCCTGTTCCTTCCCTTTCCTCGTTTGCCTAACATTCTCCCCTCAATTACGGTCCTCAACGTCCCACTGCCGGTCAATACCCCCTTCATCCACTTTTCCTGCCTCCATAGGATTTCTCCCAACAAACCGCTCTCTTCGCCCACCATACCAAGTACTTCGTCGTTTGTTTTCTTCTCTGTCCATTTTAACTTCTCCATTCTTCTCCACACCCACATTTCAAAAGCCTCCAGTCTACGTCTATCCTCCTGCTTCAATGACCACGTTTCCGCGCCGTACATAGCTACGCTCCAAATTAAAGTTTTTACGAGTCTTTTCTTAACATCCTTACTCAACGTCCCCGTCATCAACTCCCTCCTCCTTATGAAAGCCTCTTTGCCTAGCGCAATTCTTCGCCTTACGTCCCTACTACTTTAACCGTGTTGGTCCAAAACACTACCGAGATACGTAAACTGTTCTAACTGCTCTAGTTTTTGCCCTCCTATTTTAATGTTAAGCTTAGCCATTTTCTTTCTAGAAAATCGCATAACCTTTCTTTTATTAATTTTGATTCTCATCCCATTCCTGTCGCATTGAATTTCCAATTCACTAAGCAATGCTTGCAGCCCCTTTGGCTGACTGACAAACTAAAGCTTGGTCATCAGCAAACCTCACTGAGTTTACGAATTCCTTGCCCACCTTCATTCCTACCTCCAGTTCTTCCCATTCCTCTTTAATCATTTCCTCTGCATACAGGTTGAACAGCAACGGTGATAATGGGCAACCCTGCCTTACACCTCTTCCTAACCCTGCCCAACCGGACTCCCCGTTCCCCACTCGTACCTGAGCAGTCTGAGACATGTACAGGTTGCAGATTAGCCTCCTTTCCCTCCAATCTATTCCTATTTTTCGCGGAATACTCATTAGTTTTTCCCAATTCACTCTGTCAAACGCTTTTTCGAAATCTACGAAACAGGCAAATACCTCCTGGTTGTGTTCTATATTCCTCTCGATTAATAATCTCATTACTGCAATGGCATCACACGTACCTCTCCCCTTCCTAAACCCAAACTGATCATCCCCTAAGTAATCATTTACTCTACTCTCTATCCTTTTGTTTATGATCCTGAGAACAAATTTAGCTGCGTGGGATATCAAACTAATTGTCCTATAGTCCTCACATGACGTGGCCTTTACCTTTTTCGGAATAGAAACGAAAACTGATCTCACAAAGTCTGCCGGCCAGATTCCTTCCTCATAAATACTACGGATCAGCCCATATAGCCTCTTCCTCCCACATTTTCCTAAGCATTTTAAAAGTTCCACGGGAATGTTATCTACCCCCACGGCCTTATTTAGTTTCATCTCCCTTAATACCGTTTCTATCTCATTGTCTAGTATGCCTGGACCTAAGCTGTCTTCCTCTACGTCATTTTCTTTTTCAATGTCTAACTTTGTTGGTCTGAGTTCTTTACTATACAGTTCTTCTATATACTCCTTCCATCTCTCTTGGATCTTTCCTGCGTCAACTATTACCTTACCCGCCTTATCTCTAACTGCTATCGTTGATCTCCATTTCTTACTTCCCGATAAAGATTTAACTTTGCTGTACAGCGCACCGATTTCACCCTTCCTCTGCAGACTTTCCATATCCTCGCACTGCGTCTTCAACCATGCTTCTTTGGCTTTATTTGTTGCCCGCCTCAATTTATTGTTTAATTCTTTGTACTTCATTTTGCTTAACTCTGTATTTACATTCTTCCATTTTCGCCGCTCATCCATCTTTGTAATCATCTCATCCGTGATCCATATATATATAAGTATATATATATATATATATATATATATATATATATATATATATATATATAATATCTTCGAAATGGAACGCTCCTCGGCGACACACAAATATATAAAAACACAGATGTAGAGTTTTAGAATATAGAGACACAAAGAAAGGACACTCACAATTTGTTATTTTACGTTTCGACAGCACGGCTGTCGTCTTCAGAATGGCGTTCTCGGGGAAGAGCGGAGAGGATGTGCGGGGGAGAGGTGGGGGAAGGAGAGGTAAAGGGACCAATAGGAAATGAACAAGGGGGTGGGGGGATATGTAGGCAGCCAATTGATGCATTCAGTGGGCTTGGTTCAGCCCGGGCGGTTTGAATGATTGGGCCACCCAGATATGCGCCATCTCGCGGGTTCTCACCTCTATTATACTTGCAGATTTGGGAAGGATTTCAATCACCGAGACAGAGAAGCAGTCGTCAAAAGATTGGTTGTGGGAAGCGGTGTGAGTAGGGATGGGATAATTAAGAAATGTGGGAGATTTGGTGGAATATCGGTGGTTATTCATGCGGAGGGAAAGTGCGGTCGTGCATTCGCCCACGTAGAAGGCAGGGCAGAAGTGGTGATAAGATTAGGAATTACCACTTCCCCGGAACACACAAAATTAAACATCTAATCCGTGACCTCTTCCCAATTATCAATAACACTCAGTCCACATCACTTTTATTCCCACACCGTCCCTCTGTTTCGTTTAAACGCCCATCGAACCTGCGAGACATCTTTAAGTCCACAAATCCAACTTCAACCCCCGTCTCTCCCCCGCCCCTATCCGCACCATGCAACCGCCCACGCTGCAAATGCTGTCAACTTTTAAGACCCTCCCCCTCACTCAGTACCAACTCCCAACCACTCGCCACCTGTACCTCAAAAAATATTATGTATCGCCTCTCCTGTAACTTCTGCCCTGCCTTCTACGTGGGCGAATGCACGACCGCACTTTCCCTCCGCATGAATAACCACCGATATTCCACCAAATCTCCCACATTTCTTAATTATCCCATCCCTACTCACACCGCTTCCCACAACCAATCTTTTGACGACTGCTTCTCTGTCTCGGTGATTGAAATCCTTCCCAAATCTGCGAGTATAATAGAGGTGAGAACCCGCGAGATGGCGCATATCTGGGTGGCCCAATCATTCAAACCGCCCGGGCTGAACCAAGCCCACTGAATGCATCAATTGGCTGCCTACATATCCCCCCACCCCCTTGTTCATTTCCTATTGGTCTCTTTACCTCTCCTTCCCCCACCTCTCCCCCGCACATCCTCTCCGCTCTTCCCCGAGAACGCCATTCTGAAGACGACAGCCGTGCTGTCGAAACGTAAAATAACAAATTGTGAGTGTCCTTTCTTTGTGTCTCTATATTCTAAAAATCTACATCTGTGTTTATATATATATATATATATATACATAAAATATATAAACGCAATTTTCCTTCACATGTATTAAATGTATGAATCTCTGGGTTGGATTTTCTATCATATTTCTTACGCTGTTGCTATGCTTTTTTTTACTTTTTCGTTACCATGGTCACCAAAAGATTTACATCGGTTGATATACGGTACTACTATACTGAATGGAAAATTCATTAAATGTTTTTGTACTTTGTAATTTGTGCAAACAAAATCTATTTGATTTTCGCTTTGTCAGTTTCGCTGACTTTCAGGAATCACCCAACTTCATGGGTTGTTATTTAGACGTCTTGTGGTAAAGTTTGTGGGCATAAGTTTTTTCTACAAGAGACTATTCTTAAAATCATTTCCAGATTTATTGTAAAAAAGGGAGAATAAAGAAAAAAATGTTTGCGAATGACGGGGGTTCTATTTTTTAATAGTAATTTTTTAAAGAGATTATAAATGGAAAAATAAGTTATCCCTTGAGATTTGGATGGGGTACGGATGAAAGTGCGTGAATAGATTAAAGTGATAAAAATTATTTTTGAGGCAGACGCTTGTATTGTGAGCTATGTTAAAATATAAATAATTAGGAAGATGGTAGAGCAGTCATTCAATATCTAATTGGAAAATACCATACGGAATATCTCTCTATTGAATAATAGCACGAATGATTGTTAAAAATACTGCCACATATTAATGAGGGCGTATAAGTAATTTGCGATGATGAAAGATTTTTAAAATCTTAATGTTTTTGAGTGTCTTTGATGAAGTTTTAATGCAGCTAGGTGATAATGATATCAATCATCTGAAGGATTTTTTTTATCATTCTTCTGTTTAATTTTCAAATCCGCGTTAGTTAGCTATGTGGTCGAAATGAAAATTATCACTCCATTGAATATCTAATATATATGTATTTTCTTTATTGAGTAATATATACATACAATATCCACCATTCACTCGAGCAAAAGTGACCAGTTTCCAAGTTAAATATTATTGAAGGGTAAAACTAAACCTAATCGCGTAATTTTTTGACATAATTTTGCATGAGATATTGTTTAATGTAGCAATTTCTTTTCCTAAAACCCATTTTTGGTTTTAGGGACGACAGTTTGAATAGGATGTCAAAACACAATTTATTAGGTGAAGATGAAAACGCAAATGACTTAATATATCGGTCGACTCTGGTAAAGCTACTGAAGATATTAACACCTTTCATAATCGGAATAAATGCATCGGTGCAAATTGATGATTATTAGATCTGAGTCAAAATAGTTCACCTTCCTTAAATATCAAAGCAAGGCAGCTAAAGATATTTGGTTGAATTTGTTATTCCTGGAATGAAATGTGCGAAAAGGCATGAATGCTTTGTAAGTTCAACATGTTCGCCATAATATTTGGAAATAGTTATAAGATATTGATCATAATATTAATAATTTATCCATTTACTTGGGAAGTAATGAATCGTATGAAGTGTTTTTTTTATCTCGAAAGAGGTCCTTGGTAGAATCTCTCAGCTCGGATGTATAAAATCGTCTAAAAAATTAAAAGTTTAGTGTTTTTATGGCGTCATAGCATCACATGGCAGTGTCGTGGCATCGTTTAACCCTATACTGACCATCCCGATGCATGCGTGTACACTGAAATATATGCGAAAATGGGCTGAATGCAGGCATCTCTTTTACTCTTTACCCTCGACTCTTCCTTTTAAGACACGAAATGTGGCCAGAGCAAGCAGAGCGTATAGCGAAGGAACCTGCTAAAAAGAATGAACGTTCAATCCTCTTTCCCCCGGGCCTCAAATGTAAGGGGTCCCATAAAACCCATGTGAGTCACAAAAATGGACCGCCCGCCCATGGGAACTGAGTTCTCTGCCTGATCCTGACCTCTCACGGCCTTTTGCCGAAAGGGAGAGGGAGCTTTCATTATTTCACCCCGCTCTCGAAATTTTACCCCACCATCTTTCTTTCATGGCTCATCCATAAAGGCAAGCCTTTGAGTAATGTCTTGGGCATCTTTTTCGAGGATATTCCGGCCGTTGTATCTTTACAAAACTCATTTTTCTCCCTGTTCTCTTCTCCCCGTCTCCCTCTTCCCTTTCCTTTTTCTCTCCATTCTTGTCACACTCTCTCTCGCTTCGTATCCCTGCGTTTCCCGTTATTCACTGATCCCTTTCATCCTCGTTCCACCCTTGCCTTACATATTTCCGAGAGTGCACAGAGTATGGAGAGGCCTCCTTTCCCTCCCTTCTTTCCCCACCGCCGGCCGCGCAACAGGTGTCGGGCGCGGCCGACGCCGTAACCGCGAGCGGACTGCGGATCCGACGCGTGGACGAGTGAAAGAGGAAGTGCGCTTCATCGTACTTCAAAGACTTAATCAGATCCATAGCCCTTATAATTAATTTGGGGCACTATGATGATATTGACCCGGTGGCCACTAGAGTGGTGGAGGAGCCGTATATATCTTCGGAAGCAGGGACAAACCGTATGTGAACGAGTGGCTCTTCAATTCCATGTCAGGAAAAACCAAGTATTTGGTATTTAGTTGAAAAAAATAATTGAATTAATTCAGTCTATCAGACGCAACTTTATTGGAACACTTTATATTGAATTGAAGGTTGTAGGACAATGATTAGTTATTCCACACCAGCGTTTATCGATGGCGTCAAAATCCAGGTCGGCATCGATTAAGCTTGCCTGAAGTAGCCAATTATTGTCATTCAATTCAACACATTAACATTCAGGATTCTGCATGGGCTGGGGTGAAAGGTTATAGTGATCAAATGTATAGAATATCCCTATAGATCTATAGATGAATATATCTCATAAATATCCTGGCTGCCGCATCAACAACAAAGGGGATTAGGAGAGAAATTTGATGTAAGTGGAAAAGAGCATGCAAGTTATATCTTCCAAAACATGAGAATAATCCCAAATATATAACTGGACCGTAATAGGGTGTTGAAATCTGTGATAGAAGGAAGAATGTTTGGCGAGCGAGGAAGGGGTAGGAATAGGATAGGGATGCAAGGCGGAATGAAGAGAGGAAGGAAGTGTATGGAGTTGAAGAGAAGCTTATTGTGGAGTAGAATGTTGGTTTTGTTTTGTGGGGAGCGGCAAGATAATTATTTGGAAGCTTTTGGTCATCCCAAACCTATCTTACCTGGTAAATTAAATATAGTAAAAAATAAATACAGAACCTTATCTACTCTTCTACTACATATTCGGCGGCTACGCTGAATCCTCTTGTCAAGCATGGAGGCGTGAACGCTAAATGAAACACGGCGAAAATAAACTTAATTGATCAACACGTCTGCCTATCGCAGATTTTTAAGATTCCAAGAATTAACGGTATCATTAATGAGGAGGTGCTAAATATCAACTTAATAAAGTAAGGCAAAGTCTTAAACGCTATCTAAAGTGGAAAAGTCGATAATGCATGAGAAATAATATCTACTATATAAACTCCTCCACAATCATCAAAGATTAAATTGAAGACATACATGGCCCAGAACGATCCAATGTATCGAGTTTACAAGCATCGAGTATCTAGAGAAAAATACGTCAATGTTACGTTCTTACAGTTATGGCACCATGTTAGACAAAATACTGATAGGATAACATTACAAAGAAACTGCGGGAGATGCCGCAACAGTAACTTTTAACGGAGTCATCCGCTAATGTGCATTTCAATGCAACAATTTCAGAGTGTAAAAATCCCAGTCAAGGCGAATGATTTTTACACTCTGAAATTGTTGCAAGGATAACATTATATTGATAACCAGCGTTCTTAGAGAGTGCGGCACCGAAAGTAGAAGAAAAAAGTACAGGGTCAGTTATTCTAATGGAAAATTAGATAATTATTCCTATGGGTTTTAAATAGACATCTCTCCCCCTCCCCCTGTTGAACATACTTCTAGCATTTGGGTCCCTACGCAGAAGGAACTAATTTTTAGTTAATTAAGGAAGGGTGAAAATCCCAACGCTGTTAGCTTTTAGCCTTTCCGCACGCGATTGGGCTTACTATTAGGTAAGCCATCAACTACAAACAAAACCTTTCGGCTGATTATTTTGGTTTTCCTGTGGTGTGGAAGATTGCTATCCGTTTCGTAAAAAAATGCTAAAAAAGAGCAGAAAGATTACATCTTGTGTAAAAATACCGTGTTAGGAACCACTTAATCGCATAAAATGTACATGCGAGGTTTAAATTTGAGAGAAATTGACTGCCGATAAGATGATTTAAGAAGTTCATCCATGTCAATTCCTATGTCTGCCTTTACGTACGATGTATTTTCAATAAAGGATAATCCCAATATTTCTGACCACATAACTTTACTCATCCTCAAGATGTGAGTGCTCCTTGACTGAAACAGTTCACATCGAATATAATACACTTGTCCCACCTTTTTTTCATCGAGGAAAAGGAAAAGTCACTTGGGGCTAGGTCTGAATTAAAGAGTGGTTAATGGACATGCGTAATATTGATTTTTCGAAATAGGCAGCTGTTTTTCTTACTACTTTCGTACTTCCATAAGAGCAGTGATTGGGGATTGGGGTTCACCTTCATTTGAAATGGATTGTCTTCTCTCTTTAAGCGCTTTCTAGTATTCTAGCTTTACTTGAGATAATTACACTCCTCATACGCATCTTGTGTCGTATAACTATCGCCTTGCCTGACGATTTCTTCAGATGAAAGTAAATTTTCATTGTTACGTATTACTCGTGACATGTCACCCCATCTCTGCCATAGACGAGTAGAGCATGATTCAATTTGCAAAGATTATCACTGAAGAAATATTGGGTTAAGTTTGAATAAACTTGGGCACTTGTATTGCGAAATAAGCTAACGAAATAACATCAAATTAAATTGGTTCACAGAAAATTATTCGTATAAAATTATCATATGGTCGCCTTATTTATAATGGTTAGTGTAATATTGGATTACCTTCACAATTTTTACATCCACAAAGTGTATCGCTTTGTAAAACATGTGATCTTGGTTGGCTCGATCATACTTATAAATTAAAAAGGAATGCCATGTGGCCGCATTCACTCATTTGTCATGTTAGAAAATGTGGAGAGATATGTAAATGAATAATATTAGGGAGGACTATGATTCTGCAATTTCAATGCTGTTCTGCCGTGCATTAAATATTAACCTTAATTAATTTCTCAGAATTAAAAGAGTAACTTTGCAGTACCCCACGAACTTTAAGCACAACCTAGGTTTCGAGGTTGCAGGTGTTGATGGCGTCCACCGTCGGAACCTTGGTCGTGCTTTAGTAAAGTTTGTGTGGAATCACAAAGTTACTTGGTACTTCCATTTCAATATGTTGAGTGAATTTCACCAAGTTGCGCCAGAGACAGCAAATTTAATTAATGGTATTAAATATTTATCTTTAAAAATACAGTGAAAATAACTTCTCTACATTTGTTTGAGAATTTTTTCGGGGTAAAATATTATTTTGCAAATGATTTTACGTCGGTTGACAGGATACCCACAAGATATAAGTATTGTGCTATTATCCGCTTTTTTACTGAATTTATGACTTTGCCCTTCTGCTCGTTTGTGTTACTGTGTAGGTGTGTGCGCATAATATTCACACATTGAACCTATGGTATGGTTATTTGTGTGTGTGTGTAAGAGAGAGAGACGCAAGATGAGAACGAGAGGCAAGATCGACTCTCCCGGACAGCTCGCCCGCCTTCATTGGGGGACCCTTCCAACCCCGCCGGTTTCTTGTCCCCTCCCCATCCCTTTTCCCTCCCACTCGCAAATATACGTCGGGGCAGATTGAGTTAAAGGGATGCGGGCGCTCAGTTCCCTCTCCGTTAACAATTATAGTTAACCAGCAAGCGGGGAACCCGTGCTTCGCACCCCAGCGGATTTGTGGTGGCCGGAAACGCTTCTACAATTGTCTTCCACCCTCGGGTTCAAGGGAATTGAGACGGCATTGAGAGAGAGGGAGGCAGAGAGGTACAGGTACGCTCTTTCCATCCAACGAAGTCTTGGGCGTCCTTTTCCCATTCAATTCAACGGTGGACACTAAATAACCAGCGGCCTCTACCAATGCACTCGAGGCGATGCGCTGAGTGGGAATAGTGCGGAGTGGGCGTTTGATTTGTGGATGCGAGTCTCCGTGCTGGAGGTCCAAAGGCATGGATGTCGTACATATGAGAATTCAAATGCGGATTTTAGAATATCAAGCTCTAGACAATATGTAGGTAGAGAGTAATCATCTAAAAGTGAGTGATATTAACATCCCTCAAGGTTTTGAATTTCATCAAAGATAGTGGCATGTAAATGTAGATGGAGTGAATGGAAACAGAAAAACAAAAGGGCGTAGCTTCCATTTAACATTAGGACTACCTGTACGTTTAAGTGAGGTCTTTAAAAGTATGCATAATATTGTTCCTTTTTATATGGATTAGGCATGGAACTCTTAAGTAATAGATAAATGGTAAATAATTTTTTCTTGTAATTCAAATAAGGTATTTTCCCTTTGGCATATTTCATTGCATTTCCAGGTCTTAAGTCAAGTTGTTGAAGGCATTTTATGACTCCTCTTAGGTACGTGTCGTCTTTGATGATCTTTCTTCACTTAATTTCAGCGAAATCTTTACAATGGTTTGCTCGCAAAGGATGTGACTGATGTCGCATTGAGTTTCTTGTACTTTTTTGTCAGATATTAGACTAAATGATGGGCCTTTAAAAAATGTGAACGCACCGAAGAATTCCAATGGCAAAGTTTGAATAGTTTTGTACGAAATATGTTGTATTAAAATGATATTCAATTATTCTTCTAATAGTCTAATAATAGTACTCATATTATTAAGCTAAGGTTTGAATCGCTCATTTAATAGGATAGTTAAAATATTTGTATTGTTATAGTGATAAAAACAGGACGATAAAGTCGTAGAAGAATCTTTTCTACCTTAAAAATTTTAAGAATACGTACTTTTTACCGAAAACTTTGTTGCCTATTATAAATTCTAAGGAATTCAGAACTTGTAAAAACTACACTGTCAAGTATTTCAATACGCTGAGCGCTTTAACCTAATTATTCTTATTTGAATGTATGATATAACTTCTGCCCTTTTAACGCAAATTTCAACCTTAGTGAAAAAATATCCCAACAGAGTTTTATATTGTGGAACAATTACCCTTAACGGTATCAGAGAATGGAAGTTTTTTTACCATTATTGTCAATGATAAATGTAAATAGGTTGGACCATTACAAAAATCAAAATTTAAACTGCAGTTACAACAAAAATTAAAATTACATTTCATTTATGATAATGCGCTATCAGCCGTAAGATGTTCTAGCATTAACTGGCCGCCTCAGGAAAACAGCATTACGAAAAATATTTATTAAATTATTCGACCACCAGAACAAAATATAAAAGATAGGCACCCTCCTAGGCATATTCAAGCAATTGTTCCTTCCTCGTACAATACGTAAAGATAGCAGAGTGAAACACATTCACCCAAATATATTAATTTTACAGTAATTGGTATTTCAATCCTAAGAGTGGTGTACCTCAGCTTTCCTCTATTCTCTATTCAGCGTTAATTCCCTCTCCCCTCAG
The DNA here is from genome assembly GCF_022747635.1 of Hetaerina americana. Taxonomy (NCBI): domain Eukaryota; kingdom Metazoa; phylum Arthropoda; class Insecta; order Odonata; family Calopterygidae; genus Hetaerina; species Hetaerina americana. The sequence goes on from NW_027287316.1 coordinate 30,189,310, forward strand.
ATAGCTTTTCTTTTTGCCGTTCTTCTTATTTGTCCATCAATATTGATTTATTCAATCGCGTGGGGTATATGGTACATGTATGTGTGCGTGTGTACAAGTCCATTTGTATATGAGCTAAAACATGTGTATTCAAATGCATATATGAACTAATAGTTGCACAGATATGATTTTTATCCTATCTCCCCACGCTACACGACCTTGCTGCGGCTCGCGGAGGATTTGCACCAAGATTCAAATTACATTTCATGGAGTAAAGATATCATCAGGGTAATTGGGTAATTTCTCTTCCTTCCACGCAGTATGCTATCCAGATCATCCTCAGACCTACGTGTATATAATCTCACTTCATGTGTTTAGCAGACTGTGCACTAAATTTTAATTTTCACTTAGTTTGAGGTAGACCAACTGTTCAGCAGCTAGTTTGTTTACTAACTACAATACTACGTCTTCTAGGTTATCTGGTCCTTATGAACTATACGTTGGACATAATGGCATAAGAATACCCGGCCAAACGTCTCAAACCCCGATCAAAATGGAGAGACGTACTTTTCCTTATTGAATTTTCTCCTTAACTGGTGAAATCTAACTTATCCTGAATCGTTTTTTCGCTTGAAAGACGTGAATGATCGTGGAACAGAAGTTTTAGTGGCCAGTTGGAGTCTGTTGAATTTGTAGAAGTCTGTGGAAATATTTCAAGCCGCGGTAATTTTTTTTTCCATCTTCAATGAAATCATAAGTGCACTAAGGACGCCATTCAATCTTATAATTACTTTTATAGTTACGTCACACCTTCTTTCCTTTCGGTAGACTTAGATGAAACTTCTGCTGCCCTTAAAGTTTGCTAAAATGTTTAGTTTTTGAACAATTGTGTTGGTTATTTTAGGAATTGAAAAAAAAACAAATTATGTATGCAATAGTTTGCTTTTGTGAAAATAATTATGAACACAGTGATGCAGTAAATTTTATAATTATATTATACTTTGTGGGTAGCGGTAGTCCAGTGGGTAGAGCGTTAGAGCGGAGGGTCCCGGGTTCGATTCCCGGGCAAGGCACTCTGGGCACCTGCAGTCCACCCAAGCTAAAGTGACTTTTCGGGTACCAGGTCTTCCTGGGAAACCATAACCGGCACAGGGAAAGGAATTGGCCCCCCTACCCTGATGTGTGAATTTTCACACGCCGTATAGGGCTTAGTACTGGGCGATCTCTACCATCACCTACTAAACCGACCTTCGGGGTGATTACTGTGTTTATGGTTTTTTTTATTATACTTTATCTACCCGTGAAATTTTGAGAATAAGAAAGACTCCTACCAGGACAAGCATATTTCTAATCTAGCTGTTTGATGCTATTTTATATTGACGTTATCCCTTAGCCAGTCATTATTTAAATAAATTGCGTGTGCAAAAATTCTACAAACTTGAGACCACAAAACTTCTTGTTGATGATAAATGAATTTTTTCATGTTCGTGCAGATGAATTTTGGATTGAACATTTTTTGAAGAAGCTTAAAAAGTTAAAAAAAAACTATTTTGAAAGAATCTATGAAATTTTTCATTTTGAAATATCACTATTTGAGTTCTGATATGAGATTTTTGCCTGGTGGTGGTGGATGGGTGTAACGAAAACCGTGGAAACTGTCGTTAAATTAAAAGAATCACCATGTCGCGGGGATTTTCACTGAAAGTTCTTTCCTCTCTCATCCCGCACTCCTCTTGTTTATTTTCAATTATGTTTCTCGAATTCTATTTACGTGTAACGGTTGCCTCAAGCTTAACCACAGGCTGGCGAGTGTTTCCCCGATGACAAAAATAAAATGAAGAATAAAAGTGCGCGCTCTCTTTATTGTTTGTCACCACGAAAAGGAAAAAATCACAAAAAAAGGCAATCAAAAACGTTCCATCAAACGTGTTCATCGGTCATATTGTAGTTGCCTGACCAACTCCAACTCTCTTTCGGAATGCTCCAGTTTCCGAAAACAGAAAGAAGTATTATTTTTTGGTACATTTTTATTCGTCCTTGCGATTCATAAAGATTTGCAATTTTTTTTAGATGAAGTTCAAATACAAATGCTATGATTTGGCTCAACTTTTTCTTTCAAATATACCCGTTCGAGAAAACAGTGAAGCAGGAATACTACCTATCTAACTTTACTTTATCAATTCGTTGTTGGAAAATCTGTGATTTAAATGGAGGGACTGAAATTGCGAGTAATGTTGTAATTACTTTCGTTCAATTGAGAACTCAACAAAAGAAAAACAAATCGAGTTAATTAAGCGAAAGTAAGCCCGATAATTTTTACTCAAATCTATAAGGGTGGTAGATATTTCTGGAAAAAAGTCAATAATGTAAAATTGTGTCGCTAGATTGTATCACTCTACAAAAGGAAACGAAATGCTCCCGTTTGAAAGGATATATTAATCTAAAATGGTAATAATGCTTGGGTATCCTATAAAATGTGTACTTAATTTCGCAATTAAATCTCTGAAAAGAGCCACATTTATAAAAAATACTAGACTTGTCGTTCACCAAAAAATTGAGTTCACTAGTAATTTGATTCTGTAAAATGTTGCCTATTACAGGTACGTGTTTTCTTTCATGCATATTGACCAGTTCAGACAGTTTAGTGTTTTTACAGTCCCCTCTGATAAATTCCAAAGAAACTAGTTCTAGAAACTAGTCTAGTTCCTTTAAAAGCCCCAAAATTTCAGAGTTTAAGAGGACGCCTCGGTAGCTTAAGTGGCTAAAGCACTCGACCGGATATTGAGGGATCTGGGTTCGAGTCCCAGTCAAGGCGAATGATTTTTACGCTCTGAAATTGTTGCATTGGTCCCCTCTGATATTTATTCTCATTGGCTTTTTATTGATTGTTTCAACTTTTGGGTGGCATGCATGTTGCGCATAGTTATGATAATTCATATTATGTGAAAATACTTAATCTCTTTTAAGAATATAAATTTTTTAAAGTTTCTTCCTCGGTCCTCGTAATGCCTTAATAAAATGAGTCTCATTATTTGAAATTTTTTGATGATACGTACATTAGGGGAAACTCACGTAGCAAATGGAAGCAGAGTTCTGTGTAGAATTGTTCTCATATCTATCTTTTTTCCAAACTTATCCATTTTTACCATTTATAGTATTATGCACCATAGGTCCTTTGTATCGATTTTACTCATGTAATGCCTTCACGTGAATCCCCTCAAGTCACCACTCACTGGAATATCATCATTAGTGACTTTAATGCGAAAGACTATACACCAATTATACAACATAAGATTTTTACACTGAAATTGTTTACATTGAAATGCACATTAGCGGATGACCCCGTTAAAAGTTACTGTTGCGGCATCTATCGCCATAAATGGAAGAAGGGACCATTTGGTCTCAATTTCGCCCAAATAAAGACCGCTATCTATCTATCTATCTATCTCCCGCAGTTTCTTTGGGATTTGTCAAAGTATAAACACAAGTGTTTAAAGTTGGCTTTAACCTCGTAAACTGTGGCGCGTCACGTAGGGATACGAATGCCTGTGACATTGTATGTACGGCATTTCGTCACAACATCTAGTTCCTTTAAAAGCCCCAAAAATTTCTGAGTTTAAAAGGACGCCTCGATAGCTTAAGTGGCTAAAGTACTCGATCGGATATTGAGGGATCTGGGTTCGTATCCCAGTCAAGGCGAATGATTTTTACACTCTGAAATTGTTGCATTGATATCATAGATATATTCTATGATGATATACTCTAATAATAGGACATTTTTTCCTATTTATTGGTGGAACTGCAAACGTACGGGACTAAATATTTATATGACATGGTATTTAGGATGCGATAACAAATTCTTTCATAGGGGGAATCAAACTCACTTCAGAACGTTAACATTATTTCACTCTCTAGAGTAATTATTCATTTTATACCTAATGGCCCCTCCTCAAGGGATGTAATGTTTTATTTTTAGTATAAAAACAAGTGTAAACGAAATATCATGTACTTATTTCAATGTTACAACTTTTGATCCTCTATAAAAGATCGCAACTGTCATGTATTCTTAGGTACTTGGTTTTGAACAAAATTTATCCCCGCCGAAGATTTATTTGCTCACTTAGCCGCTAGATACTATAGAGCGTAATATTATTGAAATTCTTTCCGTTTGGGTATTAAAAAGTGATGCAAGAAATCATTATCAGTGTGTCCAAATTATCTTTTAGCCCTTCCTGATCTTGTAATCAGGCATTCCTTTTGAAGTTAATTCTTTAAGTTGATATTTTTGATCCTTCTCCGGTTGCGCAAGATGGATCCTTTGATACTTTTGACGCATCAGCTGGGCCTTTTTAATCCTAATTTATATCCTGAGCGTATACGTTACATGGGGGTCCACTCTCAAGCCATTTTTTCTCTTGTCCCCTTTCTCATAAACTTGAACGTGTAATCTAATCGCCAGGGGTATAAGGATGTGAGTAGCCGGAATAAATTTAAAAAATTCCCTTCTCGGGGATGACCCTCAAATAAAATATTCTGCCCTTTTTAATTTTTTTGATCGATATTAGAATCCCAATAAGTATCCGGTCCGTTTTTAGCCGGGAGGAGATGCATATCTCTAAGTCAACTAAAAAGGAATATTTCCCCGAGGAACTTCCTTTCTGGCACCATAAAACAAGTATGACGTCTAGGGAGCTCCAGAAGATATTAAAGATTATCACCTGCAGTGCGCTGATGATCAAAAAGTTCGACTTTGTAGTAAAGAAATTCATGGGCCAATGAGGTGTTGTAAAAAATTATCGCCGCGTCATGTGTCAAAGCGGAGCTTGACGAATAGGAAATTCATATGAGCAATTCCAGAATATTACGCTCAAGGAGTATTTTCCAATAGGTGCTCAAAAAGAACTAGTCAGGTGACTTCACAAAATGATATTTTCATCCTCCAGAGGCGTTATTAAAATATTTTGTGGAATAATTATTTCCGGGTATTTCATCGACATTTTAGGCGTGAGGAAGGATAGAAAAGGTAAAATAGACGGATAGGAAAAAATGAAGTATTGAGCCCGGCGGGGGAGGAGAGACCCTTATTGGAAAAAAATCCAAAACAGGCAGGAAAGATGAGTGCATAATATTTTGAACGGTGATGGAATGCTAAAGACTGTGAGAGGGGAGGATATCAGACAAGAGATTCAGTGGTAGGGAAAGGATAGGAATATTGAACGGATGAAAGGCGGTAAAATGTTTGTGGATTTGAAGAACAATTTATTGCAGGATGGGGTATCAGAATTTTTCATGCTTGGCTAGGCTTTTGTGCGTAGGAGTCTAGCTGTGCCAATCGAAAACCTACCTTAAATGGTAGACTTCCAAACGGTTGAATATCTTTCCTTACTTTCTGATGAATCGATTCCTGCCCGTCTTCCTCTCTTTAAGACCCTTCAAACCAATGCTGTTAATATATAAAATTCAATATATAATATATATATGTATATATATGTATATGTTTATTGTATATATATATATATATATGTTTATTGTATATATATATATATATATATATATATATATATATATATAAAACATATATGAAAACATAAACAGTAATCAACCAGAAGGTCGGTTTAGTAGGTGATGGTAGAGTTCACCCAGTACTAAGCCCTAAACCCAATACTAAATTCACCCAGTACTTAATTCAAACATCAGGGTAGGGGGGCCAGTTCCTTTCCCTGTGCCGGTTATGGTTTCCGATCTGGCACCCGAAAAATCACATAGCTGCAGATGCCCGGAGTGTCTCGCCCGGGAATCGAACTCGGGACCCTAAGGTCAGCAGTCCAACACTCTACCCCCTGGATTACCGTGAATATTTAATTTCCTTCCCAGCATTTCCTGTACTTCACCTCCCCTCCCCGCCCAGACCCCTTACCCCTCTCCGGCATATTTTCAGTCTTACTTAAAGAAGGTCTCTGAGAAGGTCGAAAGCTTAAACAATTTACCGTGTGAGTGTCATTTTAAGTGCTACTATTTTATTTGCGTTCTATTGCGCCGTCCCAATATTATACAGATCGTGTGAGTGTTTCCGGATAATCGATATATATATATATATATATATATATATATATATATATATATATATATATATTATATATATATTATATATATATATATATATATACATATATGGGTCATACTAGCTCTTAAAATTGTAGTATGGATATGAATGAATCATTCTCAGCTGATCCATATTTTAATATGCCAAAGCGTAGAGCTCGCGTATTCATTCAAATCGTATTTTTATTACTTGAAAAGCTAATACACAAACTTGAAAAAAGACTATCACTACTATTGGACTATCACACTGAATAAACTTACTTGCTTCTCCTATGCTTTTCATTGTTTCAGAATTGCTACACATACATATAAATGGTCCTTAATATGATATTTCACCTATAACATTCACAATACCTCACTGACAGTGTTCTGCTTGCGTATGCATTTCGTTTCACATAAGGTATCGTGTACTGATGGCATGAATATCAGATAACAGACAATTTACTTCCTGAATTACTATATCAACTTCCTTCTAATTTTCAATTTCCTGGAATCACACATTTAATGCGGCAAACGAATCTGCTTTAGGAAAGGCTTTTAAACCTATTTACTTGAAAATATTCAAATGTTATCTCCTTAACCTTTTCCTTTGAAATCTGTTATAATTACTATCGATTCAAATGTTAATCAAAAGAGCTCTCAATAGGTTTAGCAGTGATTTTGTACTTAGACGTTTTACTCTTTCACAGAGAACGGATTTGTTGGATACTATGTGTTAAAAATAAATTGTCCTATTTCTTCTGGACTCATCTTTAAAGAGGAGTGACATGCATAAAGTTTACAAACGTTTGTGTAATTTTAATCTCAAATCAAACGAAAAATATAAATTTTGGGAGTGATGCTCTCCGACGCTTAAAAATGATTTTCTTTGGGTGAAGAGATTTGTACCCAGAATTGAACTTAGATTGGAATGTTTTGAAATCTATGGTGTTAAGTAAAAATTAAATTAAAAATTAACAAGCAAAGAGGGCAACAAACGATGAAGAATTCTGGGATTGTTTGGCAAAAATAGACGGATATTGGGAGAAATTCGGAGAAAGAAGGACGAGTGAACGAAAAATATACGGAAAGATAATGAAATTTTGAGTATGGTAATACAATTTATTTTTCTTTTGTCTTAATTGAGGCAAGATTGATACTAATTCCACCTAACCCTGTGCATTATGTTTATGACAATATTACACGAACTCATGTCCTAGGTCGAATAAAACCTACCTGGGCGGGAATCGGGTATCGCGACCTTTGGGATGACAGTTGAAAAAAATATTTTTAGGAGGTGGATTCGAACCCTTGCCCTCTTTTGAAGCAAATAATTCATAATTACTTGCTTTTGGCATGTAAATTCAAGTTTGAGTCTGGCACTTTGGACCGCTCGGCCATCCTGACGCTTTGGACCGCTCGGCCATCCTGACGCTTTGGCGCTTGGGATATAAGGTAGCGGTAGGGGAAAAAATAAGGCATTCTCAATGAAATTTATGAAGGTCGAATGTATGCCTAGCTGAAGAACGGGTTATTTTAATATGCTTCGAATAGCATGACATTATGCTGTGAATTTAAGCATGGGAAACCTGCTCTTACCCCTTGATACTGCTACCATTAATACTCTCCCAAAGTTACCGCGACTTATTCCCATGTCACAACTTCCAGTCGCCCACGCGTCTATGCAAACTATATTTTCCTCCTAAAAACCGTCCACGGAAACAGTGAGAGGTCGTTGATTAAGAGAGTACATTCAAACACCAAGATATGAACTCAAGACGGAGCCGAGACTCACGGGAGGGGTAGCAACCCGAGCCCTCCCGTGAGGAACGCGAGTCACGGCGGTGGAATTACTGCGAAAGCTGGGCATTCCTTTTTGCTGTAGGTGGCTTACTCCCGTTTCCTCAACCCTCCCCTCTTTCCTCCCTTTCCCCTCCTCTACCTCCCCTCCAATTGCCCTCCCTCCCCCACCCAGGGCGTCCATTTCGCGGCGTGTGCGAGGTGAAGAGTGATGGGCGGGGTTCGTTGGAGAAGCGGGGTGGGGTGAAGGGGGTCGGACGACCACCCCCTGGTGCGCTCCCTCTCCCTCCCCCCCCGCCTTGTGTCAGACAATCGATCTGGCCGAATGAGATGCCTTGGAGTGGGGCGATCCCGAAACCATTTCTTCTTGCCTCCTGCCCCCCACCTTCAACGCCTCTCCACTTCTCTCCCTCTGACACTCTCTTTGCCTCTTTTCCTTCCCCTCCCTCTCAATCTAAAAAAATCGTCTTGAAACTGAATGCGAAGAAAATTCAAGTCTTTTATTTTTGTATCGGCTCAATGTATCAACGCCCACGATGAGGAATCATCACCAATACCATTGTCTTTGACTACAAAGAAGACATCCTTCTCAATTCTCCGTCCTGCTTATTTAAATCGAAGGAAACCTAACCAAGGCAATACGCTGCTGTGGTATTTAAATAAGCGGCATTTGCCGAAGTATCGAGAGTACCTATTAGTGAATGGCCAAGTGTTCCAGAGATATATTTAATGCGTAGCAATTTTGTGAAAAGTCTGTTTGATAGCAAATTGTAAATAATTAGTAAAATGATATAATTTATTATTTGGTCTTTTCATTTTAATAGAATATTACAACATCTCCAAACTTTTACTAATCGTATTTGAATAAACTTTGGAGAAGAAAGGGGATAAAAATGGAGAAAAGGAAAAAGGGAACCAGATAAATATTTTCCTTCTCCCACAGCAACTACTGCGCAATATTATATTTAGATCTCTCCCAGGAGCTGTAAGTCTATCTATTGAATATTTAAAAAATACTCAATAGTATAGTTCACCTTTGACATTATAAATCGGACTTTTATTTCACCATTGTTCATAAGAATTAAGTGGCTAAAGATATTTCGGTTTCGAGACTTTCTTATCTAATGAGTCACAGTGATGTTAATTAATTAATGATGTAAATTATTAAATCGTTGTTTCTAATTTGTATTCAAATAGGTTTTACTGTTAGCAAAACGTTTATATCCTAGACTTATAATCTTGAATATGGTTGCTATTTTCCATATATTTGCGGATGGTAGAGTTTTTTTTCAATTTCTCTCGATACTCTTAAAACATTGATGTAAAATAATACTACTTTCGTAATTTTTCGCTTTACTTTCTGTTAGTTATCAATTACTTTTTGACAGGGATTATGTTTTGTACGTCCTTACGCTTCATGCTTCTTTTCTTTGTAACTTGTTTTCCTTATGCTCAAGAACGCCAACTATTTTATCTACTATGGTCAATACCTACAATGATGTGGATCAATGTAAAGTTAAAGACTCGATTTAGATTTTAAAATCGAAGAAATTTTCCTGTGGTTTGATTTTTACTACTCATTAAGCCGGTTTTATTTGTCTATTTTAATACAGTTGCACACAAATAATAGTTATTTAAATCTATAAGCGTGTTAGAAATTTTCCCAAGGACGATGGACGACCATTTTCTCCCGCTCATCTGAGGTTATTGGGTACCACCGTGAGGACCATGTGTGCATTTAAAGCGTTAGACACGCCACATAGCAAAGTAAACGATGAATATTGGTTTCCGCCGTAGAGCGTCCCCGCCTAAGCGTAGAACATGGGCGGCAAGACATAACTAATAGCCCGGTAGGTTGGCCTGTGGTGATAACCATCCGTTTGCCCTAAATGGTAAGCATTTACCCGTCAGAGACCGTGTATATGCGGACATAAATGCACAACTGCGTCCTTCTGGGCCATGTCGGTGGATATGATGGATAAGGTCACGGACGTGACAATCTGTTCACTAGTTTCCAAGAGTGGGTATCACTAATCATTACGTGAAATTTCTTGTCGACCAGCTGAAATTGCATAACATAAGCAATACCACGGTAAATCAATCGGTATAATTCGTGTACATCAATATCTCTAAATGGAATGATAAAATATTTTAATGGAGGTACTCTGATTTGATTTCATATACTGGATTAAGGTTAGAGGAATGACTTTCTTCGAAAAGTACATGTATCACCTTCGCGTCAGATTACAATTTATATTCAAGATGGTTACCGCATGTGATGATTTTTTTTGCCTATCCTTTTTTGTCATAATTGTTTTGCGAAATATCAAATATGTGCCTATCTCATGCATACATACATCAAGGAAGCCAAGTCTCTCCTATATACGCCATTTTCTCACGTAGGTCCATCTTTCTTCCTTGATTCTAATGTAATAGTCTGGTGATAATATAGTGTTTATTTGAATATGTTGGTAATATGTAACCGTTTTAATGCTTGTATAACACTTAAATCTTTTCCAAGTACACATTATTGATAACGATGTATGACATTATGTCATACTGAAACCTACAGTAATGAGATCCAGTTGGTCATATTTTGATCATTATTGCCAAAAATAACATCTGTAGATGGCGTTTCCCTAATATGTTAATTAAAAATGTGTCTTTCCATCTTTTTCTACTTATTTTTCCTCATTATCAATCCATTATATTTTAATTATTCTACACCTAGTTTAAAGTGCATGATTTTTTTCTTTCGGATTCTTCTCATTTATCTATATCATCGGTATCTAGGCATTTTTTTCGCTATTTTTAATTTATAATAATATTCTTCGCAATCAGGAGGAGTTAAATGCTCAGCTGAGGTGTAATTTTATATCATAAACGACTAACATAAATTAATATAGTGGATCAATAGTTTTTTAGTCCTTTAAAGATTAGACGGAAAGATGTTTTATGTATTTTAAACTCAACCCAAGATATCAATGACTTCATTCGTTCCCATAATAATGTTAATCCCTTCCCAGAATCTTTCGTGATGATTAATTGCTCAATTAAATTAATCTATTTCTCATATCATTTATATTAGAATTGTCTATTTACTACACGACCACGCTTTACTTGGTAAATGGGGCTTGATTCTTTCTAAATTTTTTCCATAAATATTTTTATACTTTAGTTCATTATTTCCAAAAACTTCAAGCCATCTAGTTCATTCACGTAAAACAAATCAGAGAAAAAATAAGAATCAATATCGAAACGAAGATTAAAAATTATTTTTTTTTTACATTTGAGCGATAATCTTTCAGAAACTTTTATTGCTGTTTGAGTGTAAAACAAGAAAATCAAAATCATAAACCAATTATAAAAGCACGACAATTTATCTTTTATTTAGCCGCATCAAACGAAACTTCAGGATTTTAAAATCTGAATCGCCCATTTCAGTGAGTTTTCTAAAATTTGAGGCCTAATTGATTCATTTTCTTGTACTGGTAAACGGCAAACTCGCCCAATGGAATTAAATTCTTGTTGTCGAAAAGGTAGGAGCAGGTAATATCACTGAATTGAAAATATTTTATAGCATTAGCATTGACAGTGCCGCGGTAGCCCATTGATTAAATCATTCTACTTATTTGACATAAAACAGTTGGTAACTATTCTTTAAGTGAAATCTTTAAAATCCTCGTATAAGATTTCCCATAGTAGAGACCAAGAAAAATTTCTTTCTCACGCCCGGAAAGGGTAGGTTGCTCAATTTTATCAATATCCTTCGGCCTGTTTTCAAGATAAAGGTTGCAAAATATTTTTGTTTTATGGTAGATGCTACGATGCTCGGCTTTTGTTCCCTTTATTGGTACTTCCATCCTTTGAAGACCAACATTTATTTCCGTCCACTCCCCTTCCTTTGCTGTTCTTCTCTTCTGCCTATCATTCAAACCACACTTATTCCACATTCATCTTACCCATATACCCTCATCATCCACTCCAATTCTCTGACTTCCTTAAATTCCTTTCTTTTTCCGTAGAAGTCGGGTGGAGGGCGGGAGGAGGTAAGAAATGAAAGAAATTCAGCCAGTTCCTCTCCGTCTCCGAGTCCCTACCCAAACAGCAGATACACCCTCACATACAGCTCACCATAAAATTCTTTCACGGTGTCCTGGACTCCCGGCAATATAGGCAACAGATGAAACACCTCCGTATGGCCAGTTACATAACTGTCCGGGAGACCTGAGTAGTCGCTCTGTGTCTGACATCTGCAAAAGAGGAACAGGTATATTTAATTATTCTTTTCAATCAAACCCCGCTGATTTTTAATGAAATACTTCACGGATAGTATAATATATTTTATGAAGATATATTGGAAAAGTCAGGAGTCTTTTACACTTTCTCACCCCGGACGGAACTGTCAAAGTTAATTTGTTAGTGGGACGGAAATCGCTGTAATTACATGAGCAGTTTTGAGGAAGAAATCCAAAAGGTCGTTGTACAAAACACGGCGGGTTAAATTAGAATCCTCTTTTGAGTCGGATTTGGCCTGTGAGCTTTAGTTTGGCATTTCCCCGATTAAAGTTATCCTCAAAGGTATCCATATCTGATATCTATTTTCCCGAACCCCAGCGTATTAATCGATTTGATCCCCTACATTACCCTCTATTTTTAGTCTAAAAGATCAAAGGAAGTCGGGTCAAGCAAACAACCTGTTTTATTGAATTGATCCGTGAACTCATATTTCACGAAATTAATAATTTGTTTCATCTAGTGATCGGCCTCCTGAATTCTGTTCAAAATGGGTATTCGTCCTGAACGGAATTATTTTTCGTGTGGAGTAAACTGCGTATATTTAGAAAATTTGGAATACTTATTAACGGTTATGTAAAAAATTGCTTACTCAAGTATAAATTCTCCTGTTAGGATAGCAAGCATGCGTTAAATCTTGCATCGTAATTCTTTCTTTGTCGCAAACACTAATATTTTAAGAAATTAGGTATTCGCAAAGTTAAAGAATTTCTATAGATGCTCTTTCTATACTTTTTTGGCTGACAGACTGTTTTAAAACGTTTAAATATAGTCTATATGTATATGTATGTATGTATGTGTATATATATATATATATATATATATATATATATATATATATATTTATACACATACATACACACATATACATATATGCGCGAAAACCGGTCCCACCTTGTACAGGCGGTGGGACCTGTTTCCGCTCGCTCCGCTACTCAGGAAAAAATCAACCTTGAAACTTAATTTACACGCCTTGTATTTTCCCTAGACCGCCTTCAATAATACCATTCATGAGCCATATATTATTGTCTTTCTGGGCACATTCCGTGAAGAACTTTAATGAAGAAAGACAAAAATAAACTCTGTTAAATATAAGCAAAATTGGGCCTTTTTAATTATTTATTCAATCTTATATGTTTTTCTCTTTCACATATAAGGGAAAATACTTTCTACGACGTTATTGATAAGGGATGTACGTGAATCGATTCAAATCTAAATGAAAATATATTACAACTACATTTAAAACATTATTGTAAAAATATTAGTTTTGAAAGGCTGGAATTGATTAGTTTTCGGCATTTCTGTGGCAACGGCTCTTAATGAAGTAAAAGCATTTAGTATTTTAATATAAAATTCTCTGTGGAAATTAGGAGTATTCCTTTCATTACGTCATAACGTTTGGAGACATCTGGAAAAGTAGAAGTTTTGTTTGTATTTTGCTTATCACCCTTGATCTGACGGTGTGCACCTAATATAAGGTCCTCCGGTAGAACATACAGGCACTGGGTAGCGGTTGAGTAAACAAATAATCAAGGGAGAAATATCTCATATTTCACGGATGCTCCTAATCATAATTATGAGGGACAGTCAATTTTTTACTATAAAAAGGATCCGCTCATCATTTTTGGAGAATATTTTTGTATAGGTTTGATGTTCCTGTGAATTGAGCCTAGCGAAGGGGCGTCCAAGAATGATGCTGCCCATTTACCTTCAAGCTCTTCTCAGTTGGTGAATGGTTTTAAAAGGAAGGCTGTTATCTACTTCACAACATATCATCGCAAATAAAAATAAAATCAAAGAAAGTGGGTGACAATGGTTAATTGAAGGAGTTGTAATGAAAAAATAATTTATTATGAAAAATAATATGGCAGTGTTCCCATGCAATTACGGCATTTTTTGACGCGATTTTTTTCAAATAAGTTCACATTTTGGAAAGTGACATCGTCAGGTCAGGCTCTCTCATGAGGTGACGGGTGATAAAATAGGAGTGTCAAAAATCAGGGTAACGTAATGTACGAACGGAATTTAGGGGTGTGCAACATTCTGGAAAACTCTCCGGCTCGTGACATTGGAATTCTGACTGTCACAGATGTCGCCGTGGGACTTTAAGGTCCCATATCGCCAGTCTCTTCCGCAAATTTCCTTCCTTTTCCTGAGTGGTGATACGTCTCCCTGCTCCTACAAATTACGTTAACCTATTGCTCCCCTCCTCTCTCCGAGGGTAAAATGTCCGAATTATTTTATGTAAACTTATAGGTAGAAACTTGCGTGCCTACTTTCCTGCGTTTTCAATCGTATATATTTTTTATTCAAGAATTTATCAGAATTTAGAGAAAACGTAACGATAGTATGCAACTCGTTTCTCTTCGGAGTTTTAGTGGTATAGATTATATTTTTATGAACTTCCATGAGGGAAACACGTGTAATATTTTGCATAAAATTTCCCTGAAAACTAATTCTGTATTATAATTTTGTAATATAGCCATAGTTGTATTCTTATCATATTATATGCCAATATTCCCAGTAATAGAGCACTGTGAGCAATTGAATTTATAGTCTTAACACGCAACTTAAGCTGAAATGAGGCTTGCATTTGGATGACATTTGGCTAATTAATTATTTATCAAATCGTCTTATATACCGTTGAATAAGCGTCATACGGAGGTCATTTTTTAAATAAACCTTACTTTTATATTATTTAGTTATAATTTAATTAAGTTCACCAAGATGCGTTAATGTTTTAAGCCAGCTGGGTTTTTTGGAGTAGAAACCATTTTCCGTTAGTAAATGCATATGCTGGGAATATTTTTGACATTATGCTCTTAACATGGAGTAATATCGGCAGATTTTCCCATTAGCAGCCCAATCTTTTGCCCCCTATCACAATTCTTTATTTCCCCTCGGCTCAAGCAATTACAGAGAAGAATGCAAATATAGATATGGAAAAAGAATGGTATATTTTACTTTCCATCGGTCCCGTTTGCAGGAGAATGACATTAAAAATAAATAAACAATTAGGTAGGTAAGAGAGGAAGAAGTTTTAAAACCAGCATTTAGGAACATGTAAGAGAGGGTGGGAGAACAGATGAAATAACGAAATTAAGGCATGGAGCAAAATTCTCACACAAGGCAAAATTGACCCTTTGCTATTGAGAAATTAGATGACGTACAGCATGACTCTTTGATTCACTGTCCTGAATAAACCATAACGAAATTAATAGAATTATGTTGCTTAAGAATTTAAAAATTTCTTGGTGAAACAATAAAAAATAAATTTACTTAATATTTATCTGGACAATCTTCATCAAGTAATAATATTGTTTCCGCTTTTGTACCTCGTCTCTTTCATTATTTCAAAGGGATTTAGCCTTAGAACGTTGCTCAATCAAATAATATCAAACAGCAAGGCAAAAATCGGCTTTATCCCTTTTCAAACTTAAAATTTCAACCTGGTTTTCTTTGAAAAATAATTGATGTAATATGTAAACCGTCGTAAATTCCGCGTAAAAAAGAATTGACTCCAAGACACTGTACGATATATGCACTATTTTTTGGTTAATTAGGCGTAATTTCATCTTTCGCAGACCGTTCTTGAAATTTTTTAGTTTTATTCTACTCTTATCTCCTACATAGAGTCTAGAAAGTATTCTTGAAATGAAATTCTCCAAGACATATGTCAGTGAGAAGCATGGAACTTATTTGTGTTGCTATCCTCGAGGATCAAATAAGATGATGAAGAGGTACAACATTAAATAAAAAAGGAAAACCAAGATAATGGAAAACGGCAAGGAAAAATGGAAAGTACTCGTATGTAAGCAGAAGGATAGGTAATAAAATGACTGAAGTTGAAGAGATTTTCATATTAAAATCGCAATTAAATATTTACCGTCATACTTTCTACGGTGAAAGGTCATTCAAGAGAATGACACATGCTAAAAAAGCATTGCTTTTGTAGAAAAATATATTGGCCGGCTTTACATAAGCCTTGACATTAGAAAACACTTAGCGTTTTGCGCTTTCTGAAATATAATATGGGACACAAGGGCAGTTGGCATAGTATAGAAAAGAACATCTTGAGCAATGGAAGAGATTTTTTTTCGGGCAATTGTTGAAGAACAAATGAATTAATTGAATAGGGAACGAGAAAGCTCTTAAAAGAGCATGAAAACAAAGCAAAGAAACATGAAGACATGTGTAGGAGAGTTTGAGTGGGTATTTGCGTCAAACCAAATAAAATCATAAGCCAATGGTAATGTAGAGATTTCACTTGTGGCTGGCTCATTGGACCTGAACGTAGAATTGATTGAAGTTTTTTTTCCTGAATAGCTTCCGTGCAACCGATGCTATTATCGATTTAGGGGCGTAGTTCCGCGATCATAAATTCTACCAGATCCAACTGGAGCGTACGATTTCATCATATCTAGTAATTTCCTCATAGACGGGAGTTTCTGGGTTCACCTGGATCCCTCTTGATGATCTTTTGCATGTCTAAAAATAATAAAATATTGACATACAGAAAACAGAGGTCTACTCTCAGGTCTGCGAAAATATCCCCGCAAAATTTTGACCTGTAGGTATGTTATGAGCCATAGGGAGAGAGAAATTAACTTCACCAACCTAAATGCACGCCCGAGTTATCTTCAAAATTATATTTCATTATATGGGCATCGTTTTGGAGGGCGTATAAATTGTTTCCGGATAGTCATAAGGTTTCAGTTACCATTGCCTCATTTTAAGGTTTTCAGGGCATTAAGGGAATTAAAATCTCATTTTTTCTTAATCCTTTCACAGAAATGAGACGGAGCCAATAATTTCTCAGAATGGCAACTGATTAAAAAATAAATCACTTGTTTATTTATTTCCAAATGTCGTAATTTATTTGGTTGTATAGGTGGAGACGAATGACAACTAAATAGTTTTCTACTTTAAAAGGATACGGACGATTATCTTTTTACTTCGCTGAAAATAAGCTATATTTTATTTTTACCCAATATCTTTAATGGAAATATGTTATTATGCTTATGTTTCTCCAAGGGCAGGCGCCAGATGTTCTTTTTTACCAATACCGTTTCTTCGGTAGTCAAACAATTGCGTAAGCCTACTTTATTCGCGGGCACAAACGCTCTCTTTGGTGGCGTGAACCCTACTACTCAAGAGATTGTCCTGGCAACATTTGAACAGCTCGTGCTGTCGCAGGAAAGCTCTTCCGCTCACTCGGAAGAGCACTCGTCGTCCATTGGGTGAAATGTACAGAACTCTAAATGGGTGAAAAAATTGAAAATTTGGAGAGGCAGGGAGAACTTGAAACCAAATGGAAACGAAATTCGTTTGGAAAACGGGAGGGAGCGAAACTGAAAGGATGTGTGTGTGTGTGTGTGTGATAGAGAGACGGTTAGTAGAAAATCTTCAATTCCTTCTACCCTCCCTCCTCTCCGACTACTACAGCAACATTTTATATTTCATTTTGGTTTTGAAAGTAATAAGAACGAGGGCTCCTTCAAAAGGAAGAAGGAGGCTTAGAGGGGAGAAAGAAAGGGCTGGATGTGAATGCCTTTTAGGAAAGGGGAGACGGGTGTCGAGGGTGAGGTGGGGATTCTTGCTGGAGAATCGTGGGGGGGAGGCGGTTGGGGAAAATGTTATAATGCCAGGGTATGAATGGGGACAAGGGTCTTCCTGTTGGTGAGCGGGCCGATTAGTGAAGGGAAAAGAGCGTGGGACATTTTATTATAGGAATCCTTGCAATATTATTTTTTTCTCGAAGGGTGAGGGAAAGGATGGACAGTACAAAAGAGAAGGAGCTACATTTACTTGTGTGGAAAGGAGATTAAATAATCCACAAGGGGTAGGTCGAGAGTGAAATGAGAGAAAATTTCATCTAATTGATTTCGTTTCATGCGTTAATTATGTAAATAGTTCTCCGGCTGAGAAATTTTTCTGCTTCCCACATGCGTAGATTCCCGAAAACATTTTGTCCGAAATAACCCCTTTGGTGAACTTAAAACAACAGAATAGCAGGCAGTCAAAGAGAATTTACTGGCGTTGGTATATTTACTTATTCTTTTCGTGCGATTTGGAATTAGAAAGAAGTCGAAATCAAATAATCAAAATTGAGGTAACCGAATTTATGTTTAAATTGAATCAGTTATATAGTTTTCAATGTATTTCATCATTTAATTTTAAATTTAATTAATTATTTTGTTAATTAAAGAATTTGAAATCATAAATAAAATAGCCCTAAATGATCTCCTACAATGTCGCTACGACTCTATTTAAGACTAAAATAACGAAGACGCTCTCTATAAATGACTCTCTGTTCTTGGGAAGGGTTTATAAATTAACATGACGCTCCTAAAAGAAAAGAAGAATGGTTGGGGTTTTATCGTGACTTAGGTGACCTAATCATTTGCCTGGTAGGGAAACTAGAAATCAATACACCAATTTCTCTTCTAGCTATTTTTATCATTCGGCCAGTGTTTTAAGTGCTGATTTTTATTGATATAATTTCTATAACAAATGCCTTGTAAGCTAAATTTACCATTTCAGAACAGAATACTTGTACCGCCACTCCTCTTTGATTTTTCTATTAGAATGGTCACTTCGGGATCCTTGATTTGTATTTGTTCACCATACGATGTCATTGATGTATATCAGGCCAAAATCGCTTACATGATTAAAGATTAAACATTCATCATAAAGGTTACTTGCCATGCACTCATGATATAGTCAATAACTAGAACTTGGTTCGGTTGTTGATTGGTGATAAAACCTAAAGTCGTAAAACAGGAGTAATTTGTTTCCTTCTGAGACGTATTTTAAGAGTCAAATAAATTATAATTTTACTAGGGTGCTTGAAAAAAAGAGTAACAATACATATTAAACATTTTGTTCCATAATATATAAATATTACTTTTATTTGTTAGAATTCATTGAATGTTTACTATTTAGTTTGACTAGAATTTTATAATTAATTTGGCAAGTTCATATGTTTATATTAAAAATTCATTGTTCTTGTGAGTTTTTTGTCTCAGTAGGATATGTTATGGAATTTCACATTTGCCTTTTTTATGGGAGATTTAAAACAAATATTTCTCTTTAATATTTTGGTCAACTTACAATCATTTCATCTCCTTTATTGTCCCTCTTATTCACTTAAAGGTATTCCAAGCCCCATAAAAATGTAGCAATCACTCAAATAGTGTACATTCAATTCATTATGCCCTATTAAGAATATATTATTTAGAAAAACTGTCCTGAGATTTACACTGTCACCATGCAAATCAGAGCTATTTTTCGGTTGTCCTTATTAATTATTGTGTCGATGTCTGTCACAATTTGTTTCGCACATAATTGATTGAAATAGTCGTTCAAGTAATCCATTAATGAAATCTCAATTTTAGAGAATTCATCTTACTTTAATTTGATAACATGCTTTCGTATTTATTAGACCTATTGTCATTGTTTTCTTCTGATGAACTACCGGTACAATTAGAAATCCTTTGTCATAACGTGGTTTAAATTCGTCAGAAGAGGAAAGAGAAATGACCAGCCTCATCATGTTGAGTAAATATTTTATTGATTTTCCTTTGCCTTCTGTGTGGCATTAAAAATAAATGAAATTTTTTTGAAGGCCAAAAAACATGTTCGAAACGTTTTACTTGCATTGATGTGGAAACCATTTCCAAAAGCCACACGTGTTAGCTTCAGCATTTTGGAGAATGATTTTTGAGAGTTTTTACTCCCTTACTGAAGTATGCAAATATTCACTAAACGATGTCTCTAAAGCTCCCTTATATGAGTTAATGCATGAAATAATACTAATGTGTGTGCACATAAAGCATTTATTCCGATATTACGCAGTTGGTATCTGATGATGAGGACTCGCCGTCCGCTTTTCACCTTAGGGACCGTTAGTGGAGTCTAACGTTGGTGGTAAAAATCAGGGGGAAACAAAAAAATTAACACAATTAAAATTGACTCTCATGTTACCACTATTGAGTGTAATGTGAGATTTTTTCGAAAATGACCATATTAATAACGATCCCGATTGACCCCTTAAGAACCCAAACTATCATGTGTACATTGAACAGTACTTTTCTGCCACCTGAGAATTTTTTTACATGTTTAAAGATCCATAACTCTGAAACGCGTTAACTTTACCTGGAGCTAGCGGATCTTCTCCTATTACGTTACTTTATTTCCTCAAACTCTTTGTCAGCATCTCCTCTTTGTTTCCGAAGTCATTGATGGGCCGACCATCATCAGGAGAAAGTTCATATGGTTTCATTTTTGTAATCCAGTTCTTTAAAAACGCGTAAAGTTAGCATATTTTTGATAAAAACTTTTATGGGTCCTATGCTACCGTCATGTGTACACAAGAGTATCTTTGTTTACCCTCTTTTTTTAGCTCAATTTAAAATTCCCTCAAAGGTAAAGAAACCTAAAAAAATTATATTGGTACGTAAGTTTAAAACACGTATAGTATTTCGTTTATTTCAATGGAAGTGTGCTTCGTGATCTGGTTTTGAAAAAATAAGAATATCAGAATAAAATTTATATATTAATATTTACATAATTACTTATTTAATAGAAGAGTACCCGCTTGGTGTGGATTTTTTATTAGCCGCGGCACTACTCACCGTTCTACTCCTGAGCTCAAACAAACTTGACGCAAGAAATCCTCAAACTCCATAATACTACATTTTACAAGAAATTATTCTACAACTCGGTATGCTTTCTACCCTCAATGATTTCATCCTCATTTCCTCCATACCTTTACCTAGCTTTTCCAAAATTCTGTCTTCTATTGTTGTATTAAAAATTTACAAAATTATGATTAATTATCATTTGTGTGGGACTTAAAAAATACACGAGCGTTGCAGTGAAAGTATATAAAAGAAAAGCAATCTAGTAGCCTACAAACTCCTCGTAAGTGGTGCTTTCCGCCCTGGTTTGCATGACGGAAAGCACCACGTAAACTCAAATTTTTGTTAGCATTTAAGCATTTTTTACGATATATTTATGATAAAAACCTGTTTATAAAAGTAATTAAAATAAATTATTTGTAAACCTTCTCAAATAGAAATCGGTGTTATGAAAAAATACTGAAATAATTCGGAAATAGGCGATTTTATTATTTAAAGAGCTCAATATATAAAATATTAATAGAATGACATTTTTGCAACCTTTGTAAGAAGACAGTAAATATACTGTTATTACGGTAAATATAACTTTTTTATGAACACGCATCGTGCTAGTCCTTATCCGCCGAGGTCTCCCTGGTATATCTTTGATTCTCGAAAGATATAAATTATTTTATTCACGATTCCGAATTTCTTCGATCGCACTTTGACCCAAATGTGTATCAACTTGCGTTTCCGATAAATTTTTGAGTTGTCACAAACTGGGTGAAGAAAAATAGAGGAATACAAGACGTTCAAGGGAACAGTTGCTCCGCGCTACAATTCACCCACGCTGTACCTTTAGGAGCGGGGGTGATGTAGACGGAGGAACAAAATAACCCTTTTTAAGTGGGTATCCCCTGAAGTTTCCAACCTCTGACTCGGATCACAAGGAGGAGGAGCGCACGCGCCTTTGAGTTCGCGTGGATTGTGCAACGGAGCCCTTAATCTGAGCGTGATGAGTAGCCAGGGTGGCGGCCCCTCCACCAACGCCCTAAAGGCACAAAACGCCGGGCCTGAGGAGGTGGGGGTGGTGGTGTAGGCAAGGCGTTGCCCTCGAGATTTTGAATGCCTACGGCGGAAAAAGGCGGTGCCATTTCTCGCGAAAAATCTCCCTCTTCCTCCTTCATCTCTCTCTCTCTCCCCCCCCCCCCGGCCGCTCTCCTACCGGCCTCGGGACGAGCGCGTGGGCGTGGCTGGAGGAGAGTGAGACTCTCCTCAGTTTCAGACGCCCTTTTCAAGGGAGAGAGGGGTCTTTGAGAACTCGCTCCTTTCGGGCGCCTGAAACATTTCGCCCGACTTTGTTCTCTTGTGCCTCCTCGGTTCTTTTGTTCTCCGAGGCGTCCGGGGCCTCCATCGCCTTTCACCCGCTTTTCCCTCTCACCCTCTGACGGGGTCGCGATGGTGAAGGGTCATATTAAATGTAAATAATACACATATTCTTCGCGCTATGACACGTAGCTTCTAAATAAAAAGAGAGTAATCAACCTGGAGGTTGGCTTTAAAATTAAGAAAAGGTTTAAACTCACACTAAGATCCAACGTGTGTGAGATTTACACTTCAGCGTTCGGGGCCCAGTTGTCATGCAGCCCAGTCGTGCAGCTTTCATGGAAGATTTGGTCATCATGTGCCAGAATAATAGCCAGGTTTCAGTTAGCATGTGGTCTCAAAAGTCACTAGGAATCAAACGCGAGCCCTCAGTTCGTAAACTGACTCCGGGGCATGGAATATTATTTTTTAATCCCAGTATGCAATCATGAAAGATAATTATTCCCTCGCGATGGTAGTCAGATTGGTATAGCAATTTGCTACCCATGAATATCTCGAAACTCTGGCTTCGTCCTTGGAAATTTACACTCAAATATTCAACGGGTGGGATTTTTTCGGTTACTCGAACTTCGTGGGAAACCAAATGAGGACACAGCGTATGGAATATACATTCCTTTACACTCGATCGGTGTTAATTTCACAAGCTGTTAGGCTTAATTATGGTTGAATTCTGTGCGTTACCTTGCAATAACTTTGTGTCGTTTCTTTTTAATTTACCCAAAGTACGTAATTGCTCTTTTTCTTCTTCTGGTAAGATTGCACTATACTTTTTCCAATCCTTTTTTATACTAATTTAGAATTCGATATTTCGTGTATGTAATTCAATAGTGCCTACATATATGCCATAAAATTGGTTTTCACTCAGAATGTGTGCTTTTTTTAATCGGTATCCTCGCAAAATATTTTTTCAAAATGTTAGATACAATAAACTTCTGTCCACGTATTCTAATGCTAAAGATTATGATCCATGTATGCCCTCACCAAATTTTTTACTACATGCGTCGTTTCAAATCTGTTTTGACATCATTCAGCGTTCTTTCTTAAATAATTTATAGCTGATGAAGTTGGAAAATTTTGCCAAGACGGTAAATAAATAATATGAGTAGTACCATCGATGGCATATTTCAGACTACGTACAAGTTGTACTTGTATTGAAAAAGGAGGCGATTTCAGGGTGAGAAATCAATAAAAATAGTCTGCCCTAAGGACACATGCGTGGAATTCTTTTCGGTTCGCCCTGTTTATGAACGTACCTTTAAAAAAGTAATCACAACCGTTCGAACTGCTTAAAGACAAAAATTATCTTAGTTTTTTCTAAATATCCTGTCATTTTAAAACTTTCCCGCGCTGGTAAAGCGCTGTTACACTCACTGAGGCTGTGGACCGTGACTATTTCTCCAAACGAAGGTGATATTGCGATAGGTAAAACAAAACCTATCTTTCAAACTTTTCATTAATTTGTTGATCCCTAATCTCAACTCGAAACCTTCCTTGGATATTTTTAAAAGCGTTATTTTCTTTATCGTTTTAATATCCCTACTCACTTCGTCATAAAATAGGTGAATTTAGCCACAAATTCAATGATTGATATCAAAAAGCGTTTCATGTCTACTGCTATTGATATATTTCATGCTTCGGGGGCTTTATTTAAGATTTTATTAAGGTCATATTACTCCAAAATCGCCTTTCCATGACGGACTTGAAGGCATTTGAACATCATTGCAAACATCAGCCTCAGTCTTAGGCTACGTTTCCTTTAAAGGGCAATTCTAAGGCATCTGTCAAAACAAGTGAACTGCATGCACTAGCGCCACCGTGCACAGCAGTACTCGGGAAAAAGTTCAAAATGAAGATCGAAAAGCGTCGAGAGAGCTCGGGCTCCTTTTATTTATCTTCACGAAGCCTTTGGGTCCCCGCGTAAATGGAGAAGGCTCACCCAGAGTTGCGTGGCCTCGTGATAAAACGGTTTTTAAGCCTCCCTCGTAGTTTTCTCACAAGCACGCTCCAGAAGCGTTGATCTGCACCTGGAGGGCCGACTCCAGAGAAGGGACAACTTGTTTGAATTAAGAGTAGGCTACCTTTGTCGTTGATTTTAATGTCTGGCTAAAGTTTCAGGTCCTGCCGTAAACTCCCTCTTTCTCTTTGTCTCTTTCATGGAATTGTACAGGCCGAGACTGAAAGCATCATTGCAAGAGATTACTTCGTGCGGTTTTCTCACAGGTACTAGTGCATTTCCTTTTTGTAAGCAGCAAATGTTTGGAGAATGCCCTCTCTTCTGACACTTCTTAGTGTTTCACGGAAGTCCACTTCCTGCGTAGAACCTTTTTCTCATCCTGCTTTTAGCAGGATGAGTAAAAGGCGGCTCGGGTTAAAATAGGAGCACCTTTACATACAGATTGGGTGCTTAATGGTATTTTTCCCTGTCATTCCACCTTTGATTTTTACGAAACTTCCAGTTGAGAGCTTAAAAAGTGTAGTATGCAAGTGGCACAAACGTTTTTCTGGATTTGAGAAGACGAAATCGGTTGGGAAACTGAATCAATGCTGAGGGTAATAATTGGAATAATGGTGATCTCGTCTCTATCTTGCTTCCTCATTTTGGAAATGATATCTCTTCTTGCAATTAATGCCTGCCACAAAATACGTCCGTGTCGCGTTTTGAGTCCGTGACCTTCGGGTAAGCCGGCGCGGGCATTCTCCACACGGTCGCAAGTGGGTTGAGGAAAATGGATAGAGATGTCCTCCGATATGAGTGGTGTCAAAGACTTGGATTCGTTTTGAAATTTCTGACTTCAAGTCTCCATTTGGATAATTTAAAAAACATCTCTAGCTTCGTGCGTCCCAAAATCTCACATCTATGTTCGAAGAATATATTATTTTGAGGAGAAAATCAAGACTATATGGGAAATCGATAGATATATGTGAATTGCGGTAGAATTTTTCAAAAGCAACATAGATTACAACATCAAAGGTTGCGACTGACGAAAATCGAGATTTTAGCCAGAGAACACGTGTCTCAAACATGAAAACTTTGCTGTAATAAAAGCCTTCATTTAAAATTACATCCATTTATTTTACGATACGTGGCCGGATACTGAAGTAAAAATGTGTATTATGGATACAATTGTGGTATATGCATTCATCGTCATCAGTATTTCAATCCTAGGATTGATTTACTGCAGCTCCTACTTTCATTAGAATGCAAGGCAAGGCTGCATATTCTAGGGAGAATAATGTGGCGGTTACCCATTGCCTTTCACATCGCAGTACTACGTTTCGATTTACCACTATTGTAATTTCTCTGTTAATTTTTGGTTGCCTAGTTTCGAAAAACCATTGACAAACTTTTCTAAGCTGAAAAATGTTCACCGGTTACCGTATTCGAACTAGCGACCCAGCGGCCCACAGGCAGACACGCTACCTCTGGTCTACCTCCGCCGTATATACACTATGGATACAATATTTACACTGAATATTAATGCAATATAATAGTGGTTCTTCGTATGAAATTTCTCCAGACATGATTTTGACTAGATTTACCTGTACAATCAGGTGTTTCATTTAATCTTAAAAGTATTTAGGGTTAATACAATTCCATAGGAAATGAATCGATTATAAAAGTAACTCTATGATTCTTGAAGGGAAATTAGGCAAAAAAATAATAATTTAACTATTTAGACGATTGAAAACTACTTTGGTTTTTCTTACAAGTCACAAGGGACGGTATATTAGATTGAAATTTATTTTTTCCATCCACTCTACGAAAATACGAGGGTCATCCGGAAAGTAGTACCCGTTCGTGCCGCATGAAGTGCTGACGACGCGAGTAGCCGCTGGACGAGGTCAGATAGCTTCAGTGGCTTGTCTGCCTTCTCTGAGCCAAGTTGCGTGACGCTAGCATTGCCTGTGTTGTTTCTGTGATTGTTTACAATGTTTAAAAAAATTGAGAACGCCGCCAGTTGTGAAGTGAGGGCAGTGATTAAATTCCTCAATGCAAGAAACGTTCGCCCATGTGATATTCATCGCCAATTAAAGGAGGTGTATGGAGACAATGTAATGGACGAGTCGTCTGTTCGGCGGTGGTGTCGCAACTTCAACATGGGGAGGGGGAACACACGACGATGAGCGTTCGGGGAGACCGTCTGTCATTACAGACCAACTGGTGAGCTCAGTTGACGAATTCGTGAGGAACGATCGGCGCGTCACAATTGATGACATCTGTGAGCATTTTCCCAATGTTTCTCGAACAATTGTTCATGAAATTGTTAAACACCATCTGCATTATGCAAAAATTTGTGCAAGATGGGTCCCTCGCGTATCTCAATGAGCTGGCGGCGAAGGACTATGCAGCAGGAATACAGAAACTTGTCACACGTTATGACAAATGCCTTAATTTGCTTGGAGATTATGTTGAGAAGTAGTTTAAAGTATCCTCTTTCAAATAAAATTTTTTATGTTTGTTAATATTTACTTTTGTGTCTTTAATTCACGGACGGGTACTACTTTCCGGATGACCCTCGTATGTACTGTCTCTAAAGACATACAGTAAAATATTAACAAATTGGAAATTGTTAAAAATATCAATGAATACTTAATATTAATTTATATTTTAAAGCATTCAAAACTTCGTACTAATTAATTTATTCTTTGTAAAAAATCCAAATGGATAAATTACAACTGAATTGAAATACCTGTCAAAAGGAAGTGAAGAAGATTTAATAAAACTTGTTCATTCTATGCTTCGACATTCAAGTTCGTTAAATATGTGCTATAATAAGTAAAGATTGGCTATTTTTTTAAAGCAAACGCCGATAGCCAATACTCTTTTTTTTTCAAGGTACAATTTTTTAAATTCTCTGAAGTACCATTTTCTTATTTATTTGATGCATCTACGTGTCCTCCAACAGAGGCGTACGATATTATTTGTCGATTCGTCGGGCATTATTAAAATTTCTTCGAACTAGTAATACTGTGGTCAGAGGATTTATTTTTCTATCGGTTCATAAATGAAAACCATAAACGAAAATATACGTGCAAATTCGTCCGTGAAATTAAATTGGAACTCTGATCGCCGAGGAAAATGTAATTTTGAAACTCGAACCCAACTTGATAACAATTTTTTTGAAGTTTTCAAAATTATACGGCAAGAGTAGGCCTATTACAGAGTAGTATATTCGTGGAAATGCAAAACTGCGTAATATCGAAAGCATTGCCGTTTAAA
The DNA here is from genome assembly GCF_022747635.1 of Hetaerina americana. Taxonomy (NCBI): domain Eukaryota; kingdom Metazoa; phylum Arthropoda; class Insecta; order Odonata; family Calopterygidae; genus Hetaerina; species Hetaerina americana. The sequence continues at coordinate 30,216,694 of NW_027287316.1, forward strand.
TAAAAGGTGAGATGAGTGGCCTCGTTTTATTTTTTCCTTTCCGGACCTTGTTACGATGGCCTTCATATGAAGTCTTTCGATGGAAAGGGAGCCTAGCTAGGAAGAACTGGGAGTCCTAGCGAAACGGAATGAGAGCCGTTGCTAGGAAGTTTAAGAGAGAGAGAAAGAGAGGAGGGGCGACTGGAAATGGGAAATCCACATAATGACAGTCAGCGTTAAATTTAATATAAATTTGATACCGGGCTCTTGCGACCTATCCGTTCGCGAGGGAGGGAATTAATGTAAAATGCGAGGACATCCGAGGAGAGTGGGGAGGACGAATGGGGACATCGAAGGGGGGAGGGGGGTGGCAAAGGCTTTTCAGTGACGAGATGGCCTTTCAAAAACAAATTTTCCGCACTTCTCCCACCCCTCATGCCCCCCTCCGCTCCACGCAGCCCCCCTGCCCCACGAGAAGAGTACCTATTTCTGTATTTTTCCAAGTTTAGTCATTCCCCGGAATCCATTAATCAGAGAGAGCAGTCATCTCCGCTCAGGCAATTCTCTTCCCTACTGAGGAGGGAACGGAGCATTATTGGCCGCTTAAGTTACGGAGCTGACGACATGAGAAAACGGTGCAATTTATCCCCATTAAAATATGTTTATTTATTTATTTTTTTGAAAAATTGTCCTGGATCTTTTGCATATTCCGTCGCATAAAAATTCACGTAATTTTTTTTTCATTTGCTCGCTGCAAATTGGAGTTGATATTTAGTTGAGGATTTTTTGGGCACGTAAACCTGCGCCCATTTCCTTTAAACGATTTTAAGTATTATTTAATATCTTCGGTTTTCAATTTGTCTTCCGGTATTGTACATTTTATTCCACCATGATGCAAAAGAATTAAGTCCCAGAGCTTAGTTCGAATGTTAACGAGGAAATTTTACCGGGTAAGTTATCTCAGGTACTACCAATGACGTTTTTTCATTCGTTATTACATGGTACACTAAATAAAACAAAATCAGTTAAAAAACATAAGAGTTGACTTTATTTGTCGAGGACGTGTAAAAATTGAGTGAATTCTCTTTTTAATTGGTTATCTATGCTTGATCAATGTCTGTCACATTGCATTGTGAGTATCCTTTGGTGTACAAGTATTTTTCTGGCTAAAAAAAAGCAACTTTGTGGTCAACTAATATCAGTGCAAGGCCAGTTTGATCGTGAAGAAAGCTATTGAGGGCGTGAGGCAAAAGAATGGGAAATGAAGAGGAAGGGATGTGAAACGAGATCGAGAACGCAATATCCGGAGGTATACATGGCGGATATATATTTGGCAATCTGACGGTGTTTTGTTTTTAGAGGGGAATGGGAACTCTTGCCTCACTGTCCGTCACATTACGTTCGGGTGCGTTTCCCCTGGTGAGTGGAGGAGAGATCAGAGGCAGCAGAAACCCTCGGGGGGAGCTGCGGACAGGATTTCTCATCTCCTTTTTCTCCCATTTTTCGCAAAGGATGTCTTCATCGATGAATCCGTGGTCGGATCTTCCGGTTGATGAAGCCCCAGGAATCAAAGCACTTCGTAATTAAAAATTGGTCGGAAAAGGATGGAATGCCTGCAGCTCATCCGTTATATTAATTACCCTCCGCTGAAACAGTCATTCCTCCATTGGTCTCTAAAATTTGTCATGTTTAACAATACATATGCCTTATTAAATGTTTTATTTAAGCATATACGTATCAAAAACAAACTTGGGTTTGTTTTTTAAGGTAAATAATCAATTAAAAAGTGCGTGATATGAGATTGTGAAAAAGTAAAATCAAATTTTCCAAATATTTCATTCTTTATCATGATGAACTGCGCAGTTTTCTTCTGTTACCAATCTTGGTATTCAATTGCAATATCTAAAGTTTAGGACAATTTTTTTCAATATGCATCCAAAGATTTATGTTGAAATAACTCATGCGTCCTAAAAGGTTCATTTCCTTTTCGCTAGAGTCGGGAAATATTGAATCACAATATTTTTATGCTAGTATGAAATTTTACAAAATACGAATTATATGAAATGTATGCTCCAAATTCTCAATCATCAAATTTAGCAAGAAAGATTTTTCTCAAAAAATTTAATTTAATCTGCAAAAAATACTTCACAATATCATCTAAAAAATAAAATAGTGTCTTAGCATTTCTATTTTAAATCGGGGGTAAAAATATGATTTTCCAGGTTTAAAAAAAATCATCATGCCCGCATGCTGCCTATCGTAACTAATTTTGCATAAAAAATGCCTCATTTTTTCCTTTTCCCTCGTTAACCTACCATTCCATCTTTTTTTCATATTTCTTCAATGTTCCAATATTTACTTAACGTTTAAGAGTCGGTATTAATCAAGCTTCCTGGTTAATTAATCAAGCTAATCCTAAGCACCTGTATAATGCTTTGCAAGTGAATTTAGAACTAGATGATTGCGTTTGACTGAGTTATTTCTAGCGCAATTTAATTATTAATTCTTATAGTGGTTATAAAGAGGAACGAGAGTAAGAATTAAGAAAGGGCAAGTAAATAGACCATATTAACGACTGCATGATTTCAGAGGAAAGAAAAAGGGTCTTATATTGGATGCACTAAGGCCAAATATGTAGAAAGAGTTTGGAGGATGGAGGAGGAGACCTTACCTAATCGGTCTGGCTAATGCCCTTATGCGCAGGACTTTACATAAGGACCAGTAACTATGGACCTTTTAAGGTGAAGTAAAAGTTCAAAGTTTGCCATATGCCTACATCTTATATATGCACCAGCTCTTGACGCAAGCTGTTCAGAAAAAATATCGCCATCTGGTTGTAAAATTAAATTTTAGGATGAAGTAGCGCTCCACGGCGCCCTAATAGATATGCATCATACGTTTGTGTGTACTAAAATAGCCATGATAGAACAAAGGCAAATAGGTTAGCTAATGTTATAAATTTTTAATGCATAAATTAAAAATCTAAACACTTAAATTTTACCATGACAATTTTGTGCAATGCGGAGGGAGCTGTGGAAACACTTGACATAGGAATAACTCCGAATACTCCGTATGCATTTATTGTATTTATTAAATCTGGCATCTCCTACATAGTTTATTGCTGTTTCTCACATTGACTAATAGAGATGTATGAAGCGACGTGAGAAATAAACTACACATCGCTTTAAATCGAGTGTTAAGTTTTTAATATTTGCTGATTCCTTTTTCAGTTTCAACGCCTACACAGCCATGTGATACAAAATTTAATAACTCTCTTGGTGGGAGCGCTAATGAGGGATTTTGGGGGCACAATATTTGAAATTCACGCTTTGGCATATTTTTTCATAGAAATCTCTTAGGAGGCTTGCAATTAATTTGCGATTTTAATGCTTTTATGCCTTAGAAGAAGAACATTTTAAGTCGCTGACGGCATCTCCGTCCCGACCCGAAGTCACTGCCGTGCTTTTACTTTAACCCAGATTTCCCACTCTCATATACTACACAAGGCGTCATCAAAACATTATGCAAAGCTGCAAGAATGAATCTGCTCCTATTGTCATGTAATAGATTTGCATCCAGCGGAAGCATCTTTTGGGAGCTCTGGAACTTCCTTTTCTTCAAGTCATGAACTTACTTTCCGCCACTGCCCTGTGATGTCTTTTAGCTGGCCTTTCGATGATAACAAAACAACCTCCACGCGTTAGTTAGAAACCAGAAATATTAATTTGTGCTCCAGACTCAATCATTAATATTAATCAAAGATGAACATAGTTATTTTTCACTCGTCACCCCTTTTATTCCCGTGTCTCCCTGTAGTATCTGATATGTAATCGCTGAGCTGAATTTGCTCCGATGACCTCGTTCACTGAAATTCAATGTACCTTTTAAAGAATAAAATGTTATGCTTTCGCTGAAGTGCTGGAAATTCTAGGGAAATTGATCATCTTAGCTCGGCTATCATTATTATGCAGAAAGGCCTCAAGCAGAAACTTAGAAATGTGATTTTACGTGGTTCTTTATAACTTGAATGACCAAGAATAGTTGCGAGATATCAATCATCGGTTAAATAAGCGGACGCATGCAATGTTGGTAACTTTCCATACTCCCATCGCACCCTCTGCTTGAAAACGGTCTCTCACTTATAAAACCAGACTCAAATAGGGGATGCTGGCAAATATTAGTGCTCGGAAGGTGAAAACATTCTTGTGGGTTATGACATTCCATCGATCAGAGACATGAGCCATTGAATAAGTAGTCCTAAATTAAAATGAAAGGCTTCAAAACCTGATTCCGGAAGTGGATGATGAAGGTAGAATGGCTAGATAGATTCAGAAAGAAGGAAGTCGACGAATGGGTGGAATAGTAATAATTTTAAATGGAGAAGATTCACAGCTAAGGTAATTTTTGTCATAAGGGTTAGGTAGGTAATAGGATAAATGCAGGATTTTCAGAGGATACAAGATGACTGAAGAGAAATACGACGTCGAAATCTGTCTGCTCTTAACAAATTATGCCAAAGGACCCACAGGGTATCGTCCCATCCGACGTGCGGTGTACTGTAGTTGTAGTTTTTTCTCCAGATCACCCAATTAGGGATCAAAATACCTCTTGAAAAATCCCGCCACCATTGGCATTCGAACCAATGCACTCGATGTTCGATTCCAGCACTCTAGACACCGCAGTGAAAGAGAAAACGCCGATATTAAGCAGAGAAAGATGAGTCAGATCATATGAACAGATCACAAAGAGCCAGATCACATGAACATCAGTCACTGTGACTTGTTTGAAGTGCGGTGGAAGGGTAGATCCCGGAGGGAGCCCAACGATTGAATACCTAGATTTAATAAAGATAGATAATTAGGAAATAGATAGGGGATAATGAGATACATCATATTAGTAGTAGTTTTAGGGTAGGCGACCGACAGCTAAGGTCATTTGCGCTTTTGAGATGGACTGGAGAGGATGGAGGGTGGAGAGAAACCTGGCGTCGGCATTGACCTACTCTTAACGAAAAGCGCCCAGGGATCCGCAGCTCAACGTTCCATCCGACTGACGGCGTGCTCACTGAAAGTGTTCTCCACAAAGCACCTCAAGTAGGGATCGGGATACCACTGAAAAATATCTTCCACCTTCAGGATTCGTACCCGGGCCCTCTGGATGGGGAACCAGCACGATAGTTACCGCATCATGCCTTAGGGTTTCATACACTTCTCCCAATCCCTCTTCCACTTTTCAAGACAATCAGCAAAGCCCTTTGTCGGAATGGTCATCAGCTCCCACGACTCATTCTCCTATATCACGTCAACCGACGGTTAGGAAGCTTGGACTTTTGTTTCAGGGCCACACCCATGACTCATCTCGGGTTATGATTTTATTTTAGAAAACCTAGGTAATCGCCTACGGTTTTGTGCAAATCTCCTGCAATGGCAATTCCAAAAAAGGACTTCGCCGGTTGTTTTGAAAAGTGGAAGAGACGCTGGAATAAGTGTGTGATACCCTAAGAGGAGTGCTTAGGCCTCATTGTTCTGGGTAGGCTATTTTTCTCAAAATATAGCATGGCTGGATCCTTTCCGGACAGACCTCGTACTATCGAAATCATCATCCAGTTCTAGGCAGAGGCAAACCATGCTTCGGCAGGTCATTTGGACATGAAGATATGAATCGATATCCAGCCCACGCCACCTTCTATGTATCCAGTTGATGACGGGGGGACAGAGGAGAGATACGGCGGGGAGTTGTTTGCATTGCCCGATTCCCATTAGCTTCACTCGAGTGCGTGTCTCTCACGTGACTGGTCCGGTCGACCCGTCTGGCCGCTTTGAACTCCTGATGGAGGAAAGAGGCATTTAACCGTAGTCCTCCAATTTTGAGGGCGAATAGAAGGGGGGGTGTATAGCTCATACTATTTAGCGCAGTGCAAGCCGTTTTTCGGAATCCCCGCCGCCCTCTCATTGGACGGGTGGAGATAGCAGGTGATCTGAGCACAGTGGAAGCTGATTAGCTAGTTCGGTGAATCTAATCCGTGTTCCTAGTGTTCTAAGGTTCAATGCCAACATGCGCACCGATGGTGATGATACCCCTATACATTTTGGTGTGCATCCAATTGAGAAACTCCCCAATGAACTTCCGAGGTTCATTTTGTTTCCGATTCCAACGTAAACGACCGAGACAAAATTCCAAAGGAAACTAGGCCACGTGTTTCTTTGGTGGGGTCTTAAGTCTAACTCCCGAGTAAGAGCGGGACTTTGTGGGTGTTTAAAGAGTTGACTTTGATTGAATTGTGCCCAGGCAGCGTAAGTAATGTGGGAATTTTGAAACAGTTTGTTCGACCAAATAAAATGCTGAGAAATCCCAATATGAATAATTATTTTAAATACTTAATTTTCACTGGGAGGAATAGCGAAGCGACTTCAAAGTTTAAGCGTCAGGAAATTCACTGTTCCGGAAGGACTGCCAGACAGAAGACTGAAGCTTACAAAAGCTATCTCACTTTGCCTAGAAAAGTCCGAGCAACATTTTGGCATCACGACGTTGTAAATCGCTCTAAATCGGCCAAAACACCAACCTCAGTGGCGTCGGGGCAACGTCTTCTTCTGATAATTCGGTGGTCGCGGGTACGATTCTCTTACGTGGTTTATTTTCTACCTAGGGGCTTGTATGTTTGCGAGTATTATTATATTTAAGTTTTGATCCGATGTAGAAGGTCAAAAGTTAGCTGTTTCCAGTTTACTAAATATTAATAAGTAATTTAGCTACCAATATTTGGTTTGAAATGAGTGCGATTTAAAGCAGTCCTATATTTGGATGTCCTAAATGTGGAGTTTGCTTAAACAGCATTGAACTTTGAGTATTAAATACTGAGTGTTAAAACTTGGAGTTCGTCAAAGGTATAAAATACCCTTAGTGTTTGAAGTTGGCCATAATCACGTGGCCTTTGGCGCATCGCATACGACTACGAATGCCTGTGCCATTGTATGCACGGTGTTTCGTCACGACATTTAGTTCCGTTTAAGCCCCCAAAATCTCTTACTATAAGACATCAATAGCTCAACTGGCTAAAGCACTCGGCCGGACATTTAGGGATCCGGGTTTGAACCCCAGTCTACATTTTACAATCTGAAATTGTTGCATTGCAATGCACACTTAGAGGATGACTCCGTTAAAAGTTATAGTCGCGGCGGTTTGGTTACCATAGGGAACCTTATCAAATGTCTTTTGTAAATCCAAAAAGATCGCATCCACTCTCGTAGCGCTCTCAGCCGATAATAGTAAGTTATGTGTAAATAATCCTAAATGGGATGTATGCGTGTGTGTGTGAACGCATGATGCATATTTTATCTGCAGTCTATGAAAAGCCTCTGAACTTATTACTCAATAAATTTATAATTTTGTCAAAGTTTCAAGTACTTGTATTTATTTATTTTGATTCTTTGCTCATTGTGCCGTAACCTGAAAAATTTCGGAGCATGCGAGATGGAAAGAGTAGCCTTCGTTTAAGTAATTTTGGGACTAAACCCTACGCTAAATTCTGTGGTTTCATCTGGATTAGCTTCAGTAAATACGTACTCGTGATTTTCTAAAGCCACCACCTAGGACTTATGTGCTAACTCTTTTAGGGTAGGCATCAGTATTTTCAAGTAAAGGAGCAATTTGTTTAAGGTTTTAATATTTTCATTTTGTTTTCCAATAATTTTGGTTCAACACATCTAGTTTTAAATACAGTAGTAAATATAGTTTGAGTGAAGGATATGACATAAATCTGGGCTATTAGGTCTTAACAAAACCACTGAACTTATTAAATATTATCTTTGAAATTACGCATTTTACAAATGTTTATCTCCCAGTTTTTCCTACGAGCCCACTAATTCAACTTTAAATTACTGTATTTCACTAACGTTTAATAAGAATATATTCAAATAATTATATGCTTTGCTTCTGAGAAATATTAAATAATAATTGAAAATAGGCCTGGATTGCTTGTTTTCATATTTTTTTACTATTAAAATGTATTTCTGTTAAAGAACACCATTTAATTCTGCTGAACATTCTAAAGATCTTTTCTATCATTTCAATGCCAATGGGTTGAAGCCCTTAACGAACATCAACTACGATATTCCAAAAATTTACGTGACTCTTTTTACAAAATGATCAAGTGTTATGCATTTTTAATCATTCTCTGTTCAATCTGTTGAAAAATCAGAGATAATTTGCCCCGAAGCATAGTAAAATATTTCCCCTCTCTTAATGCATCTTACACTCTGGTGTTGAATATAAATGCTTACACTCGTGTCCTTATCGAACCTTTAATTCAACCCTCCAGTTAACAGTGAATATTTTTTTTCTGAAGTCGTATCTACATCGGAAAAACTTCAGAAAAAAATGTGACGTTTGAACAGGGACTTGAGAGCGAATATATTTACTCGACCCGCCAAATTTCACGGCCCACCGAACGTGTGGTACGAAATGCAAAGAAGAGAGAACTCCCAGAAAATTCAGAATGACCGCAGAAATATCGGTTCGTTTGCACATCAAACAAGCAATTTATCACGGTCGCCCCCTCCCCCCCCCCTGCGGTCCAACGAAGTGGGCGGCGACAAGGAAAGAGGGTTTGATGCCTCGGACCACGACAGAAACAGCGACTATACGGGAAACCATATCCTTTCATCTTCAACCCCAGAAAGTCGCCCACGGGAGGTCGGTCGCGGCGAGGGAATTTTGACCCCTTGACAAAAGACAGCCGGTGGGGAGAGTATCACCACGAATGATGATGACCACGATGATGAATACGTAAACAGATGTCCGGGCGAAAACCTGTGTTGTCTTTCAGCACGCCCTCCGCTATGTAGCATTCTTGTAACCACAAGCTATGTCCGTATACTTTTCTGGCAGCAGTGCAGCACTGGTCGTTGTGGGTTTCTGATGGATCGAAACCAGGTCCTATAGTGCATTACTACGCCACCTTTGAAATATCACTCTAGCCAAAGAGATGTGACACTTCTCCGGAGTTTGTCAGACAGTTCTGTGATGGACTATTAATAAACGTTTCTTCAAATGCGTAAGTAATACAAAAATCTATTTTGAAACATAATTACCACGCAGTGTGCTCTTTGAATGATTGCTTACGTACCCAGTCTATAACGGCGCCTCTTGCGGTGACATTATGATTCAGTTTGCCATTGTGATGACAAATTTGACCGCGTTGTTCAAGTACTTATTTGAAAAGTGTCTTCGCATTGTATAACCGTGCAACTTCCTCAAATTTCATCTTGTTAGAATAAATTTTAAAAGACAGTATACTTTCACTTTTAACAATATAACAACATATACTTATTATATTCTTGGCTTAGCTAATTTTAAGCGTGATAGCCCAGAAGCCAACCATGAAAAATGGGTGTTTTTGATTTACTAGGAAGTGGAAAAATGAGACCTAATAGAGCGAAAAATAATAGAGCGCTTCGAATAAAAGCGGAAAGTAAATACCAGCGCACTACAACTGGAACGAGGAAAAGTTTGGAACTAGAAATTTATTTATGAATAATTTTTTCCGTTCATTCCTGTATTTTCTTTATGTCTGTTTAATTTTTAAATTTACTTTATGGAAATTGTAGCAAAGAAGAAAAATGAAAATAAAGTAAGCCAAAGAGTAGGTCTTGCACCATTTTTCATTCTATGTACATTCTCTGACGACATGCCTGGCGGATTTCTTGCTATTTTTAAGCGTTAATCACATACTAATACACTAAATCATCTAAGATCTCAGTAAATATTGTTGAGCATATAATTCGCGAATTCTGTCTTTCGCATTTTCGTGACCCACACCCAACATGATCAATTCGAAGTGTACTTACATATGTAGTGCTGTAAACTAGCGGTAGCCTGAATTATCCATTTTTCATGAAAATCTAGGAATGCTGGAAAATTTGGTCGGGATATATATATTGTTTTTTGAAACATTGAAATTAACCTTAGCAGAATTTCCCAACCTCTTTTGTTAGAAAGGTTATGGTAATTTGATAATGAATCACTCTAAAATATACAGAGGACTTGACTTAAAACTTAAGGATATATTGAGTTAAATCCGGGGAATATATAGACACGCTGATTATTATCCATGAAATAATAAAAAATTAAGAATGATAATTTAATATTTTAAATTTGGACGATAAAAAACAGAGAGTCCATCGGTAGAATTCTTTTCAGGTGAGATATCCTATTTGAAAATAAACTTAAGCGACCAGAAACAGTCTGTCTTCGAATATTCAGAGCTGGTTGCCTTTCCCTGTTAAAACGTTTCACAGGTTTGACATTGTAAAGCAGATGGACTATAGCCAGGAGATGATATTAAAATATCACATATAGTCACAGTATTTGTGGTGATAATTATAAGAACAGGGGAAATAATAGAAAAATAAAGTAGTACGTAGTATTTTATCATTTTCTATTCCTCTGATGGAGATTGAGTGTTTCCTATTTCTTTATGCTAAAAAATCGTTTCATGGCTGACCGAAACATTGCTTTTTGAAAAAGTTCGCAATTTCTCGACAAATCTCTCCTATTGTATCAGTGGTATAAATGAATTGAAAAAATAGTATTTAAAAATAGGCCCATGAATAGTTGATTTATAGAAGTGCTGATCCATAAAAGTGTTTTACAAATGCTAAGGTTTCCCTGTCAGATAATTATACTTACTATATATATTAGTCTTCCTCCTCTTCCCAGACTCCAAATTGGTATTTATGCTTCAGTTAATTTTGACTTAGATTTATTATTTTGGCGTCAAATGACAATCAATTTGCCGTTCCCAATTTGTTTAGGATATAACTCTTTTAGTGACTCCTCGAGACACACACCTCATATACCAACTAACCAAAACTTCATTGCTAACTCATCACACTGCCATCAAGGCATCGTTATCTGACTAATTGGTGTATTATCCAAGCTGAAGGAGTTCTAGTAATTATACACGCGTATTAATAAAAAAATTTCATTTGGTAGGGGCTTTCTAGAGTATCTTACCATCATGTGGAAATAAGTATATGAATCCCTATTGATTGCCACTAGACCCCGTGTCATGAAAATCATTTAAGCTTGCGTATTCTGTGTTGTGAGATGTTTACACACAATCGGTATCTTCAGAAGCGTCATCAACGTAATCTTAATTACCTATTGGGGGTTACAATTAGTGAACTACATGGATAAATTCACCTAAACAATGTGGTGCACAAATGAATTTCGTTAAAGATATCCAAATTGATCTTTTCACTTTTCATGTTCGTTAAGATCAAATCAATTCTATATTCTTGTTTTCTTGAATTTAATATACTTTAGTTTACATGTTGAACTTAATATGCTAGCATTTATACGCTCTTTTTCAGAAATATAGCTGAACGTTCGTTATATTGTGAGGGTACAAATACAGCCGTTTCTATTCCATTTTTCCAGGTCTTTTTTCTGGCCTTCTCAAACTATTTTCTTAGAATGCATGGGTTTATTACTTAGGGATGGTTCGCTTCATGTAATATCATGGGCATCCTAAATGCTGAACCATCCTAATTATTCCCAATAAGTTTTGAAAATATACATTTATTTTTTCATCTTACTTATTTAACAATATGGTGCGCTATACATTTCCCTTTATTTGATTACTAGCTGAATACCCGGCTTTGCACGGGTTAGGGAGAAACAATAATATAAATATACTACATAAATAAAAACATCAAATTATAAAGTACAATAATACACTACTTCATACAAATTTAAGAATCTTTTTTATTTAACACCTGTTTATAAACTACATTTTTTGTTTCATATCCAGGAGAAAGAATATATAAATTTTTAGGCGAACCTACTCTGGAGCAAGCAACATAAAGTTGCCCGTGGCCAAAACATGGCGATCTTAGATCAACACCACAAAATTTTAAAGAGTGTCCCTGTGATTTATCAATGGTAATTGAAAAAGCTAGCCGGACGGGAAACTGTAATCTTTTAAAGTTGAAGGGAAGATCAGTTGGGATTAGAGGTATCCGTGGAATAAAAATTATTTCACCTTTTCCTTTTCCAGTTAAAATGACTGCCTGGATTATATTTTTCATTAATTTTGTCACACACAATCGTGTCCCATTGCAGAGTTTTGGTGGATCTAAATTTCGCAATAAAATGATTGGAGATCCTACTTTAAGTATAAGGCGATGTTGTGGCAATCCAGCTGGATCAAGTGAATTTAGGAATTCCGTTGGATAATTGACGGCTTCGTCAGCATCCACTACGGTATCAACCGATTTATATTCAATCACGTCTCCTGGCAGCATGGCTAGTATCTCCTTGTTAATTTCATTAACATCATCGTTCTTAGGAGCAAGAATGGCTCTTTCTCGCAACCATTCTAAATTTTTATAATTTTGATTAACGTTAGGATAGACTGCTTGTATCATATCGCGGACAGTTTTCACCGATACACATAAATCTGATGACAATTTTATCATACCAGATGCTTCAATAACTAATCTATCTTCTCCAATCTCCAAAAGTTTATTTGCAAAATTTTGAGCATTCCCACCTCTTAAGAGGATTCGCATGTTTTGTTTAAGGCTAATTTCTTGGACATGATTCCATAGAACAGAATGTTTTAAACAGGCATAAATTTCATCGGCTGGAGTCGATTTTGGAATGACAGGCAGAGTTTGACGGGAGTCTCCACACAGGAGTACCAGAGCTCCTCCCATTAAACTGCAGTTTCCTCTAAGTGTTGCGTTGAGGGCCTCAAGAGATTTTTTATGAGCCATCGTACACTCATCCCATACTATCAATTTACATTCTATAAGAACTTGTGCCTGGCCGCTCGTTTTATTTATATGACATGTGGGATTTTCTTGTCGGGAAATATTAAGTGGCAACTTAAGGGCAGAGTGGGTTGTTCTTCCTCCTTCCATTAATGTCTCTGCTATATCTGAAGATGCAACGGCTAGAGCAATTTCTCCATGAACCCTGATTTCAGCGAGAACTAAATTAATTAAAAATGTTTTTCCCGTGCCACCAGCAGCATCAAGAAAAATGATACCTCCTTCTTGTTTATCTACTTGATCCATTATTGTTTCGTACGCGAATTTCTGATCTTCATTAAGAAGTGGCTTTTTATCCGCGATGTATGCTTCTAAGTCTAAGACATTGTAGCTAGTTTCACGTATATAATCTGGATAAAATACACCCTGTTGATCTTGTACAGGTGCAAAAAGACCGAGTTCCATTAAAGTCTTGTTAACCATGGTGATACACTTTTCCTCCAAAATAATCAAAGTTTTATTAAAAATGTCGGAGTTAAAAGTAATATCCAATGTAGGATTTTCACTTCGAACTTTAGCCAGTATATCCTCACTCATTGATTCTTTATATTTTTCCCATATTGTTTTTGGGTTAGATGGATTATAGGAGGTAATTATGATGGCAAACAAAATTCGGATTTGTCCTGGAAGAGAAATCAAACTGGCCTCTCGCAATGAGTCATCCCAGTGTTGATCTCCTTCTAGCAACCCTAAATTCTGGCAAGCTTCTCTGAACGTCTCACATATTTCTTCGTTTACCGTTCTTAATTCTGCAAATGAGCGAGGTCCTCTAATAGTATGTAGAAGCATTCTTAAAAAATAACATTCGGCGTTGTTAGGATGGACTGTGTAGACTCGGCCCAATGCGTCACATTAATAAATATTATTCTCAGGATCAAAGTTGCCCATTTTTCTTCTACAAAAGACTTTCCTTGATGTATTCCACGTATAATATCTCGGCAATACTGAATACAATAGTGTTCTTGCAAAAGTATCCTGCTGGCATAGTTGGAAAAATGCTGTTTCTATGACAGCAAAAAAGTAAACAAATTACATACATACAAACAAACACTCTCCTTTATATATATAGATGTTTTCCATATTCCCATTGTTAAGGTTGCTCAGTGTCATTTTTAGCTCATATTGGGTTGGGACTCTTGGTGTAAGTGAAAGAGCATAAAACATTTTGAAGTGGGGATAAAGCCCAGGAAAACTAAAAAAAAACATGGAAAACACAAGTGATTTCACTCTGGTGAAAAACTTAAGTAATTTCCAGGACGTTCTGCAAACATCTGTTTTTCATTTTAATCGGTATTTCAGGTAAGCTGGAGCGTTCCCATGTTGTTATTTTAAGTCTCTTATAGTCCGACAATTCTGTTCTAGGTGTCAAAGGACAACGATTCTACTGCGAAACCGTTTATTTTGTGTCTATTGTGCTTTTGATATACCTACGATTGATTATTTTGTTGCTATTTGGAATGAATTCGTAGTTTGCTTTACGATTCCACAGTTACCTAGACATTATTTCCATCTGCTTGTTTTTAGAAGGGATTTCTACTAATTAATGCAGGATTTAACACTCTTCAATCGATACTTTTCCTCTCTAAGACGATATTCTAGCCAGTTCATCGATTTGTAGGAAAAGGACAAAAAGCCCTATAACACGATCAAAAATATCTCGGAAAAACTTAACACACCAAGGTTTTTCTGACGGCTAGATTGCTAACTCTATGTTATCCAATAAGTAAGGTGAGTTTTTCGAGTCTCGGGCCCGACCAGGATCGGTTTAAGGTTAAAGGATTCTCTTGGGAGAGTCTCTTTAATTGATTCCTACTTGCAATTCACCCTGCCGTTAATTCTTTTCTCGTTGGCAAATTCCCTCTTACGGGCAACCGCTCCTTCTAAACTCCCCACGTACCGTTCTCCACACCCCATTTCCCGCCAATACTCTTCCCCCGCAGAGTGGGAGGATGGTCGTAATGGCCTGTGGGTTAGGAACGCCGGGATACGTTCTTGGGGAAAGTCTCAGGCGTCTGCCGCGGACGCGAAATGATTCAATGCATTTAGGATAACGAGGTTACCGGAGCGGAAGGAGATTGGAAAATATATCGCCAGGTGGCGACGCGCGCGCGAGGGACCGGGCGTCTTCGGGGAATGGAAGGAGTTGGGTGGAGGAAGGGCGTTGATTGGATGGGAGCGGATGAAAATGAATGCAAAATTGTGATCGGCGGAGTAGATTTCTCCTGGCCTGCATAACAGTAGCCTCCAATTTACTTTCCATAAATCCTAAAACCAAATTTTGGAGTCGTATACCACCCTGACCCATGATATTGCTAATTTCTTCTTTATATCTTTGTTCTTGTCTCGGTCATCGTTTTTCTCCTTTCCTCTGACGAAAATGATTCCATATTTCCCATAATAACTTGAATGAGCATATTATTCCTCCATTATGCTACCATACTCTGGTATTTTACATTGTCTTCGTATTCTTCGAGGATCTTTCTCCTCTTTTTGAGAAATATTTTCATCGCATTTCTCTCACAATGATCCAGCATGGCGTTTCGTAAATACTGCAAAGTATCCGATCCAACGAATCCTCTTACTTAGTTAATCCTCTACACCGGCATGTAGCAACAACATGTCAATATTATCGATTCGAATTGTTTTAATCAAACGCCGTGTGGTATAATATTTCTTCGATGGATAGAATATTTCCATTATTTCATTGTTTCGACTACACTGTGAAATGGGTCCATTTATGTCCTCGTTTAATCTGCCACTCGAGTCGACGTCAAAGTATCAAATTGATAGAGAATCCGTAATGTGTGTAGCTTCCACTGGGATGGTCCTTTTGCTATCTAGCTTGCTCTCGTGAATTCACTTATCTGTCCGACGACTTCATATCTCACTCTTAAATGACTTCCCCATCTTAAAAGTAAAAGAAATTTCTTTACCCTCTTAAACTCATTAATCAACAACTCCGTGACTTTTTTTATCACCCTCCATTTTGATGCGTGATTCCAAATAATTTCTAAGACGTAACGTAAGCAATGTTTCAGACAATTTTGAAGGCATGGGAATGTTAGCAAAAGCTGCATAAAAGTCAATAACAAATTCATTCACATTCGGTCGAGCGCAGCGAGCAAAAATTGCGGAATCCACTGATAAAAGCAATGAATAAAAATGTTATCTTTGTTTAGGTTTCCAAATAAAACTTCAATTTGAATTTTTCTTATTACCCTGGAAGGTAAAGTGTCTTATTCCTGCAGTCTACGAGTGCCTATCCTTTACCTTTAATTTGCCGAATTCCTTTTAATTGTTAGGGATGTCATGTCTAAAAAATATTGTTATCCCTAGAAATTTGCTTGAAAAGTACTTCAATCTTTATTTACTTAATACACTCAAACAAGTATTTTAGAAATAATTAAGAAAAAGAACTGAAAAAAATAATTAAGGGAATTAATATAATTTTGCGTAATGGGCATTAATAAAAAAGTCATTCTGCTTATTAAGGTTTATAACAAGTTAATAAATCAAGAAGGCAATAATCGTGATGACGTTATATATATATATATATATATATATATATATATATATATATATATATATATATATATATATATATCACCTCATCACGATTTATTGACAAATTTGTTGTAATGTTGGATGTCAGGTTGTGTTTTGTAAGAGAGACACAGGAATTGTCACGGTATCGTTTGGTATCTTGTGTCCATCTAATACCTATCTTAGCCGGTAGATTATTGATAATAATAATGAATTTTTGTGAAGTCTTCCCAAATTTTTCCCCTTGAATTTTCAAATTATATCGATATTCCTATTAAATTTTGTGTCAGCTTCCTATTGTTTGAAGATAATATGATATGGTATGATATTCCCTGACGTTACATCCCCTTTGATTGAGCAAATGGGAACGTTTTCCTTGAGGTGATTATATCGAGCAAATATATCTTCTTAAAGACTACAGTAAGGACTCGTTTGTGGTTATTAACATTATATTAAACCTTTTGAAGTGCTTTTGGTAGTATATTTTTACCAACGTGGCCATTAAACGAAGATTTACTACACGTATTTTACATCATTTTTTTATGTCTGATGAGAAAATGTTACCCCGTAATAATAACAGACGATCAAGTAAGACGCTGAATATTTAAGGAGTGCCTTGCTATGTTTTTAGACTATAACTTCTACTCTTTCTCTGTATACTATCAATCTAATCTATTTGATTGATGCAGACGAATAGACTGGCTATTCAACTTGGATTTCTTTTTAAGTCATCATTTTCCTGAGAAAGATATTATTCGTACATTTTAAAATCATCCCCTCATTAAGTTACTTAGTTTTGTTTGTCGGGCTTGAAAAACTAACCCAGTCAAATCGAAAAACATTCTTGTCGCCAGTGATCATCTTACGCTGAATTCATGCCACACCTTGAGGTTGGCGATTTTCTCGGAAGTCCATTCGATGAATAGATGGTTAGAATCGCCCTCAAATTCGTTCGAAACTCCCACAAATTACTGCTCCTCCCATATAAAGAGAGCGCATAAGGTATCGAGTTCGACTTAATAAGTGGAAAATAAATGTTTCTTCCTCGTGAACCGGAGAATTCTTCGAAAATAATACGTTCCTGACCGATATTACCTATCCTGTGTTATTTAAGTTTATCCTACATTATTATCTCCATTAAAGGAGGGAAATTAACGATCCAATACGCATTTTCCGTCTTGTCAAGCTATTTCTGACCAAGAGAAAATTAGTCATTTTGGCGCTGTTACGCAGTTATATTCGTTAGTAGTAAAAGACTCTAAAATAAATGTATGTTGATAAATAAAAAAAGATGTTTTGGTGTTATTTTACTCAATTCAGGACACTGAATAGGTAGAAAGAATCTGGTAACCTTTCAGGATGCTGTTTAATATAAATCTTAACAGTTATCGTCTGAATATACGAATACAAAGAGTGGGATGTAAAAATTTATTCCGGAAATGAGTTTTCAGGATATGTTAACAATACCTCACTTCCTTCCACCCTTAAATCCAAAGGGCCGGTTGAAAGCATATACAAAATTAAACAAATATACTAAAGCTTACGTTTGACGCAAAGGAAACCATTCAAGTCACCTAGTAAACCACATTAAATCCTTAGATGTCATAAAATAAGTAAGGCGATGAAACTATTAGGTATAAATAGTTATTTTTTAAATGCAAAAGCCTTGGGTTGATCAATTAAAATAATCAGATTTAGGAGTACCACCCTCGTCTTCTGCTTGCTAAAATGTGTTCCTACTAACTCAACGCAGTATATCTATGCTATCTTAGTTTCTTATGTTTATTATTCCTGGAAATTAGACATTTTCAAATTATTTCACTTGTTTCCATTAATACAAATGGACATATCGGTATTCTAAAAAAAACCCTCCAGGATATGATACGATTGATTGTTGCCTTAAGCAGCTTCAGGTAGAATCGAAAATGAGGAAACCATATTTTGCAAATGTATCACTAAGTACAAATTAATTGAATGTATGATTGTGAAAATTTCAGCTAGAGTTTTCATCAGGGGAAAAAGAACATTGTCTTCGTAAAGCACAAAATATATTAAGGGTTCGATTGGGATAGGAGTCAATTCCAAACTATTCATTACTTAAAAATACATGACTTTTTCTCCTTTTGTTTTTCGTACCATCAGAAGATTACAAAAAATGTCATAATCTGATCTTGCCTGGCCATGGCGACCATAAAAGCACGTTTTTTGAGGAGACTACCTTCCTAAAATCCATTGCGACAAGACCCTGCGATAATTGTGTGGTTACACGGTTCCGACCGTGGCAGTACGCGCAGAACCACTGGAGAAAGTTGTCATGAAAACTAATGAAGCATAAGGATTGGAATCAACTATCAAAAATAAATGTCGTGATCGACCCGTCTCTATCCACCAAGATTACAGGTGGGAGAGACTGAAGGAGATTTTTGAAATAGAGGGGGAGTATGGGGGGATCGCCTTTTGTGTACTACCTCGCGCAGAAAGGGGATTACCCTTCCGGTGGTCGTGTTCTGAGGTGGGCGATTTGATAAGGGCAGCGCGTGAGTGAATGGAGTCAGAATATAGCCAGTCTGAGGACCAGGTGACAGGTCGTTTGACAGACCATCCGAGTATCGAGCATGCGCAGTTCGGCCCGTAAATGATGGACGCTCAGAGTTTATGGAACCATATAATCTGTTTTTGATGTCTGTGGCTTGTTTTTTTGTTTCTGTATCAACGTCTTCCTATTGTCAGCTTTTCATTGATATGGGTATGGAGGATAATCTTACACTAAGAGGTATTATGGGTATTAAAGCCTATTAGTGGGAACATTAATCCCCCTAATTCAATTCTCACGCGGAGGAATGGTTCAAATCCCATGCTTAGTCGACGGAGTTGACTGTAGTGGCGAATTGAGGGAAATTATTTCCTCCAAAAATATGAAAATTGTATACTTCGCAAGAAGATGTTCGTCCACATTTCGTTTACGCATCACAACAACAGGGTAAAATTTCTTAACACAATATACTTAATACAGAGTGATCGAATTACCCCAGTTCGCTTCAATCGATATGCTTTCCTTTCCTTCTGAGATTTTTTCTCTATATCTTCACTTTGCGTAAGGTTTATATTTCATAAAATATTGCCGTTTTTATATTTAATTTCGTGAATAATCTTTTGGTGCACCCTGCTTATCAATTTTGCGTTTTTAGGGGCAATGCAATTAATCTGATTAGTTATAAATGATAAATATTATTTGAAAGTGTAACTTTTCACCTTAAAAACTATTTATGAATTAACATTTTGAAATAACCCACGCAAAATGATAATAATACGAGAATGGAGAAATAAGTATGTTCCCTTTGTAATGAAGTTAGGCACTAACTTCTTCTCCAGCGGGATTTATTCTTCTCCATATCACGATCTCCGGAACATTCTAGATTTTATTGAGATACCCTACAGCTGATTCCATTCCCTAAAGTGCTTTAAAATACAGAAAGAAAGCCGTGCCAGTTTAGTTCTGCGGGATTTTTTTCAAAGTTAAGGGTGTTATCACGCCGTTACGGTTAGGTGAGTAAATGAGATTGAAGAGGGAACTGTAGCCACTCCACGGAGTGTCTACTTTAATGGGCGCTGTCCCGAAATAAAAGTTTTCTTCGTATACTGCCGTGTGATAACTGCTGCGTCCAGGAAAATCATTTCTGTTGAAAAGATATTTCATTCGGTCCATGAAATTCCATCAGCGTACCCTGAACAGTGCAAGCTATCTACAGGTAGTACGTACGTCCTCCTGTATGCTCATTGAACAGATGGCTCTCAGACTATCACATCAAAACCTGAAATTCAAAAGTTTCCGACGTTTTCCCCTACCGAGGCCATGTTTCTCTCCATCAACAATACCGTATCCTATCTACAAAGATATCTGTACCAAATAATGTTGATTTCCCAATATATTTTGTGTTAAACATTTGTTTCTAATTTTAATATTATTTACTCTTAATTTTTACTAGCGCACATTTTCAAAATATTTAATATAACATTCGATTCATCAGTCTTAAAAAGAATCCTCTTTCAAGAAAATAGATAGGGGAGAGGAGGAAGAGAAGGGATTTTGAAATTATCTTTCTTATTGCACAAACGCCTTGCATTGTCTTAAGTTTGAGCAGATTAATATTTAGCCCTGAAATCTTACCAGACTCGTCACATATTAATTGGATTTGGAGTCAGAATTGAATTTGAGGAAGTTGCCTATCAGATACTTGAGGCAACCACACTTTTTTGTTGGCCTACCTTAAGCTCGTTTTCTTTTTCAACAAGGCGCAGCTTCATGCTTACTGTATTGACGAGTTCACCGTGAAATCCGTTTTAGTTCTATTTCCGCAAGAGCAACGTAATTTTTATATCTTAAGATGTATACCGTTGAACCTAATATGTTCCTATTATGCTCAAGTTCTCCGCACGTGAATTCGCTGACCCTTTATTTTTATTTATGCTATTCCAGCATAAAATCTGTTTGAATAAAAAATAAATTCCAGCATAGTCTGTGCGAGGTGAGATGGAAAGATAGCGGGGATTACTGGAGTGATAAGTATAGAATAATATACAGCGGTGGGGACGAGAGCCAACGAGGGGTTGCCATAGTGTTAAATGAAGAGGTAGGAAGAAGCATAGTCAACATAGAGCAGGTAACGGATAGAATACTACTAGTGGAGATAAAAGCAGAACCGACGAACTTAGTTATTATTCAGGTATACATGCCACCGAGCAACCATAAGGAAGAAGAGGTCGATAGGATATACGATCAGTTAGAGGACATGATCGCGTGTGTTCCTGCAGGGAAACATTTAATAGTGATGGGGGATTGGAATGCGACGGTAGGCGAAGGAAGAGATGGAGATGAGGTGGGGGACTACGGTTTAGGCACGAGGAATGACCGCGGGGAGAAAGCAGTTGAGTTCTGCAGGAGACAGGGGTTAGTCATCACCAACACTTGGTTTAGACACCACAAAAGACGCAGGTATACATGGAAAATGCCAGGTGACTCAGGAAGATATCAGCTAGATTATATCCTGGTTAGACACAGGTTTAGGAACAGTGTGATAAATTCCCACAGCTTCCCGGGAGCGGATGCGGACTCTGACCACAATTTAGTTGTTATGAAATGTAGCATACGTTTCAAAAAGATAAGGCAGGGGCGGCGAGTTAGAAAATGGAATGTAGAAGCATTAAATGGGTTGAAAAGGAAGGAATACAAACAGGCGGTAGAGAAAATCATGGAGGATGGTAAAGGGCTTAGTACTATCGAAGAAAAATGTGAAATGATCAAGAAAGGGTTGTCTAAAGCCGCAAAAGACACTATTGGAACCGTTAACGCTAAAAGGACTAGGAAACCATGGATCACGGATGAGATGATTACAAAGATGGATGAGCGGCGAAAATGGAAGAATATAAATACAGAATTAGGCAAAATGAAGTACAAAGAATTGAACAATAAATTGAGGCGGGCAACAAATAAAGCAAAAGAAGCACAGTGCGAGGATATGGAAAGTCTGCAGAGGAAGGATGAAATCGGTGCGCTGTACAGCAAAGTTAAATCGTTATTGGGAAGTAAGAAAGGAAGAGCTATGCTAACAGTTAGAGATAAGGCGGGTAAGGTAATAGTTGACGCAGGAAAGATCCAAGAGAGATGGAAGGAGTATATAGAAGAACTGTATAGTAAAGAACTCAGACCAACAAAGTTAGACATTGAAAAAGAAAATGACGTAGAGGAAGACAGCTTAGGTCCAGGCATACTAGACAATGAGATAGAAACGGTATTAAGGGAGATGAAACTAAATAAGGCCGTGGGGGTAGATAACATTCCCGTGGAACTTTTAAAATGCTTAGGAAAATGTGGGAGGAAGAGGCTATATGGGCTGATCCGTAGTATTTATGAGGAAGGAATCTGGCCGGCAGACTTTGTGAGATCAGTTTTCGTTTCTATTCCGAAAAAGGTAAAGGCCACGTCATGTGAGGACTATAGGACAATTAGTTTGATATCCCACGCAGCTAAATTTGTTCTCAGGATCATAAACAAAAGGATAGAGAGTAGGGTAAATGATTACTTAGGGGATGATCAGTTTGGGTTTAGGAAGGGGAGAGGTACGTGTGATGCCATTGCAGTAATGAGATTATTAATCGAGAGGAATATAGAACACAACCAGGAGGTATTTGCCTGTTTCGTAGATTTCGAAAAAGCGTTTGATAGAGTGAATTGGGAAAAACTAATGAGTATATTGCAGAAAATAGGAATAGATTGGAGGGAAAGGAGGCTAATCCGCAACCTGTACATGTCTCAGACTGCTCAGGTGCGGGTAGGAAACGGGTAGTCAGGATGGGCAGTGTTAGGAAGGGGTGTAAGGCAGGGTTGCCCATTATCACCGTTGCTGTTCAACCTGTATGCAGAGGAAATGATTAAAGCGGCATGGGAAGAACTCGAGGTAGGAATGAAAGTGGGCGGGGAATTCGTAAAATCAGTTAGGTTTGCTGATGACCAAGCTTTAGTTTGTCAGTCAGCCGAGGGGTTGCAAGCATCGCTGAGTGAATTTGAAATTCAGTGCGACAGGTATGGGATGAGAATCAATATTAATAAAACAAAGGTTATGCGATTTTCTAGAAAGAAAAAGGCTAAGCTTAACATTATAATAGGAGGGCAAAAACTAGAGCAGGTAGAGCAGTTTACGTATCTCGGTAGTGTTAGGACCAACACGGTCAAAGTAGTAGGGACGTAAGGAGAAGAATTGCGCTAGGCAAAGAGGCTTTCACAAGGAGGAGGGAGTTGATGACGGGGACTTTGAGTAAGGATGTTAAGAAAAGACTCGTAAAAACTTTGATATGGAGCGTAGCTATGTACTGTGCGGAAACGTGGTCATTGAAGCAGGAGGATAGACGTAGATTGGAGGCTTTTGAAATGTGGGTGTGGAGAAGAATGGAGAAGGTGAAATGGACAGAGAAGAAAACAAATGAGGAAGTACTTGGTATGGTGGGTGAAGGGAGGGGTTTGTTGGGAGAAATCCTATGGAGGCAGGAAAAGTGGATGAAGGGGGTGTTGACCGGCAGTGGGATGTTGAAGACTGTGATAGAAGGTAGAATGTTGGGCAAAAGAGGAAAGGGAAGGAACAGGATAGGGATGTTGGACGGGATGAAGGGAGGAAGAAAGTACTCAGAGATGAAGAGGGACCTGATATAGTGAAGGATGATGAATTTTGTGTTTTGTTAGGAGTAATAAAATATTTGTTTGGTAGTTGTGTCCATCCAAAAACCTACCTTAACCGGTAGATTACCTTAAAAAAATAGTCTGTTTGAAAAAAAAATTTTAAGCCCATCTCTGCGTACTCATAAACTGCTATGTGCATCTTTATCTTGGAATACTCTGTTTCCATAAATGAGAGAATTAATGCTGTGCACATTGGAATAACACATTCGGTCCAATCACATGAACGTTCACATCGGATTCCTTAAAAAATTAGTACAAAAAATCGTGATGATTCAAAATCAAAATTCCCCCAAATGTGCTCAATCAAATACCAAGAGAAAAATGAGTCATTCAATCACTCCGCCAAATAAATTCACTCTGACAAAAGTCGTTGAATAAAATACTATACAATAAAAAGTGACCAACACTTTCAACATTACGTAAGTATTTAGTTTGTGAATAAACAATTACTGCCTCAAATTCCAATTTACTGGCTGTTCCCAAGGTGTGTTTCATAAGTCGCTAAGGTGAAGAGACCACTTAGCTAGCCTATGATTAGCGAGGTGAAATCCCGAATATTTTCATTATATGGTATCTCAGTCTTACAATATATCTTCTAGACTCAAGTGACTCCTATCGAAGGTTTATCAATAATTGAGTGAATGTTTCTCATTCCTTATGGTGACTTGTTCGATGTTCATGTTTTTACCGAATGGTATTGCGATTACTGGAACGTATGATGAATTTTTCATCACTCTAGGTGCGAATGTAATATAATTTAAATCCTTTTATATTTTATATTATTTTATTTTACGGCATTAGGTACACATCTGCGTAAATGAGAGAACGAATTGATTGAAGTTGATTTAATCACATCCTGGTTTTACGGAGACTGAACAATTGATTTCTCAACAGGGATTCGCTCGGGGGGTAGGGTAGAAGAGGGTTGTGAGAGTGGTAACCAAATCTGCTCAGAGTCTAACCCTCTCCGTTCAAAAAAAATAAGATCTTTCGAATTTATATTTCATATATCAAATGTGTGTGCGTATATGTATAAATATATACATACACACATATTTTCGCACACAAATACATATATATGTGTATATACACGCACAGGGTTTCATTTTCCGGATATTGGAGATCCAATATGAGAATTCAATGGAGAGATCGTGTTAAGTCAGACGATGATGAACCTCACGCATCGCCTAAGACGACCGAATTTCTCATCCCAAAAACCACCGTATTTTCGAATTCTGAACATGAGCATGCCGAATTTTCTCTCGAATAACTGCCGAGGGAGTTGCAAGGTGATCCTAGATCAGATCATTCATCGACTGATCTTGATGGCTTCAGGGCCATGTCTTCGGTAAATTTGTAGGGGTTTTAGTGTTCAGTACTGGAATCCGGAAGAAATGGCTTTATTACAGTATTTTTTCGTTCTACGTTTAGGAGGTTAAAGAGCAAGGTTAATGTAGAAGACTGTAGGGCTAAGTAAATGTCATATTTGTGAAAACTGAAAAGGGAGAGGGAGGAACATGATCTAGAAACCTCAAACCGCTATTGGCACGAACTGGACAAACACAAAAACATTTAGATGGATCATATTATCCCTCCTTTCATTAAAAAAATACCAGTCCCACACGTAAGTTCTCTCCCAGTTCAGTTATCAGAATTTAAAACAGTTGCGGATATGATTTTGTATCCCACTTGAGAAACTGCACAAGTATCCAAGCCTCTTATTACGAGGCTATGCTTCGCCGACTCGTATCAGTCAGATGATGATGGAT
This sequence comes from Hetaerina americana, assembly GCF_022747635.1. Taxonomy (NCBI): domain Eukaryota; kingdom Metazoa; phylum Arthropoda; class Insecta; order Odonata; family Calopterygidae; genus Hetaerina; species Hetaerina americana. The sequence continues at coordinate 30,242,055 of NW_027287316.1, forward strand.
AAGTTAACCGAACTCACTTATCCACCACTAATTCAAGTTCAAGGTGATGTTCTGAATTCTCAAAAACTTCAACTGCATCAAAAATCAAGATATCCATGGGTGGAAATAAATCTTCCTTTTACGTAGTCTCTCACCACCCCTTTCTCATCAAAGGTCGTGTACTAATTGCCCATTTCCTAACCTTTGACGAGGATTTGCTGTGTTGATGTAAATGGGCCCTGCTTTTTCGAAGGTGTTTGGAGCCCCTGGATCACCTCCTTTGGGTTAGTCGGCGGGGTATTTTATGCAGGAGCTGAAAGTAGCTTTACTCTTAAAGAGTTGCTTTCTCTAAAGAATGGTAAGAGTCCCACGGTCCAGCTTCGCATTCCTCTCACACCCCGGAGTGCCCGCGGTGAAGGTTTGTGCATGCGGATTTATCCTGCCGCACCCGCTCGCTTTACCCTTCCGTGAGAATTCTGAGCTCGAGCGGCTGGCGGGCGGTCTCAAGCGGGGTCCGAGAACGGGGGAGGGGTGGGGAAGGGTCGAATGGATTATGCAGGCGCAATTCCACCCTTTTGTTTCACCTCCCTCGCACCGGCTTAAAGGCAGGGCCCCTCCTCAGGGATAGCGGCCCTCTCCGCCTTTCTCTCTTTGTGTAGTGGGAGAAGTGTTATCGCTAGTGGTGAGGGGGGGGGGGCGCACGTTCGCGAGGCGCCTGTCTAACGCCCCTTTGGCCCCACTCTCAATCCTTAACTCGTCGGCACGGTGCTTCGTGATAATTACCGTCACTCAAAAAGTTGTTCATTCGCGGCAGGGGTGGTAGTGAGATCGCCGCGGGTAATCTGGAGGCATGCGAGGGAGGAGGGCCGGTTCACTGCGTTGACGTAGCCACCTTCTCCGCTGGAGGTCACCACGCATTAGCCTCGTCTCGGTCGCTAAGGCTGTCATTGTCGGTCGCTCGTAAAGGGCCAAATGCATGGTTCTCACAAAGGTTTCAGGCCTTCTCATAAGGATAAGTTTTGATAGCGCGTCATCAAACGTAAGACACCTAGTATTTTCCAGCCTCCACAGGTTTAGATGGTATCTTGCATTGGGCAGTCGCAGTCGCCGAGTTTATCCAAATATGGGGTGGGGGTAATCTGCAAATGAAAGATATATTAATGACACATTTCTATTTAAATCGGGGTAATTTATATTTTTATCTTAAAAATGAAATTTAGAAAATAAAACGAAATGAAAACATTTTTTTTAGTTGAAAGGGTAAATAGAATCTTTCACAAACGTGTATTGTGCTGTAATACAAGTACTTAAATATTGTCTTGTCGTTGTATTTTACCCCATAATAATTTCTTTTCTCATTTTTATTTTTCCTTAGGACGACATTAAGTGATACGTTCAGGCTGTACGAGATTAGATGGAAAGGTGGTGGAAATTAATGGGGTGGCATTTCTTATTGTTTTGTAAAAATTCTTAAGATACCAACTGCTTCTCTGGCATTTTCCGTTCATTACATCGCTTTTTATTTGTTAATTACCCCTCAGTCCTTTCGCCAAATGATAGTTACAGAGCAATATATAGCGGAGGAAGAAGAGTTGATGTGACGTAGCCATAATACTGGTTAGGAAACTAGCAAGGAGAGCAGTGAACGTGGAACAAGTTTGTGACAAAATCTAAATGGTGGTGATGAAATCAAATCCGACCAGTCTAGTGGTGATACAGGAATTCATGCGACAATCTATCATGAGGGGAAGGAAGTAAACATATTACACGAGCATATAAACTACATTGCTTGTTTCTAGAAGACAATACTTGATAAAAATTATGCGAATGTGGTGAAAGAGGAAATTAGATATGGTATTAAGGTAGGACAATTAGGTTTACGAAATCGAAATGAAAGTGTTCATAAAAGGTAGATCTTGCAGGAGACATGGCTTATGCAAAGCTAACACATGATTTGTAGGTTTTATCTACTCCAATAGATTCAGGTAAACGTAGAAAATGTCGCTAGATAAAATCAGTTAGTTTCTTTGTTACAGAAAAAGCTTTTACAAAGCATACGGAGTTGTTGATAAGGATCTTTAGTAAGGAAGATAAGGAATGGTAACTGAAAAATTTAATATAATGCGTAGTTTTTTTGCGGCGCGGAAACTTAGTCGTTGAGGCTAGAGGATAGATTTTTTAGATGTGGACGCGGAGATGAATATATAAGTATAATAAGCAGAGAAGAAAAGAAACTCGAGGAAGAAAGGAGCAAAGTCTGGGTGAAGAAAGAAATATCCTTGTGTTTTAAGCTGAAATAGATTGTCTTGAAACAAGATAGTGATTCCAGAGTGAATTACTTCCATGGGCTGCTTTCTTAATATAGATGAGACTGTTGGTATTTTCGCGTATTATTTCATAATTTCTTCATTGTACATACAACAATTTATCTGGTAACAAAGTCATTGAAAAATTTTTTAAGACCTTCAATCACTGTAAAAACTACCCTCAGTCTCCAAAGTACTTATTTTTGCATCAATCACCTAAATTTATCTCTCATATCGTTACACTTTCTCAAAGCATGTGTGAAACAGCTTCAGACTCAGCGATTTAGTTGAATTGGACCGCCGAATTTCCTCCTCCAAATTTTGCATTGATAAGTAATAGTTACGCTAAATTACTTATCCAAATTGCTTTGCGGTATTTGTCTTCTCTTGTGCCAATTACTTTGTATTGAATATTTCTTCTCTTTTTTCTAAAATTTTTGATTGACTTTTGACAAATGACATGGTGTGACAATAGCCGTAATTTTAAGAAATTTCCACGTATAATGATCAAGATATCCCTTTAAATTCGGGTCTTTTAAAGCGAATAAACTAATCAAATCGCTCGGAATTTTTGAAAATGTTGTTTAGTTTATTGACTTGCATTTTCGCCTTTATAGGAGGCTCCAAACTTGTCTCGTGCTTGAACGTTACGCTGAACGTACAATCACACCTTAAGAAACGACAACCACATGATTTGGAAATCAATAAATCACGAGAGACAAGGCTGAATCTACGCAAAGCATCTCAGCTGAATCGCTGCGTAAGAGCAATGACTAAATATAATCCTGGCAGGTTATTCAATTAATGAAACAAAAATCACTCTACATGTGATTGTATTGATTCAATTTAAATTTTTTCAGGTCAATCAAGCTTTGAGAATTTTAATAGCATTCCGATCTCATCTGAAGATAGATGAATTTAATTTAGGAAAAAGTGGTCGAAAATCAATAAAAGCGGTAAAGGATTATACTATTTTTTTAAACATTTTTCCACCCTTTCTCCAAATTTTGATTAACCTCTCAAAGAAGTCCCCATTGAATGCAATGCATGTGTCCCACCTTTTCACAATCTTATAACAAATGTTGGAATCCAATATTTCATTGGCCATTCAAAATTGTTTCATCTACCTTCACCAATCTTTCTGATTATTTGTAGCGCTTTTCACAGTATTTTATTACATTGAAGAACGGAAAATATTTCATGGGGCTTGAGCCGGACCATAGGGGAGGTGAGAAACAAACTTCAAGTTGATTTTCCCGGGTTATTCTTTGGAGAACTTGGGATGTGTGGCCATGAATTTTCGTGGTGTGGCATCCAGCCTGTGGCTTTCAAATATTACCTTTTAACATTGATGTGACCTTGCTTAGATTTCAGCTTAACTAAGATATCCTCCCTGTACATGTGTGTGTAGGTGTGTTCTGATGCTGATAACCCATTCCCTGAATTTTGAACAAATGATATGGTCATAACTTTTACAAACGTTTTCCCAACTCTGGCGTTTTTTGGTGTTGGTACTGTCATATCTTTCCACGTAGATCTTTGCTGGCTGGATTGAAAAGATGCAGCCAGCAGAAGGTTTCACTTGAAGTGCTAACCTTTGAAGGGAATTCCATATCTTCCATTGACATCAACTTCAACTTTCAACCAAACCCGCGTGTGGACGTTCTGTTGTCTCGGATGAGCAATCTCCGAAAACGTTTCCACATATACACGCCTCATGTGCAACATTACTGTAACCGACATGTGAGTAGTACCTTATGTAAGTATCAGTATTTCTGATTGTGTTTTTAACGTTCTTCATTGATTCTCTCGCAATGGTAGGTGAGGTGTTAATCTTTACTTCCGTCGGAGTAGAGCTTCGGGTCCGCCTTCCATTTCAATTAATTGTCTCCCTTTCAACACTTAAAACCATCTTCTTGCTCTATTTTAGGTCTGAAAAGATTCTACATTAGTCTTCTACAGCATTATGGTCTAGCAATTTTCTCAGGTGAAAGTAGAATTTCAATGAAGAGGATTGCTCGTTACGTGTGACTTCGATTGTTGCTGTAAAAGAACTGCACATTATATATACAATGGTAGAACGTAATTAATTGCAGATAGCATCAGTATGGAAAAAAATTGCACATATCTAGGATATTACTGTTGCACCGGAGGTCCCATAAAAAATAGGTACGGTGATAAATGTAACCCAACCTAGCGCTTAATATTTTCATTTGTTCAATCGTAATTCGTTCACTTGCAATTTTTCTCTGATATTAAAAGAAGAATTATAAAATTCAATGACACTGTAATATAGCAAATTATAGACGAAATAGAATAATGTGAAAATTTTGTTTGAGTAAAGAAGGCTATTCATATTAATATATATATAATATATATATATATATATTAATATATATATAATATATATTTTATTATTACTAAAAATACACATGTGCTGATAGACATTGTCAGGTGGCACACAAGTCCCAAATAATTGCAAAAGATAATACATAAAACTAGACTTCAAAACACAAATATCTTTAACAAAACAAGTGAATCCCCATCCCATTTACAACCATTTATCAGCAAGAAAAAAAAAGATAAATTAAAAAAAAATTAAGCTATTACATATAATACCATACACCACACATCAATCAAATTATTACATATATGCCTTATATCTATTCTTAAAAGAATACACTCTGTTAGGAAAGGGCTCGAATATTTTTGCAGGTAAAGTGTTCCACTCAACAATTGTTCTATTTAGAAAAGAAAATTTTTTTTTATTTGTTCTCTGTGCCCGGCATTTTATCTTAAATTTGTGATCATTTCTGCCTATAAAATTTGGGTTCCCCGCCTCTTTCCTGAGATCTGCCCAAGCTTTCTCCCCCTTCAAAATTCGGAACATTCCACAAAGTCTGCTTACTTTTCTTCTAGATTCTAGAGGTTCCCAGCCCAGCGTTTCTAGCTTGTCAGACACAATCTCCATCCTCCCATGCTTCCCCAGTACATATCGGGCAGCTTTTCTTTGCACCTTTTCCAGTTTTTTAATATGACCTTCTTCATGAGGGTCCCATACAAGAGAAGCGTACTCTAAAATTGGCCTTACTAGGGTCTGATAAGCCTTCTCCTTGGTTGCTCTAACGCTCCCTTTGAGGTTTCTCATTACCCAATGAAGAGTTTTGAAAGCTTTCTTATAGATGCACTCCACATTTAGCCCCCACCCTAAGTCCTTAGTTAAATATACACCTATAATATATATATATATATATATATATATATATATATATATATATATATATATATATATATATATATATATATATACATTCAAACACGAAATCCCGCCAAACGGCGAATAAATACTCATATATACAGAAACAGATATAAGGAAAAGGAATAGGAACACATATAAAGGACGAACACAATAGAGGTGGGGAAGGCGGAATCGAACGGATCACAAGAGTAAAAATATTTCCTCAACCGGGACTCGAACACCGGATCTTTCCACTTGCCGGGCGGATGCTCTTAACCACTTGAGCTATCGAGGATAGTCAATTTACCCTGAGATCCGTGGGTCTAATATGTCGCCAAGCGCCCCGATTCTTTCAGCCAAGAGATGGCGTCAGGGGGCAGTTTCACCCACCAAAGGAGAAATAGACAATACACAAGGAAAGGAAAGGACAGTGGGTTAGAATTCATACAACATCATACAGGAAAGGAACAGTGCGTTTCGTGGCACGCATAGCCAGAAGAAAGAGATGAGCCACATTGGCCAAATACACATTCAAACACGAAATCCCGCCAAACGGCGAATAAATACTCATATATACAGAAACAGATATAAGGAAAAGGGATAGGAACACATATAAAGGACGAACACAATAGAGGTGGGGAAGGCGGAATCGAACGGATCACAAGAGTAAAAAAATTTCCTCAACCGGGACTCGAACACCGGATCTTTCCACTTGCCGGGCGGATGCTCTTAACCACTTGAGCTATCGAGGATAGTCAATTTACCCTGAGATCCGTGGGTCTAATATGTCGCCAAGCGCCCCGATTCTTTCAGCCAAGAGATGGCGTCAGGGGGCAGTTTCACCCACCAAAGGAGAAATAGACAATACACAAGGAAAGGAAAGGACAGTGGGTTAGAATTCATACAACATCATACAGGAAAGGAACAGTGCGTTTCGTGGCACGCATAGCCAGAAGAAAGAGATGAGCCACATTGGCCAAATACACATTCAAACACGAAATCCCGCCAAACGGCGAATAAATACTCATATATACAGAAACAGATATAAGGAAAAGGGATAGGAACACATATAAAGGACGAACACAATAGAGGTGGGGAAGGCGGAATCGAACGGATCACAAGAGTAAAAATATTTCCTCAACCGGGACTCGAACACCGGATCTTTCCACTTGCCGGGCGGATGCTCTTAACCACTTGAGCTATCGAGGATAGTCAATTTACCCTGAGATCCGTGGGTCTAATATGTCGCCAAGCGCCCCGATTCTTTCAGCCAAGAGATGGCGTCAGGGGGCAGTTTCACCCACCAAAGGAGAAATAGACAATACACAAGGAAAGGAAAGGACAGTGGGTTAGAATTCATACAACATCATACAGGAAAGGAACAGTGCGTTTCGTGGCACGCATAGCCAGAAGAAAGAGATGAGCCACATTGGCCAAATACACATTCAAACACGAAATCCCGCCAAACGGCGAATAAATACTCATATATACAGAAACAGATATAAGGAAAAGGGGTAGGAACACATATAAAGGACGAACACAATAGAGGTGGGGAAGGCGGAATCGAACGGATCACAAGAGTAAAAATATTTCCTCAACCGGGACTCGAACACCGGATCTTTCAACTTGCCGGGCGGATGCTCTTAACCACTTGAGCTATCGAGGATAGTCAATTTACCCTGAGATCCGTGGGTCTAATATGTCGCCAAGCGCCCCGATTCTTTCAGCCAAGAGATGGCGTCAGGGGGCAGTTTCACCCACCAAAGGAGAAATAGACAATACACAAGGAAAGGAAAGGACAGTGGGTTAGAATTCATACAACATCATACAGGAAAGGAACAGTGCGTTTCGTGGCACGCATAGCCAGAAGAAAGAGATGAGCCACATTGGCCAAATACACATTCAAACACGAAATCCCGCCAAACGGCGAATAAATACTCATATATACAGAAACAGATATAAGGAAAAGGGATAGGAACACATATAAAGGACGAACACAATAGAGGTGGGGAAGGCGGAATCGAACGGATCACAAGAGTAAAAATATTTCCTCAACCGGGACTCGAACACCGGATCTTTCCACTTGCCGGGCGGATGCTCTTAACCACTTGAGCTATCGAGGATAGTCAATTTACCCTGAGATCCGTGGGTCTAATATGTCGCCAAGCGCCCCGATTCTTTCAGCCAAGAGATGGCGTCAGGGGGCAGTTTCACCCACCAAAGGAGAAATAGACAATACACAAGGAAAGGAAAGGACAGTGGGTTAGAATTCATACAACATCATACAGGAAAGGAACAGTGCGTTTCGTGGCACGCATAGCCAGAAGAAAGAGATGAGCCACATTGGCCAAATACACATTCAAACACGAAATCCCGCCAAACGGCGAATAAATACTCATATATACAGAAACAGATATAAGGAAAAGGGGTAGGAACACATATAAAGGACGAACACAATAGAGGTGGGGAAGGCGGAATCGAACGGATCACAAGAGTAAAAATATTTCCTCAACCGGGACTCGAACACCGGATCTTTCCACTTGCCGGGCGGATGCTCTTAACCACTTGAGCTATCGAGGATAGTCAATTTACCCTGAGATCCGTGGGTCTAATATGTCGCCAAGCGCCCCGATTCTTTCAGCCAAGAGATGGCGTCAGGGGGCAGTTTCACCCACCAAAGGAGAAATAGACAATACACAAGGAAAGGAAAGGACAGTGGGTTAGAATTCATACAACATCATACAGGAAAGGAACAGTGCGTTTCGTGGCACGCATAGCTCGATAGCTCAAGTGGTTAAGAGCATCCGCCCGGCAAGTGGAAAGATCCGGTGTTCGAGTCCCGGTTGAGGAAATATTTTTACTCTTGTGATCCGTTCGATTCCGCCTTCCCCACCTCTATTGTGTTCGTCCTTTATATGTGTTCCTATCCCTTTTCCTTATATCTGTTTCTGTATATATGAGTATTTATTCGCCGTTTGGCGGGATTTCGTGTTTGAATGTGTATTTGGCCAATGTGGCTCATCTCTTTCTTCTGGCTATGCGTGCCACGAAACGCACTGTTCCTTTCCTGTATGATGTTGTATGAATTCTAACCCACTGTCCTTTCCTTTCCTTGTGTATTGTCTATTTCTCCTTTGGTGGGTGAAACTGCCCCCTGACGCCATCTCTTGGCTGAAAGAATCGGGGCGCTTGGCGACATATTAGACCCACGGATCTCAGGGTAAATTGACTATCCTCGATAGCTCAAGTGGTTAAGAGCATCCGCCCGGCAAGTGGAAAGATCCGGTGTTCGAGTCCCGGTTGAGGAAATTTTTTTACTCTTGTGATCCGTTCGATTCCGCCTTCCCCACCTCTATTGTGTTCGTCCTTTATATGTGTTCCTATCCCTTTTCCTTATATCTGTTTCTGTATATATGAGTATTTATTCGCCGTTTGGCGGGATTTCGTGTTTGAATGTGTATTTGGCCAATGTGGCTCATCTCTTTCTTCTGGCTATGCGTGCCACGAAACGCACTGTTCCTTTCCTGTATGATGTTGTATGAATTCTAACCCACTGTCCTTTCCTTTCCTTGTGTATTGTCTATTTCTCCTTTGGTGGGTGAAACTGCCCCCTGACGCCATCTCTTGGCTGAAAGAATCGGGGCGCTTGGCGACATATTAGACCCACGGATCTCAGGGTAAATTGACTATCCTCGATAGCTCAAGTGGTTAAGAGCATCCGCCCGGCAAGTGGAAAGATCCGGTGTTCGAGTCCCGGTTGAGGAAATATTTTTACTCTTGTGATCCGTTCGATTCCGCCTTCCCCACCTCTATTGTGTTCGTCCTTTATATGTGTTCCTATCCCTTTTCCTTATATCTGTTTCTGTATATATGAGTATATATATATATATATATATATATATATATATATGAATTCGTGTGCTTGCCTGGGAATCGAACCTGGGCCGTCTGGTTGGTATTCGAACGCTCTACCCCTGTACGATACTGTTTCTACCTTGTACTAATATAGGGTTCGTCCGTAAAATAAGTGTACTGAGCTCAGGAAAAAAAATTTATTACACTTTTACATATCTTAAGCTAATATTCCTCAAAATAGGACCCTTGTGAGTCGATACACTTGTTCCAGCGGCGTTCCCATTCCTGGAACGCTCCCCCGAAGGCATCATCGGGAACCTCTCGAAGACACGTTGTCACGGCCTCTTTGACGGCGTCCAAAGTCCCGTATCGCGTTCCTTTCAAACTCCTCTTTATCTTCGGGAACAGAAAGAAGTCCGGTGGTGCCAAGTCCGGGCTGTAGGGCGGGTGCGGCAGCGTTGCCACGCCGTGCTTGGCCAAGAAGTCCGACACGACAAGCGCGGTGTTAGACGGCGCATTGTCGTGATGCAGCCACCAGATATTTATGATCGCTGGCCGGACGCGGGCGACTCGTTTTCGAAGCCTGTCGAGCACTTGGACGTAAAATGCAGCATTTACAGTTTGTCGTTCAGGTACAAATTCGTAGTGGACGACTCCCCTTTTGTCAAAAAAGACAATGAGCATCGCCTTGATCCGAGATTTGCTCATGCGAGCTTTCTTTTGACGGGGTGATGATGGGGTGTGCCACTCCGCACTTTGTCTCTTCGACTCCGGGTCGTACTCAAAGATCCACGTCTCGTCACCCGAAACAATGTTCTCTAAAAAATGTGGATCATTTTTGCAGTGATCCGCAAGTTGTGTCGCGATTTCCAAACGATTGAGTCTTTGATCATCACTGAGCACTTTCGGCACCAACTTTGCACAAATTTTTCGCATCTGTAATTGCTCCCTAATAATCTCGTGCACTATTGTTTTTGGCACATTACACTGCTCTGCTATCATCCGAACACTAAGACGACGATTAGAGTTCAGTACATCGCGAACTTTTCGCACATTTTCGTCGGTGAGTGTCGTTGATGGGCGTCCAGGCCGTGGTTCGTCGTCGACCTCTTCTCTGCCCTCAACGAACATCTTGTGCCACCGAAAGATAATGTTTCTGGACATGGCTGACTCCCCCGTAAGCCTGGTTAATCATACCGACAGTTTCGGTAGACGATTTTCCAAGCTTTACCGCAAATTTGATGGAATAACGCTGCTCCAAAAACTTCGGTATCGCGTTCCGTGACGTGGGTCGAGCGTGGAGGTTCGCGTTAACAGAGCTCCTCACTACACCACAGCTCAGAACCGACTGCCTTTTTCAGCGTCGCTTGCCAACATACCCCCCTCCAATCGCAGCCCGTCAGAGCTGTGCTGGGCGCGCCTGGAGCGGCGGGAAAAAATCAGTACACTTATTTTCCGGACTAACCCTGTATGTGTATACATATTTATATATATATATATATATATATATATATATATATATATATATATATACACACATACAACTAATTACCATATTGAAAGATTTTTTTGTACTTTACCATGAACAGAGCTCAGACTGAAGTATGTGGAGATTTACAAAACATCTTTTAATACGAATATCAAATATATCTACGATTGAATCCTAAAACCTTAGAGTATATAACTAATGACATTCGAACGGCGGGAGGTGGAAGTCACCCGGGAGGTTGGAAGGCGATGTACCATCGAGTTTCACCGAAACCAAAACATAGCATAATTACGAATGGCGCCATTTGAAATTGAGCCCTCCTACAGCAACGCAACGGGCTTATTAATCCTTGGCCAGAGGCTGTGGGCATGGAGTCTGATACTTTTTTCCTCGAGACTTCAGGATTCGGGTAAGCCGACCAAGTTGTGGTCGACGTCGACACTATGTGTCAAAAAGATCGATAAATCCCTCACTCACGCAAATGAAGTGACGGATAGAAGAGAGAGTGAAAGGAAACAGAAAACAAATTGTAATCCATCATTCCGAATGGGAATACCCTGGAAGCTCGAAAAACCAACTCGCAGTTTAATTTCTTTTTATATTGAGGTTGTATGAACGGGAAAGATGCAATCGTCTCCAAAGGATTGACATTATATTTCTTCCCTGGGTGGTGGAAAATAGGAACATACGCTTACGTGATTATGTGTAGCAAGGAACATCAAGATGGTGGTTCATGCCTCGGATACGGGTGACATTCATCTCGCTTGGATGCGTGGAATATCTTCAGGCGAATGAAGTTGTCTATCTCGTGAGTCGAGATTACCCACCGGACATTCCGGCTTGTTTACAATCATACATGCTGAAGCCGTGATAAAACGAGTAATGAAGATAGAAAATGACCGCTCACCCTCGACCTTGACCTTTCTTGTTCCTCACCCAAGGGGATTGTGAGAGTGCTGTGTGGGTGTAGAGGAACGCGAAATGTTTACTAAGCGTTTTCGCGACTTGCTCTTGAAACCATAAACCTGACCGTTTCTAATAGTGCCCTAGGCGGAGTAATTTCGCCGAGCGCTGCAGGCAATCGCAATGGGAAAGAAATGAAAAATTCTTCTCTTCGTTCGAAGGTCGTCGTCATTTTGGCCTCGTGATGTAATAAAACGCCGAAGGGAATCATGACCGTAGCCATCCACTGAATGCTTGCTATAATGTCTTTTTTTCGGCCGCCAACATGTACTTTCTCGATGATATTATATTAGAAATGCATAATTAACTCGATGAAAACATTTCAATGCATATCGACCATATGATAGCTCGCTTAATAGCTCAGTTTGATGGCTCAACAATTAATGATTAATCGAATCACAGTCATCCTGTTAGAAAGAACTATTAATCCAGATATTTATTAGACATATATTTTAGCCCTGTGGATGGTAATAACTATGCGAAATACAGTGTATCTTAGGTTGAGAAAGTAGTATATTTCATATCTTCTTAATTTTACTTTACTAAACATATTCATAAAAGTTGGGAAGGTGGATGCAGGTGATATCGAGGGGCAATAGAAAGGTGAAGGTTGAGAGGAGAGAGTTTTGGGCTGACGAGGTAGACGATTGAAAAGATTAGGAAATTTCGAAGGAAGGAAAAGTAATGTATGCGGAGCCAAAAATTGTGATATAAACTAAAATATGCGGTGTCTCGGTAGGTAATACCATGCTTAGTGGGACTAAGAAGTGTGCAGTGCAACTGATACTGATATTATTCTGATTTACACAATGCAAACAAGTGATTTCTTTGTAGAAAACGAAAGAAGAGAGGAGATGAAAAGACTAGTGCAATACATTTGTTTTTGTAGAGACATGACAAACTCGCGAGATAGTTCAAACATGCATATTTATTCGTGAATTTGTGACAAACTAGAGGTCCATTTGAGTTGACTACGGCATTATGGTCCTAAAAAACTGGTAATTTGGGCTCCATTTTTGATTAATACAGCTTCAAGTCCTTCTAGAATGTTGCGTGGTACAAGTATTATTGTACACACATTTAATAATTTTATGCAGGTAAGAAAAATTATCACTTCGGCTGAGAAGATTATAATGGAAATGGAAACATTTCAAGAAAAATATTTTGACTGAAAACAAGTTTTTTTAATATCAAACTTAAACGATATTAACTTTTGGTAACAATAAGTTCATTCTTTGCGAATATGAAACCGCGGAATATATTCTGATCACGATTTCTCCTGCAAATACTATTTCCGTTTTCCCTCAGAGAGTACAGTTTTCGTCCGTCCGCGGTTTTATCAAATGGATATATGTTTGGCGCCGTGGTTGGACTCAAAGGCGGAAGCTGATCCGCCAAATTAGTTCCAACAGGCGGCCGTCCCTCGTACTCTTCTCACCGGGGATCAGTCTGTGAAATGTCGCCGCCGTGGTTGTCACTAGCACAAAGGTATAAATAGATAACGATGCTCGCTCGAACCGTCTGCATCCAGCGATTGACAGATTATTCGATTGTCGGCGGGGACACCTCGCGAAAGAAAAGCACGCCTCTTCAGTGACGCAAAATAACTCCATACATGTATACCGGCAGCAGCAAGCAAGCGAGCTTTGTCGACCCACAGCTATTGATGCGAGGCGGTTTGCGTTATTTTATTCCGAGCTCGGGCAGAGGTGCTCTGGTGTTGTAAATCCCAAAGAGATACCAGGATTATGGCCTCGGAGCACGGGGTTACACACAGAGACGGTCCAACTCGATTTAGAGGCGGGTTGGATGTAGACGTGAATCCAGTAAACTCCACACCTTACCAATCAATGTCTGTCCTATGTAAGTACCATTTGTCTACAATACACACGCGGTCTTAAAGAGGAAACTATTTTCTAAATAAGAGATCAGTGATGACTCAATTTATTCTGAAAGACTAAGTAATATTTTTAATGCGGCGTACAATATGTTTGGATTCGAAACAGATTCGGTTCCTACATCACAATTAACAGTTAACATTGTTTTGACGATTGTATTTGTTGGAGAATGATGATGACGGAATGCACAAGTACACTGTGCAATGGTCAATCATAAAGATAAACCTTTCCTGAAGGTATCTTGAATAACATTAAATTACTGTAAGAGGTTATTACCGCTCATCTTTACATTATGTCATCAAACAAACTCCTTTTTTTAGTCGACCCCCTTTAGAGAATAACGTTATTATCATTTATCATTCAAAAAAATAAATTTTTGAACAGTAAACTAACTCATTTTATTGCATTTTAGCAAGTGGTTGACGTATGTCACAGAAACGGCAAGTGGTTGTGTGTCACAGAAACGGAATTTAAATGTTAATTAATTAAATATTAATTCATATCCTATGCTCTAGGTACAATTAGCGTAGCTTTATGCCAGCGTTAATGAATGTCAACTCATTTTGACCAGCCCAACCCAAACTCAATTTGATCCGACCCATTCCAACCCAACTCATCCAATCCCAAACTACAACCACTTCCACTTCATTTTAGTAAATTTTCCAATTGATACGGCAATAAATATAATGCATTGAAGTTGCTCCATACCACCCAAAAGCACATAATATTGAATATGCAGCTGGGTACTACAACTTTTACTGAAATTTAAACTGTTGATAGTTAGCCATATTTTTTACAAAACCCTTAATTTGGAGTTTAGTTTTGTAAATATTCTCCACAGTTGATGAGAAGAGAATGAAATGTTTTACTGGTATATGTTTCATGATAAAACTCTGTGAATAATGTGGTGGTTATGCACTGTACTATGACAATACATGACTAAATTTCCCGGTTGATGAGATGTTACAAGGACCTTTTATTCATTACTCATTAATAACCACATGTTCTCCATTGCATATATTCAAAGTACTGTTTTTCGCGTACACTCAAGACGGATAATACCAGTGTTGACCCAGTTTTCACGTGTTTGTTCTATAAAGGTAAATATGGTAAATTTGAATTTGATACTTTCACAAATTATATGAAATTTGACCTGTTATTTCATCTTCAATTCCGTGTGAGCCCAGTTGTGACTGGGAAGGATAATTTATCCTTTTAAATTACTTAAGAGAGATTGGTTAACGTTGCGTTTCCGGAGAACTTGACAAGCATCCGACATGTCAAGCGGAAATGTTCTTAGGATTCCTCATGCGTATTTGCTGGCTTCTCATCTATTTTCCTTTCCCTTCGTCAAACTCATTAGCGAAAAATTGCAACCTTGAGGGCAAAAATATTTCATCCGCTGATTAAAGAAATGAAACAGGCTTCTGGGATTGTGAAAAATGTCTCCGGTGGGATTATTCCTTTCTGACTTCTGGAAGGGTCAGCCCTATCACACCACCCTCATCCCACTAAATCGCTTCATCATCTCTACTCTCAATCTAACAAATTCATTCTTTCATTCATTTTTATCCACACCCCGTTTGCAAGTGTACTGTGCGTGTGGAGTGAAAGTACACTCTACATTTAACGATGTAAAAAACAAAATAAATGTCATAGAACAAAGGAGATGACCCTAACAGTTTGGTTCAATCTTTCTTTTGTATTATATCCATTTCTATCTAATCTCCCGGTCTAAATTTAAGAAATTAAAGAATCATTAGGAATATGTTTACTGAAAGATGTTTGCCTTAGTATGTGACATGATGGACGGCTGTGACAGAGGTCGCCTTACTTCACCCTTGTTTCACCCCTATTGTCTTCTCTGGGTATCCCTTACGTCTTCTTAACCTTTTTCTTGATCTCATTAATATTCTTTCTCAGTGTACACCTTTAATGTCAAGGACTTTTCTTTATTTTGCTCCTTCTCTGCTTTCACTACATCTCTCTCCCTCTCTTTCTATGTATACGTACATATATATGAGTGTGTGTGTATACATATGTATACATATACAAATATTATTATTATTAGGTAATTTACCAGTTAAGGTAGGTTTTTGGATGGGCAGCTACTAAATAAATATTTTTTGACACCTGGCAAAACACAAAATCCAGCATTCTACTCTACATCAGGTCCCTCTTCATCTCTGAGTACCTTCTTCCTCCCTTCACCCCGTCCAACATCCCTATCCTATTCCTTCCCTTTCCTCGTTTGCGCAATATTCTCCTCTCTATCACAGTCTTCAACATTCCAGTGCCGGTCAATACCCCCTTCATCCACTTTTCCTGCCTCCGTAGGATTTATCCCAACAAACCCCTGTCCTCGCCCACCATACTTCCTCATTTGTTTTCTTCTCTGTCCATTTCACCTTCTCCATTTTTCTCCACACCCACATTTCAAAAGCCTCCAATCTACGTCTATCCTCCTGCTTCAATGACCACGTTTCCGCGCTATACATAGCTGCGCTCCATATCAAAGTACCGAAATTGGGGATTTGGGGCATACCAATCATGGAAGAATTCTTGGATGAGACCTGGTGGTTATTGATTCTAATATTGAGGGGTATGGTACACAGTCCACTTTAAAAGGCAGGGCATAGTTGGCACTTCAGAAAGTAAACTTCATTGTTGGAAGTACTTGAGGAGTAGGGAATTGGTGGGAGAGAGTTAAAAAGCTGGTGGGAGAGGGATGGGGTTCTGGTTTTGAAAATAGGACACATTTTGTATCTAGGTTTGTTGCAGGGCATGGAAGTGATTTTGGGTCGGGGCGGGGATTTAAGGAATGGATCGGTTGATTTGAGAAGATCTGATAAGTTGGCGGGACGTTTGAAAGTAACAGAGGGACATTTAGGAAAAAGGTTGGCGGTAGAATTATGGTTTTTGAGGTTAGGGCAGAGGTCTTTCAGGGTCAATCGCAGAGATTCTAGGCCAGGAAAGTATCTGGTGCAAATTGGAAGAGGGTGGGGTTTCCGCGGTAGAGAAAGGTTTGGGAGTGAAAGCATGCCTTCAGATCCTTTTGTTAAGGAGGGATTCAGGATAACCTACTTGGAGGAGGGAATAGTGTAGATTTGAGAGGAAATTATCAAGGGAGTCGGCCTCAGTTCTGCCCTTCTCTTCCTTGAGGAAGGTGTCGTGGACCACCTAAATTCAAAACCTAGTGAGTTTATTTTCTTTTTTGTGTGTTTCAGTGTTTTGCCTTTGTCCATTGGCGCTAACTTCATACATATTATTATTCACGTCCGTGAGACTTTCACAAAAGTGTTGTACAAGATGTACCTCTATATATATATATATATATATATATATATATATATATATATATATATATATATATATATATATATATATATATATATATATATGCATACAGATGAAAATATATATATATATTTCATACATAGAGTACATTCAAATATATTTAAAAAAATATATTATTATGATTAGGTAATCTACCGGTTTAGGTAGGTTTTTTAATGGACACAACTACCAAATAAATATTTTGTGACTCCTAACAAAACACAATCCAGCAACCTAGTCTACATCACGTCCCTCTTCATCAATGAGTACTTCCTTCCTCCCTTCATCCCATCCAACATCCCTATCCTGTTCCTTCCCTTTCCTCGTTTGCCCAACATTCACCCTTCTATCACAGTCTTCGGCATCCCACTGCCGGTCAATACCCCCTTCATCCACTTTTCCTGCCTCCATAGCCACATTTCAAAAGCCTCCAATCTACGCCCATCCTCCTGCTTCAATGACCACGTTTCCGCGCCATAGCTACACTCTATATCAAAGTTTTTACGAGTCTTTTCTTAATATCCTTACTCAAAGTCCCTGTCATCAACTCCCTCCTCCTTGTTAAAGCCTCTTTGCATAGCGCAATTCCTCTCCTTACGTCCCTACTACTTCGATCGTGTTTATGCAAAACACTTCCGAGATACGTAAATCTACTTAACAGGCAAATACCTCCTGGTTGTGTTCTATATTCCTCTCGATTAGTGATATAATTACTGCAATGGCATCACGCGTACCTCTCTCCTTCCTAAACCCTAACTGATCATCCCCTAAGTAATGATTTACCATACTCTCTATCCTTTTGTTGATTATCCTTAGAACAAATTTAGCTGCGTGGGATATCAAACTTATTGTCCTGTAGTTCTCACATGATCTAGTCTCTACCTTTTTTCGAATAGGAACTAAAACTGATCTCACTAAGTCTTCCGGCCAGATTCCGTCCTCATAGATACTACGAATCAGCCCATATAACCTCTTCTTCCCACATTTTCCTAAACCTTTTAGTAGTTCCGCAGGAATATTATCCACCCCCACGGCCTTATCCAGTTTCATCTCCCTTAATGCCTTTTCTATCTCCAGTAATCCAGTAATTACTATATTATCAAAACGTAATAAGTGAGACCATATAACCCTGCATTAACAGTTGTTGTAAGAATTGTCGGGTGATCGCTTAATCATTCCCCATGGGTTAAATGGAAGAAGGGACCATTAGGTATCAATTTCGTCCAAATAAAGACCTCTATCTATCTATATATCTATCCATCATTGATGAGGTTAAAAAAGAAACTTTACTCTTCCACAATAAATATTTAAGAATCACGACAATGGTTTCGATGGTGGGCATCATAATCAGGTAACATACATAAAACTTTTTTACCTTATACAGTCCGGCTCCAAGAGGGGGTAAGGTAGGTGGAGTAAGGGAGAGGGGATACGATGAGTTAAAATCTCCTTATATTTTATGCATTAATATTCCAATAATTTGATCCAAATGTTTAGCTCCTGTTAAGTAACCTCCTTGGGAAGCTGGAACATGATGCCTCAATCCACACTCTGTGGGCTGTATTTGCCTTTGGGCAACATATATGCCTCCATTGGAGTACCACAAACTATAAATATACATATTTCATATGATATTTGTCTTTTATTAATGAAGTACGAATAGTGTTTTATCTTAATAGCATCCATTTTAGATTTTGATGCTGCATATTGATCGCATCAACGATATGATCTCTCTTTTATTAAATATCCCGCGACCTGATATACCGTCCCTGGAATATAAATTTGCTCAGTATAATTTGCTTAATAGATAAGCATAAATGTAGTAAGGTGGTGTAATTGCTGATTAAGTCAGTAAATGGATTTGTTTTATTTCTCTTAATACGCTTTGTATATCCTCATCGGATATATAGTTTTCCACCAAGACGTATGTGCGATGTATTAATAATAACACATATTAACTCCACAATGAGGAGGGCGATATTTGACCAACTTTCTCTTTGATGCCCAACAGATTTTGCAACCTGCATCTCCGTACTCGCCTACTGCAAAAAGAGGGCAAAGTACTTCGCCCGCAGCCAGCGAGGACTTCTGAATTGCCAATGCCGCCCCCGGGAGTTGAAAGGTCGGTGACCACTACGATAGAGTATGTGGATGTAAAATCCCCGACACCCATTTC
This sequence comes from Hetaerina americana, assembly GCF_022747635.1. NCBI lineage: Eukaryota > Metazoa > Arthropoda > Insecta > Odonata > Calopterygidae > Hetaerina > Hetaerina americana. The sequence continues at coordinate 30,261,295 of NW_027287316.1, forward strand.
CTCGCATGACCGTAGTTGAACCGAGTATAAAAAGGCCTGCTTTGAAGACCAATAAGTGCAGCCTAAACTCCTCATCCGATCTCCTCAAGATCCCTCTTCTCCCATGGCTTACCCTTACTCTCGAGGGCAGAGTGGCTTGCTGAAGCCACAATGCTTACCGATCGCTTCCACGCTGTGGAAATAAAAGTAGTAAACTCCTAGAACGAATTGCGAAATCAGACAGACGTAAGGAATATGCAAATGTATTTTGCATAGGTACCTGTATTTTCTAAAGAGGCAGTCATTCGTTATCCACTATTTCTGCAGGTCAAGGATTGTATTGGATTAACATCAACATCTCATCCATGGCTCGCATTTTGCCATCGGAGGCCTCCATTCCGCAAAATATTCTTCTTTGATTAATATTCTAATTTGCATTCTGCATTATTTTGTTCAAAAAAATATTCCGTAGTAGCATAAAATGTATTTTTAAGGTAGCTAAAGATTGAAGAAAAATATTGATTACTGCAATAGTGAATGTGCATTTTGATATAAATAATTTTTTCTATGGGAAGAAGTGCCAGTAGCCTTGGGTATCAAGTTGCCTTTTAGGAGAATTTTGTACCACCATAGAGAAAATTGGTGAACGCAATAAAAGCCTGTTAGGATGAAGATTTTCATGGCAAAGTTTAGTGGCAAATGTTTTCCTTAAATAATTATAATCGTATTAAACAATATCCAGTGATTTGATGTTTTATTTTGTGTCTTCAGTGTGTGAATGTCTAGCACTAAGAGGCCTTGAGAAATATTGGATGAGAGGTGCAGCACTGGGTAATTGGGAGATTTTAGTGGGCAATAGACTGAACGATATGCCCCTAACGAGAGTATATATGTACCACTATTTCCAGGAGGACTGCTAGGAAGTAATCTTGCAGGTCGTTGTCAGTGCGGTCGTACCATAATAATCATCTTCCCGACCGTCTCCACGTGGACGCGCTCACCTTTATCCCCCCCCTCCCCCGCTTTCCCTTCGCACGCCCCTGCCATTCTCGAAGCTACGCTTTCGGAAGTGGGACATTCTCCTTGAATGGAGACTTACTCGCTTTCCCCCAATCCCACAGAGGGGGTGGGTATTCCGACTAGGGGATGATGGTGACGATGCCAAGAGACGAGGATCTTCCCATCATTCCTTGCAGACTGATCACCGGGGTCTCTCTCTCGAGAGGAGAATACCACCCGTCATTTAGCGAGTCCAGCTGCGGCGTTCAATGTGGTTGTAAACGGAGAGGTTAAGGGGTCGTCGTTGTTTGAAGAGGAAGGGAGATTTAAAGGTTGGAGGCGTGCAAAAGGGAGGGGAAAAGGGATAAGAGCGAGTGGTTTTAACAGGGCACGGGGGCCAAAGGTGAGTGAAAAAGATACGGAGAGGAAGGGTCACGAGATCAAAGGGTAGGCCAAAGTCCGGTTCCTCATTCCCACTATTCAAATCTCGACCACTTTCGGTACTCGATACCCGCAAAGATGAGTCAGGGAGCGTAGGTAATTACTCTCACGGCTCCATTAAAGGTCTCTTCTGGGGTCAAGAGACGGACGACGTTCGGTGAGTCTATGCAGTAATCACGTCCGTGGATTCGGCTGTCGTCACCTCTGTTGGTATAACGAGGGAATTCACATCTTTCCCTTTGCTCTTGAGGGTGCAGGCATAATTTGGACCAAACGACTGTGTGACTGGTAGTTGACGTATTAAGGATGCCGCTGTGTTCACTCATCTCGTGGGTGTGATTCATTCCTCTGGTCACAAAACCTCAACCTTAGTGTGCCTTCAGCAGCGAATATATGTTCAACTCCTCCAGAGACAAACTATAATGTGCCATCCTAGTCTGAAACTGATAATGATCAATTCATTGTTAACGGAAGGGGTTTTGTACGACAATTGAAGAGATATTATGCTCGTAATCAGTTAGTAACGATACATTTACTTCATTTAAATTAAAAATTCCTATGACTGCGTTGTTTTTTCTAACACCCGAACGACTATTTCTAAAACTTATTCTGTAAAAGTATTTCTTTATTGCGTAGCGCAAAGGCTTATGAACCAAAAAATCATGGTAATCCATGATACATAGAATCTGAAGTTGAGATTATTTACCCCTTTTTCTCTATGGATATACAAGATATACAAGTTTCCTACGCATATTATGTAAATATTATCAGCCAGCATAAGAGCTCTGGAGAAATTGTGCTTATTGCGACGTAATTTACGTCATTTTTCAAAAGTTTTCCTAAATATGTATATTGCAAGAGAAAAAACTATGAATATTAAGCAAAAACGCTCGTTTAAATATTCTCGGAAAAATATTTGCATCCTGAGTTAATTTATTCATTGCATTATTTTGATAAGGTAAATGCACTTTAGTTATTTTCAGTTCATTTACTGGGCTATGATATCGGTATCCTGCGCAATATCTCAATCTTTGGGCCATTCTGACTCTCACTTAGACCATGAAGTGATGAGGCATCGTAATCAGTTTTCTGTTTGTGACTTCTCAGCAAATAGAATTAGGAGATCATCATAATTCATTTTTATTAACACCCAGGGTCTATCCCAAAAAATAAGTATAACAAATCTGGGACAAAATTCATTGAAGATCAGAGTACAAATTTCTAAATTTCTTCAAAATACGACAGATGAATGAATTAAGTTTTCTTACTTAAGGCACTGATAAAAAGTAGCCCAATCAAAATCGGCACATACCCCCGGAAGGCCTATGCCTGATTGTATCTTAACCGCGCATACAAGTGTATTGTCTGCATCGTCATCTCAACAGTTCACCATATGTCACTTTTTGTTTTAGACTATACATTGGTCTCATAAATTGCCTCTTAGGAAATTCCCTTCTTTTAATTCTTCTTTGATAATTCTAAAACACCAGTTGCTTCTTTCGGTGTGTCATTTTGCCATTGAAGGCATTTCATTGCGGTAGTTCCATTATGACTGAGTGTGAAAGCATGATAAAAGCCTGTAAAACAAGCAGTTTTAATCTTTGAAATTATAGAAATATTTGTTCGCAACTATCTAGACCACTCTTTGAATTAGTCTCAAATTAAGGATAGGATAAGTCATAATTCTCAAAAACTGAATTAAAATTCTGTTGAACGTTTCTGATCGTTATTTTCCTTTAAAGCTTAAATCTAAAAACACACAAATTTAAATTCAATAATTAGAATAATTTTCTCAGGCTGTCCTCAGTTTTTACCTTCTCTCGCAGGAAGAGTAAACACTGGAAATGTTTTTTAATCGATTTGGTAGGAACGCCGAGGAGCATTGCTGATGAGTTTTGGAGACCGTCCGTCCACACTCTTATGGAGATTTTTAAACGGATAGCTCGATGTCACACGTACGTGTCTGGAGTCCTGGGCAATTAAAGGCAGCAATCAAATAAAGGGTAAAGGCGGGAAACACTCGATCGGCACCGTAATTGAAATTTATGAGAAAGGCACAACGCAGTGAAGGAGGGGCCAATATTTTGATAAAATTCCTTTGTTGCGGCCATTTCGAGTAGCGAAAAATAAATCGGCCCCTAAATATTCATATAACGATGAATTTCATTCGTCATGTTTTTGGAAATCTCCCCCACTGCCGCCTCTAGTCCACTCAATAATTGTTCCTTAGGGATATGATTAATTTTTAAGTCAATCATACACCTTATATTTCTAAAACCAAACTTGAATTTGGGGTTTTTAAGAGTTCCTTTGATGTCAGCACCCAAGACTCGTGTATTGTAAACTAAATCCTTTTTCTGGATCTTGCTAAATCTGTGCCAGAGCTAAACTCCAATGCCAAATTATTAAGTTGACAAAATATTTATAAAAAGTATTTTACTGGTGCACCTAACTAAATATTAAGTTGTAAATCCCTAACTCTCCAATGGAACTTAATTATTTTTTTAAATTATGTGAAATTCTTTTGCCACAGTTTATCCTCTCCGTTATTCTCAAATTATTTTAAGCACATGTTTGAATATGTAATATTTCAATAGATATTACTTACCATTGGTCTAATTAAATCTCTTAAAAACTTAAATTTGCCTTTTAACTGCATTATTTCAATCCTGAGCTTAGAGATTTACGTTAAAAATCCGTGTGGTTTTACGTTGAAATGGCATTTACATTTTAAGATCCTACTAAACTGGAAATTTTGAAATAAACTGTTTTGAAAAAGTAAACTATCGACTTAAAAAATCCGAGTTCCGGCAATTTATGGTAATATGTAGGCAATTAAAAGTGACTGAATGGGAGTTACGGTAAATAGGCGTAATACGCCTATTTACCGTAATTCTAGAGATATTTTAATCATTTTTGCAGAATATGGACGCAACAAAATACATTAGCATTTTAAATTATGCATCAGGAAACGTTACTGGGCGAAAAATCGGCACATAGCTAATAATCTTAAGACCAAAACAAGAAAAGAAAATTTTTAAGTAATGAAGATTTAAAATTATTCATTTTTTAGCAAATCACAAAGGAAAAATATGATTATTCTAGTTAAAAAGATAGGTAAGGCTACACAATTAATGCAGTGAAGTGAAACTGCTTCGATTCAATCATTATCAATGTCTTCAGTGCGCATTTAGGAAATAGTTAAAAGTATTGTCAGTACTAGATTGATTCATTTTTGCTAAAACAATGGCTCCCATTAATGTCAACGGGTAGCCTATCGTTCAAGGTAAGTTATTGATGGACACAAACTTTCTTAGCCTCGCCTAACTTCCTCTTCATATTACAACAGACCTTTCTTCAACTCCGCACATATTTTCTTCCCTTTCTTTCTATCCTGCCTTTCGTCCAATATGGATATCCTATTCCTTCACTATCGTACTTTCCTAAGTTTATTTCCTATTTATCAGTCTTTGACGTCCCACGCTCATCAATATGCTAGGGTTCTATCTTTCCTGCCTCTTTAAAATTTCTCCCGACAACCCTCTCTCCTCTCTCATCGTATCTAATACATTTTCATTTGTTTTTGTTTTCATTCATTTAATCTCTTCCATCCTTCTCCAAAGCGACATTTCAAAAGCCTCCAAAACTATCGTCGTCTTTCTTAATGTTCATGTTTCCGTGCCGTACAAAACCACGCTCCCTATCTTACAAGTACAGCATCTAAATTGCTTTTGCTGCTGCGATGGTGACGGCTCACTAGGATCAACAAAGTTCCTTTAAATATTGCTTTCGCCAGAAAAACTCGTTATCCAAGGTCTATATGATGCTAAAGTAGGCTAATTTGAAGTATTTTCTTCCCTATAATACAGCTAGTAGAGGGTTCAACACATTTAAAGAGGAGAAAACAATTCTGGAGAAAGTTCCACGAGATCCTAAAGTAAGCAGTAGCAAATTCCAGGAAACTGTGGGAGATGCCGCAACGGAGCCATGCGCAAATATGCATTAAGCAGTAGCACTTAAGCTGCATTTAGGGAGAGTACTGTCGATTACTCTTAAGGTCACTGTCATAAATATTGAAAATGGTATTGAATGCAAGCCACATTTGTTAACAGAAAGTTTCATATGAGAACTGTGAGTGCACAATGGGTTCCGTGGAGGTAATTTCAAGGGTTATCACTAAACTGCTGTATCATTTTGATTCAGAGAGATTGCAGGCATTAAAATCTTTGGTTTCAGCAAAATCTTCACCTGGGAAAGTTATGGTCATATTATTTTCGGATATTTAGGAAATGTATCAGCATTTTGTACCAACACGCACAGCTGTAGAAAGACTATACTATAGGGATGCACTAAAAATTCTCCAAGGACGTATCAATCGCAAAAGTTCGCATTATGAAAAGACTGGATGAGGTACATCACAAAATATGTTCCTGAATACCTTGCAAAAATCAACATTATGTGTGTTTTTGATCCCTCCATGTAAATTTGTCACGCTCCCCAACGTTTAGAAACTCTTTCGCGAGAAGTCTATTTTATCGTTGGAAGGCAAAAATAACACAACCCATGCATATCTCTAGGTTAAATGGTTTCAAAGATAGAGGATTATCGATTAATAGCATAAGAAGTTCTGTTTGATAAGTTGCAAAAGGAATTATTCCGCAATGGGAACTGAATGAAAACATTGGGTTTAATTGTTGTTATAATATGGGGAATTCCATTGAATTAATTTGAAGAAATATTTTTCCAGAGTTGACGATACAAAGAACAGAAGTGCGTAGAAACCTCTGAAGTGTAATGCGCCTATTTTGCATTATTATCATTAAGAGTAAACTAACGGACAAGGCCGGTTTTAAATGTGGCCAATACGTATTTATGTTCTATATACTACGTTTCTAAGCCCCAACTAACAAGACACTAGTCAAATACTCAAAACCCTTAATGGTAATAATCCATTCTTCAGATCATTATGCATCTGCCTCTTTTCATTGTATCAATTTGCCTGCTCGTTCCCAGCCTCTACATTGTCTATGTAATATTCTATCTCAGTTTTCAGCATTTCATCGCCAATCAAAATTCTCTGCATCCTTCTTCCTGCCTCCTTTAAATATCTCTATATCACGAATCAAAAGCATTTGATATTAAAGTTTTCGCTGGCCTTTTCTTGAAATATTTCCTTTTGACCCATGGCATCAACTCTCTTCCATACGCAAAAGCCACTGTGTCAAACGAAATTCTTCTAATAATGTTTCTATTATCTTTCTCACCTTTTTCTGAAGCGTAAATCCTAAATTTCTGAACTGTTTAGCTCGCTCTAGTTCATGCTTACAATTAAAATGTTTATCTTAGTGTTTCTATTGCACTATAAACTCATTACCTTCGTGAGGTTTTTCATTGATTGTCATGCCAAAATTGTCACACTGTTTACTTGATACGCTCAGAAGTAATGCAATGGTTACGCTGACTGGCTAATTAAAACATGGTCAATCGTGTATATACTACTTCCCTCATCTACGTCCATCCCTTTCTCTAACCCCTCCCATTTCCTCCGTGTATATGTACACGTATGTTGAAAAGCACGGGTGATAACGGACGGTACGGACATCTTTCTGACTTGAATGCCCCAATCTGATTCACCATCTGTTACGCAAGCCCTTGGAGTCTCACTCATGTACAAGTTGCGGTTAAGTCGCATATCCCTCTAATATGTTCCTTTCTTCTGTTATAAAAAAACATTGCTTTTATCCTATGTAATCTATCAAACCTACTTACAAATATTATGCATGTAGCAAAAAATGCATTATGCAAAAAATGCCCACAAAGTAAAGTCTGAAGCTGTAAAATTTATTTAAGGCATACTATAGCGTAAATAAATTGAAATACGACTGTAGGGCTACATGAAAAAATTAAATTAAGTCAAACATAGTGTATATGCATAGTTGTAGAAAATCGGTGTTCTCTTTTTCATTCGACAAGTGAGAAAATTAAATAGTATTGTTCTAATTGTACATAAAGCTATGAAATTGTCGGTGAAATTAACTGTCGATGGCAAATCTGTAATATTAAGAGTAAGATTTCATATAATTAGTATTTTGCTCACAGTTCTGAAGTTAATATCTGAATGCACATAAGATCAGCTGTGGTAGTTGTAGTGAATCGGTTATTGTGTTAGTTCCAGTTGATGCACGGTTCTCGTGGTAGGCGACGGGATATGGGGTTAATCGATGTGAACCTGGGCTGACAGCGCGAGCCCACGGAGAGATAATCGAGGTAAAAGGGAACTCCATCACTTATCATGGGCCTCGGTCGTATATTTTTAAGAGCTTCTACCGAGTGATAAGCCATGAGGCTCTATCTCCCGCCAATAGAATGTGCTCCAGGAGACTTGGGAATTTGTGATGCTTGATATTAAAAATTTCTCTTTCCACTTAAAGAACATATTTGCGAGATAAGTTCAATGCTGTCATAAATATTCCCTTCTGTAGCAAAGTCTCATTATACCAAGAATGCATAATGCCGAGTTATAATTTTGCGCAAAAATTAATCTTCAGTCCACAGCTTACGTGTTCTTATAAGTGGTGTATCGATTTGTTTGATCAATGCCATAATGCTAATCGGTAACGTTCACGCATTGCTGTAGTTAGTAAATAATTAATAATTCCTCCTCCATGGTCATCACTTCATCCACCACCATATTAATGAAACCGAGGGTTAATTTTTAGAGATAGGGGTAGAGCTTTCTAAAAGCCGTAGAAAATTTATGCATTCTGTTTAGTAGGGTCTAGTTCTCTTCACCGTAGGTAACTTTTCACCAAGTTCGTAGATGAACGCTCTTCCCATTGAGATAATATGACCAAGAATGTTTTACATCCATGCTGAATTTTCTATTAATGCCTTTTTTCCTCTTTTGTTACTTATAAGCATCGCGTTTTATGTTATTACACGTTTAATTTCAATGAAGTTTCCACGAAAAGTCTCCGATAAAGTAGTCCTTTAATTTATTATGCAAGAGAAATGCTAATTAAAAGGCTTAACTCTAAAGACCAATTTCTATTGCAAATTGATCCACGTATAGACTGCCATAATTCAATTAAATGGACGATATAAATGGTTTCGTTCCCGTAAATGTTCTGTCTGGGTGTATAGCATTATTCACCCCCATATGCACATTTCTCCGTATATTCATCCTTTCGTACTGATCTTAATACTTATTAAATCCACTGGATCACCGTCTCATTTAATAAATACCACAATTTTAAAATAAATATGGATTCATCTTTGTGCCCATATTTTTAAACATGCATGTAAACGAATCATTTTTCCAGATTTTTCATAATTATTGTTTATTAATCCAGAGTTTGGATTGCTTCTACTCACATCGTTTGATCACTTTAATATCCTTTCCATTAAAAATTTAATTTCCAGTCTAAAAAGTTGACTTTAAACGGATTCAAAAGAAAAACGCGCTATCAAAGATTTATATTATTCAAGTAACTTCTCCTAGATTCACTCTTCGAGATCATTTAAGAATACTGTTATAACAGAAAATTAACCTGCAGGGAAGGCACTTTTATATTGTGAAATTCTTTGCCAGAATTTCAAATATGGCACTAGATAACAATAATTTTAATCATTGGTAAAAATTGAAACTTTAATAGTCATTTCAAGTTACTCTTAGAACGAAATGAGAAATAGGGCGCCAACCTTTTCCGCATTCCTACATTACCTTCAACTCTTTAGGTTTTTAGCTGTATTTATTAAACCATGATTCTCCCTTCTAATAGTCACCATTGAAAGTTCGTTGGTAAAATTCTTTTAGCTCAGGAATATTTTCTTTGTGGAATGCCATCACTCCAGTAATAAAGTCCTTAAAGGAAAATACGAAACATCAAGTTAATTTCTAAATCAAATTTGGATATCAATAACGATGTTCCAACTAAATTTCTCGTAGGAATTGGTTAATAACTTGGATAAACGAATAAAAAGACCAAAATGAGATTTAAAATTATTATTAAATCGCCAGTTGATCTTTCGGCATGACGAAAAGACTAGCTGATAGTATTTCCTGAAGTATAATTTGGAAATGGTCGTGTTAGTGTGGCTCATGAACGAAAGTATTATTGAAATTTTATGAATGCTTCAACTTTTTACATTAGAATGAAACCGAACTTAATGAGATGCAATTTTAGACGTTGTGGAGCAGGAGATTGGAACCACTGCCGTAAGGGAATTAAATCCGCCCATTTGGGCTCTTGACGTGCCGCAGCTTGAGGTGGGAAGACAGGGAAGATTTCAGATGGAGATCGGAGGCAGAGAAGGTGGAACTGAAGCATGAGGAAGGAAAGGGAGGTCTCCTTATCCGTGCGCAAGATACGGACGTCCCGGTGTATTCGATCGCTGTTATTCTAGGAATGCCTCGGAGTGGGGGCTGTCCTTCGCGGGGAGTAATCCACCGGCGTGAAATCGGCTAGCCGCAACTTGAGACGCCGATACGAGGAATGAATTCGATGGGTGGGTTTCATTAAATTTCCTTTCGCTTTCATACATTTCAATACTCTTCCTTGTGTGCTGAGGTGCCCCTTAAACGTGTTTTCGAAGAAAAACCCATTTTCTCACGAGGGTTTACAAACTTTCCCCTTGGAGTCTTGTTTCGATCCCAATTAATTTCAGTCGAGATGATGTGAGATGAGCCGTGAGGTTTTACATACTTTCCATGAAAAAGCGAAAGTGATCTCTTAGATGGAGTCAAGATATGAAAGAAAGCTTTTTGTTAAGAATTTTTTTCTTTTTTCGACCTACACGTTTGAATGGTAAATTCGGTGGTCGTTTCTTATCGGCCTTCACATCTCGCGGCCTTTGTCTCTAACTCTATATGAGTGTTCATAGGATAAATGTGACCAATATGGGCCCTATTTACTCGATACCTATCGTACAAAGAGTTCCAACATCTATGTGATGCTGATTTATAACACCAATAAACATTAATTTAAATCGGTGTACACTCTTGCGTTGCGATTAGCATTCGAAATTTTTCTTAAACGAAGGAAGTGACTTTGGGAAGATAAGTATACGAGTATGTGAAATATTAGTTTACCTCGAGAAATTTGAGCGATTAAAGGTAGAATTATGTTTGACTTATTATTTGAATTGTTTGACTTATCACTACGACCTCAATTTGATTCCCTCAATCACGTGAATTAACACGGCAGTATCACCACTACTGTAGACGATATCAGTCGTATATCGTCAAATTAAAGTTCGCCGTGTTGCCAACTCGAGATTGAGACCGTAAGAAAGAGTATGGAAACTTTGTCATTGTTAGTTCCTGTGATTGTCAAATTATTGGTGATTTTTAAATTGTTTATTGATCTCTCCTGATGTTAAATTGTAATGACGGGGTCGTCATTTTCGAGGAATATGTATATAGCATACAAAGTAAAATAGATTTGTCTCAAATTTCAATTTGACCTTTACCGAGCTGAAATATTACCTCATTAGTTTTAGCCTAATTTTTAAGAGTTAAATTTAAAAACCAATCTCTTTTTGTCATCACATTGTATTTTATATTTATCTTAAACTACATTATCAGATTATCTTTTTGATAATTATAGAATGGCATATTTTTTAATTGCAGATTTTTGGCTTTAGTTAGATATTATCGTACAGTTAATGATCCACGGGAATTTAGGGTGAAATGGAGAGAGGCTATCAAGGGGTTGTGTCTGAATGTCAATAATAAGTGTTTAAATGTACAGGGTGAATATGTAGAAAAGCGAAACAGGAAGTTACCTTGATAAATATTGCTTCTGCTGCCTCTATCTAGTTTTGCAAGTTGTTTACTGTCCTTGCATATTTGTTCCATGGTTGAAAAATATTACCGAATTCTCTAGTAGTATTTTTTATGCTTTTTGCAAATATTAACTAGAATACGGCATAAATTCATTTCTGTTAGGTACGCCATTTTTCACTATGAACGCCTATACATTTATAACTTTCTTCATTCATAACATTATTCCAACATTTCCATCAAACAAGGGTCAAAAGGATATATTTTAACTACCGTATGTCCTACTTAAGTACTATACTTAAGTACTATACTTAAGTACTATACTTACTACTTTACTAGAGCAATTACCTTATGAAACATGCTCTTGGAATTCTACACTTATAACGTAGTGTTATCGGGATATCGCTGTCGATTGCTGCCACTTGCAAATGTCTTATTTATTGGCTTTCGTGTAAACTTCATCAACCGTTATAGCGTTACGCGATATACTCCTGAGACGAAGATTTTTGGAGTTGAAATTCCAAATGAGATGAAAAGCATGGGGCCGGATATTCGATGGGGTGATAAGGCGTGGTGCTGACATGTGGTAGGGTTGAAATATTGTCGGACTCCGAAGATTCTGACTGATTTATGTTACATAAACCCCAATGTCATTGAACCGAAGGAATTGACTTCCATACTCTCCTGCGGAATTTCACGTTCTGTAAGTCTTATGAGCCCGAGATGAGCGTTGCCCTCAAAAACTGGACCCACCGGACTTCTTTATTGTGGGCGAGTTATGTTATGAATTTTAAAAAGTATTGAAATATAACGAGGAAGTCTCCATTGAAATTGATCGATCTCGCTATGTGCTCTCGTTTTGTTAAATAGTATCAGGCATGAGTTTATTTTAATATATGCAATCAATCAAGGTGAAAATATCACAAGAGCTATTTGGTTTCACCTTAATTCTCTTCTCTACTATCAAAACTGATCGATGCAACAATTTCAGAGTGTAAAAATCATTCGCCTTGACTGGGATTCGAACCCAGATCCCTCAATATCCGGTGGAGTGCTTTAGCCACTTAAGCTACCGAGGCGTCCTCTTAAACCTGAAATTTTGGGGCTTTTAAAGGAACAAGATGCTGTGACGAAATACCGTACATACAATGTCACAGGCATTCGTAGTCGTGCGCAAGGCGCCACAGTCCACGAGGTTAAAGCCATCTTGTTTCTTTAAAAGCCCCAAAATTTCAGAGTTTAAGAGGACGCCTCGGTAGGTTAAGTGGCTAAAGCACTCGACCGGATATTGAGGGATCTGGGTTCGGATCCCAGTCAAGGCGAATGATTTTTACACTCTGAAATTGTTGCATTGAAATGCACATTAGCGGATGACTCCGTTAAAAGTTACTGTTGCGGCCTCTCCCGCAGTTTCTTTGGAATTTGTCAAAACTGATCGAAATAATATCTGAATGTGTCCGATTTAGTGTTCTGTTGTGGCCATGTGTAAGTACTTTTTCCAGGACCATAAGGTATCAGCGAAGGTTAGGTTTTCTCCCAAAGATATTGCAAATGCTTAATTTTATTTTCTTCCAGCGTCAAGTTTCCTTTCACTCGTTTCATTTTTGGTGGTAACATCCTGGCTACTTTCTGTCATCCATCCGAAAATAATCCAGCGATCCAGCGACAAAATTTACCATCGTGTATCTTATCCCGATTTTTTTCGTATCTCACAGCATAGTTTCCACAAATATTTATATTTTTGAAAAAAATTAAATGAGGTAATTTGAGTCCTTATACCCTGGGTGCATTTTTATTTTGCTCTGTGGCATCAATTTTTGAATGGGTCTCGAGAGAAATCAAACGGAAGGGATAGCCGGACTCGCTTGAGTTTCTGCAAAATTTATTCTATCATTTGATTACCGTAAATATCTTTAGGCGGAAGAAACGAGGAAAGGGCTCTTAATGGTCCTTTCTATTTGATTCCAAAGGGGAAATTAATTTAAATAATTAAAAGTGCGAATTGAAGCTAAACGCCGACCAGGAAGTTTTCAATTGCTTTTTTCGTTACTCTAGCTTCTGATTACTTTTTAAATAATTGAATAATTATATGAAACCAATTGTCACTCTTCAGTTGAAAACTCAATTTACATTTTGTCAATTCTCTCTGGCATTAAAAGAGTCATTCATATATATTAAAAAAGGATTTTTTATTGTTATATCTATTGAATTAAAGTAAAGTATAGAGTTTACATCGAGGATTTGGAAATTCGCAAGGTCTGCGCGAAGCTTGTGCCGAAAGTGTTACCACACATCCTTCATCGTTACCATCTTCATGGCCCGGAACACTGGTGGTGTTCCCCCAGCCCCCCCTTATAGTCCCGAGTTGGCTCTGTGCGACTTTTTTTTGTTTCCCAGGCTGAAGAGAGAGCTGAAAAGAAAGCTTTGGGAGACCGTGGAAAACATCCAGAATAATGTTACAACGGTCTTGGGAGACATTCCAGTCGAGGAATTGCAGGGTGCCTTTCAGGCGTAGCAGACACGTCTTCGCAAGTGTTTCGATGCACGGGGAGAGTGTTTTGAAAAATTTTAGGCATTTTTACAAGTACGATGAATAAATATATTTTTCCCAGAGAAATAAAGAAAATCATGCGCATTACTTTCATAATGGACCATGAATGAGGATAAATATTAAAGTTAAATTAGTATTCGTTTGTTATGAATTTGAATATTATGATAATCTATTGTATTACCCCGTCGCTAAGCAGCTCCTCAACATCCTGTCCCGCTCACATCAAGCTAACTCCCATAATCTGTGGACATGGCAAAATATATACTGGCCGTTCACAGATCTCTTAAGAGAATCAAACCGGATGATACACGTGCGGTCTGCAGATCCTCAAAATTCATTATATGAGATTAATAATATACCTGGTATTATTAGGTTGGAGCAGGGATGTACTCGTGTAGGATGTGAGGTGATGTTTTCTGGTTTCCGTTTAGGCCATGAGTTGTAATAATGAATGACAATGATTCCTCTACGCTCCAAGGAGCTTGGTAATAAGATGGAAATATTCGTACCGTTTCAATTTCACATAACATCTTGCCCTCACTACTGTATGTATATAATCCCGAGTGAATATATCCTTTACGTTATATAGACATACGTATTCAATGCAGCTGGTTCGTTCTCTTTCAAATATCATTTTTCTCGAGAGAAAGAGAGAGGGAGGCGGAGATTCGGAAAAGAGAATGGTTCCCTGAGGCGATCAAATAGCTTCGAGCATTCCGAGAGCAAGCAAAGGAACAGATTTGACGGCAAATATCACAAAATTGATATTTGTTAGGTTCCATATACGAGTATGACATAGTGTTATAAATAGGAGAAATGTGGGAGGTCTGATTTTAGTTAGTTTTATCTCACAAAAATGGCTTTGTAGTAACTCTAATTACAATTGAACCAGTATTAAACAAGTTAAATTCTCTCTCAAATTGTCAGTTATGAATGACCGGTAATATTTTCCGAGCCATTGGAATAGGGAGTATTTTTATTGAAATTTTAAAAGGGCGATGTCGAATCCACGTATGTAAAAGAAGATAGAACTGAGAGATGCTGTAAATATTGATGAATATCTTAACACCTCTCTTGTTGTAACTGTTAGAACCAGTCCATGGACCAACAGAAAAGAATGAATTGAGCTCTTAAGCCTTTCTTAAAATACCACTTACGTTTTATTGGAATAAATGGATATTCAATGGATTGATTTGCACCAGCTGAATATAGAAATATAGAATATAGTCAGTGTATGTATAACATGCCAATATTTTCATTCTCCTATAGGTCTTCGCGTTGATGTGTTCATTCAATCCTAATTCTCCCTCGGGCCTCCTTAGCGGTTTTTGTGTTTATATGACTCAATCAACATTCGGTCTTCCATTGATTACTTTACCTCCGGATGCCTCCAATTATTTTCCCGCTTCATCATCTCGTAATGTTCTCATAGCTAGAGAACCCTTTCGCAGGCTTTTCCATCGCCCCCTCTTTGAACTATTCCCTCATTTGTCCATAAATTTATCTATTTTATTTTTATAACTCCTACACGTAACCACATTATCATTGCTTCCATGTTTATTTTCGCAGCTATCGATATCCATAATATCTCCTGGATGCCGATAATTAAACCACATGGCAGCTCTTTTCGTCTGCCTAACTTATAAAATGACTAGGTATCATTTTGTTCTCTGGATTTAGGAGCTAATTTCGGAGCTAACTTAGGAGCTAAAAGCCGTTTCCTTTATTGAGCTGAATGCTGATTGATGCTGAATGAATAGAAGCAGCATAATGAAGGTACGAATTTACATACAAACAGTGAGTAGCTTCATCGGTTTCTCTATTACGATATGAATAGAGCAGTGAAAAAAGGATGTCCTTCAAACAAATTACAGCCCCTTATCCTTTTCCTGCCCATACCTCGTTTGCCTAACGGTCTCCCATTTATCAATCATCAATATTCCATCGCCAATCAAATATGCTCGGCATCTATCTTTCCTGCCCCCATTGGATTTCTCCGAACAATTCTCACCCCTCCACCACCATGCCTTGAACTTTTTCATTTGTCTTTCATTCCGTTCGATTCACCTTTTCCACCATTTTCCACACCCATATTCGTATTATAAAGCAGTGCCTCGTGAATGGGTTGGCATAGAAATCATATCTTTTTAGTTTAATATTGTGAAAGCGATTATACTCGGTATTCTAAAATTCATATCTATGATGCGTGAAAAAAGTAATTATATCTGAACCTCATTGCTAGATTTTGATAAATGTATTATAATTTTGCCCCAAGCCACTCAAAACAGTTAAGAGGTATAAAATATTTAATTTGCCTATCAGACTTCGTTGTTAGGTTTTCATCGCATGCAAGTACGTATAAACCGTATATTCGACGGAGTGGCTTCTACCGGCTTCAGATGCGGATGATCCGAGTTTGATTCTTCTCGTGGCAAGAAGGACGTTCGGGTGATTTGAACAGTTTTTTGATTGCTTCGTCCGTATATTGGAAGTTTCAACCGGGACCCATTTGACATCTCTAAATTCTCTGAATGTAGCTCAAATCCCACGCTGTATTATTATCCAATAACGCCCTAACGTTTTTTTTCGAGATAAACTGCAGTATAAGACCATTGTGTTATACTTGAAAGGAACTATTTTACCAACAATTAAGAGGTTGATCTAATTTCAATATTTTACTCTCTGATAACAGGAAACGACTATTTTCGTCAAACAAACATTTTCATGATAGGAGATGCAAGATCCAATTTGCTAGAATGCGAATGGAAGGCTAAAAAAATGATAGTGAATATGAAAATAGAATTTATACGATTGCGCAAACTAAATATTTCCTCAATGTTAATGGTGAACTCGATTGTTTTATACATTTCTAATAATCTGAGACTTGCTTGCTTTATCCGTGACTCAAGGAGGTTCACATTCCTTATCCTTCCGGCAAACCCGTCACCTTTATGCAGTATCTTTTAAAATATCTAGTGGAATGTTACTGAATTGCTTTCCATCTTCTTAAAAAAAGTTACCTTCCTAGGATTCTAAATAATTTTGATTTATTCCTAATGCAGCCAAAGTAGAACCTCTTCTTTACTATTTTCATTTACAATATATCATGCATTTTTCCACAACTAGGCAAAGGAAACAGTTTCTTTAAGGTTTTTCCGAATATTCTTTTGAATTGAACATCTCCATCCAAAATCACGAACTGATAAACGTCTCACACTTAGACATTTCAACTTTTCACAGTATCTACATCCCTTTCTTTCCAATATCGAATTAAGTCGTTGTACATGTTTGTACTTTGTTTTTGTACAGTACTTTGATTTAGCATGTGGTTTTGTTCCTTTGTATGGGTGGTGACCTAACACCCCCGCCACACGCCCTTGCGGTGGTTTGCGGGGCATTATGTAGACGTAGATGATGAAGTGTATGACTCCTGAAAGGTTTAATGCCAGAGTTACGACCGAGTCCAAGTGTTTGATCTGTTTTAAAATCCATAATTCGATTCCTTCTTTATAATATTTGCGTCTTACCATTTTCTTAAATTTCAAAACTTCAATACTGGAAATTATTTTGTGCTTAGTTCTAGTAATCTCCCATTTTTAAACTACTCAGCCACCAGGCCTAAATTGCTATAGAAAAGCCTGAAATCTGCCATAGTCCTTCCTCCTCTGTAAATCACTGTGTCGTCTGCCAATAGTCTAAGATTCGTGTTAACGTGGGGACTCAGTTCGTAAATAAATATCAAGAAATATTTGGTCTCTGAAACGATTTCCCGTGGGGCTCTTGAAGTTACATCTACCTCTTATGAGACTCAAACCATTCTCGATTAATTTCATATTTCCAGTTAGATAATAAATTCCTAATCCAGTTGGCCGCTTTCTCATAACTTCCATAATATCTTAGCTTTTGCGTCTATTTATTTTGAGGGAACTTGTCAAGGGTTTTGTTGAAACATTAAAATACATCATCCACTTATGTATTTTCCCTCGATTTCAAAATATTATAAATACAAAATAATCCTTTTTTGCAAGATAAACGTAGATTACGTGTAATTTGAGGAACAATGTTTTTTTAGAAAACATAAGTAATATTTACAAGTTCTCGCGATCATGCTCAAGAAACTAATGGGCCGACCAAGTAAAGCGGAACATTATACGGGAAAGCTATCTGCGTGAGTATTTTTTTGTATTTTAGTATTTTTAGTACCCTGGAAGCCACCTATAGGGTGTGTGGCAGGGAGTGAATACACACCAGACTAATTTTGACCCAAATATTTTTACCCCTACAGCGGTCGGGTGTTCTTCTGATCCTTTATCGTTCGTGAAAAAAATGGCATCTTAAATCTATTTGTTTGGTCGAGGTACCTCATTCTTCAGATCAATATATTGATGATGATGACGTATATTTCGCTGCTGAATGCGCTCCAAAATTTTATTTACAAGTTCTTCTAATAAGTTGATAACCTTCTGCAAACGGCACAAAGTTTCTCATTAGTATCTCCTCCCCTCACAATCGCTATTCGCTCTAGCTCGGAAACAAATCCGCTTGCCGATCTCGGGGTTTGGGCACTTTTCTGACGGCCATTTGAAATCCTGACTTGAGGCACGCCGCTCTGCGAGGCGCCAAAGCCGTCTCCAAAAGTGCCCGCGCAAATCGGTGGCATTACGACCCTGCTCCCAGGTCGGTGTATCGCAAACAGCACGGCTCAGAGTCGCCCAATTTCATCCAAAGGAAAAGAAAAACTTGCGTGCAAGCTTTGAAAAATGGTGAGCGGCTTATTTAGTTGCGCTCTCACGTCTTCGGCTGGGTGCTGGAAGACAGTCGATAGACGAGCGGCGGCGGCGGTGGGTGGTGTTTAAAACCATCCCAGAAAGAAACTCCTCCCTCCCCAGAAGGCCAAGGAAACGTCGAATCGGCCCCAAGGCTGAACCTTAATACCTTCGACGTTCGCTCAACCGAAGTTTTCCCTCCTCTTCCTCCTTCTGCACGAGTGACAGGCAGAAACCGCGAAGCGTGCAGGAGTTCCTTTCCCTCTGACGGGAGAGAGACGAAAAAAACTAAATAAACAACAAGTAAACCAGGAGGGAAGGAAAATGGGAAAAGGAGTAGATGTAGGTGTAGAGGGGTGAGGCGTGTGTTATAGTGGAGTGTGCGTCGTTCGGGGTAAGGGGAGAGAGGGTGGGGAATGCCTTCTTTTCCACCCTCGTTCCATCCTGTTCTCGCCCGCTTTCAAGCGTAAGAAGCCGTTTTTCACCCGTGGGGCTTGCCGCAGATAAGTTCCTTTTTCGCTCCCTTTGTCTGTCGAGTGGGCCTGTCGTGGGAAAAGCAAACCTGTTGGGCCGGGACGTGAGAGGGACGATAAAGACGAGGAGGGAAACGAGAGGCCGAAACGAAAAGAGAGATGGATAATTGTCTTCATCCAGTTTGGGCAATGCGTGATGTTCTCAAGAAGGCTTTGTTCAACCGGAAAGTTATTTTGGCCG
The DNA here is from genome assembly GCF_022747635.1 of Hetaerina americana. Taxonomy (NCBI): domain Eukaryota; kingdom Metazoa; phylum Arthropoda; class Insecta; order Odonata; family Calopterygidae; genus Hetaerina; species Hetaerina americana. The sequence goes on from NW_027287316.1 coordinate 30,280,529, forward strand.
TACGGGGAATTAGTGATGCATGGAAATCCTGGAATAGTTGTGGATATTTTTGAACCTGGAACGCATGGAGCAGAAGATTCAAGGTGGCATTCTGATGCGCAAGCAGGACAATGTATGTTGCCGGTGATCGGTTGAACGAATGTCAAATCGATTGTCAAATATCAATTGTATTGTTACTTCCGCGGATGAATTTTTCGCAAGGTGTTTTCTGAGAAAGATCAGAGGCGGAGAGAAAAGAGAAGCACGTTAAAATTGGTTGGAAAGGAATTGTATTCAGTACACGCCTATTGACTCGGCCATTCATTTTGAAGTGCGTCAAGTGGATTTAAGTAGTAATTTGGTTTTTTTGGTAACTGTCAGTTTTCTTAAAGCAAAACTAATTAAAAACTAAACGACGTTCTTTGCATTCATTCAGGAATACTAGTATTGTTATCTGTTATGTTTTCCTTTCCAATTTATTTCACCTTTAGTTTCTTTATCATACGCACGTCTTTCGCGGGCACGACTTAGTTTGAATTTACTCCAATTCCTAATGAATATTTATACTTTTGATGGACTTGTTTCAGTTAAGTAAATGTACATCGTCTTATTATGGTAATATATAAAAATTCAGTAAACATGGTGCTCGGTACTACTTTTACTACTGCTTTTTTTGTCAAATCTGTAATGGTATATTTTTTTGGGGTTACTTTAAATTTTCCATTCACGAATTCCACACATTGGTTGGCGCCTTGCATTCGTCGAGTTTTAGCTCTAAGAGTGATTACACTGGAAAACCACAGTGCTTGGACTTGGAAGTGATTCCAATAACTTAAGCGTCCGACAGAAACACCGGCGATTAGTCGTCTAACCACAAGAATTAACCCTACAATATGCCTGTGACCAAAAATGGGTTGAACCCGTAAGTAAATGATGAGGACGATAGTAAGATCATTTTCTGTTCTGTGTTGAAGTGGGACACTATTTAAATTCCATGCAACACTACGTATAAAGTTTTATTTAATTTGACGTAGGAATCAAACAAAAATTCATTTGTACCTAATGCGTCAGCTTTCAATTTAGATGGAACTTGATATTTAACTCAGGTGTTTGAAGGCGAAGACGATAGGAATGTGGCAACATAACGAGACTTTATATTCCCGATTCTTTCCACATTTATTTTTTTAGTGAATGTCATTCATTTAGAAATTAAACTTATAAAAAGATAGCTTTCTGACGATCCTTCGTGGTTATTCACTTCTGTATTAAGTGAGTACTCATATTTCTTTCCCAACATAACTTCTTCATTTCTTCGTAACTTCTACGTATCTTCATGAAGTTCACAAATCCCACTTCCTTACTTTTTCTACCCTGCTTACCCAACATTTTCCTTTCTATCATGGCCTTCAACATCTCACTGCCTTTCAATATTTCCCCGACTCAGTTTCTCTGGCCTTTTTTATTTGTATATATAACGTCCACCACCTTCCTTTTTCGCCTATTTACATTGTTCGCCTGCTCTACGTAAAACTTTAGGCCCATCCAGACCATCCTGACTACCGCTCTGCTGCTCTTACCTGTTGGTTCATTCAAGAACAAGTTTCGAACAAGGCGCCTATCCCTCCAGCCTACTCCTATATTCCGCAATATCTCCAGGAATATTACCCTCTCCACGGGGTGAAGCCTCCTCTAAATTCACGGAACGCATGAAGATATGCTGATTATATATATAAGTTCCTTTCTATAAATGTTTTCATTGCATCAATCGAAGTCACGCATTCATCTCCACTTTGTTAAACCCAAACTTTCCTAGCAAACTATTCGCATTATTTCGTACCCTTTTATGGATGATCTTAGCTGTACGCTAAATTAAACATCCTGCTCTACTCCTCATAGCTGCCTTAGTCGTTATTTAAGTGGGATTTAAATCCATCAGTAAAATCAAAATCAAAGTCTGTTGATAACTATGCATTAAGTAATTCTTAGGAGTTTTTATCACGTCATCGTTGCCAATTGGGAACCCTAGCTAAGGAAAATCTGTGGCATATTCCGGGTATTTCTGTGCAAACGCTAGCGGGGAAAAAAGAAACGAACCTGCCTTCCTTCTTATATTAGTAAGCTTTATAGGCGGCGTGCGGAGTAAAATATTCTTGTAAATGCAAACCAGTGGTAAAGGGTTACATTCCCACCTGTATTATTATCCTCCACATACGTTTTTGTTATTTTTGACAGTACTTGACAGCTTGAGAGCATATATGGTTATTTATGTTATGTTTGGGTACATGTTTTGTCTGCGTAATGTTTTAATAAGTTTTTACGGATCACATATGTGATTATCCCCAATCTACATTTCATTGCCAGTGCGATGAATTCTTGCGTAACGTTGCATCGAATAAAATCGATTAAAATATTTCTCCTCTCCTCAACTTCAGATTAATCTGAATCATTCTTCCGTCTTTTATTGTTAATATAATATGATAGTGTCCTTTGCTGATGTATGCATTATGCATTTTTTTAGTTGTTTTACTATCGCAAAGTAATTTAATTCGGTAATCCCTCACCACTTGTTCCCAGAAGGCTAAATTTCGGGGACATTAAAATAAATGGGCGAGTGAGTACCGTCTACGGTGAAGAGTGGTGGAGGTTGTGTGTAAGTGATGTACCGTTTGAGTCCTCCGCCTGGTTGGCTTACGAGCCGCCGCGGTGGAAGGAGATCCGAAAATTCCCTGTGCGGACGCGAGTAAACAAACATCTGCCGCCAGGAAGGACAGATGCCAGTCTCGGACGAAAGGTAACCTGTTGCGAATTGCCATTGCCACAACGGAACGAGTGAGACTTCATTGGAAACCTCTCGTAATTTTAGCGTTTGAGCACGGCGAAATAAAATAGCCCGTGGTGGGATCAGAATAAAATTTCATTGAGTACCAAAAGTTAATAAAACATCTAATGCTAAGAAATTAATAATACAATTTTTTTAAATTGAGAAATATCGGATTGATCGTTTAAGCGTTCGACTGAGGAAAAGAGTGATTATTCAGTTTTAATTAATGGAGACTGTAAAATTTTAGGACTTAGTTTTACTAACACGAAGAAACATTCTTAAACGAAACCATGGATTTTTCAGAAAAAATGGACCTTTCAAGACAGTGATTTTAATGAAAGACATTACATTTCTTCAGACGAAGAATTTCTCTTCGGAAATTATACACCGGTTGTATTTCTGTGCAAAATGGGAAAGGGGTGGATTTAAACTTGTACTAATTTGAAAACTGCATTTCAGTAGTGCTTTGTTTTTTTTAAAATTACTCGCCACCTTATGGCGCTTTAAGTATGCCCTCTCAATGCTATATTAATTTGGAGCAAAATTATTGAACTATCTGAAAATTGTCAATTGTCAGTTGTATTCCATCTAATGGAATAAGCTTTGTCATAATTTCATAATTAGGTCCCCAAAGTGTGGGGTTTTTTAAATTAGCAATGTTACGTTGATTTTCGTAACTATAACGCACCTGCTGGAAAAATATTTGCGTATTTGCCTGGAACCATGCTGAATCATACTTTCTCATTGGCATGGCAACGGCGAAGTGACCGTTTCATGAACGGTTAACATTCTTTATTTCGTCCATTTCTCTTATGTGAAAGAAAAAAATAGCCAGTTACTCTCGATTTTATGGCAGTGCAAGTTGTCTTTCCTTTGCTCAATACTTTAATTTTCTAAACTACAGGATAATTCAGTCCTGGAACGTGTGCTACCATGTGGGACCGCGGTAGTCGATTGGATGTAGTCTTTGGATACCAGCCATAGGCTCCCGAGTGATAGCTACAGACACCCTACCTACGTCCAAATAGGGTAATAATCAAGTGCCAGACTCTCAATTGAAAGCTCAGGTGGCATAGGGAAACGATCTATAACTTTGTGTGTCCAGTTTAGATACTGAAAACATTCGTGCTAGGACAGCTAGACCCTCATCAGTAAAACCAGTATTTTCGGATCGGTTACAATGTTGATACTACTTGCATCAACTTTTTTAAAACTACTATTATGCTGATAAATATCGCAATAGTAGCGTAATGCACACCTAAGTGTTGCTCAACAGTGTATCGCTAATGAATCCTTGTCAGAATCTCCGTGGTCAGTCGAAAGTTTTCCGCAAACTCGACTGAGCAAGAGAGCTCTTTTCAGAATTAATGAGAAGATATCTACATAAATCTTGGGGTTTTCTAGTGAAGGTCGTTCTGCAGAATTCCCCTTCTTCACCTACATATTAAGGGGTTTTCCACGAAAAAACTGAAAATGTACGCATAAATCTTAAAAATCCCGGAATTAAAAGATAATCATTTATTAAAGCTGTCATCATGGTACTATTTTGAAAATAACATTGTTGTTATCAGTGTGTTACTTTTATTAATTATTTTGAACGTGGATTTTAGACGCCGGGCTAAGTACTCAAGTGGTAATGCTTAAAATATCATATATAATGTTTCAGCTTTCACTTCATGTAAATTAGGCAGCGCGTTCAGAAATTAATTTTCATTCCGGGTTAAGTATTACTTCTCCTAATCAGCTCGTGATGACGATGTCGAAGATTTATAGAGAAATCTTCGCAAGAGGCGTAGCTCTAAGGCACCTGAGGAGGCGGGAGTTTCTCCATAGATCCCAGCCCCCATGCCATAATTAATCTGCAAACGATGGAATGAGTGCCACCTCTTGAGGAAGTTGACTCGGGATATATTCTATGCACGGTTCTAAATTGTATTCGTAAGGGGCGAGGGAGAGCGTCATTAAGGGTTGTGTGCCTTTTCGTACCCCCAAAACGGGTGACTCTGAGATCCCTGGGCTTCGGTAAATTGGATTCGGCAGATTACCGACTCTCGCGCTGAGAGGTGAATGGATTCGGCCTAAGGGAAAGAGGGATGGGGGCGCGATGGTGCCACGGGCAACACTTGCAATCTGATTTCCTCATCGAATTTATCGCGATAATTCATTTAATCGCAAAAGCGTCGATAATACCGCGCCGTTAAGTTGACGTATGAGATGGAAGGCATGGCCGTCAGTTTTTAAGTGCGACTGTGCGCGGTTATCGATGCCTCTTTACCTTCTACTAATTTCTGTGTGAAGAAAATGCTCTTTAACGCCAACCTTAATTGTGTACGTATTATTCAACTTGTAGTCGCATGATTTACATTTTTGACTGAAGCGGGGGTCATAAAAATTTCGAAGTGTATTTGGGTGCTCAAGTTTCAATAGGCAACCTCCATTACAATGCATTGAAAATTGTAATAATGTGTGTTAACCAGTGTCCTTTAAGCTTTGAAGTTATTATAAAATATATTTTTATACGTATTTTTCATTTCTACGGATTAAAAAGTAAGAACATCAATAGCGCTTAGCAGTGATATTTGCCATTGCTTACATCGTGCAAATTTTATTCGGGCTGGTCATTGAGTAAGATCAAGTGTCATAAGATTTTTCGTATTTTCTTTCTGCCTGAATTTTTTTATAATTCTTATGTCATAACTTATTGAACCTCGGAAAGCGTATCTGATCTCCCTGTGTTTCTAATAATAGTTCACTCTAGGTTTCCAATGCAACAAATAATTAAATATAGGTTTCCAACAATAATAGGGAACATGACATTCCTGTCTAAAGGAAACTCTTACCGGTGGCCTATGAGTCGTGTACCGTTTCCGACCGGTTTTTACCGACCTTCTGTCATTGAAACTTCGCCGCATCAAATAAATATACAAATCGTATTTTACAAATTCGATCTGCGGTAAAGATTTTTTTTAAATTTTTGTTGAAATAAAGGTTGCAATGATTTCAGAGTTTAAAAATAATTCTCCTTTCCCAAGATTTCGGTAAAGGTGAATGATTTTTACACTTTGAAATTTTTTCATTGAATAATGCACATTTAGCCGATGACTTAAAAGTTACTGTCGCAGTATCTCCCGCAGCTTCATGGAAAATAAAGGCTGTTAAGCAAAAGCTTCTGAAAATCTGTGTCTCTGGCATGTCATTACTAACATAACGTATCTGACTCTGACAAATATATTGTCAGAAGCCGTCTCTGATAAACCTCCTAACAATTGCGATGAAAGTGAATTTTAAGTGCGTGTGAAGCACAGTTTAATAGCTAAATTTTGAAGAACTCTTCAATTGGCTAGTTCATCTACGAAGAAATATTTTATGTGAAGACAGGCTGGAATGTAGGACTTAAAAATCGAATTTTTTAAGATAATATGTTTCTAGCTATGATATCTGCCCTTAAACTAATAGGTTGAAAACTTATTTGTAATTATTTTTACATAAGGGCATTATTTTCCTTCACATAAATGGCATAGTTTCTTGGCTAAATTGTAATTGAATTTCTATTTTAGTTTAAACTATAATCTATTTTATTAATTAATTCTATTTTATTAATCAATAACAAGTTTCCGCGCGTCAGGAGAAATGTCTTGGGAACCGTTCTTCTTAGTCGATGCCTGTCATTCACGGTGATAATATCCGTGAGAACTAATATTTTTCATCATTTCATCGTCTTTGTATCTTATTTTGTGGGCAATTTGATGGGCCCTTTACCCGCAAAGGCACTCTTTTGCGATCATTGCACTGTGCTGTAATGGCGTGCCCTCCTTACGTGCCAGGTAAGTGCGTTCCCTAGGATGTTGACGAGAAACGAAACGGGGAAACTTCGACTTCCTGGTGAGGCCAGAAATCGACGACGGTGTCTCGCCAGTGACGAGAACCATCTCATCGCCCATTATACCTCCTGCCCTCTGAGGGGTAATTACACACTCGAATTTTCAGTCGAACAGGGAGGGAAACGGCGGTGAGGCGGGCCGGGAGAGAGTTGCTCTCCACGCCCGAGTGGGGAGTGCGGGGGTTGTTGGCCGACGGCGGCGACAGCCTCGTGCACCCCCTCCGCGAGTTTATTTCAGCCCCATCACGTTGATGGGGTTGGGGGGAATGAGGGTGAAGTTTCTACTCCCCCACCCCATCACGCCGTACCCACGATTCCACTGAGAATACAGCAGTTCCCTGGCGGTTCATTTTCGGGCGGCTGGATGTGGTTTTGGAGTTTCGGGGGAAAATGCGGTAGTTCCCTCGGGGATGGTGGAATTGAGGTGACGTAGAGGTTTTTTTGCGTGTTTTGGATGAGGAAGGACACTGCACAATCATGATTTGACCTTGAATTCGAAAGAACTTTTCCTCCATGACTTGTGCATTGAACTTCTCCTGAGGCTTTTATAAAATTACTGATACTCTTGAGATGTCTTTACACTAAAAATATAATTTAAATTTAAATTTGCCGTTCCTGCACGTTTCAACAAGCATTTTACTAAATAAAATGCCGTCTTTATATTACTGTCAATCACCCTATCAAATATATTTTTTTAAATATTTTCTTGACTGAATCAATCGTTAAGTTGATTGGTACATTATTAACAGAACTTACTTCAAATGAATATCATTGTAATCCGAAACCTATGAGCGTACGCCATCCTTAGGAGTTGAATTTTCTTGTACTTTTGTAAATTCATTGTATAGAGTAGTGGATTCATTAGACCATACAGTGGTTTAGCTAGTAAAAATAATGGGAGTTGTAATGAAAAATAATAATTTTCTCAGATATGATGTTACGATTACAATTCGTCATACTCCAGTCTTCAATAAGCATCCCATTTATTTTGTTCCTTTAATATTAGTATTCCTTTGTTCCTGAAAACTTTAGACAATATCGCCTTCTTCATGCCCGATAGGTTCCTAATCTCCCTAGTCGTATTCATGTTATCGTTTTGCTTCCTCACTTTGTCAAGTACCACCACTCCGTCTTACCTTCATTAAAATTAGCGGAGAAGAAATAGAGATAACACTCAAAGAGTTTAAGACCTCACGATTTGCATATTATCCTACTGCAAAGTCCTAAATGAAACGTCGAGGAGCTGTTAATAATTTTGGAAAATTAGATGCGGTACCTCATCCCGTAAAGGCAAGAAAACTTACTTCTAAAGACTTTAATTTAGTGTTTGATCTACTGGTTGGGCTAATAATGCACTCAGTTTTAATTCATTCAAAATGCAGTAGACCTTTAATCCTTCAGTAAAAAATATATTTTGCAGAAGAGGCCATATTACTAATCTGCTCTAATATTATTTTGTTGAAGGTTTTTCCACAAGGGGTTTTACTAAATTAAGGTATTTTTCACTTTACTATAGCAAATACTTCAATTCACTATAGCAAATACTTGGCTCGTTCAGGTTTTCATTATTTTGTGTCTTCGGAAATTATAAATGCCAATTTTTCTGAATCTTATCTCTTTATATTCAAATGTGAATTTATTAGTTTGTTCTCTAATGCATTAAAGTCTGCCTATCATAGTGTTGAGACTTGGTCCTTCTACACCAGCATAAATTTCACTTGCAAAACTATAAACGGGTGGACTACGTATATACAGTGTTGATTGTGTTGAAAAGTAGGTTCATGTGAGTATTTCTATACTTACATTTGAACTGCGGTTGATTTCACGTAACAAACAATTCATGATCAATCAGCTGAGGAATGATAAATATAAGTTACATTTTAAGCCGCTCTGTTGCAGTGTATTCTTTATTTAGTACCCTACGAGCCACCACTGTGGTGTGTGGCAAGGGGGTGAATACACACCAGACTAGCCTTGACCGAAAACACCTTCCCCTCCTAGCGCGGTCGGACAAACGTAATTCTATTCTGATCCCTTATCTTTCGTGGGAAAAGATCACTTCAGGTGTTCTCCTGGGAAGTGTTATCCGACCTCTTTAGAGATATGTCTATGACCCTGAGGATAAAAAAGCTGTAGCATATGACCTATTGGCTATACAACGCTGGTGTGACACTTTGGCTAATAGAATAAATATTAAGATAGGGGAGTAGTTACGAATTTTTAGCAAAAGAGCAATTCCTTTCCAAACGTCTACGTCAAACTTCGAATCAGGAACACCGAATTGGAAAGAATGCGTGTTCAATCGATTAAATACTTAGACGTTACTCCTACTCACGACCTCTCCTAGGAGAAACGTACGCAAGGAATATATGGAAAATCTAACAAGCTATTAGAATTTCCTAGAAGGGTATTGTAAAAATGCGACAAATAGATTAAAGAGAATTGTTATCTTTCGCTCGTTAGACCTTATTTAAAGTATAGTATGCTGCTAGTATATGGGATTCTGTCGAAGTTGGATTGAATGCCGAATTGGATCACGTACAACGTAGAGAATATAGATTTGTGAACTGCTGTTATTAGAGGATCTAGGTTGGGATCCACTCACGGAGTGAAGGCTAAACTACAGATAAACTCGTTTATAAATTAGACTAATGTCTCTTTAGTAATGATGTTGAAAATGTGATATTAACCCCATTTTACTACGGTAGGCGAGATCATATCTATTAAATTAGAGAAATTTATAATGCATAATTGATTGTTGCGAGTTGAAAGCTCTTCAAATTTTTTTTCCAGAAACTGTATCCATGAATTTGATGTATGAATTCAAATTTCACCTTTGATTTAGAACAGTGTCTTTTATGCTTCCTTTTGGAATTGTGCTGTGAGTGTTATTTTTTTGGGTGTATTTACAAACTTTCGGTAGTCAGCTCATCTTTTTGCTCAACCCTGAGCAATGGAAGTGGCTCGAGATGTTGTGGGTGTAAGAATCTCAGAGAGAAACATTCCGAATGGTAAATAGTAATAAATTAGTTGTCATGACACCGGAGAGATCAGTATGGTCACCGTTCCGAGGGAGGAAGTTGCCGGGAAGAAGCAAGCTGTAATACCATGCCGCACTGCACCCTGACACGCACATATCTTTCCACGGAATATTACATTCAGTCTCGGTGTAACGACTACTGCTCTCTTCTGTGCGTGAGACACCTCTTGATTGTGTGGGATAACTACCAAGATGTACGTAGTAGTACCTAGCTTTCTACGGAGCCATCTTAATTGTTCAGGATGAGCAACTTCGTTTTAAAGACACACACTTATATAATATAACGCCCCATTTATTTCCTATTCTTACAATTATTATACCTTTGATTTTTTGCAATAATAATTGTTTTCTTAAACAAATAGCTCTTGGTTTTGGGATGAAATGTGTGCGATATCAATTATGACGTCGAGTCATTCTTAAAACTTTTCTACAACGAGAATACTAGAAAAAGAATTACATTATTCAGCTATGAAAGGTGTTATTTTCAAATTCACGAGGAATCAGAAGCATTTTACTGGTATATTTCGGTAGTCAAAGAGGCTTTGGTAAGATAGTTTGTGACTTAGTGACAAGATTCAAGTTATAGAGGAACTCCTGTGTTTCCATGGTTTTGCTTTATGAAAGAAAATCGCCGAAGTGTCACGCATTCCGGCGACCATCGATGGACGTCTCCCATTGGTCATGACCCCTGCTCATGTTTCTTGGTCAAGTGGAGGGCGGGGAAACTAAAACGTATTCCCCGCAATATCTGAGGATCAAACGCAGGTCCTCGGCTCTAGTGCTGGAATAATACACTGTGATTCGCACCGTAGAGACGATGCTTGGGACGGAAGGAATGGGGCCAGGGGGGGGGAGGGAACCAGCACTCCGTCCTTGTCAGCCGCAGAACGGAGTCGCGTGCAAATTGCGCGGAAAGGAGCGAAAATTATAGGGCAATTACCAGTAAGAGAAGCGGGCCTACGCGAGCGAGTCGGCATTTTTCTGGTTGTGAGGCTCCGGAATGGCACAGGGTCGTTCACCGAAGGGGAGAGCGGTGAGGAGCACGATTGGACACACGCAGAGCGTAAACGCCTGTCTGCTCTGGCCACTGCGCAAGCCCGACCACGTGAGTTACTCTCATGCAAGATTATCCGTGACATAATATCCAAAAACACACACGACCGCCAATCAAACTCGTATGTGTGTGTTTTTTCAATGAAAAGGAGAAGATTCTTCTCCTTTCTGTTGAAAAAGGTGCGTCTCTTGCCGCGGAAATATTCGAAAAGAGTAAAGAAAAACAATGAGTGCCCTTTTGTCTGGGTTTTTAGCGTTTTATTCCATCTTTACGCCTGTTTATACATATATATATATATATATATATATATATATATATATATATTATTTATTTATTTATTTATTTATATATATACACACACACACACAGATGTAGATTTTTAAACCATAGAGACTCAAAGAAAGGACATTCACAATATGTTGTTTTCACGTTTCGACGGCTCGCCGTCGTCTTCAGATTCTGGAGACGACGGCCTTCTGAAGAATTCTGAAGACAACGGCCGAGCCGCATACAATGTATACGTACAGGTATATCCTATTTTCTCCCTATTGAAAACGTTGCTAGGAGCAGAATCAATATATTGAAAACATGCTCAATTAGCCGGGATATCTAAACCAAAGTAAAGCCAAAATGTTATCATTTATTTGGACATAACATTGAAACAATATAATCGGAGTAAAGTATAAGACGTTTTGCATTTTAAGTAATATACTCATATTGATTCGAAATTGCTTCAACGTCTGGGTTTTGTGGAAATTGCCATTAGTTAAACAAATAGTTCTCTGATATAATTCCTGATATTTGGATAAAAATCGTGACATTTTTCAGACATTGGGTTACTTACTGGTGAGTCTGGGTTCTATTACCGGCGGCGCTTCCTGAGCCCCAGAAATACTCAGGCTGTGTAACTTGGTACCAGTTCTTTCTGGGGAAACCTTTGAAGGCTCAGAGAAGGTACGGATCGACCTGCCATGATTGATATCATTCAAACGCTGTTGTTCTTAGAGCTCGGGCTTAAACGAGAGCTCTACCATCATAAATAAAAAAACCTTCGGATATATTATTTGGATGTGAAAATAGGAATTTATACGGATTTGTGCATTGTCTCACGCGTAGTCCATCGTTATAAATGAACCCCAAAGCTCATTTCGATTTTGCTACAGCAGAGCGTTTTGAAATTTCGAGGCCTAAATTCTGACTCCTGAATGCAGGGTGCGAGGGGCACGATCTCCCGTTTCCGCTATTCAGTGTCCACGGGGTTCTACTAACCAGAAAATAGTATCTCCTGAACCGTGGACTCTTTGATCGGTGGCGGATAACAGTCTACTCACCAAGACCTCATATTCCCTTCCATCCATTTGAAAAGAACATTTTTTTCTTTTAACGCCGCATAGCTTGGGGTCCCAAGAACCCTTTCAAAACTAAATGTCTTAAATATAAAATTGGTCCAAGTTGATAAATTTATCCCTCAATAACGATGTAATGCATAGTCAGATTAGATTCGTTTATCTGCGTCCCCGTAATGCACTGCCGATCCTCCATCAAGTCTCGAAAAAACTAGATGGTAAATCAAAACCAATAAGTGCACATTAGACGTTTTCTTCGCCTCGAAAAATTCAATATGATATTTTCTCTCACGAAAAAACACAAAATTCGAGGGCTCTAATATATTTTGTCAAATTTTTAGTCATTAATGGTATTTTGATCATATTTCCGGAGTTCGGGGTCATTTATATTCCAAACTAGCGATTTCGGCTCCGCAGTAATCGAATTAAAGCGTCGGTAGGAGTCCACCCTGCGTTCGTTTATCCTTGAGTATACTTCTATCATATTCACATTTTACTCGGATGTTGAGTTCGGTTGCATAACTCCAGGAGAACGCCACCTGCAGATCTCACCTCTGTATCAACCGACTTTATTATTATTGGTAATCTACCGGTTAAAATGGGTTTTGGATGGACACAAACTACCATATAATTGTCTTGTCTCTCGTAACAAAACACATCCTACTCTACTATAACAAAGTCCCTCTTCATCTCCGCATACTTGATTTCTCCCTTCAATCCATCTCCTATTCCTGCCCTTTCCTTGTTTACCTAACATTCTACCCTCTATCACAGTCTCCAACATTCCACTGCCAATCTATAAGCTTTGCATCCGTTTTTCCTGTATCCTCATGATTTCCTCCAACAATCCCCTTTCCTCCCCAACCTTACCTAGCACTTTCCCATTTATTTTCCTTTCTGTCCACTTCACCTTCTTCATCTTTCTCCAGACTCATATTTCAAATGCCTCCAATCTATGCCTACCATCCTGGTTTCCGTCTTGGTTGAACCAAAATATGTTTGGATTATAAATGTATAAAAAATTTAACAATTTACTAAATTTTCGCTTAGTTTCATTAAAACTATCCTAGTGAAAATTTTTGCTTTGATGGGACAATTTAAATTTATTTCACGCAAAGTTATTGCGAAAATAAATTTATTTATGTTATTTAAAGCTTAACGTTGTTAAATAAATTAAATGAAAATTAATTGTCAAGTGATCGAGAAATAATTAATGGTTGGTAAAACCCGGGTTAGGTTATCAGAACGGAACACCGTTGTAGATATAATGGTCTTAGATGATAACCGCGATGGTGACAAAGTTCAGTATCGGTCATGAAGATTTCAACTCTCTAGCATTCACTCCCTTCCTCTCTTCCGCTGAGGTCATCTCGCGAGTCCTTAGGGCGGCACCCTCGTCGGAGTAATTTTAGCTTTTGGCTTGGTCGCGGTGCGCTCGGAACAAGACCGCCAGACGTTATAGACGGCGGGTGAAACGAGATGGTTGAAGAGGACGATGTGGGAAGCGGTGGGCGGGTTTTTGGAGGAATCCTTAAATCTCATTAGTTGCTCGACGAGCGGAAAGTTTTGCCCTCCCTCTCCGACCTCCGGAGCGCTAATGAACAAACGAAAATCCTCCAGAATTCAAAAGTGGATCCAAACGATCTCGAAAGCGCCAAACATTGTTTTCCGGGAAAATCAAATCATGCACAGGTGGAATACACGGCGATGAAGAGACGAGGCCGCGGTTTGAAAGTCCTAAAGACACCCTCAGCATCCTTTCTCACACTCGGATACCCCATTCATTTTTAAAAATTTAAATAATTAAACTCACAGGATGTCTCCGGTTCCGTATTGCAGGAAATTCACCCCAATCTTCTTTGCTGGGGTGTTTCTGATCCGCCTTTTACATTAAGTGCAGCAATAAGTGATTATTATTATTCTAATGGAATAAGCGTGAGTGAATAAATACGTCGTGTCTTTACGTCATATTATAATGGCTGTACGTAGCCATTTTGTTGAATTTTTGTTATCTTGCATATGGCCTAATATAAAGGTAAAATAAATAATGTTATCTAAGAATGGAAAGAAATTCTTCAAACTCTAAATATTTCATTCGGGAAATAAATCGATTTAATGGCATTAAATCGACAATTTTCGTCTATTAATTATTTTTGGACGTATTTGAAGACAAATTCGTCACTTGGGGGTTGATAAAAATGAATACATTTGAATTGTTATAAAATCATACCTGTCTGCCGATTTGAAAGGATGCGTGAATTGCAATTAATATGCACGCCCTTCAAACACATAATAGTCACATGCAGTATGCATATATTCTACGAGAAAGGGAATCAGGCATGCTGTTTAATGAAGCCATTTTCTAGCGAGATGTCGGATTATGGCACAGAATTAATATCTTAAAAGAAATTATATTTTTAAGAAAATGACTATATATGTCGTAAAACGAGATACTGACTGAGAGAATACCCTCTTGGTGATGAAGCTTTTGAGAAGACAATGGAAAATTCGCTATTAATTGGTTCAAAATATGGGAAATGGAATCTAAGTAAAAATGTTAATGAATGAACTATTTCTTCCGTGGCCTTCGTCTTTTAGTCTTCCAATTTGTGTTCCTTTTTCCCACTATGCCACTCCCGATTTAAATTTTGCTTTTAGTCTGTTCAATCCGATACTGTTTCTAATGTTACTCATAGTGGTCCACTAAACGCTATTTTAGTACTACTTCAACTTAATATTTTCTCCTGATCATACATTTTACATATTTATGGAAAATTAAACGCATGAAGTCCTTCGCATCATTTGAATTACTCCCGAAAAATCCTCAGGGACCAGGCTAATGGTTTAGTTTGCGTTTCGACGCTCAAGTAACTGATTTTAGCATCAAGTACAAAATACCTTTCAGTCGTTCTTTCATCATTTCTAAATGGTCGGTGGACCGTGCGTCAATTAAGTTTTGTCGAAATTGCTTCTGAGCGTATTACACATTTTTCATCTAAGTGCTGATCGAATACTTTCCCTGGGGTAGCGTTGGGTAATGTGCTCCTGTCTCATTCACATATTTCGCCTAATGAATGAAATAAGGGTTCAAAAATGATTAATTAATTACACTGAATTTTTTTTCTGTATTCTTTGTTTTTGTGGCATAGCATTCACTTCGATGTAAAAAATCAAAAGAAAATCATGTTTACCTTTCGTTCGTTCTCCGAGTTATCGATACTAGTCTTACGAAGAGCTAAAAACCCTCTCTTACCGCACATTTTCAGATGCGTCCGCAAAAGAAAATTATCGATTTAAGTATTTTCATGAGAAAAACTGTCTGAGTAATATAGAAACCTATCATACGGTATGTATTGTATGATCTTTTATTTAGTTCTGCTCCTTGAAAAAAATGAAAGAAAGGATAACCTTAATTTAAGTTAGTATGTGAAATAAATTTAGCATTAATCTCGTATATGCGCTTCATTGTCCTGGGTAAAACCTTATTTTTATTAGTTTTATCCAGCTCTTCTTTTGATATCCTTCTCTTAAAACCTTTTTCTTCTAATAATAACATCTTTATTTTTTAGAAATTGTTTTATGAGTCTTGTCGTAACTTTCCTCGGTAGTATTGCGATTTGATTTTCCTTTCCCTTTTTACAAAAAATAATTGCCGTGCTTCCAAGTATCGCCTTAGAGTCAAAACCTTTTTTTTTCGTGCTTCTTCCATTGGGTCTTTCCGTACACGAGCTTTGCTAATTCTAGTATATTACTCCGTACTTGTGCTCGATCAATGCAATTCTTCTGCAGCAACGGCTTTCCCTACATTTCACGTTCTCTTTGGCTGCTTATTACCTCTGTTGATGATTCTCATTCATAAAAAAACAATTCTGCATGCATGTACTGCACTGAGCTCTGAATAACAAACCATCATTAGTGGTCCAATTGGAAATTTTTGGACGCCATAGTTAATAGGAAATAATTTTAATTGCATATCTTATACATACCTAATAGCGCCGTTTTCGATGTAAATAAGATTTGTACTCAGAATATATTAAAAAGTATGCACTGAAACTTCACCGACAGTTTACCTAAAATTTTTAGGTCAACCTAAGAACGTCTTTTGGATACAGGCGATATCTATTTTACGACACTGGGAGTTCTTCCGTGTGCAAACCTTCTTAACTTCAACTTTGCGGTCAGATAGGAAAAATTAAATCAATGTTGGAGTAAATAATAATAATTTAGCTCCAGTACAAAAGCACCAAAATATAAAGCAATAGAAAACCGATAAAAATCTAGGACTAATCCTGCAGCCTTAAAGGGTGGCAGCCCAGAGTATCGTTGTTTACTATTCTTTCCATCGGATAGTATAGCCCAAATGCAATTCTTAACTTTTTTTCCTAAATAGATGACATTATCTTTGAACTGATAAATTTAACGGCTATGTTTCACTAATTAATTATGCGCATGATTATGACTGGATTTTAAACTGAAATTTAGTCAGCTACGTTCATTTAAAAATAAGGAAAGAAATAAATATGAATTAAAGATTTACTTCGCAAATTATATCAAAATCCAAGTAAAACAATTTTTGCTATTTTTACTTATTTATTCTGCAGCTCCAGTGATTATAGCAGATATTATATTTGTCACTTATATGATGTATCACCGCGGGCTGTAATTGTTTCAAATGTATATTCTCTGCGGGTATATATTTGATTTGCACTTGATTTTTATAAGTAAGTGAATAATTTGAACCTTTTTTGTAGCATGTAAAGACGATTTTGTCGTTAGCAATCGGCCGTATTGGTCATAAAGAATATATGGGTTCGCATCGAGTTCTACGGGGAACATGACTTCAAAGTTCGTTGATATCCGTCCCCCGTTGGCCCGGCCCTCCCTCTCGTCAGTCTCCCTCAATCAAACCGGCCTCATTTCGATTTTCCCCATTCTTCCCTCAGGGCCTTCCCTCATTGCTTTCCCTCCTCAGAGCCCCATGGGACCGTCTTAGAACCTTGTCCGCGTGATCCGTCTTGGCAGGGCACCCCTACCGCCTTTCGTCCTCCCCCCCACCCCGCCGACCCCCAAAGCCATTTTGCCAGAAAGGAACTAATGCAACTCCAATCTCGAGAACTTACGTATCAGTCAGAATGAATTACGTTTAAGTCCACCCATGTTTGTAGCCCTAGGGCAACTTTGGAAAAGGTAGGTCCTTATATTTTCTTTTTCTCACTTCCTCTCCCCTTCTCTTACTTCTCGTGACAAAATAATTCCTCTCGGACGTCGCAAGTAGTTTATCAACCGATGCCCGCACGACGGTGCACTTCACTATCCTTGGAGCCCGTTTCCACGTGAAAACTTTCCTTCGTTCCCAAAGGTCCCTGGACGCCGTTCGGCCCCACGTCTGTCTCCCTAGGTAATAAGCGAACAGAAGGAGAAGATTCGCGAGAGGCGGATGCGGAGGTTTGGCACTCCGAGTAAAGAGCTTTCGAGTCCAATTGTATTCGACTGATTGCCTCCGCCGCGTAATTGCCCCGTACGCATTTTGGGGATTAAATTTAATAAGACTTTCCTCTTTTGCTGCCTGGATGCAACAATTCGAGAGGAGGAATTTCGTTCTTCACAAGAAAACTTCTTTATAACGTATTTTTAAATGGGTATATGTGTAAAGTCTTTTATCTTTAAAAATGTATTTTTCCTTCTGAAAAAAATAAGACAAACATTTACCATTTTCATGCTCCAGTACTTGTGCACCGCGTTTATTCCTTATACGATTTAACTCCAACCAATAGGAGTGGCGCGGGAAATTGAATTGCATTACTTTTGGAGCACACCATAAAGTTGTATTTTGAACCTAATAAATCCCTCGTATGCTCGTACAATGTGATGTAAAAGTAATAGTGTTCATCGAAATAGCTTTTACGTATTCTTTCCAATTCCGTAAATAGATTCAGTCGCCTAGTAACCACACTTCTTAGCTAATCTTATTTCATTGAATATTTCTCTGCTAATCATTTAATATATTTAAAATGGCAAGAGTGTTACTAGTTGAAATTTTAGCGTACCTAAAATATGTTATTTATGACAGCACATAAAACACATACATTTGTCTCGCGACATGATACCAACTTACAAATTATTGGAAGTAAAATGTATATTCTAACCCTTTTTGTGACTGCATTAATTTATACGTAAGTGCTTTACTTAAAGTGTCATTAAACACAACAAATGAATCTTACCCAGTCATTTTTTTCGAATTATCTTAGGTGGTGCGACAATTAACGAATATTCCAAGCGCCCCAGAATGGCATTTTACGCTTCTAAAATGATGAGCAGATTCATTCCTTGAGTGAGGAAAGTTTCAATGTAAAAGTTCATTATCAATCAGCCAATCGTTTAAAAATTCCTCTCAGGAGACGGGATAGCTATGAATTGCACAGTTTTTTTCGGTCTGATGAACTGTACTAATGGTACTCTAAGAAACCTATGCCTTAAAAAAATTGCTTTCTTGCGTAAAAAATTATTGTGCAAGAAAAGAAAAATGCAGCTTTTAATTTGAGTCAGAATTCGTACCAAATAATTATGGGTTGGTTCAGCCCAAGGCGGAAAAGTTAAGCTAACTCTGCGCGTTTAAATGAAACATTATAAGATTTCATAAATGCTCTATAGCATACGGCAATCGATAATGTCATAATCTGGAATGATTTAGATATTCTTTCGGAAACTATGCGACTCTATGAATTTACTCGGTATGTTTAGGCGATACCTTAAAACGAGATCGACTCGGGGGCTTTTTTTAGTCCTGCGCCGTACCTCAAGGTTGTATCCCCAGTATTAATGGATGTTTGTATTGCTTTGTGATTAAGTACTCATAGTATCTGTGTGACTTCTGCTTGGAGCTCACATCTCGTGACACCATTCGTCTATGAGCCGTGTAATTATGGGAAATGTTGGTGCATTCGAATTATTCGCTTTATTCGCCCATTAATTCATATACATCCTTTTCTTTGCCCTTCCAAGCTCATTCCTATCTCGTAATAACTGAAGAGGAAAACATGCCCAGCAATTTAGCACCAGGTAGCGTTAATAAAGTCTCCAAAGAGCCACGGATCATAAAGGTGAGGACTTACATTTTACAGTTTGGATACAGTTATTGGCGCTCCCGTTTAGACTACGAATTTCTCTGTGATCACCCTTACGATTGTAATATTTGCGAGTAATGATTGTTAAGCATTGGAAAATGCTATCGACGATGCTACTCGTATTATTCGCCTCTGAACTGAACACTAATATTCACAAACTACTGCAATATTCTCAGTAAACATATTAAAACCTTCTTACACGATAATATGCTTTTATTAAGAGGAGTTTACTTTTATACAGGCTCAGGATATGTTTGCTGTGATGACCGACTTTCATCAACCACATGAAAGTTTAATGCAAATGATAAAGAACCGTTGCGCTGAAACTGAAAAACTCCTTTCCACCTCATCAACCGGTCTTGCTACATGTAACTCGGATTCCCGGGGTAAAACTTTAAGAGTCCTGCTCCAAGCATAGGTGATGTTCAAGCTTCTTTCGCTTTGCCCTATACCCCCATGGTAAATTTGATGCCAAGGAGAAGTGCGTCGGAATTACATGTGCGTTTGGGTCACCAGGAGCGTCTCGAGTGTGTGTGTGTGTGAGTGTAAACATTCACATGGAAATAGATATGAAGAAAAGGGACAGGAACAAATATAAAAGATCATCGGCCTAGCAAGTTGAAAGATCCGTGGTTCAAGTCCCGGTTAAGCAAATATTTTTGCACTTGTGACCTGCTCGATTCCGCCTCCCCAGCTCTCATATGTGGGTGTCCTTTCTTTGTTTCTATGTTTTAAATATCTATATCAGTGTGTGTATATATATATAAACATATTACATTATATATATATATATATATATATTTGTATATACATATATGTATATTTATACATATACTCACACGCACACACACATTAACCGCTCCTGGGGACAGTAATATATATATATATATATATATATATATATATATATATATATATATATATATCTGTGTGTGTGTGTGTTTGTGTGTGTGTACATACTAGTATATATGCATACATACACACGGTATCTGCCCGGAAAGTACCCAGGCATGCAATATTTGGAGTTAAATTGCCTCCCTAGAACAATGAGGTCTTAGTCCCCTTTGAAGTACCTTGGGGATTTTTTTGATTCCTTTTAAGAGTAGAAGAGACGCTGGGATAAGTGTGTGAGGTCCCAAGGGGAGAATTTGCTGTCGGTATAACGAAAGTCGTCACCTTCCCCAAATCTCAGTTTGCTAGTGGTTGCCCTTAGACTCTTGGAAGTACTAGTGTGTACGCCTGAAATAAATACCAATTAAATACCAAAAAAACGAAGAATTTTGTTGAGAATAATTTTTAACTGGAAGATTCAAACCGGCGAGCTCCGGGTTATCTGGTAAGTAAATCATCCACCGACGCAGATGGGAAAAAATAAAACTGCTCGTCATTGGAGACATTTTCTAAAGTCAGCAGAATGTTAGAGGAGGAAGGGAAGATAGTAGATGGAAGTAGTCTTCCCGTTAAATGAGGAAACGTTACCCTAACTGTCCCGTACCTTTCAACGTTTCATTTCCTTCCTAAATCCCACTTGCCCGCAGGAACAACGGTCTCAGACCAAGGACCTACCCCAAAAAGAATTTCAAGAAACCCTGCAGTCATTTTGCGGAATCGTTTCCACCGGTGACATGGAATCAAATAGGCAGATGATTTCCCTTCCGCGGAGGCTGTCTCCTTTATCTACCGCATAAGAAGGTAATCAGTTTTTCTCATGTGCTTACGGAATGCGGCCGACGTTTCATTCAGAGAGCTAAGAATTTCCATCATTCTCTCCCGTGACATATTCCATCCTTCTTTTTTACAAAGAGATTTGGATGGCTACATCGAAAATTCCTTACCCTCTGAGAGTGACGATGCTCTCTGAGAAATAATCATCAGTCTTCGTCTTAATTGTCCCTCTGCGATGGGGAACAATTAAGGTATTTCAAGAGAGGAATTAAATTCCGATCGGAGCCTCTTACCCTGCATTAAATCCACAAGGAATGTCTTCGAAACAATAATAATCTTCGTCTCCCCAACATTTTCCGAAACAGAGGATTCCCCTAAAAATGTATCGAAGTAGATGAGGACCGGTTTTGAGGGAAGACGCAAAGGAGATTTTGAGGGGAGACGGGATGTTTCTGAAGGTGATGAAATGAGGAAAATGAGCAGAAAAGGAAGGTGGGGGTAGAAGATGATCGAAAGTGCAGAATGAAGGATTTGGAGAGTTCCTGAGATAGGGTTGACGTCCTCATCCGGACGTATGACTTAGTGACGCGATTTATCTGAAACATTAGAATACTCGATTCTTAAGGTTGGAATCAATCATATCTCATGATAATTTTTGGTTGCTTCCACCCTTTTCGACTAATCCAGTGTCAGATCAAATGATTTGATACTGGATTAGTAAGAATAGAGTAATTCACATTGTTGAAATTTAAAACGGCTTATTTGTTCTCATTAATTCCATGATTACCAGGCACTGCTTTAAGATGATTTTTCGTAAGGAGGAGCGGCAACTTAAGAATGGCATCCTATAAGCCAAATGGTGCTCAGCAGCACGTGATCAAAGCATGTACTAATTTTTATTTGCGTAATTTATCGCATTCAAATGTGACGGGAGAATCGGGAACAAGTTATCATATACCCCCTCAATGTTCTTACTGCGTAATGATAAGTCAGTAATCTTAAACTTTAAATGTTTCCCATATTTTTTATGTCTTGTATCATCCTTATCTGAATTGATTTAGTTTTAGTTACTTATTTAGCGAATAACCTTTTTTTATTTCCGGAATTTAGGATGAGGAGACATTTCCATGCCTCACATATTGTCGGCGTTCAAGCATATTCATTTATTTCCCCCTTTCATTTTGTTGATTCAGCTTCTTAAGCCCTTTCAGTACATGGAATCTGATGGAATAAAATGACATTCCAAAATAATACGTGAGAGAGGGAAAATAGAAGGTAAATGATGAATAAAGGAGGACGCTTCGTTGGTTTGTGTCGACATTTCCGTCTCCAGATTTGAACCTGACCTCATTACAGGGCTTTAGAACTATTTAGCTGTTCCCTCCCTTGCTTTGTTTGCCTTCTCTTTGACGAAACAACGTAAGATGCATTCCATTCCACGTGTCGGCCGCATTGACGTGCTTCGTCGCGGACTCCAAGCGGGCTCGAGCAGGAAGAATGCGTCACACGTGGGAGCTAGCTTTACGCGTAACTCCACACAAAAGAATGGCTCGTATGTGTGCCTTTGAAATGAAATCTTATGAAAACCTTGCGAGAAGCCAGGAGTAGAACATTTTTTCCATTCATGTTCTACTCAAATCAGAAGCCGGAATGGCGTGAAGGCCGTGATTGTGAATAACAAAATAGCTCGACAGCGCGAGCTGTAGACAAGATGAGGATAAGACACCATTATAAATAAAAGCTAGAACGAAAGACTCGGGGATATATCTTCCCCCAATCAAGAGTAATATATTCCTGACTTCACAACGATAGTAATTAAGAACAATTAGAAAAAAAGATTATTAATGGTCGTACGAGATCGTTCATGCATACGATTGCCCCCGAATGTAATTGTGTGAAAGAATTTCACGAGCTGAGTTTCTAAAGATATAGACATTTTCTTGAAAGAAGTGCTGTATAGAAAACGTAACTAGATGGAACACATAAGGAATGCTACCAACGGTCCGCCAAATAGCCGTTGGTGTTCTAACGTCATTTACCCAATATTCAATTATGGCAATATCTTTGCTGGGAACATGAGTACTGAATTGTATTTTATAGCTAAATGATGAATACAATGCCAAGAGATGTCCATGGTTTTTTTAGAAAACAATAGACGAATTATAGGTGATCATTGAGAGAAATAAAGTTGTCAATCGCTAAAAATCCACCGAAATTGTTATTTATATTTTCTACCCACTTCAAATAAAATTCATTTGGCGTTTTATCATTATCTACAAAAACCTGTAGTCATGAAACAGTGGCCATCAATGAAGTAATTGCATGGTTTACCCTCTATGTGGCTCATTAATGATTTCCTTATAGTCCCTCGGGCCAGCGACGAGTGCCCCGGTCACGGATGTGCGAGTTTCGCTTCACAAATTGGGTGTGCTGCCGAGGTGGGTATGATCTCATGGAACATTTGGAGACCTAGAGAAACTTTTCAGTTTTTATTTACATTTACCGGGAACGATAGATGAATCCCCAGTTAACCTGAGGTAAAAGTTATTGCACATTATAGACATATATATATATATATATATATATATATATATATATATATATATATATTGTAGGTGCTGTGGATAGGTCAATGAAGATCGGGGAAAGCAAATATTTTTCAAGCAAAATAATATTGATGGAGTAGCATCAGTTTTGTACTGGTGTGGAAGAGCGTTGGGTAAAATTATCAAGAGTAAGCGGGATTTACAATGTATGCCGTAGGAAGGAAGAATTAGCGTAATTCACTTAGAAAAACTTGCCCGATAATGGAAAAATATCACTCATTATACCAAAAAAAACACCCGTTTGGAGTATTTGCCATGTGTGCTGATACTACTTGTTACTTGCTGCCCAATGTCCATTGCAGTACTTGACTTTCGGCGCGCAACCATTTCGCCAGTAATGGATCGTATAGGTTTTTATTCCCCGCTGTAAAGATTCTTTATTCCCGTTTTCATGGAAATATAACCGAAAATGAGCTCTCGCAATAGGAGATAGGATCAAACATTTCCTTTTGTAAATAAGAGGAAAGCAGATTAAAAAGAAAGAAATGTCCTCGGGAACCTTGGTCATCGTGGAAATAAAAGACCGCTAAGGACGTGAATTACAAAGGGAGGGTTGGCTATCCAAGGAGAAAGTTGGGGAAGGTGGAGAGCAGCAGAAGAAGTGAAGGGGAGGGGGAGGGAGTGTAAAAGGTGTTGAGCCAGGGAGGTAGAGAAAGAGCGCGAGTGGCATACGGTTCTCGGTCCGAAGTTATATGCCATAAGTGGGAGAGATGGAGTCAGCACCGCGTCGCTCTGAATACATATATTCCCTTCCATTGTCGTCGGCAGGGGGGGTAAGGCCATATTTCAAGGGAATCGCAGAAAAATGGCTCCCGCGAGGCAATTCCCAACCGAAGTTGGTTCCAATTTATCGTTTTGTCGCGTTTTATTCTATTTTATTTTTTATACGACCGAAAATAAACTCGCGGCGTCTGGAGGGGGCTTTCTCTCCGCGAGAGAGAACGGAGGGGAAGGGAAGAGACGGGCTTATTCGCACGTGTTTTTTTCTTATTCCTCCGCCCATCCTGGGAAAATATAACGTGTGGGTGGGCGCTCACTACAGACGGCGGGAAGGACGAACCATGCAATGCCTCCTTTCTCTCCTCCTCCCCACGCAAATGTCTGCGGGAGGATGGAGTAGATACGCTGCCTTTGACACGTCTTCCTCCCCCGCGCGACCAATATTAAGGAACGAAGGAGAAAGGCAAGGGCTTATCTCATTTCCACGCCGAAATGAATATTCTTCGGTTAATGTTTGAGGTAAAATCAATACACACCGTTTATTTAATGCGGTGGAGTTTTTTTTCAGTGGTGTCGGAGCCAGTAAATTCCACCGACGAGTTTGCCGAAAATAATTGTGGCGCGCGGTTATGAAGCGTCGTCAAACTTGCGCTGACAACCGGAGGAAGTCGTGGTAGGGAACGGGAGAGAGGGAAAGGGGAGAGGGTGTCTACGTCATACGCTGGCAATCTCCACGTGGATTTGAGGTCGCGTGGCAGGAGGAGGTAGGACACCAGCTTTTAATTATGAAACTATGTGTATATATGCTTTGTTCGCAGGGGAATATGGAGCTGGAAACAAGGGTTTTTGTTTGCAGATAGCCCACATTCGCTTTCACTACATGATTGCTCTTATTAAGTGCGTGCATTAAAACAACCTGAGCCATCTTTTTTGTTCGGTTAGAACTTTGTTACCCCAGCTGGTTTCGTACATATACAAGACCCTGAGTTTCATTAGTTTATTACCCCGAGGTTTGGTAGTTTTGCATTTTGTTTTGGCCCGACTTCAGTCGCCATTCCCATATTCGTGTCATACGAGTCCGAAACATCCGTCTGGCGGCTAGTGAGAAAGCGTTCTGGAAGTGTTCGAGCGGAAGGAGCGGATGGGTCAGGGACAAAGAGCTCGAGGATTGGCAAGATTGTTCACCACAGGGGAGGGAACGCCAACCCCTCTTGCAGTGGGGATTCAGGGAGGGCAACAGGAAGGGCCGTTAAGGGTACGGGTCAGAATTATGAAAGACCCCCAAACAGATGTGTGGATGAGGACTTTTTCTATCTCGACGAAGGCTGCGTGGCGAAGTGCTCACCATTAATGCGATCTGAGGGGATGGCGAGGATAATAGAGGTAAATGGGCTGAGTATGAGTGAAAGAGAAGGATGAGATGTCTATTCAAGTCGAATCGTGTAGGATATATATGAGCAAAAGAGACCGGGGATATGGGGTTGATATGGGATATGTATAGACTCTGTAGTACCCGAAAGAGAGAGCTTTGAAGTATGGGGAGACGCTCACATGCGGTGCTTATGAGTCGAAGTGGTCCTTTGGCTATTTTACTCGACTGTATGCGGCTTTTCCACGGGTGTGAGAAATATCTCTGACTACGAGCAAGGAGAAATGTCTTTTAGCCGAATGGCGATGAGATGGTAACTAAAGTTATGTCAAACAGGCATGTCAACGAAGTAGTCTCAATGAATGGACATTAAACTCTATTGTGAGCGAGGATGGATTTAATCTTATGGTTAATCACTTAGACCGGCAGAACTTTAGAAATAAGCTCCAATTTGACGGAAGCTGAAATAGTTGAATTGTTAACAAATATATATTTTATTAACTTTAACAAATTTTATAGATTGAAGAGAGTTAATAGTTTTCCTCTCGCAAGTCATGTCAATTTTCACTACATTAGCACCGTTTTCGAGAGTACTCAAATGAATTTTGGTCATAAGGACGTGAGTACGAGACACGTATTTTAAAGATTGGAAAGCTTAAAAAATTATTCCTTAGCTGAGCCCCTTTGTGACATCTATTCCGTTGTTGAACGAACTATTCTTCACCTTACGTCAAGTTCTCGCGGCGAAACGTGTAGCGGGCACGTTCCTATTCATGTACTTAATCCTCAATAATGCTGCCTTTCTCAAGTTCTTCCGTTGAATATGATCTAACCTTTCGTTCACGAAAATAAGAACTGTAGTCGCACAGAAATATAAGGGACTCTCAATACAATCTCAGCTCTCTTTGTATTAGAGAGAGAAATAGAGGAATGCAGCGATAGTCTCGTGAGAATTGATTAACATTCTGTGTTGGGAATTTACTGATGCGAAAACCGGTTTTCATCACAAAACATCGTCTGAGAATACAATCCACTCGCTAGAGAAATTTTGGCCGTATTTCATGCAAATCTACGCCCGCAGTGTGCGAAAAAGGTAATAATTCGTATACAAGGTGCTAGAACGGCAGGGATCGACTGGGAGTTTTATGTGCTGATAAATGTAACGTGTCCAAAAGAAGAATGGCAGATGCTGAAGATATTTTGATCGCCATTATTTTATAAAATTTTTGTAGGTGTTACTTTGCTAGTAAATTCTGTAAGGAAAAACGGAGTATTTAAATCTGTCCACGAAGGGGTCAGCATCTCCATTGTAAATCAGCGTTTTATGATTTGTGAACGTATTTTGAAGTTCTCAGTAATGATTTCAGGAGCGATGGGAAGTGGTAAAATGCCCTCCGAGGCCTTGAACTTTGCTAAAGAGGGAATAAAGTGTGTTCCTAAGGGATAAGTTATCGTTTTTGTTGATCAAAACTTTCAGGTGAACAAGAGCAGCTCCGGATGTGCTTATTTTTTAACGAGATAAATCGAGTAATTTGGTATTTGATAGAGAAAGTTGTGGATTTTGGTGAGAGAATGGAAATTTAACAAGAAGCATTATCATTACCAAACAAACATTAATTTCAACTATTTAAGTAAAGATTACGTAAAGTATGGCAAGGATAAAAGCAAATAATATATAGTCAAAAGTGAAGGTTTCACAGGGATGCAAAGGGAACAGGTCGTGAGACAGGAAGGGATCAAAAACGTCTTATGGGAGCTCAGAGTCCTTTCTCTCTATAACAACACTCGAAAGTTTTTCAATACGAGTAAAATTTTATAAAGCGGAACCCTATTATAAGAACGGTAATATGGCAAATACATTATTGTAAATCAAAGTAAACATTCCCCGAATCCCTAACCGCATACAAGAGGAAGTTAAACTTATGTTTGGAGGAATATTGCTGTGTTTTCGAAGCAATTCCTCAGATGTTGTTGTGATATTGAGAGCTGATTAACATGATAACGTTGAGGATAAACCGTGAAAACAGTATTAATATAAGGCAGCGTTTCATATCCTTTCTGAGGGCGCGAGTGTACTGGAAGTTAAGAGAGATATATCTTTGACGGAAGATTCGAATTCAGTGATGTTTTGGTAACGGGAGATTTAAATCTGATCTTATCAGAAACGGGGGTGTATAACATGGTGGAGCAAATATGCCAAGATTTTATGAATCCCTCAACGTTGAGAGCGGATTTCCGTGGCTAGCCCAATAGCTAACTGTGGAGGAAACTTGTCGGATATTTTTATTATCAGACCACATTGCTTTTTCTTTATCTCGTAAACTCTTCCATAAAAGAGATTGGAAGATTAAGGATCACAAGGTGGTTAGGACTAGAGTAAAATGGTGGATAAGATGCAGATATGAAAATGTTATGCATGCGTGGCAATTTAGAATACTATTAAACTACGATCTGTGTGGAGATACTGAAGTAATGAGGGTGAATTTGGTCTCTAATTTTTAAGAAGAAAGAAAACATCGTTCGAACACCTCTTCGCTGCACATAAAGTGTTCATCTACATCTAAATAATGCCCCACAAGCCGCCGCAAGGGCGTGTGGCGGGGGGTGTTAGGTCACGACCCGTAAAAAGGAACAAAACCACATGCAAAATCAACACATATATACAAAACTAAATCCACTGTGGCATATACATTCATGCAAAAATCCTTTCATTCAGCAAGCATGCAAATACATATACTATCATCTAACAAATAATGGCACTTTAGGATGTAGTATGAAATTCATCCAATAACGTGCAATTTGAAAAGTAGGAAGGCGAAATTCCACTACCACATGGACATGCAACATAAAACGGTCTCGTCCCCAAAGACACAGGTAGGGAATAAGATCCAACGCTGCAGGTAGCAGGAGGTTCTCCCCCACGGAGAGAAACGAGGGATGGAAGGGGAACCTTAAAAAGATGAAAGGCTCGTGCTCCCGCGTTATGTAGAATAACTAAGCGGATATAGATGAGAAAATTGAGAATCATACATACGAGAGATGAAAGCATTAATAGAAAGCTTATAACGTCACACAATAAAAAGGGATCTCATTTAGTTGAGTTGAAATCGTCAGACAACCTTAATAACTGCTGAACTCTATTCTTCAAGTACGTAAACCTACCTAAACGTACCTGCATAAATATATTATATAAATAGAGTGATAACGTCGAATTTTCTCTTTAAGCTGCATGTTCACATATAAGTGAATAGTTAATTTGAGCTGGTTCGAATTAAAATCTGTTTCTATATCTATATTTTACTCAAAATCGAAAATGATATTATTCACTGATATTAGGATGAAAATATCAAACCCTAACTACCTTTGTCCGAATAATGTGGATAATAGATAAACAACAGAACAACGGTGAATAATTGCCGAGCAATAAGTTCAGCATGTGCATTTTTTTTAATTGATGATAAATATATTAGCAGATTTTCATGAAAAGGAAAACTGGTTTACAAATTGGGCATTTTTTGATTGGATATTCGATTAAAATATTATTGATATGAATGTAGATGAGAGAAAGGTAGCTGATTGAGACAAATGCTCAGAATGATGTGAATGACCTGATTATCAGAGAATATATATTTTGTTATGTTGAGAGCTGATAAGTTTAACTATATATCGCCTTGATGCACCCATGCCATTAATATGCTAATAAAATAGATTATAAAGCTCTACATACTTCGTTCGGCCTGCTCCCATGAACTTTTGCTGAATACGCTGGGGTTGTTATGAACCGAGATGTAGAATTAAAGAAGGAGGGCCACAAAAATATCATGGAAATTCCTTTTATTAATTTACGCTTAGTAATACAAGTAATATGATATATAACAAATAAGAAGTAATAAGTTAATGACAAATGAATCCCGGGAAGTGCGCTTACAATAAAACGAATGAAAATAGAATGTGTAGTCAACCTTGGGAATCAAATTACATTGTGATTGAAGTTTGGATATGGAATATTATTGGAGATATCTCTAGAGATAGTGGGTCGTTTTGCTCTTAAGAGAGACCAAAAATACTTAAGGGAGACCGGAATGATAAAGGTTTGGATTGGGTAACTCAATAAGTACAGCATCTCAATAAGGTTTGCATGCGTACTATTTTGAGGGAAATTACCAAGAGGACACAAATACCCATTAACCTATGAATACGTACTATGAAGTGAGAAAATAGCTCAGATTATAATAGCATAAAATAAGGGAAAATGTTATTAATAACTTGATAGACGATTGGAGTTCGCTTATTTGTCTCTTCTGAAAAGAACTTTCAGCATCTTTGTAGACCAATATCACCTTCAATGACGTTGCTTTTATCCTTGGGAAAACTTCTAATATCCTTGAGTCAAGCATACTCTACATTCGGATATGGATAATCTGAGTTTACGACGAACAAATAGGTGATCCGACATCGTTACTTAAATAGTTGAAATACACACTTAGGAAAATGAATTTAGGTTTGTCTATTTTTTCCCTATTTGAAAACAATTGTCAGGCTTATGTATACAGCCGTTCTGAAGTTGTGATGTTTTCCTGTTATTCTGTGTTTAACTCTTTTATTACTACGCACAACACACTTCATCTACGGTTTCCGAAAAAAATGCTTCTCTTCACATTGCAACTAAAAATTGGTCCGATATAAATTATTATTCAAGTTAATTACATTTATTCTCGGCGGAAATATAAAAATATAATTTAATTTTGCTATATTTATTTAATTTAATTACATTCATTTTAACCGTGGTTGAATATTACGGTTGATTTTTTTGCGAATTTAACATCGCCAAATTTACTGACGTCGTCGAAACCAGTAGCTTCAAGTATTTTGTGCAGAATAAATTAAGAATTCGTATATTTATGGAATGAAATTTCACTGCATCATCGGTGAGCGTAATGAATATCATTATTTTTAAATGATGATGGATAATGCGCGGAATTTAGCTTAATTAAAACTTTCAGTGAAAAAAAGATCAATAGGACAGCATTTCATCATTATTAGGGTATTGCCGGAATATTAGCATTATCGCCCATAGGGGTAATTTTATGGTATGAATTTTATAATTAAAAAATGTAATTATTTCTTTTCGGACGCCACACGTTCTGGACCCTAGGCTTTCAAACACAACAGTAATTAAAAAAATGCATAAAACCGCTATTGAAATAATAATTTAATTTGTAACTCCATCACACTAGTGGTCATCTGTGAAATTTAATTATTACTAACTTGCAGTAGGTTAGTTTGCTTTAAATAACAGTAGTAAGTGCGTATGAACAAATAAAAATAATAAATATTATTAAGAATGCTTTCCTGACAAGTCAGGAGTTTTTCTTGGGATACACATGTAAGTCTGTATAAATTCTGTGCATCCAGGGTCTCTAATAATTTTCTGTGGCTTTTCTGATCAACTCCTTAAGTTGCAAACAGTCCTTTGTTTTCATTATTCGTTACATTTTGCCGTTCATAAAACAGAGACACATAAAGCTCAATTGTACCGTAGATATTTTTGGTTTGTTATACGAGGGTCATCCGGAAAGTAGTACCCGTTCGTGCCGCAAGTGCTGACGACGCGAGTAGCCGCTGGACGAGGTCAGATAGCTTCAGTGGCTTGTCTGCCTTCTCTGAGCCAAGTTGCGTGACGCTAGCATTGCCTGTGTTGTTTCTGTGATTGTTTACAATGTTTAAAAAAATTGAGAACGCCGCCAGTTGTGAAGTGAGGGCAGTGATTAAATTCCTCAATGCAAGAAACGTTCGCCCATGTGATATTCATCGCCAATTAAAGGAGGTGTATGGAGACAATGTAATGGACGAGTCGTCTGTTCGGCGGTGGTGTCGCAACTTCAACATGGGGAGGGGGAACACACGGGTACTACTTTCCGGATGACCCTCGTATTAATGAATAGAATTTGCGTAAGAATGCAAGCCAAACTTAAATCATGGAAAATTCATTTAATTTTACAGGATAGAGTATAGTGACCACATTTTTTGTCAGTTGCGTAATTTACGGATTTATGATTGAATAATTTTATGTCAAGTAAAATATAAATTAACGTTGAATAAATTGCTTAACAAATCGCAATAAGTTTACGGTACTTTTAAATATCCCTATATTATCACTATCAGGAAGTGGTCAAACCCTGTAATATACTCGTACTATTTCTCCTTTAATCATCTTAACGTCACTAGTAGGTAGATGCAATGATCTTGCGTACAAATATTAGTTTGGCGATCATTTTTCTCCAAATGGTTTTGCTTCTTACTCAATTTTCGGGATGTAATAAAATCTCTGTGTAATTTTCGTCAGCTGCTTTATTGTCTTAAAAACCAGCAGTTGATGGATCTTATGATGATGATGTAATCAAAGTTGAAGTACACCTCTACCAGCTTTTTTACACTTTTTAGAATATTCCTCCGATATTTTCCGAGTCAAATATTTCTCATTTCCCGTACAAATATTAGTTTGGCGATCATTTTTCTCCAAATGGTTTTGCTTCTTACTCAATTTTCGGGATGTAATAAAATCTCTGTGTAATTTTCGTCAGCTGCTTTATTGTCTTAAAAACCAGCAGTTGATGGATGTTATGATGATGATGTAATCAAAGTTGAAGTACACCTCTACCAGCTTTTTTACACTTTTTAGAATATTCCTCCGATATTTTCCGAGTCAAATATTTCTCATTAAGTAATGTAGATAAGTTCTGTGAATTAAAGTGATTGAGAGGCCATCTAATGATACATCACACTCGATTTCTGCACGAAACTGTATTGACCTTATCATTGGTAATTAGTTCATTTTATATTTGATTCTTCTGTTGCTTGGAGTTTTCTCTCATTTTGCTTTTTTCTCCGCTATAATTTGCCTCACATCCGTCAAATTTATTGATCTTCCATGAATTATTTCCAAAACTTTCATTTTGGCTGTCATCTTCAATTCCTCTTTTCCTCCAGAATTATGATCCCCCTGATCGATCTGAATTACGTTTCTCTTGTCTCATGAGCATTGTACCAGGACGTTTTGAAACTCACAGGAGCGGGCATTAATTTCTTTGATTGTGACCCCATATCGGGATCGTTTATCGAAATATTCGGCACTTATATCATCTCCAGCCCTACGTTTGTGATATCCTTTGCTTTTCTTGCTCCTTTTTCAAGTTTAATGTGATGCCCATCAACTCTAAGGCACAATAACTAAATTTTGCCATCCGTTTTATTCTGTTGGTTCGCATACAACGGCGTCGTTTTCAAGCTCCAAGGCCTACAAACATTGCATTGAAGTGAAATAACCAAATGCGCCTGTTAGTAAGGACCATTTCATTGAATTAATCATGTGAAGGATATGAGTATTTAAGACATAAGGCTCCATCACGCTAACACTGATTGGTTGGAAATAGTGACATATAGAACTCAAGACTCAAGATCTCCGGATAACAGTGGTAATTGTACCTAATGCCCTGCAAGACATGGTATGATGTGTGTGTACCAGTACTCCGCTATCCGCACTGCATAGTAATAAATAGGGGACTAATGGCAAAGTTATGTAGTTTAAACAGTGAAGACAATTTTTGTAAATAATTTACGTACTCCACATATCTGAGTTTTAAATGTCGCTCCACGTACGCGAGACGTGCTGCTTGTACTGCAGCATACCATATGATATTAAAGGCCGACCTCCGGTGAAGGATGTTAAACTTAGATGGTAGATAGCACCACGTGATATAGATTTTCACCTTTGCGTTGTTAAATGAATATCGTTTATAGATACATTTTTATTTTGAAAATATTTTACAAATCACATAGGTTAATTCCCTAAATATATTTCAAAATGAAGGATTACCGTCCCATTTTTCGAGACCTTGGGGATCAACCGATTTTTATTTCACCCTTGTAAGGAATATATTATCTCGATGGAAGAAATCGGTTTTGAGGTTTTGTAAACCATGCAAAAGGCATTATCCCGAGAAATCTATTTTGACATTTTTTCCCTATAATATCTGTTCTTATATGCGCAGAACCTTAATATTTGCCTAAATGTACATTTTATTGCGGCGTTATGGACTCGATAACTCATAAATTTTATTTTGAGTTAGAAGAATGATATTTTTAATAATTTTAATAGTAATTATAACGTCAAGTCTTTGCCCGAATATGTCGAGAAAAAAAGAAAACGGGAAATAAAATCTTGGTTCTATTAACCATTTATTGACTATTAGCTAAATCATTTGGTGCTTTAATTGAAAATTGACGGTACGACGATGTTATCTGTTCTTTGTCTAATGTGTTTTTCGCGTAATATATTGTTTATTATTTTGTATTGTTGCGTAAAATAATATATTCATTGAAAATCTCCAAACTTCAAATCCATTAATGTTTGATTTTTTAAAGAGTAATTAATTTAGAAAAGAAAATATTGCATTAATTCAGTTTGAGGTAGAATTTCGTGAAAATGTTAAGAGGCTTCAATTATTTGTAGTCCTACTAGTGTAGAATACATGTCACTCTGGGTATTAATTCAATTTCGAAGCATGAATCATTAATATTGACTATCCAAGTAGAATATTGAAAAAAAACTATAAGCTCTCATTTGCGAATACACTTCCAGCAAAAAGGAAAGGTTAAAAAATCAATTCCTAATAGCAAAAATTGCTTATTATACATTTCACGTGCATTTATTTTATATAGATAAAAACTATTGAAATAGTATTTGAAGAAAAAGGAAAAAACGTATATTTATGTTTGTTTTTCTCATTCAATATTAAATTGTTGAGCGTTGTGGGTTTGTGACAGTATTATCAAACTAAATCTCGCTATATTCATTGGACATGACTATAAAATCTGATATTAGTAAAAATTAAATAATAACACGAGCTAATAATTTGTGTTAATGATAGATGGAACGTATAATTATTGAGCATATTACGAGATTACTTTTAAAACTTCTCCCACCAAAATTATCTGAGCGGTAAAGTAATTTTTTGCGTAAAACAGAATGTATTTAAAGAGTAATAAGTTTGCATGGTATATTCTAAGCAAAGAATAGCAATTACTTTAGGCGGACTGATTTTCGCGAACTTAATCGGTTGCTTTTTTCTACTCCGAGTACTTTATGACGCAGTCAAAATGTAGTCCCAATCGAGATGATGAGGGCCAAAGCTTTGAAAATCGTGCGATTTTTTCTTGGACGAGTCGTAGTTTGCAAAAACATCTCACCTAATGATCTGGAAAAACGAATTGTGATTAAATCTTATTTGATTAAAAAGGAGGACACGAAAAAGCAACCTTCAATAGTGAAAAATCAAGAATATTTTTTAATGGTGTAAGTAGGTGTGGTTGTAAGAGTAATTGCGGATAGAAATTACTCGTAAAATTTTTATTCGCGAATACCTGGATAAAACCATCGATCACAAGCAGTACTACACATGTATGCTTTCATCAAACTGATTAAGCAAATAATTGAAGCCGCAATAGAACGAAATATATTCCTGATGTCATAGTCATGTACGAGAATGAACTAAATCAGGGGCTTATATCGCAAGAGAATAGTCAAATTTTCCTCGGGTACCGGTACCATCTATTACTGTAATTCGGGACTAACCTGGCATATTTATAACGGAATAATAATTTATAGAATGCCAACACTCTAGTGTTTAATGGAACAACCTTGCAGCCTGCATTTTTAGTGTAATAAAGGCGTCCAGCCTAGGATATCAATAAAAATTAAAATTTTCTTTCGTAATACTACTTTCACACATACCAAGGCGAAATGAATGTTTTAATCTAATGGAAGAGTAACTAAATATTATTTACTGTTTCGCAATACGTCTTCGGGAAATTAGGTAAACACAGGAAACACATGCGATCAAAATGTTTTGACTGATATTCATTGATTATCCCCGGTCTTTGTCACGGAAACAAAAAAATTTGCGGAAGGAATTTTGATGGAAACTAACCATCGGGAATAGATAATATCACCTAATTTGTGGCCAATGTTCTGATAAAATGAACGAATAGAATGATAGAATGAATAAATTAAAGAACGCTTAAAATCTAGTTTCTAGTTTGGTATTTCTATTCTTAATGCAAAATGGCTGCATCTATATCAATTGCTGCGTACTGCTAGTATTTAAATTAGCATTGCTACAGTTGTGAAATAATTACTTTTCACCGTTTCATTCAGTGTTTTAGTCCACCATGCGGCGAAGTATCAATCATAGCATTAATTTCAAAACCCAGTGTCAACTTAATTTTCCTTATATTTCTTTTTTTAACCTAATGTAAAGCGAAATCGAAACACACTCGAAGTTAAATTTTGCTTGTTTTGAGGAAACACTTACGGAAGCGATTCATACTGAGAAAGAAAATAATTGTGAACTCGAGTAGTAATATCATTCGTAGATTTTGGGGAATCGACACCGACAGCTGAGGCCATTGTACCATTAGGGATGAATGGGAATGGAGGATGATTGAAAGGAAACCCGGCGTTGGCATTAGCTTATGTTTAACGAAAGGCGCCAAGGGTCCGCCGTTTAACGTCCCATCTGACGGCCGGCGTACTTATTCAAAGTGCTCTCCTCAAAGCAACTCAGGCAAGGATCGGGACGCCAATCAAACAGATTTGCTACCTCCAGGATACAAACCCGACATAATTTCCTGTTCCACTTCTTTCAAATTCGTTTGCCGCCGCAGTTACGCACTGAGCTCCGTCAAGTATTTTTATTCACTTCTATTTAATTTTCTTAATGCTTTAAACTATAAACACTGCAATTAAAATGCTTTCAATCAAAAACCAATTATAATGCAAATATTTTCAAACTGCAAAAATCATTCGCCTTGAGCGGGATTCGAAACTGGATCTCTTGATGTCAAGCAGGGTGCTTGAGCCGGTTAAACTACCGAGGCATCATCTTACTCTCCGAAGTTTTGGTGGCTTTGGAGGGAAAAGATAATATCATTAAATGCCATGTATGCAATGCCACAGGTATTCGTAATCGTGCGCGAGTGCCAAGGTCCACAAGGTCAAAGCCAAATTTAAAACACTGAGGTGTTTTACCTTTGACAACTTTGAAAATGTTCGCATTTTTGTGCAAATTAACGAATTACTCCGTTAAAAGTTGAAGTCACGGCATTCACCGCAGTTCCTTTTAAAAAGCAAGCACTTTTCAAATTGAATTAGCCAAAATGATTATATCGTTTAATTTTTTAATGATTCACATGCCGCCTGCGCATTTTGTCCCGATAGAAGTGGGTATACGCCAACTCGATATACATTATCTATGTCGCGCAAACACATTTTGACTACCAAGAGACTTCGACCAATCGAAGTTCGACCGTAACTATCAAATCCCGCAAAGTACTAAAGTTGGGTCTCGCTTTACCCATGCCGGGGACTATGTTCACAGTTTGATGGCACGTGGTTGGCCGGGCGTGCATATAGCGTTTGGGATTTGTCGTGGGTGGAACACGTGCGAAGTTGTGGGATGATTGGGAGCGTATTGAGGAAGATCTCCGGGGATCAGGAGTGACGGGGATGCGGAGGGGAAGAGTGAAATTGGGGGAAGGGAGATGGAGCTTTGGGAGGACGGGTCCCAAAGACTCGCTTCCCGACCGCAGAGTAAACATACGCTTCTCCAATATCCGAATGCAAATCGGGTGGGTGCGGTAGACTGTGGAGGTTCGGCTGTGGGATTGGTATCGTGCGGGTAAGGGAGTGGCGTGGGTGCAGCGTACCTCATTCTGGGAATTAGATGCGTGGCGGCGCCGTCATCTGCGATATAGCGGGCACATTCCTTCCAATCAACCGCCGTCGCCACACAGCCGGAGCCAGGTCCTGTCACTACTCACCCCGTTCTTTGAATTTATCCTCGTTTATCTCGTTGAATCGAACTAATCGAAGAAATTGAAGAAGTCTTCGAAAATAATTCGAGATAATTTCGTGGTTTCGTTGATTGAAACTCCATGAGGATATAATTCTCCGTAAAATGATAGGGTTAAGTTCTATTGATAATGAAGTTTAGTATCGAATTTATTACAATCAAATTATCGTGCCGCATTAAATTTTTATTATTATCCTGTTCAATTCCAAGCATTCAATTGTTGAATGCTTGGAATAGAAGTTTGAGGTGATTATTTTCAAAAGACGAAGAGAACTTTATGTTATTTAATTCCGCCAAGGTGACTTTGATTTTTCGTATTTTCTTTTGTGATTTAGCCAACTTGATAAATAAAAATCAAATTTATGCTACTTATATTTGGGATGTAATAGGGTAATCTGTAACGTTTCCGGCCTACCAAAAAATTTATTAACAAATATATGTATTGCATGTCAAAAACAAGAAAATAATAACAGATCCATGCTCACTGTTTTACATCAACATTAAAACTCTCACAATGACTCACTCAAACGAACGTCAAACAACCACTGAGTATCCAAAATAACTGAAATTTTGGTGAGTAACTTACCACACATGCACCATGCATGACACATTCCCCAGGTTTTGTTTCAGAGTAATGCCATCTTCATGTTGAGGTCGGAAACTTTTCAGACAACTCTCGTACCTTTTCCATTGCCGGAAGAAAAACCATGTATGTTTATAGACCCAATTTCCTTTTTTTACTTTTACTCAGCTGAGATGCATTCGATCTTGTTTCAGTCTTCCAGATCGGAATTCTCTTGAGACATAATTATCGTTTGATTTGAATACCACAGGAATTTTCAGTTCCCTATCCACATTTTCCACGTATTGAAATATTTTGCGAAACAATTCAACTCACTTTTCATTGAAATCCAAAGAAATTCTCTGGCCGGATTTAGATCCCCATTGAAAAGATGCATGAAAAAGTAGGGAAATAATTCTGAAATATTTCAGACATCAGATGATAGCCAATGATACATCCTACGGTGGAGTAGTTGTATAACCTCGTCCCCACCAACATTTATTCACGGCACTATGTCCCGCAAACCCCTCGCTTCGGCTTTCCATGACCTTGTTTTACGACGGGTCCAAATAGTGTCCAGGCTCCAAGCACGCCAAAATTCAGTTCAAGCGTCGTTTCCCAGATATGCCGCGATTTACCCTGGCATATATTTAATGCGTCTTGTCGTTGCAGTAGTAAAGTAAATTCCTCTGTCATTCAACGAAATATTTGAACTTGAAAGTACCGTAATTTACTGCTATTGGGGTCTGCTGTATATTCCGTTGGGACATGCGCTCTGCCCTGGGGACAGTTCATTAGCAGTTAACTCCTTCAGATCTCTGGATTATTTATTAGTTTACTTCCCTCACTTCTTACAGATTTTAGTTTAGATTGTATACTTTTTCTAAATTCTCTTCTTTTTAATCAAGTTCGTATTTTAATGAGTAGTATGAATGTTAGGCCTTAGATATCAATCTCATAGGATCTGCTATGAGTGAATATCATGTAGAAGAAAGAAGTGTTTCCGTATAAAATTATTCGTAGCATTTTATTTTATTTTCACTAGGTACCTCGTACATGTTATCGAATATCTTTGGTCTGTTTTACAATTTTAGAAATATAATTATGAGCTAGTAGCCGTTAACTACTCCTTCCATTAGTTTTTTTCTTTTTATATGTATATACATATTATATATTTTTATTATATATATATATATATATTATATATATATATATACTATATATATATATTATTTAGTGGGTCGCAGTAGCTCATAGATCAAACGTAGGCTGCTGACCGGAGTGACCAGATTCGATTCGGCAAGTCTCTCTGGACACCCTGGGTTCTATCCAAGGAATAGGATAAGGAACCCAAGGCAAAGGGATAGGCTTCCAGACGCAGTTTTCAGTATAATTTACGTCAGCCGTTTCCTTTCCTGTGCTGCCTATGGTTTCCCAGGAAGATCTGATACCCAAAAAATAACGCAGTTTGGGTGAAGTTGAAGATACCGGAGAGATGTGCCCCGGAAACGAACCCGGGCTCCCCAGTGAGTGGTCCAACGTTTTACTCCTGAATTACCACGTCCACTTCACAGGAGAAAATGACGGAAATTGTATCTGAAAATTTACCCACATCAAGTGGTCACGCCGATTTCGATTCTTGAAATATTTTGGACTCAATCCGTGCCATTATCTATTTCATAGATAGACTATAGGCAAGAATATTCTTCAAGATATTTAAAAACTGACTTTCCTACTTTTGTTAAGAGGAAGGGACAATATATTTTGACCATAAGAAACGAGAGAAACATTAGTGTAACATTAGCCATGATAATTTATTCAGGGAGTGGAAACGGGAAGCAGAGAAATCCGAATCTGTAAATGTGAAAAGCATTAATTAAAAATTTATTTTAAATAAAAATCAGTTGAAAATTTTTGTTTATTGTGTTCTGAATCCAATTATTTAAAGCGTGCTTGAAATGTCCCTCAAAAAGGGATGGGTACCGAAAGGGTGCATGCGAGTTCATAGAAGTACGTGTGCTCATATGGGATCGATGAGTGAGTCGTAAGAGGGCACGTGAACAGAATAAATTGGTTATCATAATACTAAAATTGAATTTTTTATCAAAATAAATTTTTAATTTAGAATGTTAAATATCGTAAAAAAATGTATACTCAATATCCAAATAAACCCCTCTATTTAGGAGATGTCCCTTACCCTAGAGCCATTTCTTCAACTACCCCTCATCTCATGCTCACCGGAATTAATTCTTCTGATTTACCGTGAACCCCGGGGTAAAAATTCCCCCTAAATGTATTCAAATGTAAATAATTTATTGCTTCTTTCCACTAATTCAACTGTGGATATAAGTATTAATCGAATGTTAGGGTAACAGTTCGTTGGCAAAAGCCCTTCATAGCCATACAATAATTTTTCTCAATTAAAGGAACAACCTTGAGAGCATTCTAGGAACTCAAATATTGTTTTCTTTCCTCAAAGCCAATTGACAGTATTCTCTGTAGGTAGCGATCCACCATGGATATAATTCAGTTGATATTAGGAATCTGAGAAAATCATGCAGATAATTTTCTGTTTTACATCAAAATATTGTTCTTACTTAACTTACTAGTTTTAAAGATTTATTTTTTCAGAATAAAAATATGCTTAACTTAAACGGTGCTCTATAACTTATCAGCGAGTATTTGTTCAGTTAACCATCTTTTCTTTTGAATATGTGTCTCAACTCCAATTTTCAAAGTTATAAAGTTATCAACCCGATGTTTACCCAAAACTAAGGCCAACGCCTTGTGAAATTCACACTTAAAGGTAGGGGGGACTGTTTCTTTACCTGTTCCGCTTATGATTTCCCAGGAAGTTCTGGTACCCGAAAAATCACACAGCTCGGGTGTAGCTGAGGGTGCCCTGGGAGGCGTGACCGGAAATCGAACACGGCCCCTCTGATCAGTATATATATATATATATATATATATTTATATATATATATATATATATATATATATATATATATATATATATATATATATATATTCATATATACATGTATATATATATAATTATATATATATGTATATTATACCGAATTACATATAATAACACCGAATATTATATCAACCAACGTGTTTCCCATTATTGTGCACTCAATTTTTTTGTTTATTTGTAGCGTCTAAGTATTAGATGTCTCTTCGCAATCATTTATATATATACATACAGTGTCTTTAATTATGTTTAACTTTAAGTTCATATTTTATGAATTTTTTATCGTAGTTATAAATATTCATTTTAAATAATATCTTTGACTCGTACGTAGGCTTCCGCGGTGCTGTTGGACTCGTCACATGTCCTTCCGGATTACCACCATGTGAGTTGACCGCCACTTCTTCAGGTCGAAGTTTCAGTCGTTTTCCTTGAATCAAGAGTAAGTACGGGGAAAATATTCCCATCTTGTGACACTTAATAATTATTTCTGGACCCCGCTATCTCTCTTTAATGCGGAGGGGACTGAGTTCCCTAAGATAAAGTAGGCATTTCTTTTTTTCAGGGCCAAAAACCAAGCTTAATCGTTTCTAGGAAAACTGAACGCATTAAAAAAATTATAAATTTTCGTTTTCTGTCGTGGCGAGAAAAGGGGTTCTGTTTAATTAAATTCTATTGTTTGAAATATCTAGCGGAATTAAACAATTCAGATACACCAAATGAAGAAGAAAATTATTAATAGTTGTGCTCACAGCCTAGCAAGGTGACGACTTAGATGTTCTTATATTCCTTTTCGCTATAAAATAATTACCCATCTTCCGTTTGAAAAAATACCTATACAACACAGGTTTCACCGAAACTGCGGGAGATGCCATAATAGTAACTTTTAACGAAATCTTACGCTTATGGGCATTACGAGTACAATGCAAGAATTTCTGAGTGTAAAAAGATGTGGATCTTGTGAATGTAAAGTGGATCCCTAGTGTAAAAAGATGTGTGGAATGTAAAGTGGATCCCTAGAAGTCGGTTTTTTCGTGTATTAAAATTTTAACTTATTTTAAAAAAATCCAGGTTTAATATGAAACCTCGGTGGCTATACTGGCTAAAGCCCTCGATGGCGGATGATTTTTGCAGTTTGATATTGCTGCACCATAAAATTGGAGTTATAAAAACATAATATCACCATATTTATGTAATTATAGGTATATTTGCAGTACGAATAATTCATATTACTAGATATTAGGTCCAAATACCATATATATATATTTTAAAAGCCAGTTGCTTCACCGATACTTACTTTAATTCGCCTTGTTAAAATTTCATGCTTTTCCGTTTTCTTGAAAAAAAATTAAAATATTGTTTCATTTATGCCCTTGGCCTGTGTCCTACGCACTAAGTGACCCTCGTTCTTAGTCTAAGAAAAAAATGCTGGAAGGAATTCCAAGGATTCACATTCCCTACAAATTTATCAACAGATATGATACATTTTAAGACAGTATAATGAACAAATACGTGAAAAATTAAACTGAAATTTGGAGAAAATTAAGTGGATGGCTCTAACACCGTTATTTCGTAAAAGAATATCGTGTTCATGTCCTTAGGCTGTTCTTTACAGACTCTAGCAAGCAATTACTAGCCGTTATCTTACGTAATTGAATTTCGAATTTCATACAGACGTCGAGTGCGGCCGGCTCATTTTTCGCTTCAAGTACATTTGTGCTCCATTTTAATTACTTCTAAAAAATGGCATTTGTAAATACGTCGAAGTGTGCTTACTTTTGGGCAATTTTACTTATTCCTGAACGAAACATAGGCTACGTAAAATTAGCAGAGGAGTGTAGACTATTTTGGTATAATTTCCATTTATCTACGCTGTGGTAAACATCGTTTGGGTATTCTTCACCGTTGTTGACTGAACGAATGACTAATTCGCTAGGTTAAAGAGACCTTAAAGAATTAACATGTGTCCCCATAGGGCAAAGAGTCATTTCAATTATTCACTTCATTCCAAACGTGTAACCCTTAGCCTCTTCTTCGTCTCTTTCCCTATGTCCTAACCATCTTCCCGCCAGAGGACAGGGACTCATTCGAGCCTGCTAGGACAAATGTAGAAATTAATAATGCAAGAACACGAGATAACTCTATTTGAAAGGAAATGTATGAAAGAAATACATTTTTCTTCACGTATTTATGGAAACTTTTTAACGAAGAGCTGTTAATGTAAAATTCACGAAAACGACTGGAGGGAGACATTCGAATATGCCCAAGACATTCTTATCCAATTTTCTCTCCTTGAGTAGTGTTTAAAATGATTCCTCTTCGGCGCTCCTGCAATTTTTATCGCACAGCTATATTTTCTTGTAGCCGCAATTCGTTTGAGTTCAGTTACAGCAAGCCGCAATGCAGTGGCTCATTGGAAACACACTCGTGACCAGCATAGGTCCGGGACTTGATCAGGAACTTCTCCAAAGTGGGCTTATGTACTCAACTTTTCTCTGTGATGTAGGATACCGCAGAGGATTTTGTGCATCGTTAGAGAGGGAAGAGAGATGAATAGCGGTGAGCACAGCGCAGAGTTTATAAAAGAAGGCACGTCAGGTCTATGGCACATGAACGCACATGTACTCTATGAATTTCTTCCCTTTGTACATACCTTTACATTGCGAGATTAAAGGCTTAAAGGACACTTCGTCCGGCTGTCGGCGGACTAACACTAAGCTAATATTATTGTACAATCTGCATTGTTAGATCTTTAATGCCCATAAAATCTACGAATCTAATTTTGAACGAAAAGGAGTCTTTTTGATTTTATAGTTCATATTTGCAAGAACAAATTCAAAGATAGTTATCATTTGAGCTAAAAACAGTGAAACATAGGTCGTTGTAACCTATATGTCTGGAAGAAAAGGACATGGAATGCAATCGTGGCCAAGGATAATAGATTTACCAGGATAGCGGTTTACTCAATATAGACATATTGAGTAAACCTCTCGAATCCGATAACCTTTGTACGTATCCTAGATTTTAGTTCAACTTCCTGGATGGTTAGCGTTATTTGTACCAAGAAATTACGTTACGCTATCGTCTCAAAATGATTGGCCTTTGAACTCTAAGAGTCAGTAGCAAATGAATTGAGTATTTTGCGTGTACCCAGATGCACCTCTTATTTTCTCTTCACATCCAATTCTTTTTCTCTTTATAAATATGGTATGCAATCTCATAAATTGAAATCCATCGTGATATTTTGATTATTTTCTTCAATAATTTTCTGTCAATTTCAGAATGAATTTCAATGTTAGGCACAGACAATAGTTGTTGTGTATTACCTTTTACCGGAGAAAATGTACAGGTAGCTTATTGAATCTTATTCCCTGGCTTCTTCTTTTCATTCCGCTCAGTAATTACCTTTGGTTTTAGTCCCCATAAACTATATATGTGTGCAAGTAACTACTACAAATAAGATCCTATTTTAGTTGTGATGGAAAATTTGAAATTGTTAGGATACGAAAAAAACAACACTTCAAATCTTACTGTATTTATAGCCATTTATAAGTCATATATTTATTTGCTTTCCTGAAAGAAAAAATCATGTTTTTCCTTTGGCAAATGTACAGTCGTGTTTCAAAATTTTCTTTTTAATATATTCCAACGAGGAATCGCATATATCGCTAGAATTGCGCTTTTTTTAATCGTTTTTTTCGTATCTATATTTCACTAG
Organism: Hetaerina americana; assembly: GCF_022747635.1. NCBI lineage: Eukaryota > Metazoa > Arthropoda > Insecta > Odonata > Calopterygidae > Hetaerina > Hetaerina americana. The sequence goes on from NW_027287316.1 coordinate 30,325,299, forward strand.
GCAGCGCATTGGGGTTTGGCTACAATGGTCAATTGCTTCCACAAAGCTGTGATTCACGAGAAGCTAACGTGGCCACGCGTGCATATACACGTGAATTGGCCTATTAATGGCACCAATTGGGAAAATACTGCTGAGTTTACGTGCAACAGGGAAAATTGTCTGTTTTAAGCATAATATTTCATGATGCCATTGCGATGAAGGCTGTACGAGAAAAAATCATATGTAAACTATTTCTTCCTGATTCAGGATTGAAGGCTCCATTCAACTTTAATATGGTTTGTCACCTACACGTGGGGTAATTTTTAGTTAAAGCAATTAAGGAGTTGAGAATGGGAATTAAAAAATGATGAGAAGTAGTCTTACGTTGAATATTTGCTGATTAAATGGCAACAGTTAGTTAGCAATCAAAATTTACAGCTAATGGTGAACACTATGTGAGGGATAGGAGGTCAAGACTAGTTATGAAAACTAAATTAATGGCAGCCTTAATCTTTAGCATAAAATTATATACGCATAATGATAATTAAGGGAACTATTGAAAAATATCGGCATAGTGTTAAATGAAATTTAAAATATATAGGAGAAAAGGGATAGGAAATTATCAGCAAAAGAACCATTTGCTAAAATAATTGAAATGATAAGCGAAACTCAGAATATACTTTGTATGAGTCGAATTGTAATGCAGGTGAAGAAGGGGGTCTTAAATTTTTTATATAATTTTAAAAAATTATCATTCGGAAAAAAATAAATGGGTCTATTGGTGACCTTAAAATTTGGCTTTGACAGAGTATTGATACAAAAACGCAGGCAAGAGAGGGAAAGACGGGTGAAGAAAAATTTTCGTTTGAATGAAATATAAGGCACACGGTGGATATAATTAGAATTGAGTAGAAAAAGTATTTAAGGGAAAACAGGTCTTTATTTCAAACTTCAATACAAATGGGTAGATATAAAGCAAATGGGAAAAGGTGAAGGAATGAAAATTTGTAGGAAATGATGACTGTAAATGGGGAAAGAGATGATATCCTGAAGCATATGAAGGATTAGTATCTATCTTTGACTTACTTTACTTTAATAACTTGAGTGACCGCAAACAAAGGAAATTCTATTCCAAGACACAGAACTTCAAAATAGTTGCCTTCCCTTCATTGACTTCGATTCGTCGCATATCCCTGGTTAACTCAAGAAACCTCATTATTTCATTTTTTATATAATGCGTATATCCTCATATTTATTTGAGAAGTGCTTACGGTGTTTTGAAGATGATACGAGAGATGACTCGTACATGAATCTTAATTGGTCATTAACATTTATTTCATTATATGTACTATTACTTGCAACAAATATTCATATTAAAACTGTTGTCCCCAATTTCATCAATCTCATTCCGAAGAAAAACGTGTAGCCCTCACTCCTCATGTAAAACCCCACAATCTATGTTTCTTTTATTTAATTCTAGTTCTTTACAGTTAGATATGCAGGCATTTACAGTTAGATGTAGAAGTATAGGTATCCTTATTGTTATTCCTAATTTAGACATTTTTTCGTGTTGCGATTCAATATTTTCAAAATTATCTAAAATACATTTACTTGCGTTTGGTATTAAGTGCCTTCCGTATCCTGTATCTTTGATCCGTATCTTTTCGAGTTATTTACGTCAAAATTAAGCAGTTTTCGCGTAGCTGCGATTAGCGAAAAACGTTACCATGGCCTTTCAAGTATAAAGGAGATACTCTTAAGGCTATACTCTTAAAGGGAAGGGCTAGAGAATATTTCTTTAGGGAATTTCCTTTATAACCTCTAGCGAATTCAGATATTTTGGTATAAAAAATGCATCTCTAATGCATCGCAAACGAGGCATTAGATGACATGCAGCAATACGTAAATACAGAACAACCTGTATATATTTATGCGCAAACTACGACATGGCGGAAATTGCAAATGAAGTCGCAAATAAGGTTTACATTATGGACTCAATCTACATATGAAAAGTATCGTGGGGTTTACAAAGTTTGGGACGTCACTAAAACTTACAGGACTGAAGTCAACAGTAACAGAACTAAGTACACTGCTGATTCCGGAGTTGTATTTTTCCGAAGAACTACACTTTCCGCCTTTTCTTGGGGATTTTTGCGAAAAAGTTGCCCCACATATCAAATAGTCCACCACCCAAAGTATTTTGCATCCGATCAATACATAGAAGTTCCGAGAGGAACTCAAATATTTGTGGACACTCCCGGTTGAAATAACCGCAATGCAACGCTCTGTTGGTTTATTCATTACCTCGAAATGTTTTAATATTGTTTTATGCATCTTGTTTTTATTGTATGCTTCCCAATTCTTTGCGTCGTCATCGTCACATGACATATTTCCCTTTTTAAATTATAAATTAAAGTTTCCTCTTTAAACGTAAATTTTCTAAGAAACGGCAAACTTAAATGTTCATCGGTATTGAACTTGTGAATCAATCGGGAACTTATCCGCGAAAAGTCTCAAGTGGGAGTGAAGTGAAAGCTTTTCGGGGTAATTTTACTCCATATGGTTCTCCTTACTATACTCCCGTGACACTTCGTGGAGTATATACCGCATGAAGTGAATATGGTCTACCTTCTCCATCTCGAAAGAATCCCGCTGCATCTGGAGTAATATATAAGAGGAAAAGCGCATATAACTTTACTTACGACAGCCGACAATCGTCAGAGAGTACCTCGGTTACCATATAGCCTACGTAAGCTCCTCTTTTATCAATCTGCGCCCCTATTTCCTTCCCCTCGCCCCATCGCCCCATCGCCTCTTCCCTCGCCCCATCGCTTCCATAACTCCGAAGGACGAGTACCCTTCTCCCTCGTGATGTCCTAGCAGCGATCGCGATTAGAGATTAACGCGCGACAACGCACTTGTTTCCAACGACGTAACGGCCCTCCGACGTGACTCTTTCCCAATCTTCGTGTCGTTAAGCCTCGGTCCTGCATCCATTCGCCTCGCCATTTAAGCCTTCGCCGTATGTTCTCCTTCCCCTTTTCAAATACATTGCGCCGACAGACAAAGAAGCTCATTGTCTACGTCGACCGACTGCCGTATAACCTCGTCGTACACTCTCCGGTCGGAGATTAGACCGAGAGATGGTAGAAGGGAAGGGTTGTGTTTTGTTGGCCTGGTCTCACGAGGGTTCCGGATTCACAAGCGGATTTATCGGGTAGATGTATCCTCCGCCATACCCTAGTGTCGTTAGTGATGCACTTGGATGAAGAGTGTATGGCTGGTCTGAGCACCAGACCCCGTGTCCCAATTTTACTTTTCCTATTAATCTACGAAGCAGCAGCTCCTCAGTGTCTGTTAGATTACTAGTATGATTTTAGGATGCCGGAAGTATTTGGAGATTTAATATGGTATTATCACGAGCCGCACTTAATCTCAGAATAATGTACAAAAATTCACGTTGGGATAAAAAACTGACCGTCAAAATGTTGAGACTATTTTAGTCATGAGATACTACGGTTCTAACTATAACATAAATTTTACTTTTCAAATCCCCATCATGCATGAGTCACATGATATCTGGTTAAAAATGATCGCTTAAGGCGTTTTCAAATAGGTAAAATATCCGTTATTACTATTTTAAAACATTACTTGTCAGTCAATTCGTTTTGGTCATTATAAACCTACTAATAATCAAAAGAATATTGTTTTATTTTCCACTCTTTAATTGAAATATTCAGCACATTTTCATTTTTTTAATTCCCTAAAGTATATTCATGCGCTAAAACCATGATAAAATTTTCTTGAAAATGGATGAAAAATAACAATTTAAGCCAAGGACAAATGACACGTCTTTAATCGAATACGACAAAATGTTTCTTCATAATCTTGGAACCTATTTATTGCTGTTAATATGTACTTTTGTGCTTATTTCTTTATTATTTCGTTTCCATCGTAAATAGTTAATGTACCTCAAATATGAAGAAATAATTTGTTGACTAAAATAAAATCAAAAAATAAATAATTATCCTCATTTTAACTGTTAACAGTAATTCCGTAATTATTTGAATTCATATGGATCTTGATATTTCATTATTTTCATTGATATCGGAATAGTCCCAATTCATTATAAACTAGCCAGTGAACTTATTTCCAAAGAAACTTGAAGTATATTACTTTTAAATGGGATGATATACCATTAATGATACTTTCAATATATCTCCTCATCTATCTATACTAGTGGATTCTCGAAAGCATTAAATAAGTGCCTTCGTTATCCCTGATTGAATTTCAAGCATTATATAATGTCACCATATACATACAAGATTAATTCAAATTATTTTTAAGTGTTTTTAAGATCTTATCCGTAATTCATCCGTATTTAATTCATCGTTAATTAATTTTTTGCTTCCAATCGAAGACCTTTGCTGTGTAGTTTCACTGCAGCCACTATCAAATTTCTAAGATTAATTAAGCTAATTGAAACATAAAAAAATTTCATTTTTTCAAACGCAAGTATGAGAAACGTTTTCCGATGAAAGCATAAAATTTACGTGCACTGTGTCTGCAATAATATATAAGAAAATACTGTCCTTGAATCTTAAATTTCGAATAATTTGTTTATTTAAATTTGTTGATTTTTTTCAATCAGGACGATTCGGTACCCTTCTGATAATCCCGAAAGTGCGATGGAAATATGACGCGTTAATACCCTGAGTTTGATATTAGGTTTCTATTAGTGAACATACGCGTGGGCATTTCTCCTGGGGCCTTTGACAAGGCTCCACTTATCATGCAACGTGCAACGTCGCATGCTCGGTCGCATCTCCCGCGGCGACACACAAAGGACGCAAGTTCAAACCAATACGCCACCTTCTGTTAACGCTCTATTAGGAGACATAACTTGCTGTCAGTTTAATCGCTCAAAATTCATTTGATGTGACTGGAATCAGTTCTTGGAGGATGGAGAAATTCACGATTGGTGTGCAGTGAAGAGACTTACCACTGGGATGGCAAGCAATCGCGCCTATACGTTCGTCTCGTCATGAACACATTACTGCATGCTTACGTTTTGCCTCGTAGTCGCATGCCACTTGCGATGCGAAACTACATCTACGTACATCGAAGCCACTGTGGGGGTGTGTGGTGGAAGGTGTTATTTTACCTCCCGTAAAATAGAATAAAACCATGTGCAAAACCAAGTCATGTTTCCACTACAAAAATATTAATTTGATCATGCACCCGATAGCTTTTAATCACACAAAAGGAAGTACTTACAAGCAACAGTATTTAATTACAGGATACCTATATTCGAAAAATGCAGTAGAACTGTCAAAAAGATGGGTCTATTAAAAAAAAGAATAGCATGTAGGATATCAACAAATATATACACTACCAATGCTAATTATCTCCTTTGCTGTCTTTTCTTTTTTGATCTCTAGTTGTTCGAGGATAAAACGATATTATAAATCTATCCGTTCTACAATAAATCTCCCTGATTTTACGGACGTGGTCTGATCGAAAATAGTATGTACGGGGCCTGTAATACGTCTTTAACATCCTAAGATAAGTAACCTGTCTCTAATGTACGCCCTAAATTGAACCTGTATTTAAGCCTACGGTCAACTAGTGGCTCCTAGACAACTTATGAATGGTCCAAAGTAAAGTTAATGCTTCCCCAGCATGTATTTCTGAGGTCCACAAAACTATGAAGATTGCTTCTAGTTTCATTAAAATAACTCGTTGGTACCACAACGCTATGCTCCGAAATCAGCCTAGAATTGGCAAAGTTTTTCCTGATTAAATTAATATGCTTGTAAATTTTGTTTTCAGAAATGCAATGTACTCCAAATTTAACCTAATTTCACAGTTCGTTTTTTTTATTTACTTAAAATTCTGGATTCCTTATGCCCCATTTGTTCCGGCCTCTACGACAATCAGGTATCCCAGAGGCTGATCTGCCAGAGTCATGACAACTCTTGGCATGAGTCTCCACTCATGTCCGAGGGGAGGCTCGAACTAGTTACCTTTGGGTTAGAATGCGAGCGCTAAACGCACGGGCAAACCATACATATCCGACTAGTGAACAACGATCTAAGAATCAAATTCAATCCCAATTATCTCAATAGCTAACCAAAGCTTCGTTCTCCACAGATTTCATAAACCGGAATACTTCTCTCGTCTTCCGTCTTTGATCTAGCCTAAGGCACGATCTAGATAGATCATGCCTCACTCCACATCTCCTTGACGTATGAGTTGAAAGGTATTGGTGATAAAGGGTGATCCTTCCTTTTTCCTCCTCTTATCACTGCCAATCCCTATTTGCCATCTCCGCCATGAATCTCTTCTTGTATCGACGGCGTCCAAATGCTCCCTTAAAGACGGATATGGTCTAAGATTTCATCTTGCGAGACGTGTGTTGACTGTTCAGAGTGTTTTCACCCTTTCCCAGTGGTCGATATTCTCCTCTCCGGCTGCTCAATTCCTCATAGTTTATTACATTCACATCTCCCCGTTCCTGGAAGTTGAGTCGCCCAAGGGGATTCAAGATCGCCTTTCTCGTCTGAATAGAGGGAGTATCGTTGCGCCGTAGATGGCAGCCAAATCCAGTAAAATGGCTTAAATTTCGAGGTTTTTTGAATTGAAAATGGAGAACATTTTTTTTCCATATTTCAAATGAGATGCGAGTTCATTGGTGGAGAGGAAAGGTTTTATATTTTGTCTATTTATGGACACATCTCCGCTAAAAATGAAAAGAGACGTTTCAGGCGTGATATGGTGGAATATCATAATTAATTAAAAATTGGCAATTTTCCTCAAAATAAAATTTATTAATGCGACAGGTTTCAATGTTACTATATCATCGTCAGGTCCTGACCTGCCTGCCACCTGATGATGATGTAGCTATATTGAAACCGGTCGCATTAGTAAATTTTATTTTGTGGAAAATTGCCAATTTTTAATTAACGTCTCCACTAATTAAGCTTTCGTGTTTAATTGAAATAAAACTAAATTATCCTACGCGGAAAATCATATACTTACCAATTATTTCCACTAAAAAAAATAATCTTTCCCAGTGAAACCTCTGCTCACTCTCTTGAGTTTTTTTTACATATAGCTGCCGGTAGAATGAAGATAGAACTTGACATTTTAAAGTTTTACACGGATTTCATAACAAAGAATTTATTAAGTGTATTAAGTTTAAATTTATTGCCATTTTCTTTATACACCTTGTGATATACAACTTGAAACACGTGATTAATGTCGTAAATGGGGCGCCTAATTAGTTACTTTGTTTCTCTTTCTATTTTCCTGTGTCATTAATGGTATTTGTAATCACTTACGCGATTGTTTTTTTAAGCCATTTTTAAACATTAGTTCACATTCAATTTTTCGACTATGGTTCTTGACGATTTCGTATGGAAAGAAAACACTGCACTTGTGCCATTACACCTAACTGATCGCGGTACACCATAAGTCCTGCCTAAGTCCTCTGATTATATGAAAAGGGTGTCGTACAATCTAACCTCTTCTATCGTACAAACCTCTAATTGTGAATAACCTTTATTTTTAAATCCAAGTGTCGTAAATATTGCTAATAAAATAAACTGATTCACAGAGAAATTTAAATATTTTAATTCATTTTTATCTGCTTTCAAAAGCATCCCGTGATCCATTGCAAGGTAATAATTATGACTTGTTCAAGGATAATTCTTGTAATTTCTATTACAATCATGGTAAGCCTCTTCGTCGTAAATAGACTTATATATCATTAAACCAACTGTTAGAGGTAGTTTAAGATTTTATGCGTACGAGTACCCGAGGGCAACGGTTATGTAACATTGTGGCATATTTACTGGCTTCATTCGTAAAAAATGTCTTTCTTCAATAAGAAAAACTCGAGGAACTCTAGAAAGGTTGCAAATAAGGAACTCTGGAAAGGCTGTGAATCGGTGCGCGTAATGCGAACTCGCAAATAATTTAGATCTGCCGAGTGTTCTTGTGTTTTAGCTGTATTTAACCCAAAGAGAGCGTTTATACACAACGCGTGAGGTCACCGCAATAATTGTGCATATATGAATGAATTACCTGAATACACAATTTAATGATCCGCTTGTAGTTCAAAGCCGAATATGGTGACCCACCTGCTGACAACTTTATTGTTAGTTCTTTTCGTCATTCGGAAGGCATTTCATGAAATATGCAACAGATTTTTTTTTATGCAGTTCAACCATGCCCTAGTTTCTCCACATTATTCGAAAATAATATTTATTTCGTGGGACCCTTCTGTGCAGAGTCTATAGAATTTCAGGTAGTCTGGAAAACGAGCAAGCATTGGGTTCACAATTGAATCCTAAAAAGTTTTCTACTCACGACATTTGAGTTATATTCGTAGGAATGTCGATGAAAAATTTATTAACACCGCAGTGTATAGAGAGACCCATGCGGCAGATTTTTGGAATTCACTAACCAAAATCTTTCTTCAAAGTATTTTTTTTTTTAATGTTTCGAGAATATGGATGGAATCACTACTGAACCTGGTTTCACAAACGGTCACAAAGTCGTTTTGTTGGCATGCCTATTTAAAGTTCCATTTTCTTACGCCATCTATTTGAACTGGCATCTTGGTCACATTTTCATTCGCCTTACCTTACTTCGTCTCATTTTGTGGCGTCCACACAATACCTCGCAAGCTGCCGCAAGTGTGGGGTATGGGGCGGCTGATTTTCACGCCTAAATATTCATGTGCATGTCAATTATTATTAGCAGTAATATATACCTATCATAGGTCGGATTGGCTTAGGTTTCTCATAAAATCTTGGAATACGCACTGCTCTGCTCCTAATACATAACTAATATGACAAAAAATAACCTTCGGTCTGCATAAAATATTACAATAACTTCATTTTTTAAATCTGCAGATTTTCTACCTTCCCTCATCCCATCCAATTCATCCATCATTCCAATTCCTTATCTTTTTATTCATACGCCTTTACGACATTAAAAAACACTAGTTGGATATCCAGCGTTTTTTATGCCGTATACCTATCCCAAGATTATAAGATTAGTGATCACGAGGTTATTTGTACTGAATATATAAGATGGGTACGATTTCTTTAGCAGTAGTCTACCAGCTTTGAATCAGTTTTCCATGGAACCTGGAACTAGGCACTGTTTCTAAGCTCTAATTAACAAGATAAAAATTATCCTTAAACTATATTTTAAGAAATCATTGTTTACTCTTCCTTCTCTGTTTATTTATATCTTCTTAAAGTCCATTTGAAAGGTAAATTTTTTCCTCCTTCCACCTCGCTTTTCCTGCATTCTACCCTTCACTACGGTCTTTAGCATCCTAATGCGCCTTAGTTTCTTTTGCATCAATGTATCATATCTCCTTCGAGTTTCTCCCAATAATTATTTCTCTTCTCCCGCCATCCCCAAAATTTTGCCGTTGGTTTTTCTTTCCGTGTATTTTGTTTCGCTCTTCTGCACACCGATGTTTCTAAAGTCTCACCGACGAAGTTTCTTAAACCTTCAAAAAACTGCGCTCCATATCAAATTTTTTGCAGGCCTTTACTTTATTCTTCACAAAACGTGCCTCTCACATACCTCCACGTCTTTGTGAACGCTATGCACATACACACATATGCATACACACACACACACACACACACACACACACGCATACGCTCTTCGACGACGCGCAAATATATAAAAACACAGATGTAGATTTTTAAAACATCGAAACACAAAGGAAGGACACTCGCATATGTAGTTTTGACGTTAGTTGTCAGTTAGTAGTTCGAGAGTTTGCATGTGTGTGGGGTGTGAATGTTCTTGCAGGTATGTATGCCATGTTTTGTTGGTGGAAGGTATAAATTTGTGGCTTTTGCATGCGGTTTTTTTTCTTTCTTAATTATGGGTAGTATCCTAGCACCCCCCGCCACATGCCCTTGCGGCGGCTTGCGGAGTATTAAGTAGATGTATATGACGTTTCAACGACTTGACCGTCATCATCAGAATGACGTTTTCGGGGAAGAGCGGATAGGCAATGATCGGGAGAAGGGTAAGGGAAGGAGAGGTAAGGGATCAATATGAAATAGACAAAGGGATGAGAGGGAATATGTAGGCAGCTATTGGATGCATTCAGTGGGCTTGGTTCATCCCGGGGGGATTAAATGACTGGAACACCCAGATATGCGGCATCTCGCGGGTTCTCACCTGTATACTACTTGCAGATTTGGGAAGGGTTTCAATCGCCGAAACTGAGAAGCAGTCGTCAAAGGATTGGTTATGAGAAGCAGCGTGAGTAGGGATGGAATAATTAAGGAAGGCGGGAGATTTAGTGGAATAGAGGTGGTTATTTATACGGAGGGAAAGGGTGATCGTGCATTCACCCACGTAGAAGGCAGGGCAGAAGTTAGAACGTCCAAACTACATATGTGAGTGTCCTTGCTTTGAGTTTCTAAGTTTTAAAAATCTACATCTGTGTTCATATATATATATATATAAACCATAAACACAGTAATCAACTTGAAGGTCGGTTCAGACAAATCTAAACAAAAAAAAATATGTATATAACTTGGAAAGCAACAAACAATATAAGGACATTCACACGTTATTTCTTAATAATATCCACGGAATTCAGCTCCATCTCCTTCAGAAGAAACAGCAGTACTCTTTCTTCTGAGGAATACGGAGCTAAATTCCGTCGAAATTATTAATAAATAACGTGTGAGTGTTATTTTTATGTGTTCTGATATCATTTGTTGCTCTCCAAGTTTTTTATTCCGTCCTCCCGTGTTACTTCGACGAAATCCCATATGTATAAATATATATATATATATATATATATATATATATATATATATACATACATATCCCATATATATATATACATATCCCATATATATATACGTATCCCATATATATATACATATTTTTTCTTTTCTTTTCGATGTGCAAACCTGTACATAGTGAATTTTTATCTGTCTATGTGTATTTATGTCTAAATATGCATGAAGTTATAAATTTTTTGCCTATTATAATATGTATATGACGATGAGTTAAATGGAAGAAGGGACCAATAGGTCTCAATTTCGTCCAAATAAAGACCTCTATCTACCTATCTATCGATCTATCTATCTATCTACTCAGCTGCTATCATCTTCTTTTAATATTCCCACCTCTCGACCTTCCTTCATTCAAAACGCAACCGAAATAAATGAACTGCTTTACGTGTTCTATTTTATGTTCTACAACCTAAAAGTTTTTCTTAGTCTTTACATTTCGTGCGAATCTCGTTACCCACTGTTTTCTTATGATTATTTCTCATCCTATAACTGTCATACTGATTCTGAAATGTAATAAGTGTTTACTTTTAATCCTCTTATTAAATGAGTAAACAATGCGTGATTATCTATTAATCGTTCTGATTTTTAAGGTACCCCTACTAATTTCACTTCTTCCTCTAGTCTTTCCCTTGCTTTGCTTACCATTTCCTCCACATAGTTGTTGCAAATAAAAGGTGATATTATGCATCCTTCTCTCACTCCACTGTCCATCACTACCCATCCTGACTCTTCATTAGCTTTATTAATATGTACAATCAAGTCGCCTATCTCTTCGGTTTATTCCTGTCTGCTGCAAAATTTTCAATAACTGTGCACAATTTACTCCTTCGAGCATCCCAAAATGTACGAAGTATTCAAATACGTCCTGGTTATAATTATGTATTCCTTTCTACTGGTAACATCATTAAACTAATATATTTTTATTAATAAAACATGTATCTTTACATTTGCATAAACACACATATACTCACACAGATCTAAATTATGCAATATACATCTACACATATGCATACAACATATGTTTAGGGCTACATTATGCAATAATCGTGTGTTAGGGTGAAGTTTTTAATTCTTCGTCAGAACTGAGATTATAAAGGTCTTCTTAATTAGTTGTCATTATTAGGTCGTCTGACTTTGTTATAATTATGCATCGTGAGGACATGTATTTTAATCTATCTCTCTTATTTAATCCTTACATTCAGTGGCTTATTTTTTAAATTACGGTCTTGGTATTTGATTCTTACATTCCACATGTTTTCTCTATCTGTCCCGAGTTCATTTATTAGCCTGGGCTCAAATAAAAAAAATAATGGAGTTCATATGAAGTACGGTATAACTGACTAGTTCTAAAAATTCAGTTCTCAGAGTTAAGGTGAGCGATTATTAATTTTCGGGCGAATCTCCCCGTTTCCGGCTGGCAGTGATCAAATTTCCAATTTCTGCTTTTTCAACGGATCGTGTCTCAAAAGTTTCGCTGCCGGAGGATGGATCATCATCGTCCGTTTTTGTGAGACTAACCGACACGGAAGAATGAGCGAAAGAGCAGCAAATCTGGTGATTTTGCAATTTTCCACGATCCGGCAAGTTTTAATGGAGAATTTGCGCTCCGAAAGGATGTGTAGGTTCTCAGTCGGTCTCTTAAAACTATAGGATGACTGCCGATCCATATTACCGAGAGTGTTTTTCATGCCGTTGTCATCGTGAAACTTTCCGTTTAACTAGTAGTAGCTCGGTGGGAACCTATTGAGCTATTCACATCACGTCAAAGGTCGGCCGGGGTCAAGAAATGGCACTCGTAAGTGACGCCGTTGTAAAGGGAACGGAGTGATAAAAGAGTTATGAAAATTTTCAAGTTTATAAACAGGATTTTATTCATGATGGTCTCAGAAGTTTTCAGGACGTCATAGGAATTTAATTTACGTGCGATGTCTTGCCGCCGAATTTAATTAAAATATCAATTTACGTTGATCACTTTCATGATTATGGAACTTCTAAAGATGTATTCTAATAAAAAATACATTATCCCTTGCTATTGTTTTTTAGTAATTCAATGTAAACATTTACATCGTTAATCACTTGATTAATTTATCAAATAATCATGCGTACGTTTTATATGGTAGCATGCAGACATGATCTCACCTGGTGAATATTCTACCCTTAAAGAGAAAAACGTCATTGCGATAAAAACTTAATTAAAATTATTTTATGTTTTTAGTTACTTATTACATAATGGGATATTTATATAGTTTTACAGCCAGTGTTTTAGTGTTAGGAAGTCAACCATCGTTAATTGTTCTAATTGAGGATGAAATTGCGATGTCTCTGCGTAATTGATTTACATGTGATCCAATCACAACTGACGTTTGATAACTTCCTCGATGAAATTTCCATCATTTTTATTTTCGCAACTGGTGTATTAGTGTATTGAGCTGTTTGATTAACAATCTTATTTGTTATATCCTAATGACGTACTGAATGCAGGTGACTTTGTGCCTGGGCTCTAGGAATTACCATAGGCTTTTATTTAATATTGTTAAACCCACTTATAAAAGAGGACACGGAAAGCAACGCCAATGTTTCACATCCGTTTTAATTTGTTTTCACTTAAATGACAACTACTCAAAAAATATCTGTTAAATGCTTTCCACGAGATATCCATACGCCTAGAAATATCATCGGCTAAATATCTGCCCAGCCATTGACTCTTTCGCAGATACTGTTTTTAGACTACGTATTTCTGCTCCTGTCACCAACGTTGCATCAGTAATCACTGATTTTTTTGCGATTAAATGATCGATTATCGATGTCGGAAGTCATGGAACAAGATTACTCTATCTTTGGGATTTCCCGGGGCATTCCCATTGGTGTCTCTGGGTATCTTGTTGAAGGGATACAAGTGGATTTTCACCTTCCCCGAGGCCTTGTCAGATAATCATGGGATGACCGTGGAGCCGTGGACCGCTTCGTTAGATCAGACCGTAAGGCAAAGCCATCCGCGCAACTGGCTTTCTGACTCAAGGAAACTTGATTATCCCTTTTCTATTCGATACTTACTTCGACATAATGCTTAACCTGTAAATAAGACGACAGTGCTGTGTGCTCTGAGAAACATAGTACACTTGGGCAAAATTTGAAGCACGAATGTGAACAAAAAGAACAACCCCATTTAACGCTAAATAATGGAAATATTGATTAATCTAAGGGACGATAAAATGTTGGCACACCCAAGAAAATCAATTCTTTTAAGATTCCAGTGCTATAAAAACCCGCACACGAAATAAAAGAACAAATTTTAAGACATAAAACCTGCTTGGAGGCAATTTTGAATGATTTTAACAACTTTACACTACTGTTAACTTACTGTTACTGTTACACTACCACTACTGTTATGTACCTTTTTGTTTATGCATTTAATAATTACAAACTATTTTTTATTAACCTAACTCAACAATTGGCAAAACTAATGCAGTTGTTTCTGGTTAAACCATAATATAACAGAAAAATGAAGTTAATGGAGTTAAAAAAATAATATTTTCTCGAGTTTAAAATGCCCTTCTGTAATTCACATGAATTTGTAAAGAGAAATTTTATTTTATTGATTCGGATACATTTTTCCATGACGTAATGCACGTCAAAGCTGTTTTGCTTGCGCACGAATGATGCATTGCAGTTTGCGGTCTGGAACCGCGCCCTTATCTCGGATCAGAAGCCGCGACTCGTCGTCTCGGTCTTTAATTGACCTCTGAGGCGCCTAATTCGCCGTCCGACTCCGTATTCAACGAAGTTTCAAGCCTAAGTCTGCTTTTCCCTTCCATACCCCCCCTCTCTCTCTCTCTTTCTCTCACCTTCAAAACTAGTTGGGGGCGACTGTTTCAGCCTCGGGCGTTGCTTCATCCCACTCCCCCGTACCGCTTGCGTCCCGCGAAGACAGGAGAGAGCACGCTAGCGGTGTAAAGCGTAAGTATAGCGTACAGAATAGGGGAGACTAAATGGCTCGGCCTACAAATGAAGAAGGTGGAAGGGTGGCTCTTGCACTCTCGCCTCTTCGTCTCCTCCCTTGGGTTTCCATGGAAATGACTGCCAGGTTGGGCGGAGGGGGTGCTTAAGTCGAGCCTGTGACAAGCGAACCCGGAGGGGTTCGTGACGAGATAAGAAGGGCCAGTTTAAAAGCAGGTTTACTGGAAGCATGCTAGGTGAGGTGAGGGTAAGGAATCATCATTGCTCCCATTTGTCTGCTCAGGGCCGGCCGAGAGAGGCATGCACACCATTTCCGTAGCGTCACCGCTGACCATTCAAAAGGCGTGAAACTATATGAAAATTTATTCGAAGCACGATGCATTCAAAACCCAGTATTAAATACTTTCGAGTGGTATTTAACTGTCTACTTATGCCAGTTCTTAAATTTTCACCAAGCTTAGAGACTAATTGTTTGAGACCCTTCAAAATACCCTTTGATGGAAGAATTTAGGCATGGACAACCCTATCCCGTTACATGCCCGAAATTAGTACTGTCATAACTTTGTTGAGCTTAGTACACTTATGACTCTTGTACCTTTCCCATTTGAACTATAAACCCAATGAAGTTATTTCAATAAATACTTAGTCGTCTAAATAAATTACCCTGTAAGCATGGATAATGCTGATATTTTTATTCTTTCGTGCATACAGGTTATTGAATGAGCCTCTGCCAAGAGTAAGATGGCATTCTTACTGTTTGTAGCTAGTAGGTGTACTTGTTTATCCAGTATTGAATTATGTATTAATCAAAATATAGCAAATACATTGAACATAAAACCATAGGTTCTAAGAAAAATACCTTAACCTAATATGTGAACTTCAGAAAGGATAATTTATTTCAGCATTATGTTCAAGACCGACTGCGACTGAAAAATCATCATCGCATCCACCCACGATCAGGCCCAAGCGTCAGCTCTCAATAATCCATTACTTTTCATCAGACTTCCAAGGGGTGCACATATTTACTAAAACTTCAAACTCCGTTTCATCAAATCAAACGACTCCCCTTATTTACATTTATCAAAATTTGATTTCAGCTATTTTATTCTTATTCCAATAATGAGCGTAACACTTTCATTATAAAGTAATGGAAATCATTATACGAGACATAAAAAATGCACTAATAATGCATATGTCCTTTTGGAATTATGAGTAGTGGTTTTAAATTACATTACCAGTTTTAACAAATGTACATTTTAACTGGTTCACGTTACCATCATTTATCTAGGTCGTAATAAAGTTAATTTAATATGTGTAACAAAAAATTTATATTTTGACGCTCCCCATCAGAAGTCTGGATAATTTGAAAATTGATAATACGATGCGTACATCGTATAAAGATTTTACGAGTTTGATTAAAGCATGGGCGACTCTGACAATCTGTTTCGCCTCGTGTCAACAAAATATTTTTTATCGCTTAGCGCGCTCATGGCAAAATGGCAAAAATTCATCTGGCTCGGATTTCTTGTTTGAAATTAAAATTCTCCCCGAGTTTTCACCTGCCTCGGTATTTAAAGCGGAAGCGAGAAGAAGCCCTCAACTTATCTCTTCCCTTTTATTTTCCTTGAGTTGATTAAAACCTGCATCGTCAGAAAGATAATTTCTCGGTGAGGTATCCGGTGAAACTCAACCTTAGCGATATCATTGAAAGAAATCGTAATGAAAAAAGAACTTAAGTGCGGCTTCTTTCTCGTCGTGGTGCAAAGTTTTTTTTCTCTTTCTAAAAAATTAGGATGTACTTAACTTGATTTAGTGAGTACTATATTCATATTTTCTAAGTACAGAATATTTTAACTTCTCCTCCGAAAAGAGTTTTTCAAGAAGTTCCAGTACTTACCGTAGTTTTTTGTTATTTTCTGAATAAGTAAAGTGCGTTAAAAATTTTTCGTTAACCATATTTTGTACATGCGTATTTATTTTTAGTTTTCATGAGCAAACCATATGAACATCTAAATAATTCTGAATATACGAGTTTGCGACGTTTACTTTGGGAAATTTTCTTTCCATTGGTTTTAATCAATTAAAATTCCAATATTTTACATTTTAATTTCAGCGAGCCATGAGGAGGGGAAGGGAAATAAGGGAAATTGGTACACTTTGCATAAAAAATCCCATTCACACTTTCGCTATTTTTGTGCCGTCCAGATGGAGTATGGTGCCAGACTGCGAGGCTCCGTCCTTGTTGGGAATATTTTACCCAGGTTAGAACTGTCAAACGAAACCAATTACGGTCAATTATTTATTAGCACGGTCAAATGAAAGTTTGCAAGTGAAATCTCATACTTTTGGTACATATGTGGAGTAAACATTTTCCGTATTCAATAGCTCATTCCTAATAATGGAATTTTTTAGTCAATATTCGTAAACTAAAA
The DNA here is from genome assembly GCF_022747635.1 of Hetaerina americana. Taxonomy (NCBI): domain Eukaryota; kingdom Metazoa; phylum Arthropoda; class Insecta; order Odonata; family Calopterygidae; genus Hetaerina; species Hetaerina americana. The sequence goes on from NW_027287316.1 coordinate 30,342,520, forward strand.
GTTTCTGAAATGCTCTTTTGAACGAGATAGAGGTTCTTGAGGCTCATCTTTCTAAGAATGGAGTTTTTTAATTTTTAATACTAATTCTAATAATTACAGTTGCACTAAAGCCCAATATGACAAATACAAATTTACTGAATCCCGTATTTTGGTGTATAACTTCCTCGATTATTTACTCTTCCTATTTCGCCCGTTGTTTCTTCACAGTTTATTGTACCATAGTCAGCTAGGATGCTTGTTTTTAAGTATAGTCAATGAAGAGCGTAAAATGACCAAGGGATTAATCGTTGAGATAGAAAATTTCGGTGTCCGTTTCACCCTAATTTCCTCCTTTATCCGTCAGTTCCTTCCCCGCCATTCCCTTCTCTTCTCCTATCCCTTCCCTCACACTGATGGCCATTCCTCGTTACCCTAAACCCCCCTGAGTCTCTCTATAGCCTCTCTAAATCCTTGTCACCCTCACGTACAATATGATTCTTCTTCATCCGATGTTTCAAGGGGAACGTCAACAGGGCCTTCTTAATCCTCGAAAATAATGCGATATCTCCCTCTATGGGATACACTCGCATCCAAGGTCCTCGGACCTCCACAGTGCTCCGCCATGGGCGATCCACCCCCCCTCCACTCACTCTACCCATCGCTCACTTTCCCTCCGCCTTTACCTCCCCGGAACCTAATGGCGCGCGCGGTGGCATTCAACCTCGACTCCTTTCACTTCGTGCAAGCGCAAGAATGTTGGAAGGCGGAGGGTGGCTCGGAAGCCGAGTTATGTGGAGAGCCTCTCTTACTTACTTGTGTGGCTAACATATTGTGTCACGCGCCTGCATTGTTGCCGCCTCGTCATTATCAGCTGACAGTAGGAGGATCCTGTTCGGTGATGACGTTGAATAGGGCTCGTCAAAACCATTTTATCGTCCAAGGCCCTAGTATCCCTGGGACTTGATTTTCACGCCCTCCTTTTTTGCCGTGGAGTTTTCCCGAAAATTCTGGGATGGCAACCGGTCTTCCCCTTTGGTGGTAACGTTATCAATGCCTAATCCCTAAATTTTGGGTCATCCCGAAGGAGAGAAGCTTAGGGGTTAGGATATAGATGGTACTTTAGAAATATGATCTCGTAAAAAAATTACCATTGCAGGGGTTATTCAGGGATTCTAGCAGTCACTATACTCAAATCAGCGTAAAATTTAGCATAAAATCAAATTGATTTTGTTAATCCCATTACAAACAAGCCGCAGAGGCGTGTTTGCGTAATTGAACTTTTTTGTCGTTAAGAGTTTTTTTATTCATCATATACAATGGAATATTTCAATAAAAAATACATGTATAAATAATCTTCATCACATGCAATAATAGTATAAATTGAAATATTATAAACCTTATGCTCATTCTGGTCCTGCTAAGCCAGTCAGTTCTGATTTGACAGCATTAGAGGTACAGTAACCGACAATTTTCTTCTACCTTGTTTAGTATGATATTTTTTATATACCAGCACTTAACATTGTCCCGTAATGATAATTCCTGTTTTGTATATTAAGTATTTCATATTTTCATGAAAACAATTTCCTATTATAACGGCATATCTATCAAGCCTGCCTACTGATAGAACTTGCGATTTCTGAAAGATATCTCTTCCATGTAGAATATTTGCATTTTTCAATCTAGCCTCAGGAGTTATCTTTAGAATTTTTTTCTGAGTTTATAAGTATATTAACTATTGTAGAACTAGTGGTACTGTACTAGTACTGTTATACCATTGATTATATTGAGAGCAGTTACCAAGGAAAGCACAACTCAATCTCATTCAACGCAAGATAATTTAAGTTGACGCAAATAACGATAACAATTTCAATTCCTGACCGTCATCCTTGAGTTTTTCAATCGTCAGGACAGTCAATAAAATCTTTCACAAATCATTCACGCTTTCATTTATTTTTTGAGCAATTCTTGATATGGAATCTATATGGTCTTAATTATTTTAGATTTCTCGCGTGCTACATAGTCATGAATCGATTAAACTAAAATAATGTTACTTCTGAATCTATAATAATAGGGAAATCTTCATGGAGTTTGTAATTTCAAGTAAAAATTAAAATAGAGACTTAATTTTTGTTCTTGATAGTTTATAAGAGTTCTTAATTTAAGTTTTTTTTAGATTTAGTTAGACTCCGATTGAACGAGAATTTTCATACAAAAGGTTAATTCATTTTAAATAGGAACAGAATGGTTTGAGGCGTCACTTTGTGGAAGCGATTCATATTGGAAAAGAAAATATGTAATACTATTATAAGTGAAAGAGCAAAGTATTTTCTTTTCCCGCATTTTAAATATATATATTTTGGAGGTGCCAATAACTCTCAATTTCTTGGGTAAATAGAAAATCTGGAAAACGTAGCTGGCAGGCAATTTTTTGCCGAAATACATATGATTGAGGATTGAGAAAGGTAAAAAAATGCTCAAAAATATCTCTGTACACAGTGCCAGAGATAAAATGTCAGCGAGGTCCAATTATTCAATATGATAAACATTAATTAGGGTTCAGTTTTAAAGCAAATTAGTATTATTTTTTTAATAATGAGAGAGAAGGGGATTGGGAATTATTATTTAGTGTGAAAACAAATAAGAATTAAAGGTGGAATCAGTTTCCCCCGGGGGGGGGGAAGAGGGGCGAAAACATTTTGAAATAGGTACTTCTTTACTTCAATGGCAACATAAAAGAACTCCTTCCGAGGGTAGGGGAAGCCATATGGACACTTTACCATGTACAATACCATTGTGTCGTCAGCAAATAACCTGAGATTGCTACTAACGTGTGCGCTTAAGTCATAAATGTATATTAAGAATAAAAGAGGCCCTATTACACTTCCAGTGCGGACACCCGAAGTTACATATCTATCAGTTGAGCACAACCCATCGAAGGCCACTATTTGTTTGCGATTTGACAAGAAGTCTCTAATCCAATTAATAATTTCTCATTGATACCATAGCATTTAAGTTTGTGAAACAATTAATTGCGTGGGACTTTATCGAAGGCTTTTTTGAAATCTAGGAATACTGTATCGACTTGTGTGTTTTTTTCCCGATCTAAGTGTATCGTGAATGAAAATACCTAGTTGTGTTTCGCAAGATCTCCTCTTCGTAATTTCATACTGGTTGTGGCTTAATATTTTCCTACTCTCAAGAAATCTCATAATATTACTGGCAATAACTTGTTCTAATACTATATTTTACAAGAGATCGATGGTAAGGAAATAGGTCGGTAATTGGTTGGTTTATCCCTATCGCCACCGTTATAGATGGGAGCTATATGGGCTAGTTTCTAATCACTAGGTACTGAGCCTCTTTCTATCGATTTTAGAAAAAAAATTTAAAAACGGGGCAATATATTCAGCCGATTCCTTTAATATTCTAGCAGGCATTTCTTCCGGACAAGGTGCTTTGCTTGCTTTGATATTACGGAGTAGATAAAATATGTAATAGAGCGTGGTTTCGATCCACGGACCTCTGGGTTATGGGCCCAGCACGCTTCCACTGCGCCACTCTGCTATAGGATATCATTGAAGAATGCAAGCTATCTGTTCGTATTCTCCGTTATCTCGTTAACCGACTGTTTGGAAGACTGGGCTTTTGTTTCAGGGTCATAGCCGTCGACTCATAACACACCTCCAGTTATGATGTTTTTTAGAAAACCTGAGTCATCGTTTAGGGGTCGAAGCAAGCACCCTGAAACTGCATCACAAAACTTTTGACGTGACAAGTTAAAAGAGAATGGAGCCAAACAGCTGATGACTATTCCGGAAAAGGAGTTCGCCGATTGTTTTGAATAGTGGAAGAGACGCTGGGATAAGTCTGTGAGGTTCCAAGGGGAGTACTTCGAAGGGGACTAAGACCTCATTGTTCTAGATAGGCTATTTTCTCAAAATATTGTATTACTAGACCTTTTCTGGAGAGACTTCGTTCGTACGCGTATGCAAGTGAATTTTATATCCCAACATTTCCGCCATACGCCAAGAACTTTCCGTGGCTTTGCGTAGTGTTGTGTAGGTGTAAATGAGGTCTAGGTCTGCAAGCTTTGATATTCAATTTCTATAGATAACATAAAGGTTTCCATACTACTCAAGAAAGCTATTTGTTCATGTTTTTCATTCAAATAACATAATGATATTCCAAATTTCACATTTTTCACTGTACTTTAAATTCTAATAGCGTGTGTTTTGTGTGCGTTAAATATCCCCTAATATTTCTGGCTTTTGAGCGAAGGGGTATCTGAAACAACAATCTTCTGGCCCAATACGGTTGAGTTGATTCGCGAGAGAGCTAATTAGGTCTCCGGTAACGACGCTTCTAATTTTGCACAAAGGTATACTTCAGTTCTTGTTTCTCTTTCGCCCCACACTGTGTTTTTCACGGAGACCCCTCGAGTTATCCCTCTTTGGAAGACAAATAAAAAATTAGCTGGTGCCGGCATCATGTGAAGTAATGCGTTTAGGTCGTGGAGGGAAGACCAAAAAAAAACTGAAACCACTCCGAATGAGACGCGTTCAAGAACGGAGAGGAAAAATGCTCGCAACTGGTTGAATAAAGGATTCGTAGGGTTTCTCTGCGAAATCAGAGTCGTTAATCCACTTGTCGCAGAAGAATTTAAGTACCCAAAGCCGGTTCTCGTGGAGTTAACGGCTTAATAGAATGTGCTGACATTTATGCGTCCAGGTATATTTTCCCCTAAACCCCTTGGATCGTGGGACAAGGAAGGAGAGTATCATGGATACTAAAACTCAAAATCTGGTTAAAACTTAGAAGGAATGAATAATGCCATTGAAAAAAATCGGACGACATTTCTCATCGGAGATTATTTGTTCAAACTTGTGGAATTCCAAACCCCATAAGATGAGGAATTAGGTATCATCGTAATGATATTAGCCGGATAAAATACTTCAGCTATAAGGTATGCATTCCCCAAAATGTATTGTATTATTTTTTCAAGCATAATAATGGGCTTTGTAGTGACATTGGAGAAAATTCGGAAATGAAGAAGGGAATAAGGCTGAGTTACTCAATGAGGGTTTGCTGTGTGCACTGAAAAGACAACAAAAGAGATGAAGGATTGACTATAAGATTTCCGAATGCACAGGCAAAGGATATTTATGCTGGGGTTTAAGACGGGAATTGCAATTCATGAAGAAAAGGAAAAATAAATTTGCGCGGATATTAGCCAGTTTGTAGAAGGGAATGGAAACTTAAAAATTAAGTGAAAAAAAATTACGGCCTTAACCCTAGACGAAGAAAATAAAAGCCTCAAAACTAATCCCAAGGAATGATGCAATGGAAAAAAGTTATAACTGTTCATTTATTTAAAATTTTTACCCGAAATGACGAAATAAATCAAAATTGAAGAAGTTTTAAACAGAAAACTTAAAGGGAAAAAGGATATCTGGTTTACGATGTAACTACTTACGACCTGCTTTTTCTCTATAAAGGGGTCAATTAGGGTTTCTAGCTGAAAAAGTTTCTGCAAATCGAAAAATGATACTAGCCCGTGCGTAGGAATTTGCTCCATTATAAAATACACGCCAATCGAGTTGACTTTCCTACTCACGGCTCTGAGACGTGGCCGAGAGCCGCGGAGAGAGGCGAGGAGGTGGAAACTCGGCTCAAAAAAAAAGAATGATGGAAATCGAAAAGATCGAACGGTTAATGAAGAAGACCCTCTGGGAGTGAGTGGAGAAGAATATTCTGTGAAGAGCACCGATAAGAAGCAGAAGAGAGAAAAGTAATTGAGCACGTCCCGAAGCGCGATAGTTCTTTTTTCTTCTGACCTTAATGGAAGGCGGCGAACGATAGAATGGGCGAGAATTAAAGAGGAAAGCCGAGAGCGAATTTAGAGGAGCAAGAAACTGATGGAAGGCGTCGGGGTAAGAAACGATGATGGATCGAAGAGATTGGCAAAGAATGGCACGGCTCGAGGGAGCCAACCAATCCTCGGATTGAAAACCTATGACGGCGATGAAAAGGCATTGCCCGTCGAGAGTCATTCCAATTTAATGCCGCTTCCATCCGTCCTACTTTTAAAGGGATCCCCTTTTCACTAAGAATCCCATGAGGGGTCGCGATGCGCCTAACATAAACCCCTGTCGGGCCCACCCAGTTGGGATAGGAGGTGAGGGAGTGGTGCCAGATCGGGGCCACAAAATTCCCCCCCCCAAATCCCTCCCTACGACGGCGGGCATGTGTCCTTCAGCGCCGAAACACGCGTGTGATAATACAAGAATGGGTGCACAAACTAATGTATACAGAAGCGCGCAAGGACACGGACGGATTCCATGAGACTGTTTTCTTTCGGGGCTCCAAAAAGTATTAATAAAGACATCCCTACGGGGGGTAAGTAATGTGGCTAGCTAACTTTAATCGAGCCAAACACTATGGAGCGGGGAGAAAGGACAGAACGGGGAGATAGAGGAACGGGGGAGGAGAGCGAACGTTTCTGAGCTCCAAACACTTCTCAATATAATTCTCAACGAACGAGCGGCGCACCCAAACAGAGCCCCCTCTCGGGTTCCCTGGGTGGATGAAGTCCTCCTTCTCCGCCCTTCTTTCCTCTCCCAAACCCCTTCCCGCCCCGCCTCTCTAACCCTCGCGTTCATACCCCTTCCTTCCCATCCACTCATGTCCTTGACTCGTTTAAATCCTATAGAGTATCGATGCAGAAAGTTCGAGGGAACTTCGATTTGGAAGTATCGATTTTTTATCATTTTTTCACATTCCACGTCACAACCACAATAATTTACCAGACTGTTTATTTTGATGGGTGCGGAGCACAATAGATTATGAATTAGGGGAAGGGGGACGGTTACTTTCTTTGTGCCCACACGGTTTTCCCACCAAGTCTAGGGAAGTCGTAATGCTTGCTCTAGTAAATGGTACCGTCAGGTATTTTAGTTGAGTTGACCAAAGGCGTCACCCAGTATTTGAGCGCGGGATATTTTACTAATTAGTCTCACGCCCTTAAGACTTCCACGTCGTATATCCTTATGAACATAGATTGATGATGCGCCTGTGTGTATAACGTGTTGTCACCTGCAGTAGTGGATACAAGCAGTAACAGAAATGGATGATTTCAATGAATTGCAAAGTAGTAAATTCTTAAATTTATTCTTAGAGTTGTTCCTTTCCATTATTGTTTACGCAAAAATGGAGTCCATTGATTTGTTTATTATGGTACTCATTCTCTAAATTTACATTCCTTATCCGGTCCCCTAATACGGGACCGGGCATAATAATAACTCCATTTCGAACATCAAGTCCAAACGAAATTTCTGTACCACCTAAATCTAACGTGTATTTGTTCTTTTTCTGTGGGATTAAATCATTTTCGACCCAGTTTATGAATAATTTTGATTGCACTTTGCATCTAATAACAACTGTTTATTGCTTTGAGACAGGCGTTGAGGGTTCTACGTTGAGCGTTGTACTCGTGCGTTGATGGTTGTACAATTCAATGAGCGTTTTATATGTACCTTCCGTTATCATTACGAAAGGTCAATTTTCAAATAAAAATCATTTTCCATGCTGAGAGTGCCAACAGGTGGTCAATAATTGCTAATTAAATGTAGATCAAATTAATTATTTACAAAAAATAATTTCTTATAGAGAACGCATCTCTTATTATGTGTAAATACCAAAGAAAAATGTTCTTGGTTGAAAAATCCCCACGAAGTCTCTTTTTTCTTTCTTTTGAATGTTTCTGCAATATTTATTTATCCTCGCTTATTATGAGATGTAACTGCGTCAGCTTGATTTCCTATAAATGACCGTAACAAATGCCCGCTTAGAAATTGTATTTTCTTCAGTGGCTATAGTGTCCTAACTTCCGCTGGCAGATGCTATGCATCCGGGAGGTAAAGTTCTCGTCGGCTTGCGGTTGTCTCCAAATGTCGCGTAGGGAGTTAGGTTGGTAGGTCATGAAATTCCCTTGGTTATTGGTACGCCGAGATTTAAATTCATTCGTTGGGACAATTGATAATTCTTCATTAAATTTCCTTTTAGTAGCAAACTTTATCCCTAAAAAAAACAATTTTATTTCAGTGAGTATTAATAATTGATTCCTTGAAGCCCATTTCTTGTGTTCAGGAAAATAAAATGATCGTTTCTGTAAAGATGAAACAAAAGTTAATTGTTTAAAATGTACCATTATCATTTTAAGCCGCCTTACGTTTAATCTAATATGATGTATAACTTCTATTCATAACTGCTATTAAAGATTAAATGAAATTACAGATCTAAAGATAAATTAATATGTCTGCACTTAAGGTGATTCCTGTTCAGAAAGTTTTTCGTTGTTTTATCGCGTCTTGAACAGAGAATCCCTGATCGTTGTAAATATTAAAATCTAAGTTTTGAGGGCTTCCCTCATGTTCCTTAATTAGGTCGTCCGTGTACCTCAGGTTTCAGTAGTAGGGTAATTTTACGTGGTCGTTGGACCATTTCTTCACTCACAAGAAGAGAAGATGCTAATTTGCTCTGTTTGTAATGCATGCAATTGACTTGACTCAAGGTTTTAAATTCCTGCACTTTAATTCTTAACTAGGCACTGATCATTAACGCGCTTTGGCCGGAGAGAGAGTTTGGCCTACAATGACAATGGGAGGAGAGGTGTTGATATATACCTCTGACTAAGATGATGGGTAGGAATAAACTGCGAGTAAATAAATGTAAATTTCCCTTTTTTTTATTTGTACATGACATTTGAAGAAGTCAGTAATGGAGTAAGGTGTCTTTACCTAGCATGAAGAGAATGTCAAACACCGTGCTAGTAAAAGAAATCACTGCATTATGAATCAAAGTTTAGATTTAGAGAGAGATATTCTGCACCGTTTTGTTGTACATATATGTACATCTACATAATACCCCGCAAGGCGCAGCCAAGGCGTGTGGCAGTGGGTGTTAGGTCACCACCTGTCAAATAGAATAAAACTACACGCAAAACGAAATCATGTTACCCTAACCAAAATATTAGTTAGATCATGCACCCGATAAATCTCAATCACCCGAAATAAGTCATTTAAATGTAACAATATTCAAAAACTGGATGCGTACATTCAAATAATGCTCTAGAGCCGTTAAAAAGATGGGTCTATTCAATAGAAAGAGTAACATGTAGGATATCAACAAATAAATAAACCACCAATTGCAATTGTTTGCAATTGCTTAGCGAATATTGTCATATCTATTTTGATCTCCAATGGTACGAGGAAAAAGTCTATCCATTCTAATAATAAATCTACCTGATTTTACGTACGTGATCTGATATACCTTAATAAGTAAGGGCCTGTAATATGTCTTTAACATCCTCAGATCATTAACCTGCCTCAAATTTACGCAGTTAATTTAACCTGGACTTAATCTTATGGCCAACTAGTGGCTACCATCCTAATTCTTCCAATAGTGTCGTGATACTACTATCTTGTTCATGACAACCTTTCACAACCGAGCTGCTCTGCGTTGCACTCGTCTAGTTCCAAAATTAAGTCTACTTCATAAGGATCCCATACACTTGCAGCATACTCAAGGTCGGGCCTATCTAAGGTGAAATAACAAAACTCCTTGACCCTTTCATTACAATTCCCAAGTATTATTTTTATAAATCGTAACTTTTTGTTTGCTATTCCACAAATATCACGAATGTGTTTTCCCCAGGACTGATCCGCAGTTATCATTAAACCCAAGCACTTTAACGCTTCCGCGGGTATTATGTTGGTTCCCTGTAACATGTATTAGTGTGATCATGAGGAGAATATAAATTGAAATGGATTTTAAAAAAGAGTGAATCTTTCCACGGACTACATCGTTCTCATATTTCCTTAGGATGGGCGCCGGGTGTCGAAAAACGGGAGTAAAGGGACTATGGGAAATATGGGCAATAATTGGGTGCTGCCTGTTTGGACGTTAAAAGTTTTCCTTGTGAATGAGGAATGAAAACTAACGACCGTCTGACTACGTTCGGTTATGTAGATGTTTTCCATGGATTTTGGAGATTTTTCATGTGGGGAAGGAGAGAGAAAGCTTAAAAGTGAGTGTTAGTTCTGGTGGAGTTATTGGAAGGACGAAGAAGTTGTTCGCTCGGTAGAATTTTGGTTCGCTGAGTGAGGGAATGGAAGAGAAAAAGTTGTGAGGAGTAGGAAGGAAGAGGTCGTCAGGGAATGAATATTTTCGGTTCAAATATTTTATTATTTTTGGAAAAGAAAATGTTCCGTCTGGTTCCTTGAAATGATTTATACTCAGATGAAATTTAGACTTAGTCGTAAAATCCACTGATGAGACGATTGAATTCATCTCGCACTTAGGGTTGAGGAAAATATTACTAATAGCACTTTTGAAATGAAGAAATCGCGAGATCATTCTTTTATTTTTACTTTTCCCCAAGATTAAATTATAATTTTAGAATTGTAGAAGCAATTTTAACCATTTTAGACTCCTCTTAATCTTCAAAAACTAAAAATAAAATGGTATGAATCAATCCGTAAAATGATACAACCGAAAAGAGTACATTCTCAAGTAATTGTAGTCGTTAGTGATTGTCATGGAAAAATAGTTTTGCTCCTTAGTTAAAAATGAATTCATGAAATAAAGTAGAATTACGAACGCCTATTTCCTTGTAGTACTCACAGATCGTGCGTGTTATGGGATTTAAGTAATACTTAACCCCATGCATAAAACTGGGAACAGATTTTTTTTTAATCATCTAAATTGAGAGGAAAATAAATTGCGTATTCTTAAACAAAACTTATTCTACAGCATCTATGAATAACTATTATGCACAAAAATGTAATTAAATCCATCTCAAAGCACAATTAGTTAGATTCGAAGCTTCTATTCGGTTTTTAACAAATAGTTGATTTCATTATATATTTTTCGCTCATTGTGGATCGCGTTGTTGTTTATGTTGGAAAATTAAGCTCAGCAAATTAGAATTATCCATTACCATGAGTCTTTTCTCCAGAAAATCGGTTAACTGTAGGACTTAATTCTTCCTTACACTGATTCCACTAATAGGGAATATGCAGGGAATTTCGATTGGCGATGAAATATCGCAGTGGGATCAATTGGTGGATGTTGGGTAAGCAAGATAAGGGGAGGAAGAGAGTAGGATTTTTGGTCGGGGTGTAATTATAATTCGGAAATAATGCGTGATTGTAGTGGGTTTTTTTAGTGTATGGTGTGCTGCCGTGTTGTATTAGGTTAGTCATATATAGTGAATTTGCCGGAGCTTAATCTGTTCCCATTCAAAGCCCACTTCACGGGTAGAATATTACTAATAATAATGACCATAATAAACTCTCCGTAGGTATAATAATGATAACAATACTTTCACTTCAATCGGTTGAGCAGACCACGCATTTTCGTGTGTGTTTCGAGTTTCGCTGACACCGTCAAACGGTAGGAGCACCAAGGGGGAGGGACGCAGAACGCGGGCACGGACGAAATGGGCGTTCGGTGTTCGAGGGGTTAAGCGAACGGGTCCTTGAAAGAGCGACCGCGGGAGGAAGCGGGAGTGAAATGCCGCGATGAAGGACGGGGTTGAGCGGACGAGCAAGCTGAAGGGCGTGGGACGCGGTCGAGGACATCCGATCGCGCGGGGATGGGAGCTCTTCCCCTCCAATGAATGACACCCCCACCCGCTAACTTAGTCGGTCCCCACGTGAACTGAGGGGAAGGGAAGAGGATCCAGGGCGGGGTGAGTGGCTGGGGGCGCGGTGGTGTGAAAACCCGGAACCGACACTTCAAAGGCAGCGCCACCGACAGCTCTTCACAGATGGCGAGCGATGGGGAGTCGGAGGAAGACCGGAGGCAGGGGCGAAGTGTGGGGATCCTGGGTGGGGAGACCTAGCGGAAGGAGGATATTAGTGGTGGGGAAAGGGGAGTGATGCACAGTCGAGACATCGCAAACACGTATCGCTCGCACTTCTCTAATTGGCGCCCATCGAAACGCCACAAGGACGTCTTCGTGGCCGAGAATGATGCAACGCCAACGATTGCCAGCGTGCCCAGTGGCAAGAAGCTGAGGATTCATTCTGTCAAATAGACGCGAACAATGAAAACAGATGAAAATGAAGTTGTGCGTTAGTCGAATTTCCAGGCGATTACTAATTTTCACTCTTGGGTGGTACTGAACTACATTATTTGGTCCATGATCCTCAATGTCAGGGTTATTTAATCCTTGGATTTGTTAAGCGCCACTGCCCATTTCATTGACCATCCCTTCCGATATCTTCTTCACGTTTCCAATTCTCTCTGCCTTCGCTTCTTCCACTATCTGTTTCATCCTCTTCGTCTAGTTTATTTCTTTAAAACTATACTCCTTCCGAAACGGTCTTGAGCAAGCCATTGTGTCCCACAACTTTTGCATTAAGGTTACCCTTTCTCTTTTTTGTGGTTTTATTGAACTTTTTTTTCATACTCTGCCTTCAACTTAATTCAATAGAGTCATCATTTGATCATCGTGAGTCATTAAGAGCACGTGTGTTATTCCGTATATCAGTCTCCTCTTTTCTGTGTCACCGTCGTCCAAGTTTCGTATCCGTAATTGAACTCCTTATATTTGTCTTCTTGAAGTGTTTCCGAATATTCGAGTGCTCATATTGTGAGTGGCTCTTGCTTCTTGTGTAAAATATCATCGCTTGTGACACTCATCCATGAACACGATAGACTAATAGTTTTTTCACACCACTTCATGCTGTTAAAATATCGCAAAAACTAATTTTCGAGCGACTAAGTGTACTATTTGCACACTTTACTGTGTTTCGTGTAAACTAAATTAGGCCGATAAACTCAGGAGGAATAATTAATGTAATTCCTTCGTCAACTAAAATGAGGCCTTTTCATCACCAACGATGTAGTTTTTAGCCTTCATTTAACCTTAAAATCCAGAGAAAAAATAAGGAAAATAAAACGAATCACTTGACCGTAAAGTAGTCGTATCATTTGGGCGTAGTCATCCATCAGTCTTTGGCACTCAGGGTCTGGAATTATAGTTTTAAAGACAAACTTTGGGTTAATTTTTTTGGAATTGGGAGATATTTGTAGGACAAATAGCCTAATATTGATCTTCCACCCTGCAAGAGAATATATTATCAGGAAACCAGGGCGCTATTGCATAGTCTTTTTTTAGCTAAGTCGCTGTAAATATCACTATCTTCCTATGCATCACAGTTTGCGTCAAGGGGATTGCAATCAGCTCCGATTTCGAAACACATATTTGGCTATGCATCACATTATTGGAATTAGATTGACGGATAATTCGTTGCTCATCTGCTAAATAAAGAAAACCGGCTCGCTTTACAAAGACTCGTGATTAAGAGCTAACATTATTTTTTTATCATCTAGCATCAGTAAGTTTTCTTCAATTGTTTCCCTTGAAAAAGAGATTTGTCTGAAATATGTTTCAGTATGATAGGTGTAATATAAGTTTTCTCCATGAGCAAGTACATCTGGGGTACTCTTTTACGCACAACCAAAATGGGCTACTTTAAAAAATTGTAATCTCTGCCTTTTATACTTTTTTTTTCTCAGTGGTCCTACCCGAGATTCCTCGGCAAAAGCTTTGTAAGCTTTCAATTCGCCAAAACAAAAGGTATCCTCAAATGAAAACGCACGGTTTTTTGTGTAGCGTTCAGCATAAGGCTTAAACTAAAAAAATCAGCACCAACATGCTGGAAAATTTCCATGCTTTTATTTAAGTTCCTGAAAGCCTTAAGTTTTTCTTTTTATAAATAAATCGTTTCTCTAAATGCTTAACAATTTTTTTCATCATTTTCGAACATCCCTTTATTTATTCGTTTTTTTCTATACTTTTTTATTCCCTCTTCCAAAGTCATACCGAACATGCTTTAAATAGTTAATTCGCTCCTGTCCCCAGTGCGACCGGCGTCCAAACGACCACTGCCAATAGCCTCAGTGTCGTCACATCGCTTGCTGCGTTGACGTCAATTAAACGAACGAAATTTTAACGTCAATTCTCGATCCTCGCCCAAGGCGCTCATCACGTAAAGCACGTTTTATGTCACCCTCGGTTCGAGGTGGTGCATGCCAGTGATGTCGTTCTCACGCGAGGGTTATAACTCGATTTACTACCCAATAATGTAAACCAATACTGGGATCACACAAGGCTCGACCGTTATCACGGAAAAAGTCTACTCCACAGCGAAGGCACAGCGAATAGCGGACAAAGTAAGATACTAGGCTGTTACACTGACATTGAGCCTACTCGGGGGCATATATTCCCGAAATATTGGCAGAGATACGTCATAAGAACCTTGCTTTGTCGAGAAAATTTTGGGGAAGCATTCGACACTGCACATAATGGCTTGATTTCTGCATTCAACAGAATTCAGTGAAGAGCTGCCCGTTTAGTGAAAAAGACAAAACAAAAAGCGTACAAGTTTCATTGGGAGTTCTCATTTTGAAATGATATTTGATATGGAAGCACTGAAAGCACGAATGATATATGTAACACTTAAAAGAGTTTGGATCGTGACAATCAACGTGACGAGTTGATGTGTCACATAAACTCGTGCGTTAAAGCCAAAAGATAAAAGGAATTAAAAACCGATCCGTGTGTAGTTCGTAAACAGGTATGATTTAAAAACAATTTTAAGTTATTCGGCGGTTTTTGTTAACTTTTTAAACCTGCTCTGCATCTTATTTTGGATAAGTTTTTGGGGGGTCGTAATTTTTTAAACTGCAATTTCGGTTGTTTTTTCCCTGAATAAATTAATTTCATTCAAACTGAGGTAGGTAGATGATTTGAAGTTGACCCTATTCTAAATTAAGTATACCTGATGTGCTTTGCAACCTCGAATAATACTAATTTAAAAACAAATGGTTTGGATTAGCGTCAGACCTACACGGGATAATTATAAACCAGCATTATATATGGCCATAACAAAAAATTAAGAGAACTAGAAGTTCTGATTATAGCGAACGAAAGACATTCCCCGTGAAATTCGCGAACTATACATGTGAAAATCATCCTGGACAACAAGTTAAACTTCTTGAAAATAAAATTCTAGTGGTGAAAAAGAATTGCCGGCAACGCTAATTGCCGGAGATCTAACAGGCACTGCCACACACCGTTGATACGGCTTTTAGTTTCAAATGTAAAGGTTTCATTTGCTTCATGGAGAATATCTTGCAAGAATCGTCAGGTAATTTATCCAGCAGCCACATTAATCATCCCGAAGGAAGTATTGATTAGTGTCGATGGACCTAATTTCGCACCACCGCATTCTCCACGCCGTATGACGTGTACGCATACGCGTGCTTATTAGGGTGTGTCGCAGAGATGTGATCCTTCCAATTAGCTATTCCGGATCCTTAAGGTTTGTTAATTACTTGTGGTGCAGCAAATGCAAATTTAACTTCGGAAATGAGTCAGCGATGAATAAAACTGCTAGAGATTCATCATAAAATGTTATAAGCAAGCACAAAAGCCTTACAAGATTTCTTATTGGGAAGTCTAGGATGGTACGAAGCCAGAGGAAACGCTTGACTTACTGGAGATATAGAAATCATGCGAGTTAAAAGTCGTGATACTTTCGACTCGCTGTGAGCGAGGGAATGGTACTGACTTTCTGACACAATGGAAAATTACAGGGAAGGGAAATAGACTGCTAATAAACTATCATAAGGAGTTCCGTTTGCCAGATCAAAACTGTGATCAAAACATCACTCCCGTTTAACAATTAAAAATTAAAAAATACCATTCCTAGAACACTTTACGTTACAGTGAAGAGAAACTTGTGGATGATGAATATCATAATAATACGTCATTTAACTCGATGATGAATATTTTGGAATAGCTAAGGCGGAAGTGAAGGAAAAGTATCATTATTAGAGGAAGGGGTAAAACAAAGTGCCAATTAGAAGCGTGTTCGAAGTGACCGGGGGCAGTTTCTCTCGGAGTGATTTCACTAAATGGCACGTTGTTTGACGGACGCGGTATGCAGTTCAACCGATCTCCTCGACAAAGCCCTGCACTATGACGGGAGAGAGCTCATTTTGGCGTAACATTCGGAACGACGAGTCGTCTGATTTCTGTGTGAGATGGAAGTGGAAATAACGCGATGCACTGTGAGAACTGAGTGTGTGTAATATTCCGTCGTGGGAGTTGCAGGAAAGATGATAGCCAGAGCAGTGCGCAATCGATTCTTTTGAGGCTGCACTCGTCAATACTTCATTCAATTAAAATACGATTCAGTCTTGGAGAAACTATTCATGTAGATCGTATTCTATTTGGTTTACAATCCCTCTTCGAAGTCACGCATGGTGTACCTTTCTTGTTTTGTTACTCGTAAGAAACAAAGTTTTCAAGGTCCGTGTGCATTAAATGTCTCCCTTTGGTTACTTGGACTTGCAATGCGTTTTTTCTCTAATGATTGGCTTCGAGTGTGTAGTCTAAAGACAGAATGTAAGAAAATAGCAATAATAATCTCAGTCTTAGCCCGAGTTTGATTTGATAGGTGACGTTTAGAGCTTGACATTACGTTACGCTCTTTCGCGGTACGAGGACCAGTTTCAGTCAGACTTCGATTTTCTAAAGAGCTTTTGTCTCTTGTCAACATTACCTGATATTCAGGTATGTTTACATCCAGTATCATCTTAAGAAAACTTATCAACTTTCGTCGCAGCATGGAGAAACCCTGGAAGTCTGAAAAACTGAATTTACTCTATCATTTTTGCTCTCATTTTCTTTTAGTGTTGATGGTTCATAAAATGCTTCAATTTGATACTTTTCAAGCTTGATACTGCATAAGTAATATGAAAACATGCATTTTAAATGTAATCATAAGATTTACCGTAGATATTTGGGTGTAAGATACCTCAAGTGCAAGCCAAAATTCACTTCACCGTTGAATGTGTTAATGAAATCCTTCTCTGATAGAATTTGCAAGGAAGTCTGGATAAAACCCACTAGGAAGGCATGAATAACATCAACACTGGTATGCATAGGGTTAGAAAAAAAACATTGTTTCCCGATAAAATTTGGTCGGAGAACGCGGCCGATTTCAGCAAATTTTGAACTCATCTGATAATAAAAATATTCTTTCAAAATGATCATGTTCTTTAACCTAATTTTGCTGTGGAAAAATGTTTTGGAAAAAGACCAATGTCAATTTATTTATATTCATGAAAACGGAATCTCTCCATCAGTGGGAAATATCTTTCAAAAACAATATCATACAAGATAAAAGCTTTCTTCACTTGTCTTCTCATCTCCAACTCTTCCTGTGTGTCCATTTTGTACCATTTCCAATACGATGTAGGATTTCAGGGGTGAATTCACTTGCATGTCCCTCTTTCAGCGGATGATTCACAAAGTGGAAGTGGGATTAGGCCTGATTACATCGAATTTCACAAAACAGAAGGTAATGAAAAATACCACAATAATAATATTCTAGTAAAAAATTAATATTTTTTCCTTAAATCAATGAATCATTAAAAATGTCAGGTATTATTATAATCTAAAATAGATTTGCATCTCGTAAAATTGGAATTAATCGTTCAGACTCCTTAACCTTCTTCATCCACTCTTCCCAATCGACCGCGAAAGAGTAGGTATGTTTTAATAACAGAGCAAAGACTATTACAATTTTTTACTTGATAAAGATTTATTTCCGACTAGTTTAGATACACTACATCATTTTCAAGTAATTAAATGTAACGTGAAAATAATGTACTCGTAGGACATCGAAACTAGTTCGAAATAAATCTTAATTAAGTGGAAAATTGTAAGAGTCTTTGTATCTATTATTATGGAACAGTTCCACCGCATCACACTCGAATCTGTAATTTATAGTAATAGTGTCATGTTCTTCTTGTCGGGGCGCCAATATTTAAAACACATAGAAGATGAATTGAGTCACAATGCCTGTTCAATTTTTTTTAGAAAGAGATCCTCGACAATCCTTCATCTGACATTTAAAGAGGTTAGGTTCAGGTATAGGCGTAAATTGGGCTAGTCCCATTAAATACAGGGGCACTATTGTTCTAACACAGCTAGTTGACAGCACGTTTGTGCATTTTTCATAAGGTTAGTTGAATAAAAAATGCTTTTTAGAAAGTGTGCCAAAGAAACGTGTACCCTCGCGCTAGATTTCTTCTGTATTTACCGCGCAGGGACAAAGCATTTCATTTTTGCTAATCTTATGTTGAATTACTCATGCGGAAAATGTAATCTTAATTATTGAAAGGACAGATGAATTTGTTTATAGACCTGGAAAACCAAGGCGATTCTCTACTTACTTTCCAAGATACACGATATACGTTTACGTTTGGAGAATAATATATCTCGACCCCACGGTAACCAATGACTGGTCAAACCAGTTCTTAGGAATAGCATTGGATATATGGGTAATTAAGAAGTGGGTGAGTGAGGTAAGCATAACCATCAGGTTAATCATTGTTTGCAAAATGTAATGGGTGAATGGTAGTTCTGAGATAGATTATGTATACGAGTGTATGAATCAGCAATAGTACTGTTATTTGGGATGATATCCAGATGTAATAAGGATAACTTAATACATAAAAAGGGAAAGTAAAAGTTATCAATATATATACATATTAATATATATATATTTATATATATATTTATATATATATAAATATGTATATATACATAGATATGTATAAAAAAATTTGGACAGCAACAAACAATATAAGAACACATAAAAAGAAAACTCTCACGTTATATCGTAATGATTTCGATGGAATTTAGCTCCGTTTTTCTCAGAAAAAAAAGTAGTTTTGCCTGATGGTATAGGGGAGGTGAGGTATAGTGACGTCTCACATACCTCACCTCCCCTACACAAGCAGGCTAAATAAAAGGTTCGGGGGGTTCTCGGGGAAAGAATGATCTTTTATATCTATCTGTACGGGAATCTATATCCCTCATTTTTAATTTTATGCAATTTTGAATAACATACTTTCACATTTTTTATGCTTAAATATATAGTTTTCAATAACAATTTTTATTGGTTCATTCGGAGAAAACTATCAAAAGATAATTTGTTCAACAAAAATTTTTAATTATATCATACTTACGGAGAACTTAGGTTGCAGGGAATGAATTATTTCAGTACTAATACAGCACAGTGCTGAGTACTAATACTCACTATATATATATATATATATATATATATATATATATATATATATATATTAATAGCGAGGCAAATAATATGCCTAAAAATATCTAATAATATACCACTTACAAAATACCTAAAACCACTCTGGAAAAAGCGGCACTTGATTGCACGTTTACATCATTAACAATTGGACCGATGAAGCACTATTTTGGTGAATGCGAAGTTTTTGTGTAATTAGCTTCAGATACTAGCATCGTCCTTCTATTAATATTGTTTGACCTGTTTGTTAATATTTACGTATTGTGCAGAGTGATGAAGTTGTAGATTTTATTATTACGGTAATTGCTTTCATATAAACTGAATGACTTGCCAATCTGCCGACATTTCCTACGGTTGCGTTTTTACCTCCGTGTCGCAATTAGCCATTTACCGTATCTAGCCAGATTTCTAAATATTGTCAAAATATTTCGAGTGTTTGTGCTGGGAACCTTTCTTTACGAACGAAGGGGACCTTTTGACGGAATCTCGTGGCTCTCCCCCCTAACTTTTCCAGGAACTTTCGGATTGCCGCCTCATCGAAAGCCGCATACCTTGGCTTATTTCTCGGAGTATTGTTTAGCTTCCGTCGCAAAAAAAATCGATAAAGGGATTCTCTTTTTCCCCTTCCTGTCAGTGGTGGAGGAATAACCCGATGTGTCAGCTCACTAAAATGGAATTCCATCCCCACGTTCCTTTCGTCCCGCACGTGCGTGCCCGTTTGAGGAACTTTGGAACAAGTTGAGAACTCAAAGACTCTCAGATCCGTTATAGTGAGTTGTCAGTAGGCGAGTGTCTGATAAAGTGAGGGAGGATGTTGTGGTTAATTCGTTAATTAGTGACAGAAATACTTTTGTCCCTGAGGTGAAAGATAACGGGGCGTAGATACACTCATCCCTACTCTAATGCTTTACGAGGAACTCACCAAAGTAAAAAATTAGAATATCGAAAATACTATATATAATTCAAATAAATGCAATACATTTCCCGTGGAAAAAGTGGTTGAATGATGTAAAATGTCCAGAAAGAGTCTATTGAGGGCAGTGACGTGCTGACTCTTAGGTAGACTATCCAGTGAATTGCTTACTTTACTTACTTGCTTTATTATTGATTGATTTGAGACCTAAGATTAAGATTTGAGATTGAACGTTAATGCGAAATTATTGAAACCATGCTCCTAAGGGAGCAGAAAAGATTAAAATGTATTTTGTTCCATATGCGCTTTATGGAAATGTATGACGATTATGATTGGACAATAGCTTTCAAAGGAATTTCCCATTTGAACTGCTTGGCGATTGCTGAGGTAAAGAAAATTTATCTTAAAGTTCAAATGAAAGAGAATGCGTACTATTGCCAATTAGTGATTGAGGTACTATGACTGGCATGAAATATGTTGCTTATGAATGGATTTTGGTTTTGGAAAAAATGATAAATTAGTAGCCAATCAAATTTTAAGAGTCAACATAACAAAGTAAATTATTTCTTCGGAATTATAGAAACAAGGTTTTATGAAAAGTAATCTAATCTAATTAGAGCGATGATTCATGATGAAAATAAATATGACTCTAACTTTCTAATATTAACGTTTTTCTAGTTGAAATACTTTCCCGATAATTTAATAATTGATCTTAATCATTTAACAACAAAAATCATGCAAAAACCTAGTCGTAAAATAATAAAAAATAAATTACTTTTGAATGAATGTCTTCTTCATCTTCTTCCTTCTTCTCCAAGAATATTCTCATCTCTTATGCTGTTCAGGTCTGCATTGCACAGCTACTGTTTTATTGGAGCATTGAGCAGTTTATAATGTAGTAACAAACAAGGAACGGGGATCATTTCGGGGCCGGCATTGGCATTTATCCAGAGTTCACGTTGCGGTGTCTTTGAAAGCAGCGATTGTGGGAGCGGGAGACGTTGAGTGGTGGGAGGAATTATTTAATCGCAACCTTGGTGGGCTCGTAACCTAGATTGAACTGCATACACCGACATCGTTGGCAGTATTGTGCTAGGGACATTCCTCCCTGAATCCAGGTTGCAGAATAATTGAGGTAACCCAAATTTTGTGAGAATTTTTTCAGAATTCTTTCCTGATTTTTTAGGATTTGGAAATTTTAAATATTTGCAATCCAAATTTTCATGGGGAAAGAATCGGGTAATACATGATTTATTGCATGTAAGGGAAAACATATAATTGCTTGAGAAAGTAAGCAAAATTTAGGAGTCCTGAGCGATGATTGTCTGGATACTAATATTCCTGCAGCCAAATCACATGCGCTGTCGTGAGGATAATTCTTTTTGTGGGGATTTTGAGGTGATTTATTATTCATGAAAGCATTTTCGGCCACGAAAAGGCACAAAGTTACTATTTTTTGCGTTATTTTAGTCGGAGAGGAAAAGTATTCCTTCGAAAATCGACTAACTGGCAGAATTTCGTCCTGCGCTGGGATCGCTGATCCTTAATCTTCCTCTAAGGTTCGATTTTATTCTTCCTAGTGATTCCCAGGGTGCCTTGCTTAGGTATGAAGATCGACTTAAATTCAATCCTCTTCTCAATTCACCGCGAGACGGGAGGCTTTTCATTCAGTAAATTTTAATATAATTGATGTGATACAATCATTCAAACTCTTAAACTATTTGCTGGAAAATTACTTCAGATTAAAATGGAGTATTTTTAATGCAATCAGTTTTTTCTCTCAGGCACAAATCAAAAGATCGGATAATCGATTCCTTTCAAAATCCGCCGGCATGTAGGGCACGATAAGGACTATTGTACGACGGAGGGCGAAAATAGGGCGCTCCTCACAAGCGACCTTGGAAAAATTGTCGAAAAATATATGTAAGAGTTCCCATATACAATTAACTATGTAGATTCTTGAAATTATTAGTCACGATGGATAATGATCTGATATTTATAAACAGTACTCACTTGTTCCCATTGATAAATAACTATCCGTTTATTATTATTTCTCGTGCCCTTGAGAATGATTTTATCAACAATTAATTTTGGATTATACTATCTTTATTGACCATTTATTTTTAAATGCCTCTGATTTTTTTGCTCCTGATGGTATTCCTGATTTCCCATCTTTAGCTCTCACTTTTATTTTTTCTCTTAGAAGTTTTCCACGATCACACGGAGGCCTTGGCGTTTTAAATGCACATATTATTGGTTAGTCGAAAAAATTGAACACATCCAGAATTAAAACTTATTAGCCTTATCTCTGGATAATTTCAAGGTTAGTGATCATTTGTTAAAAATTATTACAATGCCAACATTTTTTGCAAATGAGAAATCGATGAAGGTCTTTTTTTTAGTACCCATTGTTTGTCTGCTTTAAACGACTCTGCACCTTTTACCACGTCTCTCCCTCGGAAGCGATTGGATTAGCATCTGTCGTTCAAACGAGGAAAATAAAATTAGGCTGGTTTACTGGTATCCTCCATGTTGTTATCCTTTTTATAGCCGTCAACAGGATTCCTAATTCATCTGAATGCCCCGGATATATTTTTCTTTGAAAGAAGAGTAAGAAAATCATTGGCGGCATAGAGTACATGAAATGAAATACTATATATGCACGTACCAGACATTTCGTGAACTTTGAGTCAAGACCAAGCCTCGTTGGCTATAACGCGCCTTTCGTAGCTTTAATTTGATTCAACTCACGTGTAACGTAGTGTTTCTGAAATGCTGACGACCGATAAACAAATTCCGTATTTTTTTCCGCCCACGGAAAATTTTTTATTTTAAGCTAGTATTCATGGTGTGAAAAATTCTGTATTTTTCAGAATTAATCCATCCACACTACCTGGTTACGCGATTTGTATGAGTTTGCAAATTTCCTTGTAATCAAATGGCTTCGCAAAATTCTCTCGAATACCGCAGCTGATTTTGGCCAACCATTTAGAGTATACCAGGCTTTAAACTTGTTTGCGACTATGGAAATCGTGGAAGTGCTTTTCCACGGTGGATATTATGGAGTAGCGTATGTAAAGCAGCGGGTATTCAAAACGATATCTGCGAGTATTTGTAGCGCATTTGCCCTATCGCATCCAGAGGAAAATTCAAAACGATATGCTCAACTGATCTTCGGAAAGGAAACTTTCGGGTAAAAGAAACCTTCTTTTGCAGATTTGATTTAAAAAAAGGAGTAACGAAAAGAAGCATGATATCCGATATTTCAACTCAGTATTGACTCAAGACCTATGTATGGATCAGGCCAGGATAAACATTTCAGAACAAGTGGTAGACGCGCAACCTGATTCACGGGGTTTTCGAAAATACCGTATTTGACTTGTTGGGCAGATATGTTTTGAATATTTAAGCATGGAAAATTTGTTCTTGATAATTCGAGTGTTTTTATATTTTTGATCTCACTAATGACTACTCGTGGGTAAATCTTGTATTGAACTGAAGTGTGTAAATCGAGGTTAAATCTAAATCTTATGCAATTGATATTTCTCTTCACATACTATATTTACGACCTCATACCTACTGCTGACGATGTATAAATGTAAGAAAATAAATCATACGCTAAAAATATTAAATTTTTCTCTAAAATGTTTCCCTGCTAGATGGAGCTTCGAAATAAAACCAAAATTTTGTTTAAGACGGCCAATTTATTTTTACGATGTAGTGAATGGTTTGCTCCAAGCTTTTTTCCCTAGAAGTATTTAAACTGAAATCAGATCAGCTATTTCCGCGATTAAATATTATGTTGGACATGTCAGGGCAAAAAGAGTTTTTGCGAATTAGAATAAAGATCTAATTTACGGAATAGATAGTTTACAAATTAAATCTTTACATAATATTAATTACGTGTAAATTAATATAAAATACTGAAAATCTTCATTTAACAATGATAGTTTTACTAAACATTTCCATTATAGCTTATCGTTATTATTTTTTATGTTATCACTATTATGTTTTTGTATGTATATGCATAGCTGGTGTATGCATGATTTAATTGCAAGAAAACTGAAAATGATTACAAATGGAGGTCCCTTAGTATCGATATCTGTAGCGGTAACTCTAGAATTGGTGCAAGCCTATCATTAAATACCTGTATACTTGTAACACGTAATTTTCCTCTGCACCTGAGACGGTGGTGCTAAAGCCATTTCATAAACACCATCGATAAGCAAAGGGTTAAACCAGACCTCTTGATGTCCTTTGCGATCGAGGTGGAACCAACCGTAATCGAGGGTGTCCCAATGTATGTGAACAGTTAAAACAATGTGATATTGGAAAAGAAAGGAGAGCGCCAATTCTTCAGAGAGTCGACAAATTCTTCAGTATACACTCGCTGTCTTTTCTTTATCTTAAATGTGACTCGAAACAAATAAATGCTCCGGGAAAGTGACAGCTCGAGTCTTTCGACGGACATGGCATCCTTCCCCTTCCATAGGTTTTAAGTCAACAGCAATCCGTCTTCCGAAATAACACTTCCTCCCCCATGTAAGACTGTGTCACAACCCTGGCGCTTCCAACTGAACTTGGGGTTCTTTCGTTCCAACTTTCTGCTTCACATGATAGAATCTTCATGCGTGTGAAAAAGTAAGAGAAATAACTAAATATTCTGTATTGAATTATGTGAAATGTGTGCTCAAAATGCTCTTAGTGCAATATTATACGCCAACGCGGACATTAATGAATTTTGTTCATTCTAGTATTTGCTTATCTTGTTTTATCTTTTGAAATTTGCTGTTGACTTTTATTTTTAAGGAATTTTATCCCTCAATTAACGGCAGCCGCAAAAGGAATCATCCAATTTTCATTAACTCTGCAAACAGTCTTTAAAATAAAATACGAAGCACGAGTCTAACAGACAGAGTCTAACCTGACTACAAAATTCTGGGCTGTTAAATTTCTGTCGTTCCCTTGTTTGTTATGTAAATAGTGTGTAATTTTTATCTAGGAGCATAAATCCAATTCCTCTGCCGAAATCGAATAATGCATTAAACATGTATGCTTTTAACATTTTAAACTAAAAGGAAGTAATTATTGCATTTGTACCTTTTCCGCGATTTCCTTTCTGAGTGGCCACACTCAAGAAAAATTATGTCTTACGTTACGAATCCTATTCCTCCTTTGACTAATCGATACTGTATTTTCAATTCTTGAATCCTGTTTTCATCTTCATTGCATTTATGCATTGCTTCATACACACCCTTCTGTAACTGACACTACTACTCTTCCTCATTAAGAGTGTCTCTTCCACCGCGTTCACTTATGCCGTCCTCGGTCTATCCCTTTCTCTCAGAATAGGTCTCTCTATTAGTCTTTTTGTGACTACTCGCACTCATTCTCTCAACAAGATGAAACAAGGGTATTATCTTTTTTCATACTCTTTCTTACCAGTGCATCCCATTCCCCTTTATTTCTATGCCCAATTTCATGATCCACTAATATCTCACCCTCTATCTATGCTATCTATACGTTGTTACCTCACAAAATCATTTTCAGAATTCCATATTTAAAGCATCTATACGGCATTTAAATTCACCCTTTCCTTCCCAACAATTATATGGGGAAGAGTAACAAAGGCCTTTGGATTGGATGCCTTTTAATCCCTTCATCTATCCCAGCATGTTTGGCAATCATTCCGCCAAGGTATTCATAATAATCCACCTGTTAAAATATTTATTAATAAAACTCTATAAACTAATTAACTCGTTCATTGGTATCTGGAAACTTTTCTCACTTTCTCTTCGTCACGTCCGCAACGAATGTTGAAGTTTTTCCATTGCATTCTAATAGGATAAAACATATTTGACAAGAACACTTAACTTAAATTTTGGTTAAAGGTTTTTTTTGGCTACTAATGTGGCAGTTCTTGAATTTAATTTGAGAAGTACGACCGTTTTTATTTTTAAAATAAGACCTATATTGTAAAATAAGGACAACTTTTTTACTCTGATTATAACGTATAACTTGGTTTTGATCATTTCCCGCACGTTTTACTCCGAAATTTAGATTGGATGCCTGGATTCATTTGATTTGATTTGCCATCAGCAGTTTCTTACACCTTACTCACGCAAACAATAGTAGTTTTGCGTGTCGTAATTACCCCAAAATCCACATGTCACTTGTATCACAAGAGAAGAGGGTTTAGATATCATATAAAATAAGGGAGATAGATTCCAGCACAGATAGATAAAAATACTCATTCTTTCCCCGAACAATCAGAAATCATAATAGTAAGAAACCGAAGTCACTTTAGAAATATTAAAAACATTGAATTTACAAGTCTGAACAAAATTAAACATTGCAAATATGTTAGGTATACTTTCAGGTGCATGTGTATGTTAGTTGGTAGCTTGAGTGTTTGCATGTTTGTGGGGTGTAAGTGTTCATGCATGAATGTATGCCATGTTTTTTTTTGTGGATGTATGATTTCGTGGTTTTTGCATGCGGTTTTTTTTTCTTTTCTAAATTACGGGTGGTGTCCTAACACCCCCGCCACACGCCCTTGCGGCGGCTTGAGGGGTATTGAGTAGATATAGATGTGCATTGGCAAAGCCAAGAAAAAGTGTTAAAATCGATCTCAGCACGTATTCTCGGCGACTGACTGTCAATTTCCTTGTCTCGCCATCCTTATTGCCCATCCCCACTTCCACCGCCATCGCTTTTTTTCCCCATCTCATCTCCTCCCCCCCTCGTCCTCTTGCTCTTGGCCGCCGAACTCCGTACACCCTTCAACTCCACCCCTTCCCCATCACCGCTCACCATGGCAACCTAAGCAACGCCGTGCTAAATTTGGATGCGTCCAATCAATTAGCCTCTGTTTGCGCCTCACCCCCTCCTCTCCCGCTCTCTTCCCCCTCCTCACGCCGAGGAGGGCGTTTGAGAGGGATTCGCCATCCTTCCTTCTCTCTTCCCTTCTTTCTTCCTCCTTCCCACATTTCCCGCTCCTCTCCGTTTCCCCATTACTACCGTTTTCCCGCCTCCTTTTCTTGTATTCTAAACAAATTCCGAGCGAGCTTCACTCAATATTATGTCTAGATGGCTGGATATCCGAAACTCGAAAGCTTCCCGAAGTTCCCCTTTATACAATCATGTCAGTGAGAGCAAGCCGTCACTCGCGGTACCCCAAGGTATGTACTCGGAGCCGGTATAATTCTGCGGTGCGTCAGCGCACAGCGCGGTATCATCGTGGATTCCCCGAACTCTGTTTCAACTCCATTTGCATTAATGGTATTTGATGTTTAAGCAACCCGGACTGAACTTCTACTTTAATTGTTCCCATATTCGTTTGTCATTTAAAGTGAAGACGGCGCGGAAACAACGGGAACTTCGTTTGATTTCTTTCAACCATGTCATGCTTACTATCTTCTCTCCGTGACATTCCTATTGCCCAAAAGGAAATCATACTAGATAATGAAAAGCCATTGCATATAGTTACGGAGGAGTACGAGATTTTCCTCGTCAGTAAATGATAAAAAAGAGACAACCAGAAAACGAAGGAAATATGAAATTATGTAAAAAGTTGTAAATGAATATTCAATGTTTTTAACGTTTGAGCTGTCTTAGGCAATTCGTCCAATTTTTAACTATATTATTTTCTCCAGGGCCTAAGAGCATGGATTCTAAAGACGAAGCCGCTATATCCATCGATGTTTCTAGTTTCGCTGAAGAAATTTTCATCCGGGACCGCAATATAAGTTCCGGTGCAGAAGGATATTTTGGTTTGTTGGAATTAGAAGTGTTCTAATTCCTTTTCCTTGTTATGAAGATTATCCGAATTCGTAACGAAGTTCTTTACAGGGAGTGGAAAATACACCGTGCTTATTTTTAATTTAAATTTGATTAATAATCAACTATCTCTTTGTTCAATGACTATGACATATATATCGGAATTTGTTTTGAGAAAATTGGTTATTTATATGCAATTTGAGCATAGAAAATTGCATTTAAATAGAAGAAAGTTTTAATTCAGGTGCAGTCAAGAAAACCTTATTCAGTGATATAAATTTCCTTTTTGTGAACTGTAGGCATATTCCACTCGATGATATCAGGCTTGACTACGTGGAAGTTAATTTTCAAATGAAATAAGAATACTAGTTATTTTCCGCAAAACCTTTTATTTGGTACAACTAGCTTCAACGCCTATACTGAATTTACCTGAGGATGACGCCTATGCATTGAAACTAGATGTGCCAAATAAAACGTTTTGTGGAAAATATTTTTCGTCACATGTTAACAGACATAGTCAGGAGAAAAATTGTAGAATTTCGACAAGTTTACGTTCATTCATTATTCACAGAAATTGTCGAACCTGGATTACTATGACAATGATAGATTTTTCGGTACAAAACCATGCTGACTTCATATTATACACACTCATAAGAATAGAAATGACATTGTAGCTAAGTTTATTCAAACTCAAGCGTTAAATTTTTCTCAAGGTGATGCACCCGATAAACGATTGCCTGTTATCCTTGCCCACACTGATATTGGATTTAAATCCTCGTAAATAAGGGTCCACCAGCTGGAGCATGGCACCTCTGCAGCTCCTAATCTAGGCCGCCCCACTCATTCAGGTTATGGGGTCAAACTGCGGCGCCGGCAGGAATTGAATGTCAGGCTTTAAGTGGGTTTACATGCAAGCGACTTATGCACTGAGTGATATTCATTTCAAAGCTATGAATAAGTTTGCTTTCGACCTGTTATGAAAAACCATGTGTAACGTAAGGCATGAAGTTCTTACGTCATATGTTCTATCAAACATATATAATAGATTATGTTACTTAAAAAAACTGATTTTGAATGATGTTCAATATTTGGCATAATGATGGAAGCTAAGAAGTAGTGAATGTTTGAGAACTGTTTTTATAGCTAGAAAATAATCCATCCTAATTTAACTAAAATGAAATTCTATAACATATTTTGGTGGCAAATAGAGATGCGAAATTATAGTTTGAGGTAAACCCAAGAAAAATCTTATCATAAATGAATATATATATATATATATATATATATATATATATATATATATATATATATATATATATAATACATATATATATATATATATAATATATATATAATACATATATATATAATACATATATATATATGTAGCGAAGTAGCATTATGATTTGAATTCGTATGAAATTTCATTATAATATCTTATCCCTGAGGTATAAGATCCCTGTGGTGATCAATAAATGTGGCAAAGGGAAAACCGTAGGGTTAGCCATCTGAAGTTTTTCTATTTAATTCTATTCTCAGATTATTTATCGAGATATAAGATAGAGAAGGAAACAACTTGATCCGCCTCAGTTTTTATAAAGACCATTGAATTTTTGAGATAAAAATGTTACAGTCGATTAATAAAGCTAATTTAATTGGATCGTGAAACCGTTCATAGAATTCCTTAAAGGAAATTCTTAGGTTAACGTTCGATTGGTAAGAGAACTTTGACTACTATTTTCTTTCCAGATTTGACATTTCAAGGGGAAAATGTCATATTCTTCCGTGAATTTCCTTCATTTGTTAGCATACATGCATTAAATACGCATAATAGGGGCAAATTTGAAAGCCACTAGTTTCAAAAGCTGATGCTATGCACTAGTTTAGGCTATATTACAGCTAGAAAATTAAAATTATAACTGAGAAATAGGTTTGTTTCCTATTTTTGGCTTGAGCTGCGTCGGTCAGCAATTTGCGACAAACATTTTTACATCTGTTTCATGAGATATCTTCCTGACCGCTCAAATTAGGTCCATATCTATTAACGTATTCTGTGACCGAAGAGTATCTTCTTCGTACCGATGGAGGTGAAACTCAGAAGCGGAGATTCCAGACAAAGCAGAAACATTTGCACTTATGTTTGGTTTCAGCTCACTGTTTGTACCGCCTACGTTTTAATTGTTGATACTTTAGTTTCCCATCAAAATCTAGTGTGGAAATCGTAAGTTTTGTCGCTGAATCAAATTCTAAAATCATTTTTATGAGCCTGCCGGACTAATGAATTGAAACCACAGTTAAAATGTAAGACTCGTAAAAACTTAATATGGAGCGTAGCTATGTACGGCGCGGAAACGTGGTCATTGAAGCAGGAGGATAGATATAGATTGAGGCTTTTGAATTGTGGGTGTGGAGAAGAATGGAGAAGGTGAAATGGACCGAGAAGAAAACAAATGAGAAAGTGCTTGGTATGGTGGGCGAAGAGAGGGGTTGGTTGGGAGAAATCCTATGGAGGCAGGAAAAGTGGATGAAGGGGGTATTGATCGGCAGTGGGATGTTGAAGACTGTAATAGAGGGGGAGAATGTTAGGCAAACGAGGAAAGGGAAGGAACAGGATGGGATGAAGGGAGGAATAAAGTACTCGGAGATGAAGAGGGACCTGATTTAGAGTTGGATACTGGATTTTGCGTTTTGTTAGGAGTCACAAAATGTTTTATTTATTAGCTGTGTCCATCCAAAAGCTTACCTTAACCGGTAGATTACCTAATAATAATTCAAAGTTAATTCATTGAGGAAATTTGGTCAATCAGCTGAAATTAGTGATCGATTGATCGATCTGAGGGATTCATTTACGTTTCAGCGAGGAGTTCACATGGAGTTAAGTAAAAGGGACTTGCTTAAAGTTACTAAATGTGTGAAAAAGGGGTACTACTTAACACTTAAAATAGCAAATACCCACTTAAAGGGGAGAACTCAGCAGTTTATTGGAGATATTCTTGGCACAGCGCCGTTAGATACCCGCATTCTCAACTAATATTTTCCCGACTCAGCCGCTCTTCCGCTTAAAATAAAAAAATAGTTTGATCGTGCATGGACAAGTACCTCTTGTCTTGCTTCATTTTTAGTGCATTCAATTGGTATCCCTAAGCCGCCTCCTCTTCTTACTTGGTTTCGAGTACTCTGGGGTTCACGAATAATTAAAAACTCAGGTCGCACACCAAGACCCCTTCCTGGTAGTGTTAGGATTAACAATTGTTTCGTTAACCAAAAATACGTCAAGCATTTGATACGCGATGTACATGTATGCACTCGTTTACATTAAAGTAGCATCTACTACTTGCCATTAGTTTGGCACATAATCGGTACCAAGGGTGAGTCACGTGTAATCTTTTTTCAAGTACGTAAATTCCTCTCGGGTCCTCCACCGGGCTATATCGTCCATATTGGCCGACGTTTCGATGTTCAACTCGGCCATCGTCTTCAGAAGCCCTGAAGACGATGACCGAGTCGGACATCGAAACGTCGGCCAATATAGACGATATAACCCGGTGGAGGACCCGAGAGGAATTTACGCAGCTGATACGCCGGGAAAACACCAAATTTTTTTCAAGTACTTTGTTTCGTAATTTCGTTTAATAAATATTACAGGAGCAAACGTTTAGCCGTTCAACATTGATAGATAAAATACAACCAGAGGATATGTTCAACTAAAATATATAGTGGGTTGACCAATCGCTACAGTAAAAAATTTATTCCCGGGAAATCAGTCCTTGAATGACCAAAGAAAGGCAAAGGCAAGCGGAGCAATGTAAATCCAAAAGCCATTAGGCAAATTATTTTTCTATTGAAATGTAATGAAAAAATTGACTTTGTAATTCCACACACAATTATTTCATTACATTTCAATATGTTATGCAAATTCCACAAAGTTACGCCTGAGACAACAAATTATTTTTCGTTTTTATTTGAAATTATTTCATTTGTGTTTCTTTACTAGGGTACTTGAAAAAAGTGTCATATTTCCAAAATTTTATGAAAAAATACTTTTGAATGATTAAATCGGGTTTTATCATACGTTATCAGTAGCGGTAGAGTTAACCATGCACGCATGAACATTTCTCCATTTTAAACCGTGATTCTTCAGAGCCGCTCCTCCACTGCATTTTGATTATATCATGAAATATATTGGAAATAAGATTTAAGAAAGGTACTGTTTTTGCTTAAGCATCAAACCGGTATTTCTGCGAGTATTTTTGCAATATTTTTAATTGGCAGATTTATGATTGATAGATTTATGCTTAGTTTTCGTTTCTTCTCTGCGGAAAATCTTACCGCTTCTTTGCAGAGGTATACTCTTCCCCTCCTTTAAAAGACATTTGCTCTCTCTTTCTCTTTTAACCTCCGACCAATTGAGGTATTATCACATTGGAGTTTACCAAAGGTATTATCTGCCGCCAATGACGTGTACGTCAATATTAGGCTATTCTTTTCAAAGACTCACGTGTTGCCTCGAGGAAAATTAAATATTTTAATAATAATAATAAATTCCACAAAGGGCCTTGTAGATATACTACGCGGCTCTCACGAGCATAAAGCCATAAACATTAAATTAACATAAATTTATCGGTATTGGGTTCAGATAACTTGCCTGTGCAAAGTTTGGAAGAAGTATACATTTTCGAGGTAATCATCCGATATTCAATCAGACAATAAGTTTAAGCCTTCATAGAAAGTGCATGAGAGGGTAAATTTATATATTCATTACTTCCAAAAAATACAAACGCAGATAAGAACACAAAAACACTATATAACTAGAAAGATTTAGGTGGGCTCCAAGGTACCTACAAACGAAGTTGAGGCACTACCACAAGTAAAAAAACATATACCTAAGACCGATGTTATGATAAACGAGTAAAAAATACAAAAGTTTACACCATATCAGCATTTCACGAGGAAAAATGAAATTATTTCACCATACTCGAAAATCCCAAAGACTTATTTGCTTTTTCATTTTTTCTGGCATTACGTTATATTTAAAAATTAAAACCCCATACCGTGCGATCTTTTTTTTCTATGCTTAGAAAATAATATATTGTTCATTCACTTGGCATATGGTCACTCTTAAAATAAACTTTAAATCTTAAATGTATATGAGCATCTTATAGTAAACAATTAAGAGATATGGATAGTCATAACTATATTTAAAGCCACAACAGGTTCCATTTAATAATTTCTGAGTGCTATCCAAGCTGAAAAAGAGTGACTCAAGCTGTTTCATAACCAGCGAAATTAGATTTTATGAAGTTCAATGCCATTGGATTCTTGCATTAAGTGTTTTGGATCGTCTTAAAACAGTATATTTCTGTGTTAAAAATTTGAAATGAAAAGCCTAGATAACTATTGTTTGTTTCACATCTAATATTTTCATTTTCCACATCACATATATTGGTTATACATAAATACACGATTGAATTTTATCGTGCGTTTCGTTACACAAAAGCCATTTCTTGTACTTTTTTAATAAAGATTTTTTAATTTTATTTTATTTACTTATCCCTGTATTCTAGCTTTCATTCTATGGGAGTGCTTGGAAAACAAATGGAATCCGTTTTGTCTTTTAACATCCTCGCATAGAATAAATTACGGTTGATTAAGGAAGTTTACATTAGTCTGTGCGAACATACAGACTAATGCATCAAGAAAAAAGGCATTTCACCATATTTTTAATCCTGGTGCGATAAACCACCTGCTGTAGCGCGATTCCAGAAAGTTGAAAGTGACAACATTGTGAATGAATCCCACGTCCTGGTAAACAAATGAGGAAGGAGTTTGATGAGTTCGTCAAGACCGTCGAGATTCCGTTGTTCACTGTAGTTCCTTTTGGACGAAGTGAAGTTGGCTAGTTAAAGCCTTTATTTTCCTTTTTTCCGAATCCACAAGTGATGAAAGACAAAGGATTGCCTCGGAAGGAATCCTTTCGCGCTCCGAAGTTTATTTCATCTGTGTATTTTCTCCTTGATGACGGTTTCACCTCAATACTTTTCTCAAACGAATAAAGCCCTTTGTAACTTAATGGACGCTACCCAATCACCGAGACGAAACTCAGCATTTTCGACAATACGCCGCCGTTGTTTCAAACTCCGATTGCACGATATCTTTTTTTCACGAAGAGAAGCGTGTGAAACTGCAAAAGAAGGTGAAAATAAAAAGATCGAATCAAAATTGGTCGTTGATTCGGGTCGGAAGATGTACTAGAGCAAATTCCTCCGATGGAAAACACGGCGAAAATCAGTTCATGCTCTCACAGCTGCTCTGAGATCCCCTACATTCTTCCATCCTCTCCCGTCCATCCTTTGGGAACTTTCACGCCACTAAAGAGGAACGATCAACGATTCGAGTCGATTTTGAGAAGCGCGAGCCTTTCTGGCAGCCGGGAAGTAGAGAGCCCGAATGGGAGTGGAAGGAGTGGAGGATTGCGGCGAGGGGACGCACCCTTCGCAGATATAAAACCGGATGACCGGCTATTCGGCATTAAACGCCCATCGCCTGAATCGGCACCGTCTAGTTCTCTCCACCTGTATCTCTCTCTCTCACTAGCTTTTCCTTTCAGACTCCCCCACTCCGCTTCGTCCCTTCCCTCCCTCGCCCGCTGGGACCACAACAATCCCCCCTCCCCAGCGTCCCTATCCAAGTCCGGCGTTGAAAAGTTTCCCCACCGCTCCCTTCAGGCGCCCTCTTTCCAACCCACGCCGTCCTACGCGCCCTCAAATCCTCCGGTTTGGATCCACCCACCGAGCCCGATGCTCTCGACAAGCTCGATGACAAAACACGACTCCGGAGTTACAGACGTAAACAGTTCTATTTCGGAATTCGGGAGATTTGAGGTGGAGACCTCGCTCTCTCATTCTCCTCCAAAAATAAGTGGTGGGGTTAAAGAGAGAGATAGAAAGAGTGTGTATTTGTTTGAGTGTATAGCTGCCCAGACTTCTGAGACTATGTACAGGGTTCGTCCGGAAAATAAGTGTACTGAGCTCAGGAAAAAAAATTTATTACACGTTTACATATCTTAAGCTAATATTCCTCAAAATAGGACCCTTGTGAGTCGATACACTTGTTCCAGCGGCGTTCCCATTCCTGGGACGCTCCCGCGAAGGCATCATCGGGAACCTCTCGAAGACACGTCGTCACGGCCTCTTTGACGGCGTCCAAAGTCCCGTATCGCGTTCCTTTCAAACTCCTCTTTATCTTCGGGAACAGAAAGAAGTCCGGTGGTGCCAAGTCCGGGCTGTAGGGCGGGTGCGGCAGCGTTGCCACGCCGTGCTTGGCCAAGAAGTCCGACACGACAAGCGCGGTGTGAGACGGCGCATTGTCGTGATGCAGCCGCCAGATGTTTTTGATCGCTGGCCGG
This sequence comes from Hetaerina americana, assembly GCF_022747635.1. Taxonomy (NCBI): domain Eukaryota; kingdom Metazoa; phylum Arthropoda; class Insecta; order Odonata; family Calopterygidae; genus Hetaerina; species Hetaerina americana. The sequence goes on from NW_027287316.1 coordinate 30,377,792, forward strand.
ACGCGGGCGACTCGTTTTCGAAGCCTGTCGAGCACTTGGACGTAAAATGCAGCATTTACATTTTGTCGTTCAGGTACAAATTCGTAGTGGACGACTCCCCTTTTGTCAAAAAAGACAATGAGCATCGCCTTGATCCGAGATTTGCTCATGCGAGCTTTCTTTTGACGGGGTGATGATGGGGTGTGCCACTCCGCACTTTGTCTCTTCGACTCCGGGTCGTACTCAAAGATCCACGTCTCGTCACCCGAAACAACGTTCTCTAAAAAATGTGGATCATTTTTGCAGTGATCCGCAAGTTGTGTCGCGATTTCCAAACGATTGAGTCTTTGATCATCACTGAGCACTTTCGCCACCAACTTTGCACAAATTTTTCGCATCTGTAATTGCTCCCTAATAATCTCGTGCACTGTTGTTTTTGGCACATTACTCTGCTCTGCTATCATCCGAACACTAAGACGACGATCAGAGTTCAGTACATCGCGAACTTTTCGCACATTTTCGTCGGTGAGTGTCGTTGATGGGCGTCCAGGCCGTGGTTCGTCGTCGACCTCTTCTCTGCCCTCCACGAACATCTTGTGCCACCGAAAGATCATGTTTCTGAACATGGCTGACTCCCCGTAAGCCTGGTTAATCATACCGACAGTTTCGGTAGACGATTTCCCAAGCTTTACCGCAAATTTGATGGAATAACGCTGCTCCAAAAACTTCGGCATCGCGTTCCGTGACGTTGGTCGAGCGTGGAGATTCGCGTTAACAGAGCTCCTCACTACACCACAGCTCAGAGCCGACTGCCTTTTTCAGCGTCGCTTGCCAACATACCCCCCTCCAATTGCAGCCCGTCAGAGCGGTGCTGGGTGCGCCTGGAGCGGCGGGAAAAAATCAGTACACTTATTTTCCGGACGAACCCTGTATTTTAAAGAGGTAGGAAGAGAATATTTACAGAACAAGTTGCCCGTCATTCATCCAATCGCCCATATTGCTCCTACCTCGTTTTGACAGATTTTTGTATATTTTTTAAACGGCGGTGCTACTCTTGAAAAGAAATATATTAGCCAAATCCAAAGGATAATTTATTTTAAGGTTTAGAGGGTAATTGATGAATAACCCCATCAGACCATTTTCCTTGTTATTAGCAAGGGCCTGCAAAAAAAATCCTTCATCTTACATTAGCAGTCCTGGTTGCGTCCACGTTTGTTACTGTAGTTTGTATGTCAATGTAGATGTACTTGTTTCTTAATTTTGTCTGACAAGAAACTAATTTAAAGTAAAAACGATACAATTGTTAATATGGTTGCTCAATTTGAAACGTATGTATCTTACGATATTTTATAACTGAAAAACACCAGATTGTAGTGAAAGGTTCACTTGAATATATCTTTTCAATAAAAAGAGATCACATTTTTTAATTCGCGTAGTTTATTGTTCCATACTTCATATTATATTTTTAACTTGACAAGTAATGTATATATATGGTACATGATTAATTTATTTGACTCTAGTATTCCGTCAAAATCTGCCTACAATTTGAAACATGCTCTGTTAAACTATGCTTGCTTCAGATGATGACGAGCGCTTATAACGAAGGCTATTATTTCGTTGGGAAACAGAAAATATCCACAGATACTCCTGAAATTTAGAGAGGACGAAGAACAAACTTTACATCTATTATTTTAAGATAATTGTATTTTCGAGATCAATATTGAAGTACTCACTCATCATTAGAATGCGCCATGTGCAATGCTTCTGTTACCACAGGGTAGGTGGCACTCAATGAAATTTACATCATTTTTGATAGTGCGGTCAAATTCAAGTGACTACCTTCTACCAACTGGGCCAAGGCGGTGAAAATGACTAATTTCGTAAGAACAGTGACCGGAGCATCATACCCACCCTTTTCTTCCTTTGAAATTGTTTTCCTCCGTCTTGAATCATTTTAAAACCATATTATAACTGTGTTCTTGGGAAGAACAGGCTCTCAATAAGACTCCTATCATTTCATAGGCATCGGTTGCAAATTGAATTACTCTAGGTGGAAAAAATATTTCAATACTTTTTCGCGGGTTGCCTCCATCGTTTCCGTTGGGGAGTTGTACATGTTTCAATTAACAGCGGCTGCTAAATATAAAATCAAATTTGTGGTCGATAAATATTTGAATAAAATAATATGATCACTTTTTATTGAGCAATCCTTGTAATTAGCATGCTGCTTTTTGAACTTGAAATGAGCTAAGGTGTATGTATGTATTTCTTCACGGACTAAAATACAGCCACGGAAATGGTTAGGAATCACTATGATTAATATTTAAAATTGATAAATCGGATATTAAAAGATGACTTGTTTTGCAAACCATGACTGATATTCCCGTGAAATTTAAATATTTGCTCTTGCGCTTGGATGGTCATAATTTCTCACAAGTCCCCTCTTACGGAAATTCCGTAGTCAGCTTGTTTGCTTGATGCTTCAATCACAGAGGGAAACTCTACGGTTATATTCTCTTATTGATCTTAAATAATATACTAATAATTAAAATTAATTCTGTTAAAAATATTTCGCGTAATTTACTGTAGCTAGTCTTTTATGCTCATTAGGCTATTAAGTGGACATTTTAAATGAAACATAGTCCCATAATTGCGTTATTCGAGTAGTAACTCGATATTTATAAAATACTTAAGTGAACGGTTCAATTAAAATTGGCATTATTAACCAATTAATGATAAAATATTCCTAAATACTTTACCATTGACTGATGAACTAGATTAAGATATCACTGGGTAATGATTTAAAATAGAGGCCTAAATTGTGAGAAGAAGTGAAATTAGAATCAAACAAGTTAACTCTGAGGAGGCTTGGTGGTGAGAAACCAGCTAATATTTGTATTCACTTTGAGATAATATGATTCTGTTGAATATGATATTTTTAAACAATAAAGGTTTTATTGCGATGGAACATCTTGAAGGTCATTTTAGCGCAATAAAAATAGTATTTAAGCGGTAGAAGAGAAAGCTTGGAGTTTATTTAATCAAAATAACCTGTGATCAAAATTTCAACTTATTAAAAATTAAAAATTTGCTAAACGATGTGATTTTTTTAAAATAAAAAAGTCCACATTGAGGACCCATGGGTGGGCAGTTAACCATTTTTAATTCTTATGACCGCTTTATAAATGTATACACTTTGTACATGCATGTTTAATTTCCATTTTAGTTTTAAGATTTCTCATATTTTCAATTTTTGTACATTTTTCTGGATTGAATTATTTGATAAGCCGTTGAATAAAAATTTAGTAATGGATGGAAAAAAACAAGCCAATTTTCTTATTAACAAAGTATGTTATTGCAAGTAAGAGAATTCTTATACTCCCAGTAGTAGTTTCGCAAAATTAATAAGGAAGAGGCGTTAATTGAAAAAACCGTGAGAAGAAGCCGTGAAAGGTCAATTGAAACCGTGTCATATTGCAAATGTATACCGGTTGATAAATTTTTCCGATTTTCTTTCAAGAACATAATAAATTCAATTTGACATTACATTAAGAATTATTTCACTTGTCCTGCTGGAAAGTACGAATTTGTTGCTATGACGGTAGCATATTAAAGGTTAATATCAAAGTTTTAATGCCCAAAATGTTTTACAGGCTGCATAAATATTGTTGCTACTTTTAATTAAATAAACAATGGCTCAATATTTGGTAGATTTTTGAAAGTGTTACGTATTTATATAATATATTGTGTACACCACATCGAGGCATTATTATTTGAGATAGTTATTATCACTATAGTTACCTCGAGTGTTATATGTATATTTCTTTTGAAGAGAATGGAGGTTAAATAAAATTATTTTTTTAAATTCTCCTGATTACGAGTGATTTTTTTAGCGGCTTTCGACAAAGCCCCAATGCCGTAGGAGGGAAATATTTCTCGGTCATTTTTATTTTTGTCATTTAAGCATCGCGAATCGTTATTCAGTGAAATGTTATTCTTCACTCTTTAAATAAATATCTCTGTCTAATTTATACTATTAATGTAACTCATAGTTTGCGTATTAATGTACCTTATATCAGCTGTTCATGTATATCCCGTTTAGGTAAACGTAAAAAAATCACTCATCCAACCGGGCGGAATTACGCTACATGAAATAGGCAGGTTTCGTTCACGTTTTTAATGCGTGTGCTCCAGAAATGATTTCGGAATTGGTCATGGTATTAAATTTTATTTCTTCGTATTTTGGTGTATGGATATCCCATGAAGTCCCGCGGGGTATAATCTGATAGGAGCCAAACTTCCGGAAATTCACTTTATGCCCTTGCTTCCTGACGCATATGCCACCTCGCTCACAAGTACGTATTTCAGTTGCCTATCGCCGAAATCTTCCCACCGGCGTACTATGGTCTGGGAGTTGGACTTCATGCGAAAATAGTCATGAATTAATTTGAAAGTTTGAATTAATATGTTTTCGCCGTCGCTATGTTCGTGCCCAGTCTCGAATAACTTTCGAAATCGATATTTTTGCATTTTTTTAAATATCCCCATTTCCTTGGCTAATTAATTTTTGCATTAAAAATTGAATTCGCACTATTATCACGTTGGCCGGACTTGACCGTTGGCGTCAGGATAATTGCCTAATTGAAACGATATGTATGTGATAATAATATGATATAAAAAAACATTTTAGAACGTAAATTTTTTTCTTTGAACGAAGAATTTGAATGCATTTGAAATTTGTCGCAAAATAATTAAATTTACGTAGCAACAATCTGCACACTCATATACACACTCACCTATTCGGAAGCATTATAGAGGTGTGCACAGAGACTAACAGATATACAATGGAACCCATATAAAAGTAACTTTTTCATGTTCATCACGATAGACAATAAAATATAAAAGTTTAATCGTCGTAAAATTGCTGGGTTACATGAATCATTAGCAGAGTACGCGGCGAGGGTACGCCTGTTCCTTCAGTAAATTATGCGCTGTGGCCTCCTTCCCCGACATTGGTGCGTGGTATCCAAATCACGGGGTATTTTCGCCGCGGCCTCTTCAATTTTTTTCGGGTGTTCAGGAGCTAAAGTGTTCATCAAATCTGCCGCGCACGCAAAGAGAGAGACTTTGGCCTCTTGACTCGGTGAAAGGTTGAATTTTGCTTGCCTCGCTCCCTTTGCGTGCCATCAGACAGAGAAGCCAAGCGTCGAAAACAGTTTGACGCATTGAGCGTCGAGTGGCATTACCCCTTGACTTTGAGGAGGGAAGGGAGTGACTAAGGAAAAGGGTCCGCACTTTACCGAGGCCCCAAATTTAGCCCAGAGACGACCGGCTAAGTTAACCACGAGGTCTCGGTCCCCGCCTTCTTAGAATTTTGGCTTACGGGGGATGAAAATAATGTGGCACAAATAATCCACAAAAGAAAACTTGGGTATTTTTATTAGTTATCTACCGTTTAAGGTAGAGTTTGGTTGGATAGACTTCGTCTAAAAAGCCATATGTTGTCAAGCGACATTTAACTTTTGTTCGAATTAATGGTGGAAGTTTGAAACTTTGCATTTTTTGGAGTACCATTAAACAGTGGAACTGAGAGTAACCTCTGTTATGTAATGAATCCATTAAGTTCTTGTTTTTCACAGTGTGGAATTCTTTCCTCTAGTATGAAACCATATGACTGTAAATAATATATGCAGCAAGGGCTATCTCTTATAAAATCTAAGATGTTTCGAAAATGTTAAAAGGGTCTCCGTCAACTTCCAGTATCAGCTGTTTTGAAATTCCAAATTCAGTATATGGTATGTATTTTACTATCGTAATGCTATAACCTAGCGCACAACAAAGGAATATTTTGAAGTTTCCCCAGTGACGGACTATCCGCATGGTGTTGAGTTTTCAGAACCTAGCGAACATAGAATCTTACAAACTCCGGGCGCGTAACCAAGATAAAATAGAAAGGATAATCATAAAATACGATGCAATGGATCAATGAAAAAAAGATTTCTCCAATTTTCTATTGAATTGCGTAAGCGTCAGATGGTTTTTATAGAAATCGAGTCCATGCTTTAAATTTCTTTTTATTGTAAATGCTATATTGATATAGAAAAAGGGTCGCGTATGCAAATGTAATAGTATTTTGGTGGAAAATCAATAGTATACCCAGAGTTTTACTTTTAAAATAGACTATAACAACTGCTTCTAAAAAAGGCTACGTATTGATACATATCTAATCGACAGCTGTGTAAACTCAGTTCTTATGCACCTAAAAACTCTATAGGGAATCTACTTTTAGCCATTCAAAAGATGTTTTGTTAATAATCTCGTTAATGCTGCTATTATTTTTTTTAACTGGGCAAACTAAATTTGTACTTTGAGGGTTTCATGAGGGCGTAGTAAGTTGCTGTTTCATTTGTTAAGCTGTGCAAGGTGATTGATTTTCTGGAAAAAGACGGTTAAGTACTTAGCGATAGTTTCTGCTAGCTAAAGGCACATAATAGCAGGTATTTTCCCCATTGTTAGTCAGGAAAACGAAGAATCGTTTTTCTGTGGTAGACCCGCATCAAATGGCTTTTGCATTACTACACAGTTAAACGATACTGCATCCATTTAGTGTCATCTTCTATGGGAATACGAACGCAAAAATAAATTAAGGTTATAATGATGAAAAAACGTGTTAGGGGTTTACTGTACCAATCAATCCAAGCATATGTTTTCCAAGATTATTCGGGTCTCCCACCGGGTCCACGTTCGTAGGGTTGCCGACGTTTCGATGGACGACTCGGCCATCGAAACGTCGGCAACCCTACGAACGTGGACCCGGTGGGAGACCCGAATAATCTTGGAAAACATTATTCGCCGGGAAAGTACCAGATCAATCCAAGCATATGCTTAAAGCCCGAAACAATACTGATATCAGAGAGGAAAGTTAACTTGACGTTAAATAGACCCATGGCCCTTTTAAACTTATCAAAGCTTATTGCCCGTTTATATCAATTTTCACTTGTTCGGTATTAAGTAACGTGAATATTCTAAAAATTATGACTATAAGGAGAATCCTGGCAACTATATTGCTGAACGCAAATGATTTTTTCATCCAATTTCGTAATTCCCGTTACTTAGACAATGAGGAGAAATATTGGTTGAAAGATGTGATATAATTAGAGATAATAATGTAATTTACTTTGAATATTTAATTAAATTCATGTGTCTCGTATAATTGAAGCATATTATCCCCAAAGAGAGATATAAAATTATGAATTTACCTGTGTTTAAGTTGTACCTCGATGTTTCACATATAGTGATAATGTTATGATTGGGAACAATTTATAAAATTCACGCTGAATCCAAGAGCTCATTTGCTCGTAAATATCAAACTCCTTTGATTTTTGTTTCCACGTTTGAGTAGCATTACACAAACAGCAAATAGGTGTCCAATGCATACAATTTATTTAAGAGTCAGCAGTACCAAAACTGACGTTATTAACAGAATCCGTACAAAAATTTACTCCCTCTTATAACACCTACTTTGAAAATATTCTGTTCATGCTTTTTCTAACTATTTAAAATCCGTTTTAGAGAAAAAATAAGCATGAATGAGCATGTTTCACTGTTTAATATTTTCCCGTAAAAAATAACCTTTACCTGTATGACTATGCGATTTTTTTGACTCTTCATTCTTCTTCATAAATAGCGTTATAATTATTGTTTGTTTTTCTAATAAGCTATTAAGACTTCGCATTGTCGGTTTACACAGCAGTCGTCATGAAATGCAAACATTTCAAGTTCTCTCTTCTCTGATCATTGACTTGTAAAATATTACTTTGGATTTTCATTCAAGAGTAGTACTTTGTTTTGCAACGATCAATAGCTTATAAAAAGGAAAAAAAGCTAAAAATACGTCAAATTTTTAGAATGAAAATATATGAATTTCTTTAACGTAGCCAAGAAACCGTAGAAAAAATCACTAATGCGCATTACCAATTCAGGCTAACCAAAGTGTCGGACATTATTTCACGACTTTTCAATCGTATCTGTATAAGAGTCTAATATATAGATTGAAGAAATAAACTTTTTCACCTGGAACAGAATTAAACTTTAATATCTAGAATTATTATCCGAAAAATCATCTTCCATGTTAAAATGTTTGGTGGATGTCTGGTGGCTGACATTTGATGAGTATCGTTGGAACTCAGTGTGAAAAGAATAATATATTTTCTAGGAGCGATTCTTTAAAATTAAATAAGCTGACAAAAATTCAGACTTAAGTGCGTGTTTTTCATTGTATTTTTTAACTAGAATAGATAGATTTTCCATCATTGATTTTCATTGCCTGCTAAAGATTACCTTATGGAAACGCGTTTATATACGTTGAACATGCTATATGTTTGGTTGAAGCGGTTTGTTTATTTATTTTTAGCTGGAAGGGAATAAAAGTCCCTTTCCCATTGTCAGCATATGGTTATTGCAAATTTTGACTGTTTTGCAATTATAGAGGTAACATCAGCGTTGGGGGAAGACATTCTGAAGCTTAGAGAGTAAACTCGAGAGAGGAAATGGATAGTTAAAGGCTTAGGAGAGTGGACTTCGTGACCTGTAAGCCAGAGAGAAGGCTTTTCCGTGTCATAATCAAGCTCTTCGTGTCCTTTCGCCTCCGCACTTTACTTCTCCTCCCTCTCCCATCACTCCTCCCTTGTCAACTCTCCCTTCCGGTGCGGTCAAGGACGAATTTCTTCTTGTTTTCACGCCTCACTTAGGATAATCTATACGTTGAAGTTTGCTGTTGAGGCACCACCAACGCGGCCTAGCTTAAATATCATTGGCTTTTCAAATCGGCGAGGCTAAATATTGATTTTTGGTAAAATGGGAGACTGGAAGGTAAACATCTGGGCTCCGTTGGCAATAAAGTGTTATGTTAATGTGCTTTTGAAATTGCACACGTATTTGTATTTGCGTTCTCTTTGAACGTACTCTTACATATTGTGTTATCAGATTGTAATGTTTGCTTACCAAAGATACAGAGTTGTAGGTCCTGCTTCTGTCATTAGTGTTTGCACTAAATTACTTTAAAATAAATTTGATCTGGTTTATTGGTGGGGTGCTCTCGGTATAGCACGAATAATATCCACAAGGTAATGATCTTTTAAGCAGATTCATTTTACTTATCACATCCAATCTGCCAAAATATTTCGTATATTGAATTGGATATAAATTCACGTTATTTAACATTCTCAATGCATTTCATGTGGCTTTATTGAATGTCTTAAATTGGATATTCGTAAATCCGATTCCCATTATGTCTTGATTTGGAGCTTCGAGTTTGTTTATAGGTTACATTTTACACTTGATTCTCTTTTGACAACTTTATTTAAATTGGAAACATTTTTGTAAAAATTGCCAAGTTAAAATATCCATTTCCAAATTTAATGTTGCTTGAGATACATGAGTTAATTACTAAAGGGTCATTCGCCATTATGAAGTGAAATAAAGGAACATGTTTTAAGTTTCAATATCTTTGTAAGTTATTTGATTTATTTCTTACGCCTTATTGTTTCGGACATGAAAATTTCTACGCTTCAGCTCAGCGTAGACTATATGCCTCCCTTATGTAGGAATGCATTTATTCTCCACTACATTAACCATCTTTGCTTTTGACTGTTGTGTATTTAGTTTTGGTTAGGAGAAGTAAAATATTAGTGGCAATAACAAATTCTAAGGTTTTAATGATAACTTTTTTATAGGAGCAAACAACATTTTAAAGATCACTTATGCACCCGGATACAGAGCTGACTAGTGCTTTTCCTAATTAGCCTATCTTACACGATCTGCGTCGCCCATGGGTTATCTGAGGTTGTTAATTGACTTTTATAGATGACGACGGTTAGGATTTGCAAGTTAGTAATTTTTGGTACCTACGCCACGTGCAGTAATCCCTGTTAACGATTGTAGTGCTGACTCGGTTAGTTTTTGGCACATATTCAGCTGTATTCTACGAGTGGAACTATACCCAAACTGTATTCATTCTAATGGTATAATATTAACTCTAATTCTAATCCTAAAATAAATGGATGAGTTCTACAAGGATGCGTTAGCTCCTCAGCAACATTCAACTTGCCTAGGAGAAGAAATGAAGAAACACAAGGAATGAGTATCGAAGGAGTCAAAGTGAATGGCAAAGAAATTAACATACCCCTGAACGCAGATGACACACCAGTAGAAGTAGTAACTCGAGAGGATCTGCAAGTAACTCTGAATACTATAAATTTAATTCTTTAGGATTATGGTATGAGTATCAACAAGTTTGAAACTGAAATTTTTTCCTTGAAAGAGAAATTGAGGGTAGATGTTACAATTTTAGTAGTGAAACTGGAGCAAGTGGAATCCTTCGTCTAACTGGGCAGCCGTTTAACTTAGGATGCAGTATGTTTGATCGATTCCTAGCAAAATATAGCTCAAGCTAAGGAGGCTTTCATGAAATGGAGGCAAATCTATGTTCAATTAAACCGGAAGTTACCGGTAAGGAAGCTATTGGTCAAAACGTCTTCATGGAGCACGGAGCACTATACCAATCAGATTTGAAAAAAGATTGGAGATTGGAAACGTGGATTAATGATGTGTAAAAGCCTTTAAAATATTGTGCTGTAGAAGAATGCTCTCGTTTTAATTTACTAAGTTAGGAACGGGGATGTACAAGAATATATAAGGAGGAAGGACCCTGTCGAAAACTTTGGATGGATGAATACAGTAAGCCATTCTTAGAAATTGAAGTACTGAAGGCAATGAATATTAATCCTAAGAGTATTAATTAAATTATTAATTTGAATAGTTTAGTATCAATATTAATATTCTAAATTCTATTCTATCAAGTATAATATGCTAATAAACATTGGTTTTATGCTCTGAAATGCGTACTTTAGCATTAAAAATTCATCGTAAATTTTTGGAGCCTGCATAATTCATCACTACATATCACCGCAAAGCAAAACGATTTGCGTGCCCATGCAGGGTGAATGAACGAAGTTAATATGAATAGGTTTTACATTAGATTTCCTCCCTGTTGGATCCTGGTTTCGTCTCCAACTCGGATACGGCTCTTCCTATTTGGGCGAGTTCGCCGCAGATGGATAGCACCCATGGTTCCCGGTGGTCTGCGTCGTCCTGCAAAGAAAGAGAGTATTTCTCCATGCTTTGACTCCAACCCTTGGTCTCCCTTTTCCTCTTATCTCCGTCCCCTCACTCCCGTCCTTACACGTCCAAACCTCTTTCCCTTCCCGGTATTCGCTACCCGCTCGTCCCACAAATTTCCCATGCCTCCCCTCTTCCCACCCTCCGCAGGCCATCTCGCTCTGATGCCCCACCGTTCCCATGGGAACCGAAAGGTTTCGCCCAAATAAAGCCGTCTCTCCCGTTTATCCTCTCTTCCCCGGTCTTTCCCTCTCCCCTTCCTCCCTCGGCGTCCTTAACTCACCGATGCCCGGCAAACCTTCTCCCTCTCCATCTCCTCACAACCTTTTACACACTCTTCGTTTTCCGGCTCACATATCCCCCCAGCCGGAGATGCGTGCCGTAAAGCGAGACTAACATGGCGCTTCCGTATTCAAACAAGGCGTCTGTCTTAGAAACTGTACCGAGTGACAGTCACGCTCTCATCTCATGGAGGACCCCGCTATACAGATCTTCTATAACTCCTTTTTTCCTTCATGGAAAACCTTCAGAAGGACTTAATGCCTCAAAATTTATTCGACAATGTAATCCTTTCATCTATTTGAAAAATGTATTGCATTTCTTTTCCTACCCAACCTTTAAACTACATGTAAACCTGTCGACCTGTCTTTCCCAAACGACACTTTCAATTATTCCAGTCATCGCTTTTGTGAACTGTTATTACACATACATCAATACCACTGAAAATAACTGAACAGATTTTGTCCAAGATGAAGTTTTTTATTTCTGAGCTGGTGATTTAGGTTATCAGTGGTATTTAATTGTGATAGACAGCCTTCATTACTCGGCAGGTGTATTTAGCTCATTGATTTCTTATTGATTTTTGCATGGTTGCTCGTTTTTTTTCGAAAATAATAAAAACTTCATACCTAAATTTTTTCTAGCGTTGAATTTCTCAGTATTATATGCACTTCTCTTCTGTTTTATAAAATAAACTATGGAGTTACTTTAAGTTTACAAACGTCTTCTCCAAGTTCCCATCTCTCCCATGGGCGACTACTATTTGCTCGTCCAAAAGTTAAAAGAGTTTTCCCGACACTCTTAAAGCACTTCTTTAATTAAATTTATTCTTATAATGCATATTGAAGTCAGTGAGTGACAGTAAACAATCTTTTCATACACGTCTACGTAGTCTTGTTTCTCAAGTGTTTGGTCCAGATTTAATTACTGCTACCTAATGTACGTACAGTCTGTACATCACACCCATGTTAAGGAAATCCTTTTTAGGAAAGTTTAATTCTACTCTAAATATTGCATGCTTTTTTTCACAGATCCTAAAGAAAAGTTTTCGTTTCATCTCTAACTAGTGGTAGAATATTTTCAGACTTAAGCCTCCGCCGAAGTTCATGAAAATCTTTTACACACTGTACATATTTGATGTTTTTTTAAGTATTGGAGCTGAGAGTATTACGGACAACCATTGTTTTATTAGGAAAATATTTACGACCACTAATATTTATCACTAATTTTTTTAGGTACACGTCGGTTGTTCCTTCTTCTAGATCTGCCATTTTGGATTGGCATATATTGCACTCTAGACTCTTGAATGGATGCACTAGGGAAAGGAAATTACTTACCTGTACATCGTTGGCTTAACAAATCGTATTAAAATGAAATAGTTTGGACGTTCACTGTATTTCTAGACTAACGAGTGTAGGGATGAAATGAGAAAGAGTGCCGTTAGCCAAAGAAAAGTAGTAAATCGAAGACGGCATGGAAAGCGTTCGCAGGTAAGAACGTGAATGAGAAACAAGTGGTGTTAGAATATGCACGCAATCGGACAAGGGAGAGTTGTACGCCCCCACCTGTTGAAAAATGGTACGAATAAATGTCAACTGCACATTAGTCTATAATTTCAGTTTTAATTTTAGTAACAAAAATCCTTAAATTCCTTCTTTTTTATGTTTTAATCGTTAATTTTTCAGCGCCTGAAACGTTCTTTGAATGACCACTTGCCGATGAGTGATCGTTATGCTCATGCATAATGTTTGACGACAACATTTATAGTTTGTTTTGAGGCTGAAATTCTGAAACAGTCACCGCAAAAATAATTATACCATTGATTTTCAACTCACACATTCACTTTCCATTGATGGGTGCTCGGTTGAAAATTTGGGAGTATCATTCTTTGGCAGTTTTTATGAACTGTCTTTGCGTGGCATCTGATGTTCCTTCCCAAACTTTATAATGAAATTTTTCTGTTAGTTTCTCAGAGGTGAAAAGTATGAAAGTATTGGGTCTGAAATATTCTCTACCGGAAATAATTGGCAAAGTTTGAAGGAAAGTTTTCATAGGATTTTTACATGAGCTTCGTTTTTTTCGAATTCCGCGAGGAATAAATGGTAGACATCATTTAAACATTATGGTACCTATCTAGATTTAATTTTTCAATTCACTACACATATAGCGCTTAACATTCATATGGAAATATTCGTGACTCATCGAAGCGAAACACTTCATTAAAACGCGAATGGCAATCAATTTCAATGAATGCGGTTTTTGAAAACGCGTTGAGGTTGGACGAATATTTTATTTAATTTTCCAATAAGTAAACGAGGTATTTGAATAATTTAATGAGTTTTCCAATCAAATTTCAATCAATACGTCACTCGGAAAGGAACAAATCAATTTATTAGTTAATGATATCATAAGTTACTTTCATACTCGACACTACTTTGTCGGTAGAAAAGCGTCAGTTAAATAGAAAATGGTGTTGACTAAAATTATATTATTTTTTCGTTTAAAAATTAAAAAAAATATTTCTATGCTTTATATTGGGGAATTAAGTAAGATTGGTATTAAATTTTGGAGATGTATGAAAACGTTAATAGATGAAAATATCTGATTTTCTTAGGAAGATACAAAAGCGAGTCATGATTATCCTACAAAAATACTGAATGTAATTTCTCACTCATTGGCAACAGAGGTAAAAAACGCAAAAAACAAATGAATCCTTAACAGTATAGCAAATACAAGGCAAGATGAGGAATCTTTAATAAGCAATGGCCGTAAATTTTTCATATTTGGTAGCAAAAATAGGTGGTATTGTTCTTCTTATGATAAAAAACCGGTGATCGTTAAAGGAAAAAAACTGGCTCACCGTTACCCTGTGAATATTATGTGCGTGCTATTTCCAATCATTACGCTATTTCTCCTGGCAGTAAAGTTAGTGATCAGGAATATAGCCAACAAGCTGAAAATATTTATGATAGGTCCTGTAATTATTTTGTGCTGAGCTCCGTAATGTTTAATTTGAAGAAAGATGATAAACATTTCGTTATCCAACTCCGTAAAAACGACGAGTGTTCGCTATTAATGCAAGTATATACGATCTTGTCTCCTGCGAGGTAAAACTTGGCTTGCAAACTGACCTCAGAGTCGAAGAACGGTGCTTTATTTGTTACAATAGCAATGGCAGAGATAGCCTAGGGGTACGGAGTTCTCAGAAGAGTTCTCAGAATATGGAGTGGTATGTGTCCCGACCCGATTCCTCCTGATGGTGGACCCGGAATTAATAAGTGTAGCGACGCCATAGGTACGGGTGTTCTAATTTATCGTAGATACGAGTATTTTTGTATTTCTAAGTTTTTACACATGTATATCAAGTTCTGATATTTTCGACACGAGACAAAGGCGATGTCTTTTACATCCCATCTCAACTGCACTCCTGATTAGAGGCAGCTATAGCACTACAAGTACTTGATGAGCCAGATCGGAATATATATATATATATATATATATATATAAAATGAGATGAGATGTCCTATATATATAAAATATATATATATTATATATATATATACTATATACATAAAATGAGATGAGATGTCCTATATATAAAATATATATATATATATATTTTATATATATATATATATATATATATATATATATATAATATATATATATAGAAAATATATATATTATATATATAAAATATATATATATATATATATTTTATATATATATATATATAATATATATATAGAAAATATATATATTATATATATAAAATATATATATATTATATATATATATATTATATATATATATTATATATATATAATATATATATATATATTTTTTTTTTTAAATCACTTATGTACATACGCACTTACATGCCTATATACATTATCATATAATTGGTATGTTATTTATTATTTAACCTAATATTTTCGGCCGTTGGGGTTCGATTTTGTTATGAATACATATTAAGCTAGTGTTGAATGAATAGTAGAATCTGTCTATGGAGATGCCTCATTCTCTTATTTAATCCCGGTTATCGAACCTAAAAATAAAACTACCAATTACTGTAATTATTCCCTCTGTTTTGGGAGAAAACTGAGATGTCCTTCACCTTCTTAACATTTTGTCTTGCTTTATCTTTTCTTAAAACAAGATGCTCCCAAACTAGTTCCTCCAGCATACCCTTGGCTCTTACTCCATTCTCGTGGGTATTTTGAAGAAACTTATCGAATATTATCTGAATCTTTTCCAATTCATTGATGAAAGAGTTCTCCCGTGGTTCCAGACATTTGCCTTTAAATCCTAAGATGACCTAAGTAAAGTGAGGTAGCCCCCCTTTTTTGATGTTTCAATATATTTTCCTGCAGATTGTCTAATGAAACCTAGCTCATTTAAGGCGAGGGCGACCATGTAGGGTGAGTTGGAAACTGATAAGTTCTAAGGGGGACAAAGCCAGACAGTTTAAACATCCTGGACGTCGGTGAAATAAAATGGACCTGAGGAAAGACGGTAAACATGCACTCTAGTACCCAGATAGTCCGTCAAGACTGAAATTTATGAAATGGATGTGAATGAAAGAATACGAAGGACGATTTAGGACTGAGTGCAAAATAACATACATCATTATACTCAGGACAAGACCAGGTTGCAGCCATTGCGTCAAAAATGAGAAAGACAATGGAAGAATAGTAAAGACGTAATGGTAGTCTAATGTCTGAGCATCAAGAGATGATTACTCCGATAAAACTCATGTCACGTTTCGTAGTGACCAAGTAGAATTTCATGGAAGCGCGTAATACGTTTGACCCACAGGTCATGACTTCAAACTCTATCCCAAGAGGCATACGTGTTGAATCAGATAAAAACTCAGCAACCTGTATAAGGCTGAATGCAATGAAGGCCTTCAAGGTGACTAACTTTTTCAGATTTCCAATCCTTGATGCCTGACTTGAGGGATGAATTCTCCATGCAAGAAACCCAAGTATCCAATTTTTCAAGGTTTAAATCCAATATATTCCATGAATGAATTTCGACGATTACTAGAGATCAATTGCTTTTGTGGTAATGAAAACGGACGAGGACAGTCAAGAAATGATTACTAATTGATTGATCGATTAGGATGGTTGGAGGCGTTACTTTGAGGAAGTATTCATACTAGAATTGAGAATACATTTTTCTTCCATCCATGTTTTTACTAAGCACGACCTAGGTTACGACTCACAAAGTCATCCTGATGATGATTTGGTAAGTCGAAACCTATGTCGTGCTAAATAAAAATGTAAGATTGAATAATGATCAATTGCTGATGATAGCTAAGTATAATAATCAATCTCTAGCGCAGAAATAAGTAGCTGGAATGACAGCATATTGCGGTGCTGGGTAGCTGAAATTATTATTCCTTCGTGCTATATTCCGTAGTCCATCTTACTATCCGAATAGTGAAATACACATAAAAGATAAAAATATAACCGGCTCGGATCTTCGGAGGATATTACTATAATGTTTCTACGTCCAATGAGATCCATTATCAAATTTAGATCTAATAGGAACCTAATATTTCTCGCGTCTTTCTGTGGAAACCTCGAAGGAAAAAATAAACCTCCGCTTAATTTTGGTCGCGTGACCGATGGATTGAAAAAAGACTTCTTATAATAGATTGAAAAAGTCGTTCGTATTTGATAAAATATGGTTGAACCTAACGTAACAAATTTCCAGGTCAAATGAGCAGGAATATACACGTAAAGCATGGAATATATGTTTAAACTTTTTTATTTTGCAATAATGCTCACTGCAGAATTACAAAATAAACTATTTAAAAATTCCATATTATATTTTAGCTACAGTATACTTCCAGCCGTTATTACAGGGTACATTTTTTTTCTCAGTTTCATGAAAAATTTCTTTTTATTTAATTGACGGTATCAGGACGCTGAACGTCGCCATTTGACACGAGTGAGAAATTATTTTATGTTCTACTCTGATCGGCGAGCTCAAAGAGAAGTTGATTCTGCTAACAAATATGAAATGGAGTGGATACTATAAGGACAAGTAGTTTTAATATAAAATGTTTCACGTGGTATCATAAACTTGAGGTATTAGTTAACAATTCAAGTTGTTTATATTATCCAATTTAAGGCCTTCCAAATGTTAGACGCCAGTCATGGTAATTTGTGAACTTATATGAACTGTCAAAAGTCTTACTCGATGAATTCCCATGTTAGGGGCTATGAGGTAGAGAATTCCCTTTGAACTCTACGAGTGCTTTACACGATTATATCAGGCGCATGCACGCTTTTCTTCTGAGAATTTTTAGTGAACACTCAAGATTAAGTTGATAGAGGAATATACTTTGGAAAACTAGTGTATGTTTTGGAACTCTAGCATAAGCAAATTTTTTTAGTTGACGGCAGAATAATTCTTTACTCACCTTAATGTTTTTACACTATAAGAATAGGATATCAGTTTTAACGATTAACTAAGGATTTAAGTTTTCACCTTTAATCATGCAAAGTATAATACTCTTCTCATTACGGTGTATTTAACGGAAACTACGGAGACAAAGGAGGAATTATGGGCCTGCTTTAGGTGAAAAATCTTTTTATGGGTTATTTATTACCATATTTTTTATAGAGCTATTTATCATATTCATGTCATTTAGTATGATTTCCGTGATTTTTTCATGTTAGCTGCAATTAAATGTGGTTTATGCAGTTACAGAGACCCTTGGAGACAAGCGACCTTTTGGGTGAATGGCAAAGTGTACGCGAGAAAATTTGCTCGCCCAGCGGTTGGATAGAATTTCTCAATAACGTTGCCTGGACATATTTTTTACCTCGTTTATATATGCGAATCTTTATACAATCCAATCCTTCCCATTACAGCGCATTTCCCGGTGGGAGAGGATGGCGAACAATTACTAACGAGCGAGCGTTAAATCATTTGTGTTCTAACTCTGATTATATTAGTATTGTTTCAGTATCAAAGTGCCGCACTTCAGGAACTTATCATTTCTTTTATTTTATTTCTATTTGTTTGTGTATTTATTTTAGTGCCCTGTAAGCCATCGCTAGGGTGTGTGGAAGGGGGTTAATACATACCAGAATGATTTTACCCAAACATGACCCTATCGCGGTCGAACAATGTCATTATGATCCCATATCGTTCGTGGAAAAAATGACATCTTAAATCTATTTGTTTTACGCTTAATCTCTTTCATTTTATTGACATGATCTCCTCTACCGTAGTACGAAGGGGGTAATAACACATTTTCAACATCACTGCTAAAGAGACTTCCTTCCATTTTATGCAAGAGCTTTAATCTACAATTTAACCTTCGCTTCGTGAGTGTTTCCTTATCTAGCTGCTGTAATATTTTGGATACGCTACTAAGTTTATAATGACAACGTTTTACAAATCCTGCTCCTCTACGCTGTACGCGATCCAATTTGGTAATTAATCAAACTTCGTGAAGATCCTATATACTAGCAGCATATTCTAATTGAGCCTTGACCAGAGGAAGACAACATTTCTCATTGACCTTTTCATCACATTTACCCAGTACTCTTTTAATGCTCTAGCAAATAAGTTTTATGGTTGTTTCGTTCATGGAATTTTGACATGATAACTTTTAACCTGCACATAAGCTAATTAAAAAAGAATATAAATAATACCATTCATTCTCTGGATAAGTCTAAAATAGTCAGCAAGCTTATTTGTACGTAATCAGTGCAATACTAGTGCAAGGATATGTATGTACTTCGCTTTATTTCTAGTCATTGTTGGGATAAATATGCTACACCTCGACTCATTTTATAATCTCGAAAATTGCCTTGTTCGATTTCAGTTTTTCAGTAGATGAATTGTACGAATTGCGTATGAGGGGATATGAACTGCTTATGAGGGAGGTTGCGATATATACTAGCCAAACCTTACTTAAATCACAATATTTTGTATAGTGTAGCAAATTAAATCTAATTAATACATCGTAATACATAGTATTAAAGCCTCTGGATTCTATCACTGTACATTTGCAATTTTGGCACGAAATTTTGCATTCATGTTTTCTAAATTCACTGATGGGATAACGCTAATAATTTATAGGACTGCGGCGTTAAATAATACATTTTGAAAACTTTTAAATTTGTTGCTAATTGTTTTTAATTAAACATTAATCACTGATAAAATAATTTTATCCTCAAAGTGTACGAATATTGAATGCCTTAGGTAACCCTGAGGCATTCAATTTTCGACCATTTGTTTATTGACACAAAATTACAGCCCCGCAGTCTCCAGAAAAGATGAAAATTCTTTTTGGGTTGTCATTTTTATCCTACAAAGGTTCAAAGAAAAACCCTCTTCGTATAAAAATATAATTATGATAAAAAATATTTTATTTGGACCCTGCCATTTTTAGCGTCCAAGCCTCAAGAATTTTTGTGATCATAAAGAAAGTTTGGTGCTAGGATTATTCTGAGGGAGGGTTTCCGTCATCTAGGGATATAATTAGTATTTTCTTAAAGAAGATGTGTCTGAATGCCTTTAACACTAAACGTGGTCGAGGAAATATAAGTCTTCTTTAAAAAGCATTTTAATCTTTAATATATTACATATAATAAATATTGATTAATTAGTCGTTAAGTGTTCATATCATAGAGAAATGTTAAATTTTGAAACCTAAACTCATAGTTGACATCTTCAGGCCTAAAATGGGCATGAATATTAAAGCACGATTCATAAAAAAGCAAGCAGTCGAGTTACATTGTTTCCTTTCATGTCCGTGAAGCGATCATAACACGACGCATGACAAAATTATGCGACCAGCGATGCCAAAGCGCTTAGGAGTTTATCGTCGAAATATCCTCCCGCGTTCGAGAATCGAACTTTCCGACCGCAAATCCTCCGCGCCTACCCAAAACCCAGATCCGAAGGAATGGCTGCGGAACCTGAAATACCCTGTTTTAACAACACTCCCGGCGAAGAGATATATAAACACGCCCGTGTGGCAACGCCGAAACACGAGCTCCAGCACTTCCCTCAGTCCGTACATAGGAATCCTCTCGCCACCTGAATACCCTCTTCTGACACTCGTCCTCATAGGCCACCCTCATCATCCTTGGGGAACAGCCGCCCGTTCCTTTTCAATTGTTTCAGTCTCTTCGCTCGAAATCCAACGGCAGCAGGCTAACATCCCCGGCAGTGGAGCCTAAATCAAGATACCCTTACGGTTTGAAAACTGGTCGATGTTGGTGCCTCGGAATTCGGAGAATCGAGTAAGGGATCCATTGTAAAGTTCCTCTACATCTATTTGTTTCGTACACGTATACGCTATTGTTGGTAAAATCTTCAAGGCTTTAGCTAAAAAAAGTATGCCATAGTTTCAACGTAAAAATGCCAAAGTAATGGAAATAAATGCAAAGAATTAAGGAGAAGATGCTAAGAAGATATTTGTGGACACTTTATTTTTTGGCCCCAAGAATCAATTTGAGAAAAAAACTTGTCATTATGTAGAATACTTTTGTAGTTAAGTTCCTGGAGAAATTGATAGAGAGAAGAGAAGAAAGATTTTGATATAATGCAGGAAGTTAGGAAGTTTGATTAGAAAAATCAAAGAAGGTAGAAAAATTTGATTAAATTGATATCGAGAACTCGTAGTTGGGCCTGGATGATAGTGAGAAAAAGGAAAATGGGTAATCGGGGAAGAGGGAGGAAAAGTAATGGCTGACTGGGTGAATTACAAATAGATGTGTTAAAAGATGAAGAAGCTAATAATATCCGAATTTAAAAGTTATGTTATTTCGGTGAGTTATTACGGTCGCATTAATTTAGTGTACCATGGTTGGTGTTGAAATGCATATTATCATGCCCATGGTTATGATATAAATTCCATTTATTGCTATTAATATTTTTAATTACAATTCATTATTTATTTTATAATAGCACTCCTTTCGTATCTCATCCGAAATATAAACATTCTGGTTAATTTTTTTCAGCGATCAAATACCTTGTAATCCTCCTCCACTTTTCGTCTTTGATATCTTAAAAAAAAAGATATTAAAAATTTTGTCATGAGATTGGAGTAATGTTTGATGAAATTATCCTGAGTTTCTTCCAGAATTTAATAGGCCTCCAATATCCAGGTAATCCTCGGTAAAGATATTAAGTTGCGAATGCTTTAGGTTCCAATATTCCACTCCAAATCAGACCCAGCTTTATGATACCAAACTTTGAATGTCTACGAAAACCATTTATGAGGGTCGCCTTTTATTTTCTCCATTTCGGATGTTCTCATAACGTCCTCGCCCTCCCTCGTCGTAACTTTCACTCCAGCTTCACTTCACCATTCTTCACCACCTTGCACAACACGTTTCATCGTCGTATTATAATTATGACGCTTCGTTGAGTTAAAAAAGAATGAGATACTCTCTGCCTTTCCTCCTTTTATATCTTCCACGCTGTCGATGAAGAAACACGTAGCTCCTATTTTTCAAAGGAATATCTCCATCGCCTTAATTTCGTTAATATTTTAAAGTTTTTTTATTATGCAGAGAGATCCGCTTTATCGGTGGAAGTTCTGGAGAAAATTTGCCTCGTCAATGTAAGTTGCGTAGATTTTCTCACATCTGCCATCGCTTAAAAGACAAAAAAAATCATCACCTCTAATTAAACCAGTTCAGTGAAGCCAATTAGCATCATTGTTTACTTAAAAGGAGCAGTAAGTAGCGCTAAGTTTGATGTCAAAGTCGAGTTGATGAAGCACAAAAATCTCAAAATCATGAAGTTTTGAAGTTTTTTATTGAAATGAATATTTATTAAATTCCACTTGGCGGGATAATCAATTATGTGGCTCAATCAAAATTTTGTGGATAGATATTTAATTTTTCAAATCGCGGCTTAGATGTCTTGACGTAATTTTTACGCTAGATAAATTGAGTTTTTCAATAATTTTCACATTCCTGAAGCCACTGGGATATTTAAAGCGAGGTCAGGAAAAATTAATTGTGAGGAACGTTTTATTTTTGCAAGTTTGTTTCAAAAAGGTTTCTTCGTAAAATTCAATGTCCAGAAAATTTCGATGGTTTTCAGGCTGTTTAGGTAGTTAAAAAAGTCCCCAACAAATTCCCTGAATGAAATTGTGGGGAAAAAATGAGGGTCTTCTAAAGGGTATTATGTGATTGACTTAGTTTATCTTAAAAATTACATTCATGCTTTTACGATAAATGAGTTAATTTAAGGAAAATAATTTACTTTTCGGCTATTTTTATTCATCGATACAGGTTTTAAAGGACAGCTTTATCAAAGATTTTTGTTCTTTATCCTGAAGATAATGATATCTCTTCGTTTTGTGGAAAAATTCTTTTGCATATCCGCCTTTATTTTGCCTTCCGTGTTCAAGACTCCAACTTATTTAGTTTATGATTACGAAGGGGAAAATCTCTTAGTCTAAGGATTAAAAAAGCCATTAAATCTGAAGTATTATTCTCCATTGTGATCATTTATCGCCCAGTTTTTTTCTGAAACTGTGGTTTTTTTCTGGAATTTTGCGAAATACTTACATTTTTCGCAAGCCTAACTTGAACATCAGTAAAGTTCCTTTCGTAAGGTCTTTCTTGATATCTCATCAGATCAACTGGTATTTGTAATAGGGTTGTGTCTCAGACTCAACTTTGTGAAATATCTCCTCCTTCCCAAAGATGGAAAATGGAAACTCTGCACCTGGTGACGCTGCGCGGCAGCTAAACCATGGTCGTGAGTGATAATAAAATGTAAATTGTAAAATGTGAAATTGTAGCGTTTGTTTTTCCAACTCCTTGTAATATACGTAATATTTTACTTGTAGTCCGCATCGCAGGTTTCCGAAAGCGTAGGATTTAAACACTACCGAAAAGAAATATTCAGCAAATAAATAATCATTTTTAAAATTTTCCCATTATTCCTGACAGTTTTGAATTGATCTCGTATCGAATTTGTTCAACTTTTCGCAAAACTGTGTTGAATAGTTTCAATTAAAACAACGCTCTTTTAATCAGGTGATTTTGCATTTGCTTACCACAAAATATGTCCCAGACGTCAGTCAGTTAGACTTCGTCAATCTGTTCCTTAATGTATTAAATATCCGTGTAATTTAAAATATGAGTTCTTCAATTTTTGTCTTGTATCCTTTTATTTCCCTAATAATGACTTTTTCTTCAATAGTAAATTCTTTACTCTGGCTTTAGTCGTATGAAAATCTCCAATTGGTTCATTTCAGCTTTTGGGGAAAAACGGAGTGATCAAAATGCCAGAAAAAGAAGCACTGTTACGTGCGCGTCTCACGTACAAACTCCTCTCTTCGATTGTCTGTCCCGTATTAATGTTAGATGAATTCTGGCTACTGATTTCGTTATAATTGACCTCTTAAGTTATTTCTTTTAAGATTTAACGCGTCGAAGTGTTTCATGGAGAAATAGTGCACGCAGCCGAAGCTAGTTCCTGAAACATTTTCCATGTAAAGAAAATGCATTAAATGGATTGACCTAAATGTGCAGGAGAAATTAAACTGACGCAGCATCATACTGATGTTTGAGTTCACAGTTGACAAATGAGTAACTGAAAAGGTAACAGGACTCTTAAAATCAATGATTTTACTACATTTCTACAAATATCTTGTTCTGTAAATATTTATTTTATGCCCTTATTGTGAGGAGAGTATCCCAAAATTCGAATATAGACCTGCCAATGTAAGGCAAATGTTGTATTATATGAATACGAAAATAGGATCTTATGTTTTTAACAAAGGATATTTTTTTGAATTGAGTTAAATATCCTAAATATCCCCACAAAATCCCTTATAATAATGACAAAAGAGTATTTCCAAAAGCTGCTTTAGATTAAATTTTGGTTTCAGTGTCAATCGAAAACTTTCTTAAGTGTTTAATAATGTTAATCTTCGTTAATATGTTATGTATCAGTTTGGAGAAAGAATCTCCGGAATAAATGTGAATGGCAATAAATTTACCAGTGTCGTAATAACTTTTCTTTGGAACCTTTGATGCACGCTTATAAGCAAAATTAGTACCAATTTTTTTACCCTGGGAAAATTTTAATCAGGTTATGATTCTTTGCGTACGCATGGAATTTAGTTAAAAGTTATCCCAGACCTTCAATATTTCCACAGACGCCAAGATCAACCGGATAAATGATCGCTGGCTCGCCCACGATCCCGAGGACGTCCCGATTGTTGCTCGAACAAAATTTCCGGCAAGTGACCACGTCCTAGTTGATGTGTCCAGTGAGGGTGATATCATGCCGCCACATTTTTTTTGAAAAGGGGTAGAATATCACAAAAGGAGTCTATCTGCAAATTTTGAAGAATTTCGTGAAACCGTGGATGGTAACTGTGGCCTCAGGGAGACAATATATCTTTGAATAGGACGGTACACCAGCTCATACGAGTCATTTAGTTCAAAACTGGCTCTCAGATAACATTGACACGCTTTGGTCAAAGGAGTTCTGGCTTCCGAATAGCCCGGACTTGAAACCCCTCGACTGTTATGTTTGGAGCGTAGTCAAAAGAGTTACCAATAAGACGAGGCACCCCAATGTTGCATATCTACGCACTGCTATCGCAGCAACATTCGCAAATATGAACAGCGCTGTTTTAAAAAGTGCGTGCGATCAATTCAGACAAGATTGGTGGCGATCATTGCAGCGGAAGGGGTTTACATTGAGTAATTTTGTTCTAGACAGATACCACTAGTTGTACATTAAAAAAGTATTTTCATTTTCATTTGTACTTTTTTTAATAAACTTGCTTAAAACAAAAGTTCAATTTGTCCGGATTAATTATATATGTGTATATATATATATATATATATATATATATATATATATATATATATATATATATATATATATATATATATATATATATATATATATATTCATGTATTATTACCCATAGATTGAAATTAGTTTGCTGCAACTAAGAAGAGATGTAGTTTCGGCATTTAAGATAGTGATGAGACTAAATAATTATTAGCAGAAAACCGGAGGCTAGTTGAATGAGAATTGAGGACCCTACGACGTACGAAATTTACACGGACGAAATAGAGAGTACAGTTATTTTTTTGTTTTTCCTGCGGTTGCCAATCAATTTGCCGTGAACAGAAAATCCCATTGTCTGCTTTTAACTGATTTGTACTGAGGTAAAATGGGATTAGCATTAAAAAACCGTTGCCGTACTAAGCTACCACGCCCACATCGGCTTACAAGTTTTACTAGTCGAGTGAAAAATATTTTATATCAATCCAGCTTTTAGAAATTTTTTTAGGCAATAAGACTCTTGTCTTCATAAGATAATTTAAAATGGACAAAATCCAAGAGTCAATATTATTGAAAAAGAATTAGACTATTCTTCACAGACATAGCAAGAAAGTCTTAATGAAACATCAATTGTTTTCAGTGCAAAGAGAACTATTGTGTGTACCAACACCAACTTCTAATAAATCTATTTAAAAAATAAATTTAAGGTTAGCATAAAATAAAACTAAAATATATCTGGTCGATGTCGTGCACAGTGTCAAAGGAGCTCTAAGTATACACAACTCTATTACTATTTATTGCTATCACGAAAGATACAATATTCTATCTCACTATAGTTCAATATAATAGTTCATCATTTTCATAGCAATAACCATGAATAAAATAATTTAAAAAATTGAATCCTTGCATCTTTATAGAAGTATACTACTTAAAAATATAAGTGGGCGTCAAAAATATTGTTTGCCAACATCTTTTAAAACGGGAATTATTTGGAGCCATATGAACAGGAAAATACGTTTGAAACTTTGCTTGAGTGTGTGCGAAGGCTAATGAAGTATGCAGGTGGAGGGTAGTTTGAAGAAAAGTTTTAAAACGGAGTTTTTTTAATGATTTCAAGTTATTATTTGAAATCACTTAAAGTAAGGGTTTTACAAGTTTGTACAAGTTTTACTCCAAAGGTGAAAGAAATGAAGCGTATATATGTATGCTAATATGCTTACCCTGCTTATATGACATTTCTGGGCATAACTAAAAATTAACGATGAATGGGCCAAGTTGTCCAGCTTTTCCTTCGGACTATCCCGTAAAGGTTTGCCAGGAGGGAGGAAAGAGGGGGGCGGTTTGAAAGAGTGCTGCACGGGGAATGTTCAGTGGCGATATTTGTCACAATCTCCGCATCCCCCTCACTCCTTCGCCCATGTCCTTTGTAGAGTTCTTTTTTTTGGGGGGGGCGCGTCGTCTCAAAGGGAATGCAGGATGCCGGATACACTCGCGGGTCGCAATTAAGAGTGCGAACCCTGTGAGTGGTGGGTCCGGGAGACTCCCTTTGTGAGCTATTTCTATTGGCGCCACCGACTCCTCTTCTTCTCTCATCCTCTCTCGCCATTGGCCTCCTCCTCCCCCCGCTGGAACACCCTCTAGGGACGAAAGAGGGAAGCAAATACCGTTTCGACCTCTTTGCCTATTTGGCCCGCTTCTTCTGCGTCCCTCCGGCGCGAGTACCGAAGTCGTCGTTAATTTCGAAAAAAATCGATTCCTCCGAGAGCCAAAGGATGTTTACATACCTCAGCCAAGTGGTAGGGAGCTATTCATATTCATGAATGAAGAATGAATTACCTGACCACCTCTGTATTATTCAATGTTTTAATTAGGGAAAGTAGAAGTTAATCGAAGTGAGCATGTTTATCACGCAAGGCTCAAGTTAATATCAAGCAATTCTTTAGGTCGCTAATGGACCTATAGGGTTGAAAATTTCTTTTCTAAAAAATTGGATTACAAATGGACAGGACTTGCGAATAGATTATCATCCCATCCAGTTTCTTTTCGCGTTTTTTCCTGAGAAAACATTTGAAGTTTTAAATAATGCATCCATTTAAAGTAAAAAAATTGTGCCTCCCTTTTTTTAAGCGTAGCTTGATTGCGATAAAACTTGAATGTAATAGGGTGGCTTAATGGTCTAGCAGGCTATAGTACAGTACCGTTGAAATTTTCATCCCAGAAGATTTCTCTATTCTCACGCATATTTTTTGGCATGATTTTGTTTCCTTAAAATTCCCTATTTATATGCCACTAATATGATGTATTCGGCATTTCCTGCATAAAGAGCGATAATTTGAGGATATTTTTTTTAATAGATGTTGTTTGCTACACCTTAAGGGTAACAACAGATGATGTATCAAATTATTTCTTTCTTTCTGAATATGATTCGTCCATCACACTTAAATAGAAAGTCCGTCCTCCATCCTGTGCTCCTAATGCAAAATCCCAGCACGTGCGGATAAATGGTAGCCAAGAAGTTAGCCACATTATAAACAATAATTTTCATATTAGTACTTGAGTAATAATCTCCAATATATATTAGGCAAATTATCGAAAGTTTGGACAATTGAAGCACATGTAACCACTAAAGAGGGTATGTAAATTCTTTTCTTTTTATTTTACTTATTTTTCAAATATTTACATCCTTGAAATTCAATTAATGTAAATTCAATAACTGACGGTTTCACAAAAAACATTACAGCAATTCTTTAATTGATATAATTCCATGAGCTGGTCTAATTAATTAAGCCTATTGGGCCAAACTTTGTAATCACTAAAACCTCTGCTGCAATGAAACTGCGTACTGAACCAACTTCGCTCGCGTTTCTTTTTAAAGTGGTAAATAGTGTTGGATTTAACCTGGATTAATGTGATACAACTCAAACCTGACTTTGATCAAAAATATCTTTTGAATACTATTGTCTGAATATTTTGTACTTCATACCACCATTTTTGTATGCAAAGCGTGTTTTTCTTTTTAATTGTGTAGTAAATTGTTGATATCCATGGATGGCAAAAAAATTATAGGGTATACGATGATGTCAGTATATACTTTTGAACATAAATGTCATCTAAAGTATGAAAGAAACACGTCACAAAGTTGCAGGAAAGAGAAATTTATGTTTTATGGGGAATTAGAATCCATTAATGAGTTTAAACTTTCTTCTTCGACCACGTTAGATTAATAAAATATGCAAGTAGTGTTTCCTATTTCAGTGTGACTATGCCTTCACTTTCTATGCATGGAATTACACGTAATGAATGCTTTATTTTTTTTCTTTTTGCCTTAAGCGATTAAAGGTTACAAAAGAAACTAACTCGAATGAAAAATTAGACCCAGGGATAATAATATTTTCAAGTTTTGAATTTTTTCGGGACTCGGAAAGAAACTTTGATTGTAAAATACTTACTTGTATTTGCCAGCCCCAGTACCTAAATGTAAAATATATCCTACACGAGTTTATAAAAAATGCCTTTCGAAGGAATTAAATCTACTGGAATAATTATCGCTCGAAAAAGCATTCAATTACCAACAAACTTCAAAAGAAAAACCTTTTTCATTAATGGCGTAATAGTAATAAGTAAATATTGCATTCACGTTAAGTTTGTGCAATACGTCTCATTGTATTCTATGAAGAATTTTTCGCATACCCTAGTGAAAGTAATTGACGGAACAGGTATCCAAAGTAGTTGTAAATAAATTGTGACTAGCCTGAGGCAACACATGGATTTGAACCTTCCGTAAAGAATCTCACGCAATTCATTTATTTATCATTCCACCACAGACCGACTCATTTTCATCAAATTTATACTGCAAAGATATTAGATGGTGATTCGCGCGTTTAAATACACCAATAACTGTATAAATTATCCACCTAGTTACAACTCAGTATATTCTTTTTGGCAGCTATTTCATCTGAGTAATGTCTGCAATGTCTATATACCTTCATAATATATTTCTGAGGATACATCATAAAAATGTACACGTATATAGGAAATTCCATGTAGTTCTTAGAAGTAAATACGTGGAAAGGAAATTCACCCCTTTTTAATACACCAAGAATATTGACTCCGTGGAACTCTTTGCCCGATTTCACAGCTTTTTCAGTGAAAAGTGAGATAATTTCCTATAAATGTTCTGTCACTTCCAATCCACTATTTAGTATTTGGCAAAATTGCCCAGACTCCAAACCGATTAAATGCAAAGAATCAGGGAGCGCACTTAGAAGCTTCCTAGCTCAGTTCGACGAGGAGCGTGCGTTCATCATTCGCCTGGGGTTAACGTCTTGCTGACGGGAGGTGATCGTCCATTATTGGGAACCAATGGTGACTACCCACTCGAAATCCCATTTCTATTCGTTGTACGCTACGGACATGAGAGACGGCTTAGGTTGATCGTTACAGTGATGGGTTACACCTATCTGTGTATGCCTACAATTCACTGTTATAGGGAGAGAGAAGATTATTTCTCGTTCCAACGCGAAAGGACAGAACCATGTTATTTTTCGGAGCATGGGGTCAATGGCGGTGTGATGCGAAAAATGATTTGTTTACATCATGTAGTTTGCTTCAACGGCATAGGGTAACCCTTTTCTCAACAATTTTCTCGTCTCGATTAATTTCCGTGGATGTATTTTTTTAAATTCTTTCGCTATATGTAATAATAGTAATCAATATTGTTCAGTCTTGTGATTAAAATTGTAATTGTGTTACTAATTAATCTTAATCTAATTACCTTAAGGTCAATGATGGCGTACTTGCAAAAACTTAGAAGTTGGGCTATTAATGAAATAAATAATCATGTTCGCATGAATTTTGGTGAACGTGAAGTTTATGACTGTCTTATAAAATGTACATATTTACAATAGGAAATCTTTGCAATTCGTAGTTTTTCATTGCGCCGCAATGTTTTTTGTGTCATGTAAGTATAAAACTGAGAGCGCTGAGGTTCCACTCAATTCCATATTTAAATTGTATGATTGTCGAAATTTCACGACCAAGTTTGACAAGTACATAGTCGGTATGCACATAATACAATGAGTTCAAATAATGGGAAAGAACCCCATTTTTGTATCATTAGTTGAATTTATATCTAATATTAATTTTTAATATATGGAAGTTCAATAATTAATTTTATATAATTTCCCCAGTTTGTTATTCGCATTTTTTCATAAGGTACAAGCCATATTGCAGAAGCGTGTTAATGCAGGAAATCATAGAATACAATAGCAATTATTGAAGTAGGAAAAGAGAGGAAAATGCAATTTACAAACTTCCGCTCTCTGTTATAAGCGGAACGACATACAATAGAAGTAAATTAAAAGAATTAGTAATAGAAACCTTATGGGCATAAATTGGGTTAGATGCACGAGTGGATAGAAAATCGTAAAAAAAATAGATGGTAATTCTTAATGTTGGAGGCCATTAACGAGTTAAGAGTGCAGGGATGAAAGAATTCTCTGGAGCTCTTACAAAAGAACCCATGGGGAGTTTATATTGCGGTCAAATGAATTTAAAATACGGGAGTGGCAGTTTTGCAGGAAAATGCAGTTTTCAGAATTATAAATCATTTACTCTGACTCCGTTCGGAAAGCACACAAGCATTCTTTGTTTGGAACCATGATGTTGATAAGGTTTTTCCAAACCAAAATTTTGGTCTTAATAGTGTTTTTATTTGATATTTATTTTCCGAAAGATATGACCATAATACTCCAAAACGTTTCCAACTATCCAAATTCAACGAATAATTTTCAATCTTATGGGTCACGTAAAAATTTCATTGTAATAAAATTCACTATAGATTGTTAAATGAGAAATATTTTCTTCAATCTTCCGTGCTATTTTTTCATTCATTACATTTCCTAATCAAGGCTTCGTTTCTAAATTAATGAGCATCCTATAAATTTATAATCTAAATTAATATTGTGAGCTATTAATTCTACAAACACCCATGAAAATCGATCAGAAGTTGATTATATTGGTGACTCTTCGATAATTTTGTTAAGGCCTACTTAGACATAATGCAGATCTAAATGTCAACCCATTCCGTATTCTTGAGAGCACAGGGAGTTGATTGCTTCCGTATCTGTTTTTAAACATTACCACGTACTCATTATGTCGGCTAATAGGGTTGAAACAACTCACTGACTACATTTCCTATTACTCGAAACTACCAGTCAATTAGTTTTTAGGTACTTGTAGTTTTCCTATTAATAACATTCAACACTCCATAAACGTTTGGCGACTAAGCGCCTATCTACTTTTAAAATGATGTAATAGAAGAAAGTACCTGTACCTTCGCGTAAATACACGTACTAAACTGCTTAAGCATGACCCAGACGTATCTTTAGTCATAAATTGGGGTCCATAAGATGGAAAGTATTTGAGTAAGTTTACTCTCTCGTGGAACACAAATGCGGCCTTCATTTCCGTTTCGTAGTCGTATTTCAATTCCACCGTAAGAGTTTTAAAATTCGTTTCCATTAAAAGAGTTTTCATTACCCTACTAATATTTATAAGCAAAAAGTGACAGTTTAAAAAAATAAGACAAAGCCTGCCGTTTCATTACAGGTGCAAAAAACAATATTTTTTATGCCAGGAAAAAATTTTACTTTGTACTTCCTTGAACATTAAAAATATCCGCAGAGTCCCAATATCCTGCGTTTGGTCATTTATTGTCATTCAGCCGGCGGGCGTCTTTGAAGTTACATTGATGTCAATTGTGTACCACTTCCTATTTTGGTATATTTCTGTAGCTTTACACTCACTTTTTCCTTTGTTAGCAGTGATGGATGACTGCTGCTAAGCTAAGCTTAAGAGTTGTTAATTTTCCTCCTCGTTAGAGGGATTGAAGATTGACGACGGTCAGCAAATGAATGGTTTTATAGAAGTGAGAATTCTTTTGAAGGAATTTCTATTAGCTAAAACCTCTATCCTCTAATCTACTCATAGTTAGCACTCGTAGCGTAACGCTCGTGCGTAGTGAAAATGATAGCCGAAAGACCTTAAGTGGCCGAAGTATGTTGCTATGTTTCTTGGGCATTTATAGTCACGGCGAAAGGAAGCATAGAATGAAATTAGATTAACTCTACTAAGAATTAAACAAGTGGCTTAAATCTGTTCCCAATGCCAGGCAGTATTCCTTTAAAATGAGTAATTAAGTTCGGAAAACTGCAAATGAAACACAGAACACCTTAAACATTCTATGTTCGTAAAAACCTAAAGAAGTTGCAGTGCAATTTTAGTGCCCGATTTTTCACTTCGGTGAATTTTCTTTCTGTCAAAAAAAATCTGTAATTTTAACCTGACACTACAAAAGCGATTCAATTAAAACTCGAGTGACTGTTTTAGTACTTAATAAAATTTATTATGAAATTGCTTTAATACGAACCACCGATCTCACACAATGTTGCACGAAATACGTATTTAGCATAGCTATAAAATGAATTTCCCCTTTCTATCATCAACTTGTTGGTTTCCCCTTGGAACTCCATCAGTTACTCTCTCGGAGTTCATTTTCATAAACTTTCGTCCCATATTATTACTTTCCAGATTATTCCAGAGGGAAAATTCTGGCGTTGGGCTTCAAGTTGAGCGAAAAGCCATGTATCCGGTCACGAGGCCATGCCTCAAGTTGTTCGCCTCTTAAAAGAAAAAAGCGAGCCGGGAGTTTAATACTAAGGTTGCCTTATTATGCATTGAATTCTGGATGACGGATTCCCATATCACGTAAACTCCAGTGTTCTTTCCGCTTCCGAGTTTAGCTTGCTCTATTGCGCTATGAAAATATAATGCTTTTCCGGGGACGGAGGGTTTAGTATTTTATAAAATGTAGTTCCCATTGATTCAAGACAGCTCTCTATATGCTCCGATTTGATTACTGATTTTATAAATTGTATGTTCACATTTAGCCTAAAAAAACTAATGAAATCAATTTACAAATTTTTTTACGAGCAAGGGCATTATAAAAATAATTGCATAGCACGTTTAATTGTTTTGAATATTGGAAGACCACCTATGGTTTTGGCCCTGCAAAAACAAGGGATAAAATAACGTCACTCAAATATCAGGTGCCATTATTTGCCCTTCGTTCCATTGAATTTCGTACATACCTATTTGGAAATTCGGATATTTTCACTCATTAATGTCTGGGACAAATAATCAAAGCGATTAATTTCTTTTTATAATAATTTTATTTAAATTGGGAAATCCCTCCTGTTATTCACTCTTTTTAAGTCAGTTAGATGTTTAGGGGTAGCGAAGAAGAGATCCTCCCTCAGATGTCGCTTCTCAAATCAATGCATGACTTCCTTCAGTCATTACAGAAATACGAAAAACTTGACAAAAGTTCACATAATTGGTAATTTTTACTCTACATATATCATAACATAAATCTATTTACTGATGAAGAATCATCCTCTGTGTCTAAATACGAGTCTCGTAAGTTACAAAATTTAGCCACACCAGATACATTTACAAATTATCGTTGACGATCAGAATTTAGTGATTTTTTTTTCCTTTGGCAAATTGAACAAATTTAATTCTATAATTAAATGCTGCACAAAGGCGCCAAGCATTGAGGCTTACTATCTTTTGAGCATGAGATCATATTTTTACTTTAAAAGTACATATAATGCTTAATATATCCGAGGTTGAAAGAATTCCAACCTATTTATCATTACCAAGGCTGTTCAAGTGAAGAATTTATCCTCTCATTCGTACACTATATCCTAGTTAAATTATTATTAGGTTAATCGGGAAGGTGATAATTTTCTTACAAAACAAACGGAACAAAACTGCCTTCGTTTTCATCCTTCTGCCCTCCCTGAAAATCATTAACTTATGATTTACATCCTCATGTTTCTCAGAAGTGCAATTCACTTGGAAAAGTTAAAGAATCTCGCTATGTCATTTCCCCTCTTTTCCGTTGACACTGATTTCGTTAGCTACAACAGCAGTATTTTGACACGTAAATCAATGTTGCTGAACTCTGCCCCTCGTCTTTCATTTGACGAGAATGTTGTATATAGAGGCCAGATATAAATATTACAAATAGAATTTTAAAAACCCTATGAGTCAAAATTTTTATCGTATTTTCCATCCTTCCGTGATTTGTTCACCAAATACCAGCTTTATCATTCCTTGGTTTTTAGTTTACTTTCTATTTTATAGACGTTTACTGCGTCAAAAACCATAAAAATGAGAAATTTATAAATCATTTCCATTGTAGTTACGTCATTAATAAGTCACTTTTGATAAATGAATTGTGACAATATTTTATGCAAGAGTCTGTCCGGCAAGGATCCATTCTTGAAATATTTTGAGAAAAATAGCCTACCTACTTAAAAGAATGAGGACTTAGTTCTCTTTGAGGTACTCCCCTTGGGATTTCACAGACTTATCCCAGCGTCTCTTTCACTTTTCAAAACAATCGGCAAAGCCTTTTTTCAGAATGGTCATCAGCTGCCTCGCTGTATTCTCTTTGACCTCGTCAACGTCTAGAATTTCGTGCTGGAGTTGCAGGGTAGTTGCTTCAAGCCGCAAACGATGACCCAAATTTTCTAAAAAACTCATAACTGGAGATGAGTCATGGGTCTACGGCTATCCCATCAATGAAAGCCCAGTGTTATCAATAGTCGGTTGACTAGGTAAAGGAGAATGCGTCGAAACAGCTGATGACCATTCCATAAAATGACTTTGCCAATTGCATTGAAAAGTGAAAGAGACGCTGGGATAAGTCTGTGAAATCACAAGGGGAGTACCACAAAGAGAACTTAGTCCTCATTTTTCTAAGTAGGTAGGCTATTTTTCTCAAAATATTTCAAGAATGGATCATTTCCGGACAGTCTCATTCATAAAATATTATTACAATTCATCTATCAAAAGTGAATAACTTATAACGTATCTACATTGGAAATGATTCATACATATGTTATTTTTATGGAAAGAGACGCTGGGATAACTGAGTGAAATCCTGAGAGGAGTACTTCGAAGGGGACTAAGGCCTCGTTGTTCTGAGTGAGCTATTTTTCTCAAAATATTACATGGCTGGGTAGTTTGCCAACAGACCTGGTGTCAACTTTATTAGAAAACAAGACTTTGGTAAATATTTGATTAATTAAAGTGCGTAACCATGATCGCATGTCTAGGGTGAAAATATTGGTCAATCAATTGCGCTACTGTTATCGATGCAATTTCTTCCACCATCTGAGTGTGACTTTGTAAAGTAAATGATTTCGGCAGTAAACTCATACACGTGTCCAAAAATTACGTCGCATGCATTTCCAAAATATATATATTTTTATTCTAATCTTACATATTAAATGGTTGATTAATAGCTATTTGTTGTAGAGGAATATCATTAAAATAATTCATGCAGTAGGATAGAATCCTTCCTGGAATATACACACGAAAATATTTTTTTAAAAGAAGAAAATAATAATAACAATAATTTAACTATGCAAGCCAAGTAAAAGTAGATTCATGATTAAAGACCATAGTTCGTTACATTAACCATTGCTAAGGGTGATGGATAGTTATGGTGTCGGACAAAATACTCGGGAACATGCATATGGAACATTCTTGTCATTAAAAAGTATTTTTATTAATTAGAAGCCCTAGTATTATAAGCAGTAAAAGAAATGTAATTCTGCTTAGCCACATCCTTTGATCGTAATTCAGTCAAGAAATTAGAGAAAACAGTTAAGAGGTTATTTCAAATTTGCCAGAAAAAAATTCAAGAATTTCACTGAGAATGAGTTATTAAAATTAGTAAGTTGAGGAAGATAAATTTACCAAGGGTAAGGATTCGCTTCGGTGGAGTTAATGGTTTTACCATAAAGCAAATCTCGACTAGTAGCGTGAAATTTTACTTACATACGACCTTTTCCAAGAAACCGCGGGAAATGCCGCCACAGTAACTTTTAAAGGAGTCATCCGCTAATATGTATTTCAATGCAACAATTTCAGAGTGTAAAAATCGTTCGCCTTGACCAGGATTCGAACTTGGAACTTGCTCAAAGCACGCGACCGGATATCGAGGGATTCGGGTTCGAATCCCGGTCAAGGCGAATAATATTTTTACTCTGACATTGTCACATTGAAATCGATACGACGGGACGAAAATATACCCGAGAGGGTTTTCTTCCAGTTCGGTAGTTGTTATCATTTTTCTTAATGTAACGTCCTCAAAGTTTGGTGAAATGATAGAGAGTAAGATAACAGCCACTCACTTCTTCGAGTTACTTATTTGTTGGTGAGGGCACACGACTGCTTTTGCCATTAACGTAATGACCGCATTATAAAAATTACCACGTCACGTCATGAAATCTCAAGAATGAATCGCCCTTGGTAGTGCGCGGGCTGCCAGCGACGAAGCAGGGTACAAGGGGCCTCTGTAATTTGTGCTGGCCATGAAAGGTTCCCTTGTTCGAACTCTTGCCGGAACGATATACGGGTCGTTATCTCGGCAAATATCTCGCTCTAATCCCCGGCTAGGGAATAACATCCAAGTCCTTCCCAACAAGGTTTTGTGGCTCAAAGGTCGGCACAGGAGTCATAATCGTATTACGTGCGAGAAAAAATTGGCCATTAGTCACCCTAAAAACTCGCAGATTTCCCCGGCAATGACTGTGAATGTTCCATTTCCTTTCGTTGGTCCTGCAATCATTTACGTGTAATAGGTTGAAGTCGGGTAGCGGGGTACCCATAGCCCGGATACTAGTTTTGAAGTGCTAAAGCAAACCACACAGCAACTAATTGCCTAAAACTTTGATGCCCTGATACACGTATTATTTTCTCTAATGCGCGATGTGATAATTGGGTCATGAGTAGATACCTGGAGAGGATAGAGAAGCATCATTGTGCGGGTAGAAGTTCTATAATAATCCTATGTGTTTTAGTTTTACTAATTAAACTGTTTTTACATTATCCTGGGAGGTCTTTTAGCCAGATTTACGCTTCTTATTGAGCAACATCCATGGAGACTACTAAATGCTCCCATCGAAAGTCAGCTATTTTCTATTAAATCAAGCATTTAATATCGCAGATGAAAGAATTCAAGATACATACACTCGCCTATTATTTTGAGAAAGCTGATTGGCTCCCTAATTACGTGTCAAAACTGAAAATATTTTCCTCAATTTTGACTAAATCTAGATGGCTAGGCACATTTATGCATTCATAAATGCAACATATTTTATGCTCAACGTGCTATTACATTCTTGTATATTTAATTAATATTTTTATAGATATATATTTTATGTACTTATATTAATCATGGGACCTGATGTAGAGTAGGTTGCTGGATTTTTTGCTTTGTTAGGAGTCACAATATATTTATTTGGTAGTTGTGTCCATCCAAAAACCTACCTTAACCGGTAGATTACCTTATAATAATAATAATATTAATCATATTTTTCTCATATGTCTGAGGAATATGTGTCCGTCTATACACCGTTCTTATTGAGCAAACATTATGATAACAGCCAAATGAATGTGTGAAGTGAAGTATACTTTAATAGCTGAACTCAGAAATTAAGTATTAATCAATGAAATAACTATTTCTAGTGACAACACAATGATTTCGTAAAATTAATAGACTCATGATATCCTTTAATTCTATCAAGTAGAACTATCAGAATTGTCCCTCGCGATAATCTGGGTAAACGAAATTTACTATGGCCAAGGAGAATTCATGATAACACAATTTGAGTTATTAAAGTCTGCACCAATATTCTGCTGATAAATTTCCATAGCATTCTCAAAAAGAGTTTTTCAGTAAGTAGGTTTACATTAGATATCCCAATTACATTAATATGTATGGTATTTAATGCAAAACTCTATTTTCTGCTGTATCCCTATTACACTTCTAAGACTATATTATTATTTATTCACGTCTCCACACGTAAATAGAGTTGTTCGAGGTTTTGAAAGCAATCAAGAAAAAATAAAATGAGTTTTACCGCTTTTTCATTCCTTTAACCTTAATTTGCCTGTACTGTTTTCACCACGTTTTCATTACGTGGTATTGGCTCACGATTAAAAATATCTATCGCTTTGTACTTTTACAAAAAATAATGGAAGGGAATTCTAAATTGAAATAAAAGAGATGAAAAATGGTAATAATTCTTCATTTTCATGGTCTTCTCAGCCTTAATACGTTGTTTTGTTCTCATATTTTGTAAAAATTTCGATGATTGTATTTTATCTATTACTACATGTGTTGGTGTACACATTCATGAAAATTTTAGAGCTTTTTACATTCAGGAAATAAATATCCGGGTAATTTGCTCCTTCAGAGAAAATTGCAAATCTAAATGGAAAAGTAAGAAGTATCTCAGAAAGTTCTTAAATTTGTTAATACGAATTTGGTATTTTTTTTTAAGAGATCGTAATCGTTTGCTGCTTCAACGAAGGATGCACTGATCTGAAAAACTAATCTGACTTATTATATCAAAGGATCATTAAACCTCCAAAAACTTTTTTTCATCCACCGATATTTATTTACGAGATTATATTTTATGCACAAATTTTCTGCAAATGGGCTCTGTGTTTCCTTAGCATTTAAGTTGTTTCGATTCCTCTCATCCATATGTTTCGTTGAACCCAGTGATTTCATCCTCCTGCCCTTGAGAATGTAAGAGCGTTGCCTGTTCAAATCATGATTATAATATTTTCCCCCAAAACTTCATAACCTACAACAATGTAAGTATGATGAGAAGAGGTGATGGAGTGTCGAGAAATTTTGAGAAATTATTTGAGAAATACATTACGTACTGTTTGAATTCTAGTTTCTTGAAAATTTTTTATGGATCTACAGGGTTCGTCCGGAAAATAAGTGTACTGAGCTCAGGAAAAAAAATTTATTACACTTTTACATATCTTAAGCTAATATTCCTCAAAATAGGACCCTTGTGAGTCGATTCACTTGTTCCAGCGGCGTTCCCATTCCTGGAACGCTCCCGCGAAGGCATCATCGGGAACCTCTCGAAGACACGTCGTCACGGCCTCTTTGACGGCGTCCAAAGTCCCGTATCGCGTTCCTATCGGGTCGTACTCAAAGATCCACGTCTCGTCTCCCGAAACAACGTTCTCTAAAAAATGTGGATCATTTTTGCAGTGATCCGCAAGTTGTGTCGCGATTTCCAAACGATTGAGTCTTTGATCATCACTGAGCACTTTCGGCACCAACTTTGCACAAATTTTTCGCATCTGTAATTGCTCCCTAAAAATCTCGTGCACTATTGTTTTTGGCACATTACACTGCTCTGCTATCATCCGAACACTAAGACGACGATCAGAGTTCAGTACATCGCGAACTTTTCGCACATTTTCGTCGGTGAGTGTCGTTGATGGGCGTCCAGGCCGTGGTTCGTCGTCGACCTCTTCTCTGCCCTCCACGAACATCTTGTGCCACCGAAAGATCATGTTTCTGGACATGGCTGACTCCCCGTAAGCCTGGTTAATCATACCGACAGTTTTGGTAGACGATTTCCCAAGCTTTACCGCAAATTTGATGGAATAACGCTGCTCCAAAAACTTCGGCATCGCGTTCCGTGACGTGGGTCGAGCGTGGAGGTTCGCGTTAACAGAGCTCCTCACTACACCACAGCTCAGAGCCGACTGCCTTTTTCAGCGTCGCTTGCCAACATACTCCCCTCCAATCGCAGCCCGTCAGAGCGGTGCTGGGCGTGCCTGGAGCGGCGGGAAAAAATCAGTACACTTATTTTCCGGACGAACCCTGTATTTAGTATTCTGCTGAGATTTTAATTAAAGATAACAATTTTTTGATTCCGCGCTACAACATTTTCCCCGACAGAGTGTATCTTTTATAAATTCTCTGATATTATTAATTGTAATCCTTCCATCAGCTATTTACATATTAATAAAACAAAATAATTTTCAGGTTTTGGTATGAAGAATGTAATTGATAAAAAGATTTTTCGTAAAGTTATTGTATTTATCGGCTGAAATTGTTAATTTGTCAACAACAAAGGGCACTTTTTGTCTGAATGCTTCCGCGGCATCCTGCAAATATCGAATTTTGTTTTCGACATTAAATTTCCGCAACATCGTAAAGTAGGCTTGTTACTGCAATCCATTAATTGTTAGTAGTAATGGACTAAGCGTTAACCTTTCTTGAGTGCTAAAATTATGATTATTATGTAATTCTCTGAGTATTCTCGACTTTAATACGGAAAATTTCGCTTTATGAATCTGAGATCTGATCTCTCTGTCAAGGGAATGAGTACATACTACAAGTTCTTGAGTTGCTGCCAAGAATAGTGAAAACAAATTAGACATAGAGAAAAGGAAAAACTTTCGTTATGAATCGGGTGGGCTTGGGTAATGTTGGGTGGATTTGGTAGAGTAAGGGAATAGATATTTTAGATACCATAAAGAAATACGACGAAATACTGGAGAAAGAAATAATACAGTGAAAACAAATGAAAGTTCCCGTAATACTTGGACGATAGTAGGTGTTAGGGACCGTCCAAAATCAACCTTAAATTTGCATAATACCTTAAATGAATGAAAAATATACTCAACAGATTCAGGCTTGAGGTCGTGGAAGTTCATCACGAAAAAATATACTCTTTAGCATTAATATTCTAATTGAAAAGCGTGGATTACCCGTGTAAAACAATGAATAGAAGCGAGTACGAGAGTGAAAAAAGGAAATTTCACCCCACCCTCGTTAGGTGTTGCGATTCAGAGCCGTGGTATTCGAGGGTGGAAGAGAATTTCTCATTTTTTGTCCTTAAGTTCCTAGAGGGGGGAACGCGCATTCACCAGTAGCTAACGTTTTTGAACTCGCCCTACGTGGGCATGCAACGCAACTGCCGCTCCAGGGAAGGAATTATCATGCACCAGCGATCGAGATCTGGCGCTTCGCGTGCCCTCGGCCAATATCTCGGAATGTCGAGGCGAGAGTGGGTGGGGGGGGAAGATTGGAAGGGAAGGGGACTAAAGATCCCAGGGGAAAGGGGTGGTCGGGCGAGGCTCCATCCTTTCCTCCCGCCCCCACCCCCCATTACTTTCTCCTGAGTGAGTGTTGTCGGAGGCAAGGAGCACGCTCATTTCACGGAAATTTCGGCTCACCCCTCTCTTATTTTTTATTTTAATCCGACTATTTGTAAAGCACGACGTGGGCGTCGGTGTTTGGATGAGCAGCAGAAGGGATAAAGAGAGAGGGAGAGATGAGGGTGGTAAGCATAAGTTGTTCTCAGGATAGTGGGTGGCTGAACAAAAGGATAAATGGGGATTGAGAAGGGCGGTTTTTTTTTGTCTTCTCTCCGGGCCTAAATCGCCCCTATATACCTGCGCCTCCTTCCCATTTCCCCATTCCCCAACCCACACCCCCACCCTTCTTGGATATCGGGTGGGATTTCCGGGGTGATGTATTTCAAGGCATCCCTCTCCCTTTCAGTGTGAAAGTGCGCCCCTCGTGGGGAAAGGAAGAGGGATTTCATATCATCTTTTCTCCAATCGCCTCTCCGCCGACCCGTCAGTTTCTCTCTCACTCTCTTTCCCCTTTCTTGTTTACCGCATCCCAAATGTACTAATATCTCACCGAATAGCGGTAAACGTTTCCCTATAACTAAATCATAAATGAACTAGAAAAAGACTTGATACATCAACTTATTGGAATGGATTATCACAAGTTTTCGAGAGCTGAGTATCATTAAAACTAGAAAAGGTTCTTCTTTAGTTAAAAATCAGGTAATATACTCTATAATAACAGTTTTTGTTGAGCTATATTTCACTATGCACTGATGTAAAAAAACAGTCATGAGTTCATTTTCCTGTGCCGCCTGTGGTTTCCCAGGAATATCTGACACAAATTACATTAAAAAATAAAAGGATTAACCAAAAACAGAACCAAGGATGAAGGTGGCTGGGACTATCGAAACTATCGAAATATCGACGTGAATTATGTTGGTGTTTCGATTAACCTTTTCATTTTTTACTTTAATTAAATACAAGTGCCAATCAAAAATTAGTGAACACCATAGCGGCGCTTATATCTACTATGCACATGTATAGAATGGAGATATTTTTGCTTGGTCGCAAACGCATAGTCGCTGGTTATCAATCTTAGAATTGTTTGGTGGCAGCTCGCCAAACTTTTCTGTTTCTGACCAGTCTTCATTTCAACTTATTTTTTACGATACCATATTCCGTCACCTTTTTCTCATAATTTATACTATGCCTTACTCTGTTATTCGTAACCATTATCCAAATGTGGTCTTCAGTAAGCTACCGTGCTTCTGGATATGTTAAATATATTTCTTCCTTTCTCCTTGCAAGTGTTCATTTTTCACTTCCTTACTCCCCCAACTCTTTGAAGGTCTTCTGATTTTCTTAATCTGTTTATTCACATTAAGGGAACGGGATTGGTGCGGTGGCTATCGTATTGGCTTCCGACCTAGAGGGCTTGGGTTCAAATCCCGGCGGTGTTGAATATTTTTCAGAGGTATCTCAATCCCTACTTGAGGTGCTTTGTGGAGGGCACTTTGAGTGAGTACGCCGTCCGTCGGATGGGACGCTAAGCTGTGGACCCCTTGGCGCCTTTCGTAAAGAGTAGGCCAATGCCGACGCCGGGTTTCTCTCCATCCTTCATCCTTTCCCATCCATCCCCTATGGCGCAAATGACCTCAGCGAAATTCGGTCGCCTCACCTAAATACTACTACTACTTATTCACATTACTAATATCATTCTCCAATAATAATACACTTCCATTGTATCTGATCTTATTTTTTCTGATGATCCTAGCGTCTATTGCTTGAATCCGCATACTATATAATAAAATTCAATGAGCATCAATAAAATTTTATGAGTTGCATCCCTTTTTCTGATCATGTATGTTGCCTCCACTGTGAGGAAGACAAAATGAATCCGTGAGAATCGTCAAATTAATGAATAGAAGGGAGGTCGAAGGTAGATTTTTCGGGAAAGTTCAGAAAAACTTGAGGAAGAGATTAATAAATTGGCAAGTGAATAATCTTAGTGCAGGGAAATAATGAAAGGTTGTAGCGATCAATCTCCTGGATTTTAGTCTGGTTATGATGAGTGGCGTTTCGCAGATCAAAGGGCTTCGATGTTAGCCCTTAAGAGTCGGGTCTTAGAAACCGATGGTGCTGACGGGCGTTAATGACGGCCTCTCTCTGTTTTATGGGATTTGACTGCACGTCGTTCTGCCACTAGCCAATATGCTGGGTTCAAAAAGATGATATCCACGGTGTAAATTTTCTATACTGCATTCTAAAGACTTCCATGTATTGAAACGGATTCCATTATTTCTGCAGTTGATGGGCCGTAAAATAAAAAATTGAGCCTCCAATATGCAGTAGCTCTTTTAAAATTACGTTGTTTTTGTGAATCATTTGTTCTATCGGGAATTATTAGTTTTTTGAGCTTGATACACTAACATATAGCTCAATTTCTCAGTAAAATCTGTAACATATTATGTGAGAACCAATCCTTTGTTTAAAATGGTGGCTCACTGGTGATTAATAAACCCCGGACACTTTTCTGCCATTAGGAAATTGTCCAAATAAATTTCACCTGGGCCAATGGTGAAACCGAGGAATAGTTAGAAATAAGCATTTTCATCTTCAATCATTCCAATCTTAGGCAGTGTCCGTACAATGAGCAGATGGACTCTGCAGTGCTCACCCTGGCCTTGAAGTAATGAGGAAGCCTCATAGCCTTGTGGCCTAGACGATGAAAATGATACCAAAGATATGCAGATAATCGTTCAGTTAGCCCGTTTGAAGTGCTCCACTTTAAAATCACGCCTACCTCTAAAGAACCAAAAATTAAATATGCATCGAATTTATTATCTAAAATTTTATTGAACTTAAAAGATAAAACTGCGTCTAGCTTCAATGAAGGTATTTTCTTTTGAATAAGTTGTTGCAAGTAAAAATAAAATATACAGTCTATCCATGCTATGAACCTGGTATTGGAAATATTGAAGATTATGTAATTTCCTCTTTTCTGTACATTAGAGCAATAATGGGTGTGAGTGTAACAGGAGTAATTTCCAATTTTAAAATAGTAAATAGTGGGAATAAAATGAGGCATTTTCCTTAATTTCAGTACACACGCATACATATTAAATTTGTAATTGTTCTTCGAAATTGAGTATCAAAAAATAATATTACATTTGCATCAACTAATTACTTTCTTTCTACTCCACGTAGGTATGTTAAAATTTTTTTCCACAAAAACTTCTTATCGCATGATTGTTTTGCGATGTATTTATCCAGAAATCATCGGTGCAAAGAAATGTATGCTAAAATAATATTATTTATGAAGATTTATGCTAAGAAATATTTCAATTTCAAAGACGTTTTTCAGACCTAGGTTGAACCCTAACTTTGTT
This sequence comes from Hetaerina americana, assembly GCF_022747635.1. Taxonomy (NCBI): domain Eukaryota; kingdom Metazoa; phylum Arthropoda; class Insecta; order Odonata; family Calopterygidae; genus Hetaerina; species Hetaerina americana. Next base: position 30,422,464 of record NW_027287316.1, read on the forward strand.
TGAATAACTATAACTGTAAACTGTAATTACTGAGCAGATGGGTATAATGGATGGATAGGATGTATTCGGTGAAAATTTTAAACACTCGGAGTTCCGAACACTTTTAAAATAATGGAGCATTAGAACAAAATATCTTTCGTGGCCAATCCCTTCCAACCCTTTAGATACTCTGATTCGTAGTTGTGGTCTCACCCGCTCGTCCAGCGGGTGAGGAATGATGACACTTTTATCTGCTACTGTTTAAAAGTCATTTATCTAACTCACACACACGCCCAAAATACAATTTAATGCATGAAATTGTAAATGTGTTTTCACCTCATTCCTTTTGCTTAAGAAGATGTTCATTAAAAAAACATGACCATTAAATGTTAAAACCTACCTGCTAGTAAATTAATTTCTAACCTAAAATTTAAGTTCGAACTCTTTCGACCTACTTCAAAACTGAAAAAAATATTTTAATTTTAAGCAGTTTGCGATACTGTTCAAACCATCTGAGTATAAATCTTGTTATTTTATGCGTGAGTTGTGTTCATTTAAAACTTCTTTTATACTAATTTCAGAGTTTTCAATGGAGACCCATCTGCAATGTACTAAGCGCGAAAGTAGCGAAAAGCGAAGAAAGCGAAAAAATAGTTTTCTAAATGTAATATTTTCCCTACTCTATGTATAGCTGTAAATGTATAAAAAATTTTGTAGTGTTCAACCCCACTCCACATTTTAAATATCGAACTCAAAAATTAATTTTTCATAACGTTCACCCAAATATTATTCTTCGTTTCAGTAAGTAAAGTTCACCCTTCGTTTATGAATGAAGTTGAACTAACTTACCTTTAATTTTTAAAAGGTTTAGTTTAGGAATCTTAAAACTGTTTTAAAATCAGGTCTATAACTTGTATTGTTTTTAAGGCACCAAGCTTTTCGAAAACAGCTACATTAGAATGGAATATCATTGGTCATGTCAAAGAAATGGCTGTTCCTGAAGAACTAAGCGGACAAAAAGTGCCAAGAAATGGTTTTAATATATTAAAGCATGCAGATACCGATGTTCAAAGGGATATATAGGTTCCTGAAATAGTCATAAAAACACATATGCATGCATGTTTTTATATAATGAAATTTTTATGTGTCTGCCTAAAACTAAACCGATAATTGGCATAATTCCACAGATTTTTAAAGAAATATTTGTTCGCCAACTTTTCATTAAAGTTAATGGCAATGTTCATAGTATTGGCTCATGTCTTCGAGTGTCCATCAATGTCCATACATGTGTCACCGCCGTTCCTTAAAGGAGATAGAGTATCAAGCTCCTTTAAAGAAGGGAACACTTAGATTTAAGAATAGAAGACAAATTTCAATCAATATCCTCTTTACTGGCTTAAAACCACCAAACCGAAATAACTTCCATGGTCGAAGAAAATCGTTTTTCTACACCTTGGATTGATGAAATAAATTTTGAGAATAAAAACGCGTACTTCTACTTTTATTAACCCAAACAACTCTTCTTGTCTTCTATAGTGAGAGAGCCTTCAGTGATAACCGTAAGAGATGAAAATGCACCTTTTTTTACTTCGCCCCCCCCCCCCCACATTCAATTTGTATCCTCGAATTTATAAGAATGCAAGGGCTGGAATTGTATTTTTCTGGTGATATTTCATTTCTTTCGAGAATATCAATTCTTCGAATTCTTTGGGAAGCCGTCATATTCAGAAGAAAGCATATTAACTACGCCGCCTCAAAAAACATTTTTTTGGTCATTTGTTTTCGTATAAAAATTGGTGAACAATTAAAATTGGAAAAATATTTTGTGTGGCTCAGAAACTTGGTCGCTGAGGCGAGAGAATAAGCGTAGACTGAATGCTTTTGTGCTGAGTATGTGTGGAGAAGACTTGTGTAGTAGTAGTATTTAGGGGAAGCAACCGACAGCTGAGGTCATTTGTAATGGACAGGAAAGGATGAAGGGTGGAGAGAAACCCGGCTTCGGCATTAGCCTCCTCTTAACGAAAGGCGCCAAGGGGTCTGCAGCTTAACGTCCCATGCGACGGACGACGTACTCACTCAAAGTGCCCTACACAAAGCATCTCAAGTAGGGATCGAGGTACGAGTGAAAAATATTCGACGCCGGCGGGATTCGAACCCGGCCCCCTGGGTGGGAAGCCAGTAGGATAGCCACTGCACCATTGCGATCCCCCGAGAGTATCTGAGAAGTCAACATAGACAGAAAATAAAAAAACGAACAAGAATGGCAGCGGAAGAGAGAGAGGAGACTGGTGAGAGAAATCTGGAGAAGTCAAGCCATGATTGCAGGAGATACTGAGAGGAAATGGCATTTTGAAGACGGTCATTAGAGGGGAGAATGTTGAGAAAGCGAATAGATAAAGTACGAATCATTTAAATATGTTGCATGAAGCTTAAGGATATTTACGGTCACGTTAGGCAGGTTTGACAAGTGCAGAAGTGCCTAGTGACTTGGTCCATCGAAAACCTATCCTGGTCCAGTAGGCTACGTAAATAAAGTAGCATAAAACCGATTGGAAGCAAGGTTGAAGTAAATATCTTGGAATTTTCTCAGAACGTTATTCATTCTAATATCAGTTTAAACTTTAGGAGAAGGGAGAGGTAGGAAACCATTTAATCAATTAACGAATGCATTTAAATACATAAATATAAAAAAATCAAAATATATATACATTTCCTCTCTATTTATCTAGAGCCTCACAATGCTAAATGACATGTGTGTCGAATATCATTGATAATGATTTCCATTGTAATTAAACTGTCTAATTGCTGAATTTTCGGACACGCATTTTACGTTCAGAATCTTTAATGGAATTCTCCGTCACCTCCGATGCACTGTGGCTTTCTATGAATATATTATCGGTAAATATTTCCATATATGTTCTTCTGAGGGAAGATTTATTTCCCTCAACACTTACAACTTTATCAGCATTCAAGCATTTATTTTGGTGAAAAGGGAGGTTTTTTATTATTAATGTAACCTTTAGTCTGGCAAAAAATATGATAATATTGAAACCCACAATCATCTGTGGCGTATTTCATCCCAAACCATTGTTTTAGATTTGTAACTGGTACTAAATACTTAAAGAGTGGCTGATTAGAATCATTCTAGATAAATATGTAAATTTTCGGTAAATTATTCTAGATAATAATGCCATCACTTTCACTTACTAAACTTCTGATGTATTCAATCAATATCTCTCTCTATTCTAATGGGTCAGTTCATTTTAAATTATCGGGTGATTATAACTGAAAGGAATTTCAAGGTTTTCGATGCTTATTGCACTGCATAGAAATATGGTTAGTTCAATGATAGCAAAGGGTCCGATTATATTATTTTTTGCGTAATTTTCATCATTGTGCCAATGTAGTCAGGCAAAAAGTTGGTCGGGATTTGGATACCGTTAATAGATAAAATTGAAATATTTCTAAATCTCGCCATCCAATTTACTCCCTCAAAAGTGTGTCCTCGGGTCCTGTAATGGCGGCCAAATTAAGAACCACATTCGTAAAAATAGGGTATCCTCTTGCCCACCGGCGAAAGGTAATCATCCTCATCCCATTTGGACCAGATATTTTTTTTTCTTTCCGGTCGCATCTCAATTTATTCCACGGTGGCGAAGGGAATGTAGGGAGGGGTTTGGAGTGAGAATGTCCCATCCCTTCCCTCCCACACCATTCCGTGAAACTTTTCCCGAACATCATCGTTTTGTTCCCTGATTACTTTCTCGTCAAGCGCCGCCTTCCATCTGCGCCTGTAGGCGGCAAATGCGCCTGTTCGGTACGGGCATAATGTTGGGTCGGGGGCGGACCTGTTATTCAACCGAAAATGGAACTCGCTCCCTTCCGGTCCGTGTACCCCTTATTCCCTCTCATCCCTTCCCCTTCCTTCTTATCCTCTTCCCACTTCCTATCTATTCTCTTCCCATGAAGAGAAGCAGACACTCAGGAAGTCAGGCATGGTAGAGGATACGATGGAGACAGTAACGACTGATTCGATAGCTATTTTTTTAAAAGCATGCTGTTGGAGAGTCTGTGAAATCATGGTTTAAAAATTTATAATAATAGAATTTGTTTAAAAAAATTTTTGTAAAATATAATTACAGAGGGAGTATACTTCAGAAGTGATACATTTTTAAGTGCGAAGGAGAACAAATATTATTAAAAAGAAGGGAGTGGACGTGTCGAATTACGGTAGCCGTAATGATTTATTTAAATTCAGTCAACGTTGTAATATAACGGGGTTAAATATATAATACAAACATAATTATGCGTAAAAATCTACATAAAATATGAAGCGACTTCAACGGCACCCTATAAATATAGATTAAAAACCTTATTTAATGTGCATAGTGCACTATAAAACACGACGGCTTTACAAAATTAGGAAAATGTTTTTACACAAGTCATTCAAAATATAAATTGTGAACAAATTTAATTTCTATTTGTATTTTACATCCTTCCAATATTGATTAAAGCTTGAAAAAGAATTATCGGTTTTTGGTGCTGCAGATGACAACCAAATTATCGATTTTAACGCATATCACTTACATGCTGCTGAATCATTTGAATCAATTAACACACATTCCGTGAATTAAAGTTGCTTTTTTGTCAAAGCAAAGGTTTTTATATCGTCCATAGCCGCTGGCAATCAACTTATGCAAAATCCCAGTGGCATTTCGAAGAATTTCTTGATATTCTCTCTATGAATGCTCTATTGAAGTTGAAATTTTTACTATAGGAAACTTTTTGTCAGACCATAGAGTCTTCTATTACATGTTAATCTCTCCTGGGTTGAAGCACACTTTCGTAAAAAGCCTTTGTAAATGCTGTATTTGCTGAATGTATTAGCCTACACACAAATCTCCGAGTATTTAGAATCTGCATGTGAGAAACTTTAATATGATGCTATATTATAGATATCTTTCTCGTTCTTATTGTTTTAAATAAACTATGGCATCAAAAGTTAGGTCACCTATTAATTATTTACATTTCGTGATATAAAAAAAATTTTGCGATATTCAACCAATATTTTATTACAAGTCGTAGCAAATTTTTACAGTACAACAACGTAAAACCCGCTTCTACTTTTCCACTGGTATTTCTTACAACGGTTAGTTTAGGTTCATCTCATTACTTGCCTAGTACCTACGAAGCGTTCAGTGGTCAACTGAGCAGTCACTTGAAGGGGATGCCTTTCATCTAGTATCATAATAGAAAACAGTCATTGTAAGAAATATTCGTGATAAATTTAAAGAATTTTTTATACCTATAGAACAAAATGCACCATTTGGGAACTGATAACAGATTTTATATTTTTAGGCGATGTTACTTTGTTGGGTTGGTAGTTTGATCATTATTACTCCGTGTTAATAATCCAAAGGTTTTAACTCAGTGAATTATTTGTTTTATTTTTCATCAAATGTGTTACGCGTTGCACGAATGTTTGTTTTTCTCTTTTAAGAACGAGTCGCTTAGAGGGGACTAAGTTGGCAATTACGCCCTCATAAAACGGATGCTTATCCATTCTCTTTCTTGCTCTCCGTCTTATAAAAAATTTCCATCCTTCGTCAATTCGCGAAAGCGAAAGTTCGCCTGGAACAAGTGTGTGCATTATCTGTTTTCATCGCGTCGGGAGTCGTCGTTAGTGGATGGCCCGCGAATGGATCCATGAATAAGACCCATGCACATTATTTTTGATTGGGAGTGCAGTCGGCCTTAAAATGGTGGGAAAATTTTATGAATCGCATGATCGAATTCACATATCTCGAACTAAATGGGAGAAGTTATGCGGGTCAATTATTCCCTTCCACAAAAGCATTCGATAAGCTCGTCAAAATTTCCTTTGTTTCATAATTTTTCCCATATTTGAGAATATATAGTCTTACAACCTTACAACTAGTTTGGTATTCCAACGAAACACGTTTTTGGTACTAAAGTTACTACCTTGATCAAAAAGTTCCCGGAATAACCACCGTGTGGCGCTCCCATCGTTCCGATTTGATTTCTGTTTTTTTTTGTTAAATTGGTACATCTGTTGTTGATATTCCCTTCAAATCTTAGTGTCATAACTTGACATTTGCAAAAGTTACGGTCGGTTTTCGGTATGTCCATCAGTGCTTCCTGCGATTTTTCCATTACTTCCTCTCGGCTGCTAAAACGCGTTCCCCGTAATGGTTTTTTAACTCGATTGAACAGAAAGAAGTCACAGGGAGCCAAATCAGGTGAATTCGGTGGCTGTTGGATGGTATTTGTTGCATTTTTCGTCAAAAAATTACGAATAATGATAGCACTGTGCGACGGTGCGTTATCATGGTGCAAAATCCACGAGTTTTCTGCCCACATTTCTGGTCTCTTTCGGCGAATTGCTTCACGCAAACGTCTCATAACGCCCAAATAATACTCTTTGTTTACTGTCTGGCCTTCTGGCAAAAATTCATGATGCACTACACCGTTGTAATCCATGAAAACCGTCAGCATTGCCTTCTTTTTTGACTGAAAACGACGTGGTTTTTTTGGTCTCGGCTCATTTGGTGAACGCCATTCACTTGCCTGATGTCTGGATTGCGTGTCGTACTCATAAACCCACGTCTCGTCTCCAGTAATGATCCTTTTGATGAATGTGGGATCGGATTCAGCCTCGCAAATCATGTCTTTTGCGACGTCAACACGGTCTCTTTTTTGCATGAAATTGAGGTCTTTTGGCACCAACTTTGCTGCTACACGACGGAAACCCAAATCATTAACCACAATGTCTTGGGCGGATCCATAGGCAATGTTCAAGTCCTCCGCTATTTCTCTGATGGTTAATTTGCGGTTATTGACCAACATTTCTTTTACTTTATCAATTTTTTCACCGACTTTCGATGTCGATGGTCTGCCACTGCGTTCATCATCTTCGATTGACTCACGACCACTTCTGAACCGCTCGTGCCACTGGTAAACGACCGTTTTTTTTAGAGAATCGTTGCCGAAACACTTTTCCAACATTTCCAACGTCCGTGCGCCACTAAATCCGTTTTTTACGCAAAATTTAATACAAGTTCGTTGTTGCAAATTTAAATCCATTTCTGCAATTGTAAAAAATCGCCAACACACACAGAGATAGATGTACTCTTGGCTACGTAACTTTTGCAAATGTCAAGTTATGACACTAAGATTTAAAGGGAATATCAACAACAGATGTACCAATTTAAAAAAAAAACAGAACTCAAATCGGAACGATGGGAGCGCCACACGGTGGTTATTCCGGGAACTTTTTGATCAAGGTAGTATATTTAGTGATGAATTTCAATGACATCAACATTTTCCAACGGGAGCATTTCTTTCCCAATTGGAATATATATTTCTTAATATATTGCTTTCCATTTAACCCATATATTCTATATGGGAAGAACGGACCATTAGGTCTCAATTTCGCCCAAATAAAGACCTCTATCTGTCTATCTATATATTTCTTAATACATTTTTCTATCAGTAGAAAATCACATTTATGAGTTTTTGGCATTAAAGTTTATAAAATATTTGATCAATTATCATTTATTACATAGTGACGTTAAGGTGGCGTCGCTATGAGCATATTTTTCTGGTCTGAAGTCTTTCGTCATTCACCTGGCCGAAATTTGGCTTCCCTACTGCGACAAACACGGACCATGGAATTCTTTGTGTCCTAGCTTTACCTGTGAAAAAAATGTAGAAACATAAAGAAGCAGTGAGTCCCCGTTACTCAAATGCATTTTTCATGTACCTTCATTTTGCTTCAAGCTTTTAGCTTTATCCTTACTTATCAAACCAACCGTTGGGAGACTCCAATTTGCAGATTCTGCTTATACTTAATGCATAATTTTAGGGATTTTACGTTTATGGGTTAATGGAGTGTTTCTCCGCCTGTATCCAACCGATTTAAATATAAAAAAGAGTAACATCAGCCTATTCCATAACAAAAATTTAATGATAAAAAAGTCTTATTCGAGATATGCTAGGGGACATGAGTGCTCAAATGAGGTTATTTAAATGAAGGTGACTTATGGCAACGCTTACAATTGTTTCTGGGGAAGAATTTTTTTTTCAATTTATAGATGATGAAAGTAAATTTGTTGTGCCCTCGTATATTTAAAAACCTAAAGTCTTCTTTTAAACTATGCTATTTTCTTAAATAAAAGTATAAATATTTTCTATTTGAAAGTTATTGGACTGATTTTATGCTATGTGCGTATCTAAAATTTGACTGCCTAATTTTCTTTTCATCCGAGATATTACTGACTTAACCAAGGTGAATTACTCCTGTTATATAAGTGAGCTTGAGATAATTTGAATTGAAAGTACTTCTCTCCCACCTGTCGATCTAATCTGGGACTTGGTGACTCAATTTTTCAGGATTGATACCCTAGTACTAAGTTTTAATTTCTCTTTCTGCCTTCGCTAAGCAATGCCCAACGGAGAAAAATTATTTCCTCTCTGGCTTGGGTTATAAAATTAATTTTAAATATTGCAGATTTATGTAATACTTAAATGAGTTTACGCTAAAGGAAGTTATGGAAGATATCCAATTATTGCTATGGATCATATAACATAAATCTCAGAAAGTGCCTTATTCTGCTTTAGTATAGGCACAAGCAAACTCATTAGAAAAAAAGACGATTCAATACCAGGTTGAACTTCTTAAATAAATTCAGCTCCCTTACTTCAGCACCGAGGACTCGCTAATTATTCGCACTCCGACATACACTGGTCGCTTGGGCCATGCATATAAAATTCGGAGAATGGATTAATAACAATAATTAATAATAATTTGGCGCGTTTGGTTAGAATCGGGAAATTTATTGTTTCAATATTTTTCGGGGTACCTTATTTTTAAACCCCCAATACAATTTTGTTAATTTTTACAAAATACAAAATATGAGTTACATAACCTTCCTTTCTGTCGTTCTCTCCGTTCCCACTTTATCTTTTGTTGATAAATGTATCCAATATTTTCTTAATCGGTTTCTCGTGCAGATATTTCCCAATTTTTTGGACGTTATGCAAATTTGCAGGGATAACTTCCAGTTCCGGGAAATAGATGCCAGAACTAGCAGATTCAAGGAATTTTTCCCACGGACAATGCGGGAGAGCAATTGTAGGGTTAGAGATAGCAAAAATTCCACTTTCCATCCTCAGCATCTAGGAAATAATTAGTTCTAATGGAAAGAATTACTTCTCAATTGCATGCACTTTCACTAACCTCGTGTGTTTTGTTGTCAAAACCCTTCCCGCATGGTTGCATTAGAATGCCATCAAATAATGTAGTGCTCTTTACAGAATTGCTTGCTCTGTTTTTTCTGTTTGTAAACTTCTCCTTCCTTCTCTCTTCTCTCTCTGTGAGAGAATCCTCCCGCAACCTGCAGTGTTGGGTCACATTCCCTCCCTGTATCCTTGGGGGAGGAGACCGTCGCATGTTGCAATTCCATGTGGTAGTGGAATTTCGCCCTGTTACTTTTCAAATTCTAGCTTGCACGTTGTTGGATACATTTTTTTACTGCATTCTAAGGTGCTATTCTTTTTTATTTGATAGTATATTTATTCGCATATGTGTAAGTGGAAAGGATTTTTGCATGAATGTACATATACGCCGCTGTGGGTATAGTTTTGCATGGATATGCCGATTTTGCATGTGGTTTTGTTCCCTTTTCCGGCTGGTGACCTAACACCACCCGCCACACGCCCTTGCAGAGGCTTGCGGAGTATTATGTAGATGTAGATGTATGCATAACCGAAAGCCAAATGTTCCACTCCATTCCTTTTTTCGGTTAAAATACGGTATTGAAACCAGATTATTATTATTAGTTGCATATATCCCCTGCTTTGCAGCCTTTAGTACCCGACACTTTAACAAAACCATGCTTAGAAATCGAATAACCTCACATTCCCTAGCATATCATTTCTTAGTGTTTTTAGAATAACAAATATTTGAAGAATAAGCCTGTGTCTCATATAATCGTTTTTTTTTGTTAAGCTCTGGTCGTTGTGGGAATACGGATGGCATTGCCACTAATTGCGACGAAATTGAACGCAATCGCGTGTTTCAGTATTTTACGGGAGTCCATCTGATCAGTTATACATTAGACTCATAATTCCTCAAACCTAGGTGTAGCGTAAAGATCAGCCAAATCCGACAGAGTCGTAGATATCTGTGGAAAAATTTCTGAAGATTTCAGACAGCGTAAAACGCCAGTTTTCGCGAACTTTTCGTATATTTTCAGGTGCAGTTAGTTCAATAATCACCACAGACGGGCGACCACTTCTGTTATCATCATGCACTGTTCACTCTTAAATGAACGACGACACTGACGCGTAAACTTGTTACTCGTCACATTTGGTTCTTTGAAGTTTTTTATCAGTAAAAACCTTATCCCTGAACGAACTTCCCATTTGGCGGGAATATTAATTGTATTGTTCATTATTATTTGCTATTATAACCAAACTACAAGAGGCGCGGCCTTCCAACCACTGCAGTTCGAGGCGTAATTATCTACTGTGTGCGTCAATTAAGCACCATTTGGCTCCTTGCACTAATTCTCACGCAACATGAAAACGTAGGTTACTGTCTGGACAGCCATCGTATACGAGATTTCACGTATTTAAGAAACTCTTATTAGATAGGTACACTCCTGCCGGAAAACTATTTAAAGTTAATCATTACCTTTTTAGTAAATACAATGCAAAAAGGTTGATTTTCTGGTGCTTTCATATTACTTTACATTTTGTCTACCCCGTCTTCGGGGTATAGTAAAAATCTTAAAGTAAATTGTGCTGCTTGAATACACCTTAAAAACATTTTTAGACAAATATTGTTATTTGTATCAATTCAAATTGTACTCCAAACTTGAATTTTTGATGAGGCAATTTATTTATTTATTTGAATTATTTTGTGTTAAGTAATTTCACTTTTAAAAATTTTGGAAGAAAAATTTTATTCTATAAAATTATTTGGTATAAAGGAAAACTTAAGAAAACAAATAAATACGCATTACCGATGTAAAGTAAAAATAGACTGATCTGTGATTGATATGAAATTATTCCATTTGGAAAAACTTTCAATTGAGTGAATTAAGCTCGCAGAACCTTTTTGAATGGTTTCTCTGTTGAATCTATTGCTATATTAACACTTATTTGTCGAATACATTCATGGTGAGTGCTTGTTGGTCTTGCGAAAGGGAATCCAATGTAGCAAAAGTTTCACTTCCAAAAAAATGAATGCGATTCCAATCAAATGAAGAACCGTTCCGCTACATAAACATTCATTGCTGCGAATAATTTCACACCGGAACAAAAATTCAATGCCTTTATCCACTGCTGACCATTAAAAAAAAATCTTCCTAAAATAAAATAAAAAAGTAAAAATGTGAATTTCGAGCGAGAAAAAAACTTGATGAGAGCATGAATCCTTTCGCTATTTTCCTTTTTTATTTTCGAGAGTGAAAATTTATAGTGGCTATCAACGTGATAATAATGCGCCAATAAAAATGAATGTATTTTGTTAAAGGTTTTATTGCTATATCCTTGCAACCATAAGCCCGCATTTCGCAGCTGTAATTCAGGTTGAAAATCATCTTAAAAACTTTCATAAGGTGTAATATCAAACCACCTAAAATAATTTCTTAATTGCAGCCTTTAGTGCTTGTACATGCATTTAGCCATGTCGATTTGGGATTAGGATTTGGATGATTCCTATATAAACATGATCCATTTATACGTGCACAATTGTTAGTAATGTTAATGGGCAGTGTTGATAAAAATCCATAGTGCATATTAGCCACATGTAACGACATCTAAATGAAGATGGAAATTTCAGAAACGAATCTCGAATTATAACCTAATTTCGGATGTGCACAATGCCACGCAAACCACTACATTGGTATATTCTAAGGCGTGTTAGAACATCAGCTTACACGCCTAAATATTCATTTATAAAAAAAGAAATATACATTTCTAACTACGATCTAGATATGATGCCGTTATTAGTGGGCGCGTTATTAATGTTCTCAGAGACTTATTATCAGAATCAATACTCGGTATAATAAACCCGGGCGTACTTAAAGTTCATGCATTAGTTTGAGAAAAGAGTTTTAGCCTAAAAATAAATTTCTGAAAATAGACATATAAGTGTTAATACTCTAAATATGATGTTTTTAAATATGTTCAAATGGTAGATGATGTTTGAGGCTTATTGTAATTAGAAAGCCAAGGTACAAGAAAGTAACTTGATCATTTTCATTGGCAACTTGATCGTGTACGATAAGTGACTAAGCACGTAGTATGAATGAGCATCTCAAGTATTAACTCAGTTACAAACACCAAAAACGATTCCCCATTCCAACTGCGTCCAATATCACTGATCGTGGTCTCCTCTCTGTCTCTCTCTCTCACGTCCTCTCAGGAGCGTGTCCAGCGAATCGGCACCCGTGGCGGCCGACGACCGAGGGGCCCTCCGGGGACGGAGGAGGGCCATGCTGAGGAGCAACAGCGACTCCCGTCGGGAGTGGCGGCTCTCGCTTCGGAGGAACCCATGTGCGTCGGCTGAAAGCTCGGTGGAGTCGCCGCGGGGTGAGGGCGAAGAGAAGGCGGGCGGGGGACGACTAGTGGGGAGCCGACGGTGGACGAGCCTTCGCCGGCCAGCGCCCGTGGCTGCCACCCGCGCCCTCATCCCCTCGCCCACCCCTCCAACGCCACCCCCGCCCAGGAAGTCCAACTGGCAGGTGATCGAGCACTTCGGAGCCACGAGAACGGACCTGAGGACCGCCAGCGCTTCACCGGTCCCTCAGTCCGACGACGCCGGTGAGTAGCTTACCGCATTTTTTGAAATTTGATGAGCAGTTTTATGCAATATTTTGCATAATGTATTGACCATTGTTTTGATCAATGTCTTGTGTGGTATACTACACTTTGTCCATTAAGTATTTCGCAAACTTCGGGAGGGGAAGGAAATTTCGGTCATTCGTAATTTCAAGGTCACCGAAAATGGTAATCATGCAAGTAGATGTAGTGTCCTCACGATCCCTGATAATTCCCATAAATCTTTGTGTACTTCCAAAACACCTGTATCCACCTTGATTCAATTTCCCCTAAAGCAATTTGGGTCTTAAACCATTTCAAGCCTTTCAAAATGCCTTTTCTTGAAAACTGTCATTACTCTTCCTCCTTCTTTACCGCTCACCCACCAATCTCCTACTATCACTCCCTTAAACATCTTTCCTGGAGTGGAAGTTGTTGATCAATATACAGGTATCTATATATCTCGTATATCCATTTTTCCTTTCTTGATATTCCCCCAAAAACTTTTCCTCCATCCCTACCACATGTAGCATTTCATGTCTGGATATAGTTGACTAAATTAGATTGATCACCAGTGCTAGGCCGTTTTATAAACTTGACACAGAAATCGAAGATGCTCTCCTGTAGTAGCCAAAACAGAGCCATTTTCTCTTACCCTTAATTTGTTTCATACTCCACATGTTGTCGATGTTTTTAAAAGGTTGTAAACACGATGTGAAGTCTTCTAAATCATGTAATTTAAAAACATAGGCTATTAATATTACATATAGCTAATTTTTTTCCAATCCATTGCTACGAATGAGGTCTACCCAAGAGTTTGTAAGTTCAGTTATAACTCTCCGAAACAGATGTTGCTTCAAATTGTGGCAATTCATCATTGTAAATCTTCGTCTATCAGAGTTTTTTAAATTTGCCTTCTCCAACACGCATAAGGCATACATGAGAATGTCAAAACCACGAGCACCAAAAAAATGAAGTCAATTTCAGGCATTCCGCCAAGCTCAGCATTTAGGTCAAAATTGTCGACGAAAGTTAAAGATGTGGTAGCAGTTACTTTAGCTAAAATTTGCATCTCTGGTGTGGTGATCTAGGAGAATGTTTTTGAAAACGGTCAAATCCCAGAAGATGTCTTCATGAAGGTGGTCTGAGTGGACTTTTGGAGCAAAATGAACGGGACGTAGACCCTTAATTAAAAAAGTGTTGAGGATGATGCAAGTAAATATGAGCACTTAAAATAGTTAAGCGACACTTTCACGCCCACCCTTTCTTTCATAATAGGTATGAAAGCTGGAATATCCAGATAAAAGGAGCATAGCTGAATTAGCGTTCATTTCTTTAGGAGTGGTGCGGTGGGAAGTCGTGATTAAATTGGGAAATTTTCCACTTAATGCTTAGAAAACTTTATTACAACACTCTTAACGGGTCACTTAGCCACCGGGTACTTCTTACGTTAATGACTAATGAATCCAAAGGGATTAATTAAATATTTTTTCAGATCTTTTATTTTTGAAAAAAGTTTTAATTTGAATTGTTCTCCAATGTGACGTCCAAAGCGGGTGGTAGATAAATACGTTAAAGATAGGAAGCATGAATTCTCATTTTATTTCGTCCATATAACTAACAGGGGAGGGTAATTATTTAAGACAGATTAGAGGACATTTTAATTAACCAATTACAAAATATGTCACAAGAAGGAATTTTAGATGGAGTTTTAAGATGAACTAGAACGAGGGTCCCTCAAGGCGGGAAGAGAGAAAAACTGATTTTCTCTTTAGGTTTTCCTCGGGCGTTCTTTCATACCGAGGGAATTAATTAGTATATCCACTATAAATCTAGTTTAGATGATTTATATGATATATATATAGATAATATATATGTATAATATTTATTTATATATATACATATATATATATATATATATATATATATATATATATATATATATATATATATATATATTAGAAGTGGACTCCTTTACGGTTATGTTTCAATGTTTATTTTTGCCAAATATAATCCGCGGTCACATTTACCGGTAATTAAACACTATCCTATATTTTCATGCATAAACCTTGGCGTCGTCATTCGATTACTGTTTGGAACGGCTTATAAAATAAATTATTATTAATCTAAAATTATATAATTCCATACCCATATTCCAGCTTCTCTTGCCTCATGCTTATGCGAGTGTTAAGCAGTTTACGTAGTTTGTAGTATATGTAGATTTTCCACAGAGCGCGTGTGAGATGTATGATGGTTGTTCCCTCTCTGTTTATCATCTTGAAGTTTATAAATACGTATTCAGACCCGTAGCAATGAGCTCTTGCTTTCCCTAGCCAAAATACGTGTGCAGTTGGCATTTTTCCCATAATTCTAGAATGAGAAGATGACAGAAGGACTGTTATTCATTGTTAAATTGAAAATAGACTTTAGAGGATGGCGTAAACGTTTTTATAGGAATCTTTAAAAGGCAAATCGTTAATTTAAACCCATTCGTTTATTTCCTTTCTCAATGTAGGTGGTTCTCTTTCACACACTTAGCAGCATGGACGACTTCTATCTGCTCTGTAAAAATATTTATAAATTGGAGGATATATTTTAAAATTTTTTCAGAGAAACGCATTGTTAGTTCTTACTCTAATCAACGATTTTGCATTAACACCTGTGTTTAAGTCTCATCCTAATAGAGTATATTTTTTGCGAGGAAAAGTTTAAGAAATTGCAATCAGAACGTAATTGCGCAATCAGAACGCAAGTTTCCCCGTATCTTTTCCAACGCCGAGGTAAATTTCTAACCGGTTTTTTGTTTGCCCATTAATGTGGGAAGAAAAACGACTAGGCATAGGTTTTGGGAAAGAGCAGTGATTTCGGAGAGGTAAAGCACAAAAGTTTTTGCCAATTATCACTTTTGCTGATCCATTTGTAGAGGACGATGAAATGATGTTTTGTATTTATGTTCTATTGCAAAGATCGCCGCTTAGGTCGTGAGCTTGAAGTATCGATAACGTCATATCGTAACGTCGCATATTATAGCAATTATCTCTAACCATCTTCAAATAAACGGTCAGCGCATACTCGGTCCTAATATCGTCATATAAACATGTCACTCATAATGGAGACTTTACATGCCCAGACAACTTGTAAATTTGTCCCACTTAAACTCCGCATTCGCTTCTGCGTCATAACTGCAGAGGTTTTATTATCTTAAATCTAATTGAATCACTACGGATTTGGAATCGGTTATTGTGTGGTCGTTAATGTAAATTTCTACATTTTCTGGTTTTGAGTTTATAAATACAATGGTCCTCTCCTTTTTCGAGCTAATGATATTTCGTAGTTATCAAATAACACGGTTAGGTAAAACCCTATTATCTAAAATCGGTCGTGAGACGTCGCTGGATGGGTGGTCGATTACAAACCGATGTGTCACATAATGAATGTCATTGGGAGTGTAAGATAAATGAAAGGCATGCTAATAGAATGGTGGGGAAGAAAAGGTGTTGGAATTCCCTAATTTCACGGCTGCAGATCTCCATCGAGCACGAGAAGATTATCAGACTCGATCTATATTTACCAGAACCCTACAGCTTTTCCTCCTCTCTCGCCGCTCCAACTCTATTTCCGCAGTGATGGCCAAGATTAATAGGAAGTGTTCAATTTTTTTTCTTTTACTCTTGCCATGCCATCCATATATTTTTTATTTTCGTATCTTTCCCCTTCGCCTGACTATAGTGGGCCTTGAGTTCTCTGAATCATTTTTGGCCAAATTCAAAGAAACTGTGTGGAATTTCGCTAGAGTAAATTTAGTTAAGGCGATTCAGTAAGATTCACACAAATTTGAGAGATATCACAGCACAGTATACATTTAAGTACCGTTCGGATAACTGTTTCAATTAATTAACTGGATAACTTTTTGGCTCGGTTTTCTACAAGGCACTGCCGAATAATTTCGCATAAAACCGCAATAGTCATTGATTTTTGAGTGTATATATATATATATATATATATATATATATACATATATATATATATATATATATATATGTATATATACATATATACGTGCCGTCGAAACGTCAAAACAACATATGTGAGAGTCCTTTCTTTGTGTTTCTATGTTTTAAAAATCTATATCTGTGTTTATATATATTTATATATGTATATATATATGTATATATATACATATATATATATATATATAATAATGGGCTGACACAATATAACACAAATAGAAAAGAAGTCTCTCTTGAAGAAGGCCTCTGAGAGGGCCGAAAGCTCGAACAATTTACCGTGTGAGTGTTCTTTAAATGTGTCTATTCTTTTCTATTTGTGTTATATTGTGTCAGCACATTATTGTGCCGCTCGTGAGTTTTTCCATACAATCGTATATATATATATATATATATATATATATATATATATATAATGTATAACAGTTAGCACTAGTGGACACAGACAAAAACACAGAAACACACAAAAAAAGAGACTCACTATTTTTCGAATTTTCGGTGGTCGTTGCCACCTTTATCAAGGAAGAGAGGGACAGAACTCTGAGTCGAACAGAAGAGTTCTGTCCCTCTCTTCCTTGATAAAGGTGGCAACGACCACCGAAAATTCGAAAAATAGTGAGTCTCTTATTTTGTGTGTTTCTGTGTTTTTGTCTGTGTCCACTAGTGCTAAGTGTTTTACATTATTATTCATGTCCGTGAGACTTTCAAAAAGTGTTATATATATATATATATATATGTATATATATATATATATATATATATATATATATCGATGATGTTGAAGCAAGGCTTCTCCGAGGCCTTCAAGTAAGTCTCTTACTTGAACTTACTTCAAGTCTTACTTGAACTTGAGTCTTACTTGAAGAAGGCCTCGCAGAAGGCCGAAAGCTCCAACAATCTACAGCGTGAGTGTCCTTTTAAGTGTTATCTATTTTATTTGTGCTATCCAAATGTAATATATATATGTGTGTGTGTGTGTGTGTGCGTGCGTGCGTGCGTGTGTGTCTTCTTCCTCCCTTCATCCCGTCCAACATTCCTATCCTGTTCCTTCCCTTTCCTCATTTGCCCAACATTCTCCCCTCTATCACAGTCTTCAACATCCCACTGCCGGTCAATACCCCCTTCATCCACTTTTCCTGCCTCCATAGGATTTCTCCCAACAAACCCCTCTCTTCGCCCACCATGCCAAGTACTTCCTCATTTGTTTTCTTCTCTGTCCATTTCACCTTCTCCATTCTTCTCCACACCCACATTTCAAAAGCCTCCAATCTACGTCTATCCTCCTGCTTCAATGACCACGTTTCCGCGCCGTACATACCTACGCTCCATATCAAAGTTTTTACGAGTCTTTTCTTAATATCCTTACTCAACGTCCCTGTCATCAACTCCCTCCTCCTTGTGAAAGCCTCTTTGCCTAGCGCAATTCTTCTCCTTACAACCGTGAAATATTTGCATGATTATCGTTTCAAAAAAATTAATGCAACATTTAAGAAGTGTGTTAATATCCATAATTCGTAATTATAAACCGACTATACATTATTATTTTAGTGGTCTACGGGGTAGCGGAATAGTTCAAATATTGGAAATGGTGAAAATATTGAGTTTAAGGTCGCCGGTTCGATTCTTAGAGGCGCCATAAACGTTCAAGATAAGTGACTCCTAGAACAGTTTACCTAGCTCCAATTGTGAGAGACAGTAGTCAA
The DNA here is from genome assembly GCF_022747635.1 of Hetaerina americana. Classification (NCBI taxonomy): domain Eukaryota; kingdom Metazoa; phylum Arthropoda; class Insecta; order Odonata; family Calopterygidae; genus Hetaerina; species Hetaerina americana. Next base: position 30,441,002 of record NW_027287316.1, read on the forward strand.
AGGAACTGATGGCGCATCCCTAAAGGAGTGTATTTGAGAGATGGTCCCCTATCTCTCAAATACACTCCTTTATCCTACAGTACATTCATTACTTCCAATTTACTCTATCAAATACTTCGGCGAAGTCTGCGAAACAGAGAAATACGTACATCCTGGTTGTATTCTATGCTCTTGCCATTAGTGACCTCATTACTACTATTGCATCACGTGCGCCCCTTCTCTTTCTGAACTCAAACTGATCATCCCATAGTTATTCATTTACCCTTCTCTCCATTCACTTTAGTGATGATCCTGAGAACCAATTTAACTGCGTGCGAAATCAAACTTATTGTTCTCTCGTACAGTCAATATATATGGTTGCCTTTCCCTTTTTCGGAATCAGAGCTAAATCTGATCTGACGAAACCTTCAGGAAAATTTTCTCCCCCATAAATGCTACGAAATAGTCCATAAAAGCTCTTCCCTCACGTTATCCGCTTTTCTTTCCTCATAAACCCCTAAGTAGTTTCTTGGGAATTTTATCTATCGCATGACGTTATTTGATTTCAATGCCCTTAATACCATTTCTGTCTCACAGTCAAGTAAGCCTGAACCTAAGCTATCCTCATCTACGTCATATTCTCTTCCTATGTCTAAAATCGCTGGCCGCACATCTTTATCATATTTTTCCTCTATTATTCTTTCCATCTCTCTGGAAACTTTCCTAGTCAACTCAATAATTTTTCTGACATTCCTTTGGCTGTTTTTTAGACTTTTCCCTTCTCACATCCTAACAACGTGTTCGGATTGTTGTACTGCGCACTAATTTCACCCTTCCTTTGTAAACTTCCCATATCCTTGCACTGCGTCTTCCACCACATTTCTCTCGGTCTATCAGTTTTCCATTGAGTTCAATAATGAACTATTCTTCCTTTTAAATAAATCTGTCTACATTTTTCGATGCCCTTCTCTAATTTAGCTGCCTGATCACCTCGTCTATAATCCAAGCCATTCTGTCCTTTTTTTCTAATCTTATAGTTAAGTTTGCAGTTTTTTATATACTTTTCTTAATATGCTCCCATTTTCTTCTGCTTTACCTGTCTCTTATGACTACATTCCATATCCTCATCCATCTTCTCGATTTTCTTCCTTAAATGCAACCTTGAATGTCATTAGTGATAAATTATGATCTGAATCTGTGTCCGCGAGTTAATCACGCTGTTTAACCGTAATCGTAGCCTAACTCATACGTATTTGGGCAATTACCATGCACACATGGGCGTATTTTGGTATTTACCAAATTTTCTTAATAATTAAACCCTGCCTCCTGAAGAGCTCTTTTGTTTTCTCTCCGCGGTCATTCCTTGTTCATAAACCGTATTATCGTATCACACTGCCCTCTCTTTCTTCACCTAATATCGCGTTCCAATCCCCCAACATCCTCAAACGCTTCCTCTCAGGACCGCTCGTAATTATTTCCTATAATTAATCGCATATCCTTAAGGCTTCTTTAACCCTATGTTTGTTCAGCGGCATGTAGACCTGAAAAATTGCCAAGTCCGTCGGTTCAGCTTTTACTGTCACTAATATTCTATCACTCCCTTCCTCTATGTTTACCACGGTTATTCCAACCTTTTTGTTCAGTACTGTTACCCTTCTCTCAGGCTCTCTACCCCTACGCTCTATATTACTCTCTTAACTATCGCTTCAGGAATCCTAATATACTCCCGTCTCGCCTCGCACATCCCTAAAATGTCCATGTTTCCCTTCTCGCTTTATACTTTCTAATTTTTTGTTCTCAAAATTGTCCTAACATTACAAGTTCCTATTATTACTGATTGGGTCCCCTTCTGTGTTTTCTGTGCTGATACTGTCGATTTCGCGTGGCAAAGATTGCAAATTTGGCTTTTCCTCTGCCTTTGCGGGCAAAACACAGAGCCCCTTGGGCAGAGTCTCGTAATTCCCATAAGCATTCTAATAACTTTGTCCATCATTGATTCGTGGGATAAGCAATTGAGTTGTTTTCTCTTTTCCTTCCGCAAAACTATTTTCAACGTGACACTATCAGTCAAATGGCCAGACGTCTATTGTGGTCAGACGCCTTTTCAGACACCTCATTGAGGTATACACGATGAATGGACAACCTTTTGTCTGGTCTGCCTTTGGTCTCCTACCCTTCGTCCTATCTGTCAGGGGTGATCCCACCAGAAGCAAACATCATTGCTCCTGGCCGAATATCTTTTGTGGTCATCAAAACACACAAACCCTTCCAACGTATGAAGATTCTAGTTCATGGGGACAGTTAGAAACGTAAGAGAAGGGAAATTTTTAAGGGAAGATCCCACAAAGAAGATCAAGAGACAAATGTGTAGAGCATGCGTAAAATGGAAAATCTCAGTGGTTAATTGGGAATTTAAAATGGGCAGAGAAGAATGGATGGAACAGTAAACCTATCTAAGGAGTAAAATAGTTATGATGGTGATAACCAGTTAGTGGACCATAATGCTCGTTCCTCATTAATTGAATAATAAGAAGGATTTATAGGTAAATATTATTGTCTTAAGTAATTACAACGGTAACTATTACTGCGCCATTCACACTGTGATGTGGAACTACATCTCTCTGATAAATGATATTTTTTATTTTCAATTTCACTAATATTTTTTTTGTAAATATGTGTTTCCTATCATAATTAGCATTCTGCATCATTAGTTTCGATTCTTAATCATATCAAAGAAGTGAATAGCATTATTCTTTTACAAATACTAAAGTTTTATCGCCAGTAATTAAATACTTGATGATCCTAGAAACGCACGAAAAGTGTACGAAAACTCTTAAATCTGAATTTATCATTTCTCTTATATTTTATGTATTCAATAATTACTTTCATGTTTTTCAAATAATCAACTACGTAACTTTGCACTTTACACCAATCATAGTTTATGCCGTGGATTAAAGGAAACCTGATTTAACCGATTTTCACGTTTATTCATGCATTGAATTATAAATCCTTGCATTCTTTAGATGGAAAACCGCTTTCAACTTACGTGAACGTGTAGTTACATGGATCTGAATTCGGATCCTGACGAAAATGAAGCGCGGGTTTCCATATATGTGCAATTTTTTTATAAGAACAATGCATTTTACCGAACATCAACGTTGATGCGTTTTTTAAGATACGAAGTACTTGGAATGACGGACAGACACTTATGCAATTATATATGCATAAAATGTTACATTAATCATATATTTTAGACTTATAATATATGCCTAGTCAGTTGGCGTACATTTTTCCTTTTTCAATTATTTACCGTGATTTCGATGATTTTTCTTAACGCGGCATGATTTCCTCACGATCGACTATGACGTTGGACTTTTTCGCTATGCTTATTGCTTTTGCTTAATTTACCATTGACGAGAGGCGCTTGATTTTTAGGCTTGATGAAATGAGGTTGCGAAGTTAAGGATCTCATTTATGGCGAAATGCATCATATCCTAAAAATATCAAATAATATGCAAGCCCAGAGAAAGACATTTATTGTCCTTCGTCGACGGATAATGCGCGAAAGAGTGAAAACATTTGAAATCCTTCACTAGAGATGTGTTTATCATGTCAAAGGCGATGTACCGACCTAAGCCTTATGATCAGTGGTAGTGTGATGCCGAAAAATTAATGAACATACACCTATAGAGGATTAATGGTCACCGCGCTTGTATTCCCCAAGTGAGTATCGCGACATAAAGTCAAGCTGTTTGTGTTTTTTTCTGGGTGCGCCAGATCTCTCTGGAAAACTACAAGCGCCACAGATGCAAAATTGAACCAACCACCCATTTGAATGACCTGCCCGCCCCGGCCATTCCAGACTTTGCCTTTATCTACCAACACATTTCGTCCGGATTCATTAATGCGGTTAAAATCAGGTCTCCTCTACTTATATTTTATGGAGTAGTTCCGCTGGTTATTTAAGGGATCGTTTAACCCGGGCGGATATATTCGAGCATTAAGTTTTTTTGAGGGCTTCGCGTCGATGATAATTTCTGGCATCTAATTTTCTTGCTCCTTTCGAAGATTTTACGAGTGATTAAATAATTCCAGTTTAAACCTCGCTTTTATTAAATGTCTAACAAAAGCGATTATGTATGTTACCAGGGTTCAAATTCCTACGACTAGGTTTGTGGATTTTGAGGGTTTAAGTTGGCCATTTATAAATTGTCGTAATTTTATATGGTTATTATCTCAAAACACCGAGAAATTTTTATTTTAAAGATAAATTCTCGTGCAGCAAATTCAGGAGCATATTAATATGATTGTTAAAAATTATAGTGTCATTAGTAAAATAAGGTTTATCGATGCATTTAATTGAGTTAAAATTAAAAGATTGTAATATTTAAATGAGTGAAGGACTTTATAGAATGTTGTAGTTTCTACGGAGGATTTCCCATGTATTCTTATGTAAATATTATTTCCTTCACTCCGTGGGGTATAAAACTTCATTTGAGCATTTCCAAGTTTTCTCTACGTTATCACGTAAAATCTATCAGTGTGCCCCATTTCAACTTCCTGGGTCTTATTTAAGCAGGTCGCATATTTTTTTTACGTACACACACGCTCTTTTATAATGCTTAAGCTATTTTATATGTCAAAATTAATGAGATATATCATATCAAATCAACTAATATCTATATTTCGCCATCAAAAGTTGGAAGTTTCAAACTTCAGGTATTATCATATCCCATGAGATAGCAATTCCAATTCTGTGCACGTTCGTTCGTCTATCGTTCGATTGTTTACCTATGACCGATCCTATGAACGTTGCACATCAGGCGGAGCCTTGGGCAGAATCTTGAACCTGTTTTGATCTAGACCCAACATTTTAATTAAGAAGCCAATGATTTTTACTTTTCGCAGGTTCATGGTTTCCTTCCTTTTAATATGGTGGCGCCCTAAGGTCAAATATAAGATCCCGTTTTCTGAAAATGTCGCCAATGCACCACGACAGTCGGTCTTATCTCTTTAAATCTGGTAACTGCGCTGTGCACATAAGCTTTCCCATAATTCGTCTTTAAAAGTGTGCTTTCAATGGCTCCTGTGGAGAATGGCTTTCCAAGTTTACTTGAGAGGTATTAGTGCTCAAATTTAAAATATTTTGAATCTATCTCCGCGAAAGGTAAAATGACGGCTTGGATGAAATGAATTTGACCTCATTATAAAGTAAATTCGATTTATTCATAGATGCTGAAAAAAAATTGTCTATTTTTTTAGTATCATAATTAAATGGAAAAAATTCAGGGTGCGGCAGCATGACATGCTGATTTGAAGCGGTTTTGAGTTCAAATCAGCAAATCATGCTGCCGCACCATGTATTTTATAGACCTTTCAACATGTAATATTAAAATACAATATAATATGCTTATTGACTTTTACAAGTACTGAAGATTGCTTTATTTCCATTAACTAAAATTTTTCGAGGTACAGCATTTTTTGTTTCAAGATACGGTCTAAATATGATCATATTTTGTTAACTGTCTTTTTGAAACAAAATTAATGTAGTTGACGGATAGCATCATACATATGAGTGACTCTGCAACGAAATAAACGTAATACACACAATATTGCGTTCATTCCATCCTACCGAACCCTCATTCTCACTGAAGGAGCGCGCTTTTTATCCTTTTTCCCTGAATCTTCGCATTTACCATGCGGCGAGCCGTATGCAGTCACCCGAAGCTCTGGATTACGAAGTATTGCCAACGTGGTGGTACCCGATGCCATTTTTGACCTATTAGTACATTTCTTATATTTGTGGTGCAATCAATTAATTAATCTGGTAAGTTAATTTTAGTGAATGAGGGCAAATTCAACTATTGTATAATAAACTTGGTAATTTTAGGGACAAAAATATTTCCTATTCCACATAAAATTATGTGAAAAATGTAATAGTATATGTGGATTCCACATTTTGCGTGGAATAGCTAAGATTTTTCTCTCTGCCTTCATCGTGAAGGAATTCCGCCAAGTAAAGCCCTAGACTGTTACTTTAAGCAGATGTGACTTTGTGTGAGTGATGTTTATTCAAAGAAGTAACAGGCATTGTACTTTTTCGCATCATATTTCCACAATCTTCTGCGCAAGTACCATGTACGTTACTTCTTTGAATTTTAGGGGTGAAACTTGTAAGTGGAGAATGACTTCGCGTGAAGTGATGACCACTTTCAGCAATATAGAGCTTTAGATGCAATAAATCGGTCGCGTTCCTTGCATCGTCACTTGCGGTGCGAGTGTTACCCAGATACGCTTTTAATATCTCAATCCCTTTCTAGCGTAGCCACCAAGTCACCTCATACTTTAAAATTCCTTCTTCTGGGCGATGAAAATGTCGTAGTTGACAAGACGTATGGGCAAGGAGACGGGGAGTCGTTGGGTCACCAGGTGAGGAGCAGTGGGTCAGAGGTCAAGGCGTGGGGGAGTGGCGCGGGGTGGGCCCCATATTCCTTGGGACGTGAAGAAATACTAGTGCAACGGACAGACGTCGATGCCCTTCGCAGTGGAGGAAGTCCGTCACACCCCGCTCCGTCTGTCCATATTATTGAAAGCGGTCTACGTGTTTGGTATCTTGGGGAAACGCGGAAATGACTCAATCCCTTTTTTATTTCTTTCCATGAAGGGGTACTTAAGGAAGTTCTCTTCATATGAACTCGGCTGATGAAAAAATAACGCAACCGAATGATGTGTAATAACTGGACGCGAGAAAAAAATTGGTGAACAGCTTCCATTTCTTTGACAGTCCCTGGACTTCGTATTCACGTAGACAGGAGTTCTCTCTCTCTCGCTCTCCTTCTAGAGGCATTTTCAATTTGATCCCTGGGATGGTGTACAAAATTCCATTCGCATGAAGCTTTCGTCAGTGAGGTCTTAGCTACAGCTACATTACGTTTACTGTCTGTTACGTATCTCAGTCGAGTAAGGCCTGCGAATTTTTTCATTCGCGGCGAACGTAAGGATGCACCAAATCTTTCAGGGAAATTTTTTCTCGTACGCTTGCTGTCTCTCATTGCCAAGTACAGAGAAGGCGCGGAAACACATAATCATTTCCTTGTCATATATTTATTCGATTTATAAAAAGCTGAACTTATCTCACGAATTTAAATATAAATGTTCTCTTTTTTCACCGCTATATAAAGAATTAAAAACGTGTTATTTGGCGTTCAGAAAAATCCGTGGCTCCATACGAATATCTATTAATTTCCTTTTTGACGCTACAGATGGTCTTCACTCTAAAATTTACACTTTTAGCTGCAAATGTTTAAAATTTATTTAATAATGACATCGCAGGGTTAATTTTTAAAAAATTAAAATGTTTTAGTGCTCCAATAATCAGGCAAAAGAGTGTAATTTGAAATTTTCCTGCAATATGTTTATGTAATATATATTCGTTTTTGATAAACAATACTAAGAACCCGATGCCCATTTCGTATTGAGAATCTTTATCAAAATTGCTCTATTGTAATAAACCTCAGGGGGGCGTGGTATTCCAGTGGGTATAGTGTGCTAATATAAATAACAATTCAATAAATTCCGGTTTATGCCTCTGAGCAACCTGAGCTTCACGGAATCTGGGTCTTTGTGTTTCGTGAAAACTTAACTCTAACTATCTGATAGACTATGACACTATGTAAAATGGAGTAGTTGAACAATATTAATTCATATGGTATTGGGATAAAATAGGTTCACTTGTAAAATGTCATTTGCTTATAAAGTAATCGTTTCGGGGCAATAGTATTTCCTTTCTATTAGATCAAGAATCTGTACTCTAGTGCAAAACCTCGGATTTTTTAAAGGAAAATGTGGCGTCATATTTTCTTTTTGGAAAGCAAATGCGAAAAGATACGCTGGGAAAGAATCGTGGAAGTATTCCAGGAAATGTCTTGCAGGAAATTCACGGTTCCGTGGAGATAACGGGTGATTGAGCTACAATCTGAGGGCGGGAAGAATTTTGAAGAGTTGGAGGCTGTTGGGGGGTTTGATCTCAATGGTAAGCAACAACAACAAGGATTGGATCACAAGGTTTGCCGTGCGGAGGGCAGAAGGGAGATGCTGGGGAATATTTGAGTGGAAGTGGGAGGCCGGTTCATTCCAACCGAGCGTGGCAGTTCGCTTTAACCATCAGTTAATTGTGTAATTAGCATGATTACGGCAGACATTATCCTGGTACCTGAAATACAAATGCAGAAGACTACTGCAACTAGACATTTTGGCCAGCGTTTGAAATAAATAAGCTGCAGCTCTTTCGTTACCGCTGGCAAGCAAGATAAATTGGGGAAAAAATTTACGGGGTCGTAAAATTTACGATAGGACTTCTTGGCATGATTGCAATTGGGTTAGTCCGTACTCTGAATAAAAGATAGCCAGAATTTACATTCAACATTAACCTCACGCTGTAATCCATTGGATTTCACAGAATTAGGGTAACGCGAGGCTCTCCTAATATTTAAGCCACGAGGAGTAACGATAAACTCAGGGATAAATTTATATCGCAAATAACAATTTTTATAACTTTTTACGTCTTCAAAATCCAATTTAAGGGCGTGATTTTATTAAAGATACCCGCAGAATTGCACAATTAATGCGTGAGGCTAGGAACAGGAAAAAAAGTATAAAATTATGTTGCACGCACATTTATTAACACGGTGGGAATGCATGTATGGTGGATCGCTTTAGCCAGAACCAATACTTCAGGTTTATATTGCATAACATGTGAATAGCGGTCGAACTGTAGAGACGTGGTGTGATGCTAAATACTATGATTGAAAGGTTAAGTTGGAAGGGTAAAAAAGGGAATATAAATTTTCAACTGCAAGATGGCAGTCAGAAGTTATGGAGGGCTGAAAATGGGAATACAATATGAGTAATAAGATATGGATATAATAATGTGGAAAAATTATAGACATTTGTGTTTTTATTGCCTTGGGATGCTTAAATTTTTTGTTTGAACATTAGCTAAAACCTTTGGTAAAGGTTTTATTCTTAAGTTTACAAGCGAGCACCATCTCTCGCCGACTCGTAAGTTATATTTGTACCGTAAAATTACTTTTGTGAGTATTCTGCCTGCAGTACATTCTGCTTGCGTGATAGAAGTGCCTCACACGATTAATTTGACATTAATTCCGTTGAAGAAAGGCAGAAAACCCGGTCATAATGGCTTCCCCGCGAAATACTATTATTTAACCTTCAATGAAATCAAAAAAGCATGCAACATTTAGCATAAATTACAAAGTTGAGCTAAATGTCTTAATTATTCAATCTTTTCGTACACATAATCAAATGAAGATATTAGCAACGGTTTTATACTATCTCAACAGACGTGCTTTCTTGACTCAACATTTTGCACGGCATCTCTAATGCTAAATTAACATGAAAATAAAATTGCACGCCCAATCCATAAAACTCCCCAGGATCAATTTGAAAGGGATAGAATTAAAATTGATTTGAAAAATCAATTAAATCTTGGGGATTTAATTTTTATTAAAGATTATTTTAGAAATGTTTGTTCTACCTTACCATGGTGATAAAGAAATGTTGGTTATTTCACCTGACTGGTAAACCTATTCTGGTAATTTACCTCAAACAAAGGTTAGTATTCTTAGAGTGCTTGAGTGTCGTAATGGGGTGTATTAAGCGTTCGGCTCCTTACTGCAGGGTTTCAGTTTTAAACCCCTGTGGTATATATGTCATGATATTCCGGAAAACTGTATTCGAAAAAAACAGGAACATTCCTCACCATCGTTGTGAATGTCGAAGAGTTTGAACGCTTTAAATAAAGACATACACTGTGAGGACATGAAGCCGACACACCATCGCATCGAAGTCTGCTTTTGTAGGTTTCAAAGTAATAGGAATAGAAGGTAGCCCATTCGTGTGATTAAAAAAAATTAACCACGGACAGAAAAGTTCCTCTTTGTCTCAGATGAATGCTCTAGGCAAAAGTATTGAGAGTGAACTTTTCGATCGTGCTCATGCCGTAGTTCACGTAGGAACCTTTTTGTTTAATATTAAAAATATGCTCTCATTTCGCTAAGTGTCCTGAACAATTGCGAATTTTCCCGTAAACAAACGCCCAACAGTCCCTCTGAAGATTAAAATTATTGGCAATTATTTTTAAATTGAGGCAGTTATGAGATTAATTTTCAAATGTACAGGTCGACATTCATTAAAGTTTTCCTAAGGGCATTTTTAATTAATTTTGAATAAATCAGCACCGTCCGGAATGGCGTATTGATTTTGGGAGTTGTTAAATGGTACCTTTTTAACCGCAAGGAATAACTGAATTGGATTGAATTCCCTTTGACTTTAGTTCGCAGAATTTAAACACGCGTCATCGCGGCATTTGGAAGTGGGACACAGTTTGGGAAGCAAGCCAGCAACCGGGGTCACTCGGTCCTATGAATATGGGATGGGTAAATGTGTAGATGACTGTAAGGCAAGAATGTGTAATTGAGTGCCAAGAAAGAGAGACAGACTTTTTTTGACTTATTTCCCAGTGAAATCATTTCACAATGGGCAGTGAGGATCTCAATTTCAAGTAACTGCCACGTAAGAAACAATACGCTGTTCTGTTGAATGTGATATCGAAGGGAAAAGTTCATTTTGGATCAGTTATAGAAAGGATTATAATAAATGTTACATGACATTGAAAAATATAATGCTAAAGTATGTCTTTAAAATTTTATTCGAAACCTAAGTTTGTGACTCATAAAAAAACACAATCCAGCGTCCTACTCTACAAGTCCCTCTTCATCTTCATGGACTTCCTTCCTCCCTTCATCCAGTCCATCATCCCTACCATAATCCTGCCCTTTCTTCGCTAGCTAAACATTCTTTCCTCTATCACAGTCTTCAAAATCCCACAGTCCACTGTCGATCAATATCCTTTTTATCTATTTTCCCTGCCTCTTTAGGATATCTCCCAATAAACCCCGCTCCTCACCTACCACACCTAGTACTTCCTCGTTTGTTTTTATTGCGGTCCATTTTACCTTCTCCACACCAACATTTCAAAAGCCTCCAATCTACTTCTATCATCCTGCTTCAGTGACCACGTTTCCGCGCCGTTTATGATTACGCTCCATATCAAATTTTTGGCAAGTCTTTTCTTAACATACTTTTTTTGACGTCCCTGTCGTCAACTCCATCCTCCTTTTAAAAGCCTCTTCTTATGTCCCTGCTACTTTGACCGTGTTGGTCCAAAACACTACCGAGATACGCAAACTGTTCTACCTGCTCTAGTTTTTGCCCTCCTATTTTAATGTTAAGCTTAGCCTTTTTCTTTCTAGAAAATCGCATAACCTTTGCTTTATTAATATTGATTCTCATCCCATACCTGTCGCACCGAATTTCCAATTCACTAAGCAATGCTTGCAGCCCCTTGGCTGACTGACAAACTAAAGCTTGGTCATCAGCAAACCTAACTGATTTTACGAATTCCCCGCCCACCTTCATTCCTACCTCCAGTTCTTCCCATGCCTCTTTGATCATTTCCTCTGCATACAGGTTGAACAACAACGGTGATAACGGGAAATCCTGCCTTACACCCCTTCCTAACACTGCCCATCCGGACTCCCCGTTCCCCACTCGCACCTGAGCAGTCTGAGACATGTACAGGTTGCGGATTAGCCTCCTTTCCCTCCAATCTATTCCTATTTTCTGCAATACACTTATTAGTTTTTCCCAATTCACTCTATCAAACGCTTTTACGAAATCTACGAAACATGCAAATACCTCCTGGTTGTGTTCTATATTACTCTCGATTAATAATCTCATTGCTGCAATGGCATCACGCTTACCTCTCCCCTTCCTAAACCCAAACTGATCGTCCCCTAAGTAATCATTTACCCTACTCTCTATCCTTTTGTTTATGATTCTGAGAACAACTTTAGCTGCGTGGGATATCAAACTTATTGTCCTGTAGTCCTCACATGATACAGCCTTTACCTTTTTTGGAATAGGAACTAAAACTAATCTCACAAAGTTTCCGGCCAGATTCCTTCCTCATAGATACTACGAATCAGCCCATATAGCCTCTTCCTCCCACATTTTCCTAAACTTTCCAGTAGATCCGTAGGAATGTTATCCACCCCCACAAGCTTATTTAGTTTCATCTCCCTTAATGCCCATTTTATCTCATCTTCGAGTGTATATATCGATAAGTACAGTTCTTCTATATATTCCTTCCATCTTTTTGGATCTTTTCTGCGTCAACTATTATCTTACCCGCCTTATCTCTAACTGTTGGCATAGATCTTCCCTTCTTAATTCCCGATAGTCATTTAACCTGGCTGTATAGCGCACATATATACATTTGAGGAAATGAAGTGACTCCAATAGCCGTAAACAGTTTACCTTTCTGAAGTGAGGGGAAAAAATAAAATTAAAAATTAAGAACAAGGCACAAATAAGGTTAGTTGACTAACGTCACAAGACAGAGAAGGGGCAAGGGTATAAAAGGAAAGGGATAAGAAAGGTGACTACGAATACGCGTATTTCGGCCACCAAGTAGCCCTCTTCAGCGCACTTAAGGTGACTCGTCACGACTATACAAGTTGAAGTGATTGATCAGAGTCACGATTTTTTGCCATTTTGCATTTCCTTGAAGCATAGCTTTTTCCAAACAATCGGTTATATTCATAATAATTCTTTGAATAAAAAGTCAACTCTGGAAATATTTCGCCTTAACGAGTAAATTGAGTGGTAAACATAATTCATCACAGAATTCCTGTTAATAATATATCATGACATGAAAAGATTGCCATGTTATGGAATAAACTTTATTTGAGCCAACTCACAAACAAGTATCCAAAACTGGAATCATAGTCAATTTCACCGCAACAGTCCCTGGAACTGCTTTTCCCATGAATACAATTTAGGGAATTGAATGCACTAATATCATCACAACGACAGAATAGGAGCCGAAGAAATATTATTTCACCCTCAACTGAAAAGACCAGTATTATAATTCGAATTTGAGAGGAGCTTACTTAAAAGGTGCATGTGCAGACCTCCGGCACAAACTCATTACGCACCATTTTCAAATTCGCGCTCGTGTGATAAATGATTTGCATTTGTATATGAAATCTACAATATTTATGTAAAATAAATTAGCTGTATTACTATTTTCAGTCTACCGTTAGTGAAACTATTTTCTTATATTCTGCCTTCCTTATATATGTTTGAAATTATGCCGCAAGCACATAAATATTTTGTTTTTGATGTTTTTCATATGGTTATTACTAATTTTATTTTGAAAATGAACCACTAAAAGGTTGAATTCCATGTCTTATCATTAACTCATACTTGTCTTCTATTTATTTAATATATGCATATTATATTGTATTTCAACAAAACTTAATATTTAAACATTTATTTTAGAAAGAGAGTGGCAGAAAATGACTCATCAAAGAAGAGATATACAGTATATTGTGGATTATCTTAAGTATGGATATAGAGTCACCAAAAAACAAGCAAATGCCTATGTGGCTACAGCGCGAAAAGGTGTTTTTGATTGAGGCGATGAAAATTTCTAGACTAATTGGCCATTTTAGGAAGGCACCTCCTGACAAGACAGAAAAGACTATAACATTTTTCAGTCACTTCGTGACAGATTACAAGATCGTACACTTTCAAGTATGAGTATGATGTGTAATGCTTCAAAACATTTCACTGATAGTTTTCGTGCATCATAAAATATTTCACAACTGATTGCCAAATCTGAAAGGCCACATACGAGGTATGTTCAAAAATATCGCGAATGTTGAATTTCCGTGGGTTACGTATATTTGATTTTCGATTTTTTGTGGCGTTATGTTGGTACTTATATCTCTCACTTATGCCGAAAATTTCGGCCATTTTGAATGTTCAGTTAATTGTTGACAGGTGTTTTGCTTGGAAGTGTTTTGGCTTGTCTTCGATTTTTGCCTGTTCAAAGAATCTGTATCAAATTTTGTGTGAAAAACGAAAATAAGTGCGCGGACGCATTCCGAATGTTGACTATGGCATATTGAGAAGCTACCTTGGACCGAAGCAACGTTTATGGGTGGTACAAAACGTTCCCAGAGGGTTGAGAAGATGTCAACGACGAAGAGCGCGCCAGACGCCCGAGAACGTCAATAACAGACTAAAGCATTGATGAAGTGAAGAAAATAGTATTGGCCAATCGTCGAATCACCGTTAGAGAAGTTGCTGAGGACCTAAACATATAGATTGGCTCGTGCCATTCGATTTTTACCAATGATTTGGGTATGGTACGGGTCGCCGCGAAATTCGTACCAAAATTGCTCAATTTCGACGAAAAACAGCAACGCATTAACATTTCTAATGAGGTGTTGGACTCTGTCCGCGACGACCCAGATTTGCTCCAGAGGGTCATAACTGGTGACAAATAATGGGTTTATGGTAACCACATGGAAACTAAAGCTCAATCATCCCAATGGAAGCTGCAGCACGAGGCAAGACCGAAAAAATCGCGCCAAGCTTGATCGAATGTGAAAGTTTTCCTTGCAGCTTTCTTCGATTCTAGGGGCGTGGTGCATCATAACTTCTTGCCGCAGGGTAGAACGGTAAAAAAGGAATATTACCTGCATGTTATGCGCGAAACAATCCACCATAAACGCCCGGATTTGTGGAAGAACCAAAATTGGCTTTAGCACCATGACTTTCAAAGGGTAGTCAATATTTCGTATCTTAGAGCAGTTCTTCTGGGACAAAAAATGTCCACTTTCTAACATACTTGCTGGTGCGACAGACGGAGCTCCGTCAATGACTAGTCTTCACCAAGGTTGTATTACATACTTGAGAAAACATGTGCCAAATATTTGTTCTGTTATGTCATTCACTAACAACATCTAGTGGCAAAAATACTGAGTGATCGCCTTCACAAGTCCTTAAAATTTGTAATTACAGCGGTTAACAAAATCTACAAAATGACGTTGAATTGGAACCTAAGTTTAAGATAAATTATCAAGAGTTTTGGTTACAGAAGGAGGTTTTCGATCGTTATCCTGCATTATAAATTGTGACTAAACAACACTTTCTTGCATTTTCGACTTCATATTTGGTCGATCGTGGTTTTAGTTCCGTCAATTCAGCTTATTTCCAAGCAGAGAAAGAGACTTCAGGTTTATTAACGTGGTGATTGAAGAATCCTTCGACATTCAACCGGACCTTGGAAAACTGGTATTAGGTCATCAAGCCCATCCGTCCCAATAACTTTTTATTTGATGGAAATATGTTATTAAATTAGGCAATAGAATCTCCTTAAATGACTGCCTTTAAATGACCATGAAAAACTATAGTCAAAAGTCACTTAATTTTTTAAATAATTTTAGCCAAACATAGTTTCTTATTCTATTTACATAAATTGAAAATGTTCATTTTATATAACTGATTAATTTAAGTAAAAAAATAACATGTAAACTTCTAAAAAATGCTTTCCTAAAATTTTATGATTGGATAATTTTTTTAATGCAGAAAGTATATTCTCATCAAGTTCCTTTTATTTTGAGCTAAGGGTTTTGCATAAATTTGATATGACAACTATACATCTATTGGATTCTAAATACGCATTTGATTAGTGATTATTTTAAATTTAATTATTATGTTGCTCATTTGGTTATTTTGTTTCATCATTTTGATTTCTAATTTAAAGTTGCCGATTAGGTTTGGTCGAGTATATGTAGGGTTATAGATCCAAGGGGACGGTGGCTCGAAAAGGTTGGGGAAACACTGAACTAGATATATTGAACACACCTAGAGGCACAATAGATTATTTAGAAACAAATAGAAAGGGAAATTAAAGGGAAGATCCCGCAATGAAGACTGAGAGGAAAGTTCTCAGTTCTCGTAAGTACAGAGTATTTTTAAACAGAGAATCTATAAAGGGATGAGGGGATGAAAAATGAATGGAGGAGAATGGAGGACTGCAGTAAATTAATCTTAGGATTGAAATACTGATATTGACGATTTGTCATAGTAGTCAAACATTGGATGAAATATTAGCAGAGGTCAATGCAGACAAATCAATGTTTGTCAATGAACGAATCAACAAAAACTATATTACAAACTAGAAAAAATAGAGTCAGATAATGTCCATCGAATACACGAAATACGAAATTTGGAGTTTTGGTCTTTGAGCCTTTTGTTTTTGATGTTGTCTTTTTGAGGAAATTAGCCATATCGTCATCTGCAGTAATATAAGTTATCTGCAGTGATATAAGTCAAAGTGAAGAATTCATGAATTCATTTTTAAAATTTAATCATTCGAAATTAATTTAAACCATATCTCTGTTTTTAAACACCCAGAGGACAAACAGGGGTGAACGCACCCCTGTTTGTCCTCTGCCTTCGTTCGCGAGTCGTCGTCGGGTAAGGTCTCTCTATCTCCGACGGCGAGGCCAATTTTCGGCGTGCTGCCTGCTTGTCGGGGTGTCGCCTGTTCCCTTGTCACCGCCCTTGCCCCGAGGGAAGGGCTTGAGATCCCAATTACTCGAAGCGCGCTACTTGGAAGGAGCGCGGCGCGGTGCGAAAGAAATACTCATCTCCATTAGCCCCGGTCTTCCTCCTCTCCGACGAACGGAGGCTAATTACGCCGCGCGAGATGGTCTTCCCCCCCCCCACCTACCCCCGTCTCCGCCCGCATAGTCATCGAGCCCCTTTACCTCCCCGCAAACCCCCTACGGTCACACACCCGTGAGACAAATTCATCGCTCGGAAATTCATTCGGTAATGGCGCGGGCATGTCGGCACGAGGGCGTGCGAATCAGTGATTCTCTCCGAAATGGTCGCACGGATTAGCCGTAAAAGCCTTGTGGGTTCACAAAGGAGTTGACTCGCAAACGATCGATTACAATCGACATGGGAATCAGATTTGAACCCTGTGTTAACGACGGAGGGTGACTTCACGTTCAAAACTATCGTGAAGACTATTGCAGACGCCGGAATATTGGTCGTCAGCTCAAGCGGTGCATGAAATGTTTGTTTTTCACTTGTCTCTAATAAACGATGCGGTCAAAATGATCGAATTTCGTACATTGGCGGCTATGATCGTGGCTACCTCATCAAAACATCAAATTTGGGCAAAATTGTTTGTGAACTTGTATGTAAATCGGTTTCATGCACAAAAAAGGCACCCTATCCCAAGGTCTCCAACACGAGTCACATCCCAATGTGTTTTTTCCGAGTTGTCACTGGCCCGAATTTGATAGCCTGAATTACGCATTTCCGCCCGGAGGTGTTGGGTTCAAATCTTGGCGATGGCAGGATATTACAGAGGCATCCCGATTTCTTCTAGTTATTCTACGTAGAGAGCACATCAAGTGGAGCGTCCATCCGGCGGAAGGGACGTTGAATTGCGGGCCCCTCACGGCCTTTCATTGAGGGTAGGCTAATGTCGACGCCGACTTTCTCTCCAACCATCTCCCATTGCTTGAACATTTTATCCCTAACTAAGTAGACATTTTATCCCTATCCCTAATGGCGTAAATGACCTTAGCAGTCGGTCGCCTCCCCTAAGAACTGCTGCCACTGAATGAAATCGGCATTTTTCATGAAATAATGACTGAAAGAATCCAGCTTCAGATGGAAGTATATAGTTGAGCCTTCATTACATTTTTCATTTAAAATTTCAGGAAAAATTTTAAAAACTTAACCGTTGAATGATTATATGCATAAAAAATCTGAGCTGAAATCACCTGGGTTCATGGTAAGATGGGGCGTGGCAAGTAATTCCAAACTCCTTTGTGTCCAAGCATTATTACTATTTCCACTTACTAGGATATAAACTCTTGCCCGAGCGGAATGAAATTCTTAAGGTGGCTGAATTTGTCATCGTTGAGATCTAGTGTAAGTTCTTCTAGGCTGCCTTAACCCAATTGAGACCAAAGGAATGGCATAAAAACTTTCTTATGTCCGAGTTTCATATTCCGCTTTATTTGTTATTTTAAGAGGTCGCCTTGAAGCAAGTCTCATTTTAAAGCAAGAATTAACCCGCATTTTATTTTCCGTCACATAAATAAACGTGTTGTGTTCATTAAATTGTGAAGAAAATTATCTTATCACGCGCAGAGTATCTGTAAAGTGATTGAATTTGGATATTGGCTCTTGATTTCAAAGGTATTCACTTTTTGCTCGAAGTACACTGAAGAATCCGTGTGCGATACGTTCTATCGTTTGCATTATTAGGAAATAAATAACTTTTCACTTGATTTCTGTTAAGGCACGTGTAACGAAATGACCTCTGTGAACCTATATGTAACGTAAACCTTAGCATTTTACTTGGGAGAACGTTCAATATGGGGATTATCTCCACCATCCATTCCTGCTTACTTATCCTTTATCCCCACGAAGCTATCTAGCAAATCTTTAACTGACCAGTAAATCTAGAGCTCTTTAGTCGTACATTTCAAATCCTAATGTTATTACATGAAGGATAGCATATGAGCGCAATCCTCAGGCGATCTAACTGATAACAGGTGGGTAATGGCCAAATCAAAACAATATTTTCAGCAGTTCCACGTTGGCACTTTCAGTTTCATCTCTTGTGGAGCACAATCGATATTGAATCAATTCAATTAAATATGCAAAACTTCGACGAATCATGCGGTTTACCTTTTCATTAAAACTACCCATTCGGCATTGTAATTAACGATTCACTTCAAATTTCAATTCTCAACCAATGAACACCATTTACTATCGATAATGGACTATAACTTGAGTATTTCAGAAATTTATCGTACTTTTCCTACTAATGACCAGAATATACTCCTACGCATCTACTTGGACTTATTACGAAAAATTAAGGTCAATCAAGTCAAGCTATTGAATAGTTCTGAAATGATATATCACTCTCGTCCCTCACTTTCACTCAAGCTTTATCTATTGATTTCCGGAATTATTTCTAAGAGTGCAACCAAGTCAAATTATTGGAAAAAAAATAGAGAACTGAAATGTTTACTATTTAATAGCATTTTAAGCTAAAAAGCGTTCCAGAAAGCCCCTTTGGTTTGACCCATATGAAATTGCGCTGACATCTCCCAAGCTTGAGTAGCTCCATTATGAACGTAAGAGTTTAGAAAAAAAATAGAAATAAACTAAAGGGAATGGGCAAGGTTAGAATATTTTCAAGTCAAAATGACAGCTGCTAATCTTAAACAGTACGAGCATAGGTATCGAAGAGCCAATCACGGCATTCGTTCAATGTATAACGAGGCATCCTCTACTTTTTGCGAAAGTGTTATTTCAACTGGAGAATTTAATATACTCCTCCAACCAAAGACCATGAAGGGCAAAGTTTGAAAACAATGTACACCTCTTTATTGGAAATTTAATATATCTAAAAGTTCTGTAATAGATACTTGGGAAATAGTTCGTAATGACTTTTATGAAAAATGCAGTTTGGGATGGATGGGATACGAGGGGAGGAAGATTTATAAAGAGAAGAAGATAAAGGAATTAAATAATCAAGATGCTATTAAGTAATTTTGGTTTTAGTAAGAGAGCAAATCAAGTTAATTCTTATGCATAATTAAATACACCGACTCTGGTTTAAACAGTGCGTCTTTGATATTTAATAATGAAGTCTTTGAATTCAATTATGATACATTATGTTGAAGCAGTAGTTAGTGTACTAAACTAAATGTGACTTATTTAATCCTTTGTTACTAGTAACAAGAAAATTATATTTGTACCTTTTAAAAATGAGGCGCTCAGGAAGTTTATCCTATAATGTTTTTTGGTGGTGAGCTGAGAAAATATTTTGATTCAGGTACTTATATATTCATTATTATTTTATTTAGTTTTTAGTTCGAGTTCTGCCAAAAATAATGAATAATCAAATAATTATCCCTTTTATGATTATTTGTACGTGCTTGAGACGTTTCGAGTTGAAATTTAAAAAGTGGTCATACTCGTAGTATTCATCTTTTTAGCGAAATATACTATAAGAATGGGGTTTTGAGGATTTTTTAACGTGTATTAATTTCGTAGCGTTATTCAAATAATATTTGGCGACTGAATCTCTGAGAGACTTGCATAAACACTCTTGAGCCAAGAAGACACATTCTTTCGGTATCTAGGTCACATCTGATTGGTGTTAGCAGATAAGGAAGAGTGGAAGGAGTTGGAAGCTTCACAATGACTGACAATAAATAAGAGTTAGGGTTATCTAGGACTACGCTAAGTCTGCGCTCGCTGTTGGATTACTTTGGAATGGATAGACCGAGTGATCGATGAAGGAGCTCTCCAAAGCATGGGTGAAGAGACCCGACTACAGAGCAAAATAAAGAGAAGGAAAGTAAATGGAAACTTAAGTGAGTGACCTAATGATACACATGGAATTCCACCGCGGTTATCAGCATGTAGGTGAGAGAGCTCATTTTCTTCGGAACCTACCGCGTGTGAAATTCACACACAGCAGACTACGGGAGCCAGCTTCATCTCTGTGCCATCTGAGTTTTCCCAGAAGGGTAGGTAAGCCGACAAATCTCACCGTTTGGGTAGAGATTATGGTACCCAGATAGATCACCCGGATTTGAACCCGAATGCCTCCGATTCTTAAACGAACGCTCTACCCACTAAAATATCACGTTACAGAATTATAAAAATCATTGAAATAAATTGAAAGTATAGTTAAGACCGTAATGGAAGGAACCAACGAGAATATTATTAGAAGAACAATTGAAGTACGTTTTTAATGCATGATCGGGGATAGGAGGCTTATAAGAATGGACACGGCAAAAATGATCAGCAAGAATGACATCGACTTTACTTGTTAAGGTGGACAAAACAAATTGGCAATGAAGAAAACAGTATGTCAGAATAGCATATTCAGTATGTCTCCCTGGCCCCGAACCTTCATCATTGCGGCTATTTTACTTTCAATGTTTTCACTGGTAGTCAACATTACCTTTCTCCTGATAAAGATGAAGGCATTACCTTTCTCCTGATTCCGAAATCTTGGCCATCTCTTCTCGTCTAGTCTTCGAACATGCCCATACCATTGAAGAGTTCGTCTCTGGATTCTTTGTACTACAGATTATTCCATGCCCATTACTTGTCTAATATCTTCTTTTCCTATTTTATAACTTGTAAGTATATCCTGACTCCTCTCCTTATCACGTCCATTTTTAAAAGATCTATTTTAATTTTGAGGCGTAAACTCTAATTCTCACTCTCTGCCTTATAAGACCGTGTTCTCTCTACTCAAGTTTGCAGGATTCTATTTTTTATTTTCTTGGGTATGACTCTGTTCCTGTAAGGATACCTTATTTGGCATCTCATATTTACATTTAATTTCTCCTCGAGCATTAAATGGTATGACTTTTGCATCGTATTTTACACCTTGCAGGTTCGCGAATAATGGAACCTAATTACTAACTGTTTTACTTCCTGATGATTTTTTGGAGAAGATTAATATCTTTTCCATCACCTCCTACTACCAGATATTTAGTTTACCTCATATTTCTCAATTTTCTTCTTCTTTAAAGACTTTAAATAGCTTTCTTATTACAAACTTAGTATCCTTCCGAGTTTGAGCAATCAGTAGCTGGTCATCTGAAAACGTTAGAAAATATATTTTTCCATAACTTAAAGGGACGTACGTCCACAGGATTGCTTTCATTGTTTCAACATATTTTGCACAAATATTTTTAAAAAGTTAGAGGGCATATCACGGCCTTGTGTGTTTGGAGAACGCATAGAGCTTCTTCCCTATCTTCCTTAAATTTAGTTTGAGGCTGTTGATACTCACGTAAAATAAATGATATAAGTTGTCATCTAATACCAACCTAATCAATTGCTATCCAAAGTTTACTAAATGATAAAGGTTTATACGCCTGCCACAGTATTATATTCATCTCTAAGATCCACCGACTTCAAATGGATTTCTTCACTATTACCGTGCATCTTCTCACTGACATGGCTGAGGCTAAAAATATGAACCATAGAGGAACATCCCATAGTAATCTCTACCTTCTTTTCTCTTACCTTCCCTCATATTCCAACCTATTTTTCTGACATCGATGGTAAATTTTGCACAATAATTCCTCTTACTTTATTTGCAGTTATTGTAATGATATTTTTGCTGTGGTAATGTTGTAATCAGTAATTTTTCTTGCCTTTTAATCTTTTCAACTTGTCATTAGAGAATATATGAGCTTAACTTAATGGGCAAGTCATTCCATGTGGGGTTGATTCCCTTATAGAACAGCATTAATACTGCTTTGAAAGGTGACATAATATCGTTAATAATGAAATAATTTGAGTGTTACTGACGTAAAAGAAAACGCTAATGTAGCGGAATGGCAGTAAAAAAAAAGGCGGTAATGGAAGACTCTGGTCGCGATTTTATGTCCAAAGTAATGGTTCGTGAGGAGCGCCCTCTCTTATGGAAAAAAATTCCTTCCAAGACAAATTTCTCAGTCTTACCATCGATCGTCTGGAGCCACGAGTGGGAAGCACGGAATCCGCGCTCCGTCGGGCGCTGGAATGAGCCCGGTCCTTCCTCTCCCGGACCCCTTCCCTCCACTTTCTTCCCCATCCTTCTGATGTCAAAGAGGTACCCCCCCCCCCCCGTCTCCACACCCGCATACCGACCCCGTCAGAAAATATCGGGTGGTGCAAGACATTGGTTATCCATATCCTCGCCCTGTTCGCTGTGGCGGGAATTGGCAACTGTTGGGAGAAAAAATGAAGGGGGAAGGCTTCGTCTCGGAACGGAAAATATCTTCTGTTTCTTTAAAAAAAAAAGAAATACACTCTTCCCGGAAAATAGTCCCTGTGCTCTGAGTATTTCATGGGTTTATTTTTTTTATATATTTTTCAATCTCTCCCATTCATCAAAGATTTTAATGCAAAAAATTCGAACGTTGAACGCTCCACGTGGTAGCATACCGATCTCTAGCATACCTCGGAGTCTATAGATTGATGCATTCTGTGAGCGGCCAAAAGATCCTGCTTCGCACGAAAAAGGGATGATCGATAATGGCTGTGATAAAGGAGAGCAAGTTCATGTTCAATTAGCTGGGAATATACGCAGATTGAGGAAGTGCAAAGATGACGATGTTTGGAAAGATCAGAGTTTTCTAAAAGACTAAGGCGATCTCTGAATGAGTAAAATTTGTGTATTTTTACTTGAATTATTAAATGAACAAAAAAATACGAGACTACCAATTTCGACACATAGGGGCATGTCGCGTGTTTTAACAATTTTGACTAACGAAAACAGCAAATCATGAGAAAACCAGATCCATTGATAACCCCACTGTTATCGACACAATAATTTGTTTTATCATTATCGCTGTGCCGTACTGGTACCTGTTCAATTAACAGAAACGGGTGTGTGTGCTATCAAACTCGATGGTATTCGATGATCCCATTCGACCTCAATTTGGTGCAATATAATATGTATATTAGATGCAATATTAAGGGTACCTTTTAATACTCCTTTAAATATTAATTGTTACAACAACAAGGTTGTCATTAAACCCCGTTAGCGTTTGGCCTTGAATCCAGAAGGTAGTATTAAAAATTTAGGGAAAAAACTGGAACGAGGAAGGCGATAGGATATCTTACCAGTCACCGCGCAACAGATCAAGATTATGAAACCCAACCGATGGTGACGAAGACGAAATTTTTAAGTGCAGGGGGTTTTAAGAAAAAATATTAAATATAATGGATAAAGGAAAAGAATTGAAAGGTCACCTTATTTAGGATAGAAATGAGAGATTAAAATATAGGTATAGATTTTAACTGATAAGAGGTAATTTAGCTGGAGAAAAAAATGTTATTTAATAAATGTTTAACTGTTTATCAAAAGGACGCTAATTTTATCCAAGTAATAGAGAAGATTAAATTAGTGGGTATATGGCAATCAATCCCAAGTAGACTCCTAGGAAAATTTCAATTTAAAATATTTGACCAAGAAGCTTCGGGCCATAGTACTTCGGGACGATTTTCAGAGATAAGCCTTATTTAAAAGTTTCAGCGAGAAACTATGGTCAAACAAACGAAACCACAGTGAGACTGATTCGCTTTATTTGAAGGTCTTATCCCTTTGCGGAACCTATACGACATTTAAGGATGCATTGTGACATTATTCACCGAAGTAAACGCATCACTTTTGAATCAATAAGCACTTACAGATCATGCGCTACGTCTTTTGTATTTACCTAGACCTCTATTCAAATGAAAAAAGCCTAAGGAAAGATTGACCAAGGTATTTGCGCACAAAAACTCTTAAGAGAATTTTTCGTGAACCCACTACTTAAGCATCCACTCTTCTTGCGCCACGATCTAAGAAAACTCATCCTTACGCTTGCATCAAAGGAGTTACTTCGGAAGTATTTTTCTTACCACTGAGCGATTCATGGAGAAAGAATTCTCCGTCAAAAGGTTTCAACGCAACGCATGCATTTTCTTTGTGCGCGTAGGTTTGAAAGGATTCTTTTAAGCGTATTCATTGTCATGCCTCCTCCGTTTTTGTAATGCATTCAGCTATTTTTTTCCAAAGCGTTTTCTACGCCATGGCTACGCTAAGCATTCCCGGGCGTTCAAAAGAACTATTCTCAGATCAACTCGTCCGCGTCATAAATTTTATTCTTGCTTAAACACTGCACGCGAAAAAATTTCCTCAGCGGTAATGGATGTACTGCGCCATCTCCTGCGTCTTTCTTCCGGGTCGCACTCTGAGAGTGGGCAATAACTAATCAATTAATGTTCCCAATTCTACTTGTTTGGATGATTCATATTTCAATAGAATTCTCATGACGTTCACAGGGTCTATTTTGATTCGTTTCCGTGGATGAATAACGCTCGGTGAAATCCAATTAGGAGCATTCGACTTACTGATTGTGTTGCGTTTGTGTTGATGATGAATATGAAATTAATGACTGTAATGGTTAGGGGTTTAGAAGGTCAATTTGCACGTTCCTCTGTACCCAAAAGCGTTAGAGTGAAGTTAATCATGGAGGATTATAAGTTATTAGAAGAAGTAAAGCAGAATTGCTACGCCTCGAAGCTATTTAAACCCTCGCTTAGATAAGTGTGCTCAGAGCATCTGACTTGATGAATGTTATGCATTTATAATATAATATCCAAGCACGGCTATCCATAAATTCTTAAGGAATCATAGGAACTGCCATAATCGATTTAAGACCTTCTGCATCGTGGGAAGTTGGCGCGACAGCCACCCCACAACTCCGTTCGACTCGCCTCACTGATAAGGTTCACGCCACGATTTATAATAATAAATCTTTCCTCTCTTCTGGCTGTCGTCTCGGTAGTTTTTTGCAAGTTAACATTGATTGAACGAAAATGAACCTGGAGATGGTGTCTTGCAAACTTTTCCTACGGATAAATATTTTCATTTCATAAAAACAGCTTCGATTTTTTATAGCGAATCACTATTTAATTTTTATATGCAGCTATATATTGTTAATTTCTGACCACCATAACGGCGTTTATCTGTGCATTGGTCCATAAACACCAACTTTATATTTTATTACCCGAAAAATTAATTGTAGGTTTTGAAACATCACGTGGAATAGTCACCTAACGAGAGATATCATGCACAAATCGATTTAATAAACTATTTTCTCGGTACTTCCTTTATTTTCTTAATTTTGAAGAAGGATTATGGTTAAATTTAAAAAAAGTGAGGATGCTAGGATGAATATATCGATTAATTTTTCTACCTATAAGTAGGAAATGAAAAATTATACGTGACTGATTCCACTTTTACATGTGTAACAAGAATTTCAGAAAACTTGAAGCAAGAAAAATGTACAACTATAGTTAAACACGGAGTGGGATTCTTTTAGAGCAAAAATAACCATTTAATTGAATATACTCTAGATCGAGAAATGAACAAATTGAGAGGAATAGAAAATATAATTTAGCGGAGAATAATTTTATTGTGCAAACGTGGTTAGGATTAATATGCTCCATGTAATAATATCACATTTTCATAGGAAAGAATAAACATAAGTTAGGTTTTTGGTTTAAGAAACTTAATTTGTCAAAAGTATCGAAATATGAATGGTATGACTACAATTATGAACAAATGACGCATCCATATATGGTTTTGCGTATAAGTAAATGAAATTAAATTTAAAAGGGGAAAAAATCAAAAATAAATGTGGAATTTTATTTACCAATGCGGGATAAATCAAGTACTTACATCACAAGGTCACTGCGTTCTCAGTTAAGTCGGAGACATCATGCCGTAGGTAGCACTCAAAACCTGGAATTTATTTTCTGGAGCTCCTGCGAAAGGGAAATTTTTCCTTCACTCATCATTGCCTAAGGTCATCGACATTTAGAAGAAGCAAAATTCACCGAATCTAAGCAAAAGAAACTGCTTAGATACGCACCTAACGGGGAAAAGGACCATTTAGACCATCGCCCAACTCCAGTTCCCATTTTCCGACCCCTACGTGGGTTTCTGCTGACTCCGTTAACTAGCCACGTTTAAGCTAGTGGAAGAGGTTGCGATTCCTTCTGAAAACTCGCCAGGGAATTCTGTTTGACCTGCGCAACCGAGGCCTCGGTTGATCGCACGTGAAAGCACGCGGTAATGTTCGCACTTTCCTCGAAAATTCTATTTTCTCTCCGAGCCAAACGTCGCACTACTACTCTTCTCGTTACGCTTAAATGTAACCAATGGCTGAGGTAGCATGAAGCTAAGTTTATTGCTCGCGCATTTCAGCAAATTTATTCCCTGTGCATGATCTTTCAATTAATAAATACGTAAATGTAAGTAGGATTAATGCAACATATATAAATATTATGTTATATTATAGGTTATTCCAGTAACTAGATGTTATCTTAAATGCAGGGAAGCTACCCGAGAGACGGAAACAGTTCGAGGTATTTCAAAAAACCACAATCCGTCGTGGCCAGTCTACTGGGAAGTGCCACAGGCTAGCCTGAAGAAAATACCACTTTCAAGAATATAAAATCACCTCTAGCAGTGCTGTTGTATTCCCACAGCTTAAATAAGCTACGTATTTTCCTAAGGCGATTTCCTAAAATAAAATACCATCGGCCAGAGGACTGCATTAAAAACATGTCACTATTACATAATAAAATCCGAGAAACTTAGCTGGACTTACTTTTTCAAACAAATAAAAATTAATTACTCTCATACATGATATATTTTATTTTAATATTCGAATTTTCTCATACATTTTCCTTCCCCTAAAAACCCTAAGTTTTACCATAGTTTTCTGCTTGTATTAATGGTTCTCAACAGTTCCGTTATCTTTTCAAACACAGCCATTCCCTCCGCCAGTTGGTATATCTTTGTAGTTTTGCCAATATTGTACAGTCCACACCCCTCCTTCCTTTTCCAAGACGAATGCCTCATCCTGCCCCATTACGTTTCCTTCGGAGAAACACAACAGCTCTTTCCAGATCCTTTGTTTATTTACCCTCGCCTTCAAAAGGCTACACAGCATTCCTTTATAAATAACCCGATCTTGCAGATAGTATAAATCTCTATCTTAAGAAGACGTCTAGGGTTAAAACACATTGTTAATTCAGATTTGTTTTGGAAAAAAGTATTTTAAAGCACGAAATTGATTAATTTTTCATGTAGTTGTCCTTAAAATGGGAATTCCACCTTCATAGTAGTAGTAGTATTTAGGGAAGGCAACCGACAGCTGAGGTCATTTGCGCCATAGGGGATGGATAGGAAAGGATGAAGGGTGGAGCGTGCCGACGCTAGCGTCGGCATTAGCCTACTCTTTACGAAAGGCGCCAAGGGGTCCGCAGTTTAACGTCCCATCCGACGGACGGCGTACTCACTCAAAGTGCCCTCCACAAAGCACGTCAAGTCGGGATCGAGACACCTCTGAAAAATATTCAACACCGCCGGGATATGAACCCGAGCCCTCTGGGTGGGAAGCCAGTACGTTAGCCCCCGCACCATCTCGATCCCCTCCACATTCATCTAACAATCTTTTTCTGCTAACGATGTAGTGTAACATTGTGATGATATTCTTACTACCTCAACTAAATCAAAAAACTGAAGCTTTTTATTAATCCATTAATTTTGATACATTCGTCAGTCTTGTTAAAAACAATAACATCACGTCCAAGTGTTCATGGGTGTTCATCCCGGATGTTTTAGTGATTTAGTGGTTCTTTAGGACCTAATGGTAGCCTTTACCAAACCGGCAACTTTTCTTTGCACTTATTGAAGTTTTTCAATTAATATTTACTGAGATGGATTCTAAATTCTCACAATCCCACCAATCCTAACATTTATGCGCAGTGCCGTCTATTTACTGAAGATTGAAGATAACCTTTGCTACGCATCCTCTGCGTCCCACATTTATTATAAGGTTTTCACATTCATACTCATCCAGTCTCTGATATTTTTCATCCAGGAGAGCTAGTTTTCCGTCTAGATCATGTGCTTCCTTCGGTTTGGCCTCATATATTATTTGAGTTGTTGATATTTATTTTTTCTTCAAATGTGTTTGAATATGTTGTTTTTCTTAATCTTGTGATCGTTATTCACCTTTGCTATTTTTATCTAAAAACGGTCACAATTGGTAATCTCTCAGTCCACGAGTTTTTTTAGGAAACCAACGGAAAACCGTACTGTGGTCACAATTTTTTCTTATATTGCTTAATTTTTAGTTTCCATACTTCTATGTCGAACAGTAAAAGGGATGACGCATAGAGCTTTATCATTTTTGCGTAAATACATTGTTTATTGATTCGTAAAGAGATATTTTTTATCTTCTTGGTACGTTTCTCCAGGTTGTTCTGTTTCTTGAACACGAACTTGAGCTTTTCTCCAGATTTCTACTTTTGGTTCCAATTTTTCGGTGAGTCAGCATCCTAAATAATGCAAATTTTTATAAGGTTTCCTCTCTTTTTTAAACCAGGCCAATTTCATTGAAATATTTCATGTTTTTGAGATGACCCTGAATTTAGTTTTGAAAATGTATGTATTCAGTCCTTAATCTTGTTCCATTTCTGATATTTTCATTAGAAAATGCTCCACAAATTCTTCAGGATCAGCAACAATAACGGTATAATAATATAGCCGGATGAGGTCTCCAAAACGGTCTCTAACTCTGAGAATAATAACACGTTTTCTTACTCTCGCTATGTCCCAAACATGCGTGTCACAAATTCCAGCTACCGTCGTTTTTTTTTAAATACGGAGACGCATCCCGAGTGGTTTTTTATCTCTACAGCAATCTCGTCTCGAGATCATACAAAAGGAGGACACGTCCCGGAAATGGGGTCATGCGTCCCCAGAGTACGTGATTAACGTGTCCCCGCTAGGTGGTGTGCGTTCACTGCAGGGGATTAGGTAGGATGAGAGTGCGGAGGGAGGTGTTCCTTTCGCGACCCTAGGAAAGCGCAGCAGAGGACACGGGCGAGCGAACATGCACCTATTCTTCGGTACAACGCCGTCACTGCTGTGTATAACTTCCGTGTCCCCTCTCGCGAAGTAACTCACAAGTTCTTCATTCACCCCGTCTTAGCCCCTGGAATGGCAGATAAACCGCGAAGCTTGCGTGTACTTGTAAGATGCCTAACGTGCAGGCGCCCGCAGCGGGCCTCGTCGTGGAGGGTGGCGTGCAGTGAGTGAGACTCCTTCCGCTCGCCTTACCTTCCTCCCGACGTCATCGCAGCAACAGCCAAAGTGCTGGGATGGGACTCGTGGGATGTTTTTGAAACTGGGGAAAGAAATAGGCCTCAGTAATGTTTCCACAGTTCTCTCGTCTCTTCACATCTAGAGCTGTTGCGGGCGATGGCATGCACAGGGAAAAAAGATTCACTTACAACAAATATCGGTCGAATTATGTCCATGTACCCGGCAGACCACCAATAGTGGCAATTGTTTATGATTCAATCATGTTTTTACAGGCTTTTTATTAAAAAACTTGTACACAACTGCAATAAAAAAACGCACGCGTGACTGGAATTTGAATGCCTTAGTTTAATGTGGATGTTTCTTTGCTTTTATTTTACGGTACTGTTAAATTTTTTAATATGTTAAAGGACTATTTACTAAGAAATATCAGAGTATATCTCAACATATTTTGTCCTAGATTTATCTATAATGTATGTTTAATGGTGCAAGTTGACGCTATGTTAGTGGGGGATATACAGAGTCCAGTCTTTAATTGTGAATATCAATGCAGGGTCTTGTAAATGAGGTTTATAATATGTTCCTGGGAGGAATTTTATATGGCTACTGGCAGTATTCCAAATTATTTTAGGGTTTAAACTTTTTTGTCCCGCTTTTTTGCCTGATTATGGTACTTATTTGAATCCAGCAGTACCAGAGACTACAAGGTTTGCATTTAAATAATCGGTGATAATATTTTCCTGACATGTGCGCGAAGAGGTGATTTCAGACCGTCGGTTAAGTGTCGCATGATTGCAGATCATATTGGCATTGATAAGATGACAGTGAACACCATTATCATTACAAATTTGGCGATGTGAATATCTGCCCTAAACTCGTCCCGAAAATCTTGACAAACGACCAAAAGGAGAGTCGAGTGTATGCTTTCGAAGACCTGCGACGGGATTGCGACGATTCCCCAACCCCCTTAAAATCCCGACTTGGCCCCAGCAGGCTATTTCCTATTCCCAAAAGTGAAATCCTCCCTCAAAAGACACCACCATGAGACCTTAAGCGCCACCAAAGAAGTTTGCACGCGTACCTTTGATGGCCTATCGGAATCCACTGACCGATTAGAGAATTTTGAGGCACTGCAGCAATATCTGCAATTAATCTATTTTGCTGAAACTTTTCCCGATACTTTTGCAAAACCCAAGTATGCTTCTTTTCTTCCATGATAACTTATCTAACAACCCTTAAGGTTACGTTGCGGTTACCTTATGCCACTACACTTGAAATAAAAAGGAAGCTGAAGTGCTTGATGTCTTGCTAAAACTTTGGGTATGCATCCATCTCTTGATGGTAAATTCCACTACCATTATGGTTTCACCTCTTTGTATTTCAATAACACATTCTGGCTTCCTACCAAATATTTCGACAATCCAGAGCCTCTTAAAAACGTTATTCGATTCCTTCATTATTAGGTACAGTTAATGGTCCCAAATCGCTACTACTGGATATTCTAAATATAGTCCAGCTGATCTGTTGTAGCACCTCCTGTTTCCTTTTTCATAAAATGGGTGCAGTCTTCGTCCCATTGAACGTTGAAATCAAGTTAAAAAGACTAAGAAAAGACTCTTGATTGTTTAATATACTCTGAGTTCGGAAATTCTGTGGTTTATCCACAGAAACCACATGCATCTATCATTTTTTTAATGACTCGGAGCGTTATAATATTCTAAAATATCGTCATTCATTGCATAAATCTCCCCAGATCATCATCTATACTTAAAATTTACATTTAACCTACGTTTTCTTTCGCTTGAGGAGCAGAGTTTTGGGGGATTTTCGTTAATATTAAGTTTGCGCAACGTTCTTCTCAAAAACCTAGGCTGATATAAACATATTGGTGAGGTAGATTTCTCACAAACCGCTGCTCCAAATCAATGGTCATTGAATGTTCAATTAATTTCCACCATTTGTTTATTATTATATTCACTCGTATTGTATTTATTTTTATACACTCACGTAGATGCGTAAATTATTCTTCCTTTAAGTTTTATTGAAGCTTATAGAAGAGACTGAAGTATACGCTCTCTCCAATAATTCCATTGAACGATTAGGAGTTACATTTAACGGGCGGTAAACGTTGGGGTACTACTTTGTGCCATTGCTTCTTTCCGGATTTTTTACTGATTATTGATAGTTGCTTACTATTTTTTATTACATTTAATCATTATTAATGGTTCTACTGAAATTGAGTTAAATTGTTTTAGGTACTTTAATTTTAACAAATGCATTAACCTATCAACTATTTTAAGAATTATTACCTCTACTTTTGGAAACCTGAATGTTCAGTTTATCATTTATTTAATAATACTATAAGAACAGTAACATAATAGAGGCATAACTATGTACTTGTCTAGATTACCATTAGTTGAAAAATAAAAAAACAGTTAAATATTATGTTGCAAAACTTATATTAATTCTTGGACTAGCCATTTTTAACCCTTAACTTTCATTTATTCACATTATGAGCCAACCACGATCAAAAGCTAACGTTGAATTTGATTTCCAATGACGTGAAAGTAAGTGTACCAAAAATTACAGAAAATGGTAAATGCGATTGAGCACGTATGTTTTCCAAAATAAAAATCAAAGATTTCCTTCCCTATCGAGGATTTATTAACTTTGAGCATCTCTCAAAAAAATTGATCGATGTCCTTGATTCTCTTTGCTCGCCTCAAATGGACGCCGGCGAACGGTTTTGAATTATAAAACTCGGGATTGGCGATTTATGCGAACCCATCCTGACGCCTCTCCTCTCTTCCCATTATCCCCCTCTCTCTCTCCCGGCCTTTGAAGGTTCCCTGGGGAGCCCTCCGCTCCAATCTCTTCCATCATTGGGCTGAGATACGGACGCCGCCGTCCCCCCTCCCCCTTTGGGTTCACTCCTTATTTCCGCGGGAGTGTTCGCCAGAGAAATGCAATGACTAATGACCGCGTTTTGTGTTCCATGATTTCATCACGCATACCATCCCAGGGGATGGAGTCCAGCCAGACCACGAGTCGCTGCTGGAGGCACCGGGGAGGCGCCAGTGTCGAGGCAATCCGTGTCGAATCTTCAAGCGCCTCTGCTCCTCCCACCGCTTCCGAAATCCTCAGGTGGGTGTAGATTTCTCCCGCAGCGTCACTTATTACTCCCGGCAGCCAATTACCCGAATGGGATCCAAGCATCGCGATCTTTGATTGATAAGGTCATTTCTCCCGCGGAGGCCTCCCCTTTCCCAACTCAGGGTATATAGGGGGGTTGCAGTTTGTGAGGTTTCCAGGACGATTAGGGGAGGAAGGATCTGCGCCCTTTTTTCGAGTAACAGGATAGGGCTTGATGCGCAAGGATTGAGGGTCGCGCATTAATTCTTCAATTCACGTCAAGTGTAAGAGCAGCTGGCCCACGACGATGTTATTACGAGAAACCTTATTATGTTTCACTTTTCCGATTAAACCTCAAAATCTAGGATCTTTCGGATTGTTTGATTGGATGAAAATATGGCGTCGTTTACGTCAATTCTAGTTCGCACATATTTCGGGGAATACATCTTGTCTTAATGGCTCTTACGTTTCCCATTAAGCTCCTCATCTTCGATTCATGGCATTTGATGTCGTATTGAAATGATAAATTCCCTTCTCTGAGTACTATTTCCTACAGATAAGAAAGGTAAAGGAACGAAGCTTTCGGGGAAAGAAATGGGTTTAATGAATCAAGACGGTTCCTTTGTGTAGCATACACTACCATTTGCCATGCTAAAGCCTTCTGTCCCCTCTGTTGGTATTTCTATTTCAGGTATAATTGTCTTAAACATGGCAAAATTTCTCATCAACATTATTAACTATCACCTTTGAGGTGAGTTTGTAGAGCACCCTTCAAGTGCCATGTTACCGCCCAAAGCTTAACAGCCCGCAGAATTCCTAGCTTTGGCGTCATCCGTTACTTGGTTCACGTTATCAATATACTCTACGGTTTTAGGCTTCACTTCGTGAAAGTATATGGTACCCATTATAAAAGATTTTTTGTACTTTTCTATAGGTTTCATTTTTAAGATAAAACACGTTTCAAGACGAGTTGGTGAAACGCGTTTTATCTTACATTATAAACCTAAGGAAAAGTACGAAAAATCTTTTAATATGGACTCGATGATATTTGATCTCCAACACTCGTTTTTTTACTTCAATTTCTCCTTTACCATGCTATGATTATTCAAAATAATGTAGAACATTTCTGTCTATCTCGCTTTCTTTCACGTAGCACGACATCTTCCTACGTTTCCATTCTTCCTCAAACTAAGAGTTTGGGTTTCTTTCAACTTATTTTCATGCCATGTCGTCATGCACATGGACATTTCATTTAACAACTACAACATATCTGTTTTTTCGGTTATAACTACGATGTGTGTGTGTTTGTGTGAGTGTGTGTATATATTATATATATATATATATATATATGCTTTCATAGACGTAACACGGAATTGCCGAATATTACAATACACAGTAACACATAATATAGAAACACAAAAAAAAAGAGAACACTCACACGTATTTTCTTGATATTTCGACGGAAACAATCCGTCTTCCTCTGAAGATATAGAAGTAAACATTACTTCTATATCTTCAGAGGAAGACGGATTGTTTCCGTCGAAATATCAAGAAAATACGTGTGAGTGTTCTCTTTTTTTTTGTGTTTCTATATTATGTGTTACTGTGTATTATATATATATATATATATATATATATATATATATATATATATATATATATATATATACAGGGTTCGTCCGGAAAATAAGTGTACTGAGCTCAGGAAAAAAAATTTATTACACTTTTACATATCTTAAGCTAATATTCCTCAAAATAGGACCCTTGTGAGTCGATACACTTGTTCCAGCGGCGTTCCTATTCCTGGAACGCTCCCGTGAAGGCATCATCGGGAACCTCTCGAAGACACGTCGTCACGGCCTCTTTGACAGCGTCCAAAGTCCCGTATCGCGTTCCTTTCAAACTCCTCTTTATCTTCGGGAACAGAAAGAAGTCCGGTGGTGCCAAGTCCGGGCTGTAGGGCGGGTGCGGCAGCGTTGCCACGCCGTGCTTGGCCAAGAAGTCCGACACGACAAGCGCGGTGTGAGACGGCGCATTGCCGTGATGCAGCCGCCAGATGTTTTTGATCGCTGGCCGGACGCTGGCGACTCGTTTTCGAAGCCTGTCGAGCACTTGGACGTAAAATGCAGCATTTACAGTTTGTCGTTCAGGTACTAATTCGTAGTGGACGACTCCCCTTTTGTCAAAAAAGACAATGAGCATCGCCTTGATCCGAGATTTGCTCATGCGAGCTTTCTTTTGACGGGGTGATGAAGGGGGGGTGCCACTCCGCACTTTGTCTCTTCGACTCCGGGTCGTAATCAAAGATCCACGTCTCGTCACCCGAAACAACGTTCTCTAAAAAATGTGGATCATTTTTGCAGTGATCCGCAAGTTGTGTCGCGATTTCCAAACGATTGAGTCTTTGATCATCACTGAGCACTTTCGGCACCAACTTTGCACACATTTTTCGCATCTGTAATTGCTCCCTAATAATCTCGTGCACTATTGTTTTTGGCACATTACACTGCTCTGCTATCATCCGAACACTAAGACGACGATCAGAGTTCAGTACATCGCGAACTTTTCGCACATTTTCGTCGGTGAGTGTCGTTGATGGGCGTCCAGGCCGTGGTTCGTCGTCGACCTCTTCTCTGCCCTCCACGAACATCTTGTGCCACCGAAAGATCATGTTTCTGGACATGGCTGACTTCCCGTAAGCCTGGTTAATCATACCGACAATTTCGGTAGACGATTTCCCAAGCTTTACCGCAAATTTGATGGAATAACGCTGCTCCAAAAACTTCGGCATCGCGTTCCGTGACGTGGGTCGAGCATGGAGGTTCGCGTTAACAGAGCTCCTCACTACACCACAGCTCAGAGCCGACTGCTTTTTTCAGCGTCGCTTGCCAACATACCCCCCTCCAATCGCAGCCCGTCAGAGCGGTGCTGTGCGCGCCTGGAGCGGCGGGAAAAAATCAGTACACTTATTTTCCGGACGAACCCTGTACGTATATTGAGTAGCTCCAAGTGTCGTAAACACGCGATGATAATATAATAATAGAAGACCTCTCTTTCAGTGATTTTCACACGGTTTTTAATGTGGCCGTTAGAAAAACCAGGAAGTATCGAGTATATTTGCCCGACATTTCGAAAATATTATAGTAGTGCCTTCCACATCCTAAGCATTGCTATCGGAGAGTTGCAATCATGTATTGAATTGATAATTATCTCATATGTCATTCGTGCTTTCCGCAGTTTTCTTGGGTGCCATTGGTGCCTTAATCTCAATGTGTATATAATGTGTGTATATATGTATATATGTATATATGTATCTATATATATATATATATATATATATATATATATATATATGCATCTACATCTACATCTACATAATACCCCGCAAGCCGCCACAAGGGCGTGTGGCGGGGGGTGTTAGGTCACCAACCATAAAAAGGAAATATACCACATGCAAAAGAAACAACACGGAAAATTACACCCACAGCAGCGCACACACTCATGCAAAAATCCCTTCATCCAATACTCATGCAAACACATATACCGCAAAACAACTAAAAAACTGCACCCCATGATGCAGCACGAAAGCCATCTTACAACACGGAAGCCAGGACACAACAAGCAAGAAATTGAAACATCACTACCACATGAAAATGTAACACGAAACACTCCACCCCCAAAGAGTCTGTAAAAGGCAAGGAATGCGACCCAACGTTGCAGGTAGCAGGAATTTCCCCCCGCGGAGAGGGACGAGGGATTGAAAGGGAAACTTAAAAACAGATGAACAGAACACGAATGAGGTCATTCGGAAAGAATGGGTTATTATAACAAAACACGTAAGGTTAGTGGAAGAGCATGCATTTAAGTAGAACTTATTATTTTTTAGACGCTGAGGGTGGCAAGTGGAATTTTTGCTATCTATAACCCTGCAGTTGCTATCCCGTATTGTCCGTGGGAAGAAGGAGTCCTTGAGTCGGCTAGTTCTGGCGTCTATTTCCCGAATTTTATATGCATGATCCGAGCGACCAATGTATGTAGGAGTACGAATAATTTGCGAGACCTCGGTGCTGAAACATGCGGATCTAAATTTATTTAATAATTTCAATCTTGCATTGAATCGTCTCTCAGCCAATGATTCCCACCCCAAATCCATGAGCATTTCGGTGACGCTTTGCGTTTTATCGTAGGAATTTTTTACAAAACGGGCTGCCCGGCGTTGAACCTTCTCAATTTCCCGAATGAGACCTTTTTCACTCGGATCCCACACGCTGCATGCGTTTTCTAAATGAGGCCTATATATATATATAAATTCCTTCGAAATGGAAGGCTCTTCGGCGACGCACAAATATGTAAAAACACAGATGTAGATTTTTAAAACATAGAAACACAAATAAAGGACACTCACATATGTAGTTTTGCCGTTTCGACAGCTCGCACCGTCGTCATCAGAATGGCGTTCTCGGGTAAGAGCGGATAGGGCATGTGCGGGGGAGGGGCGAGGAAAGGGTAGGTAAGGGACCAATAGGAAATGAACAAGGTGCTATTGGTCCCTTACCTCTCCTTCCCTCGCCCCTCCCCCGCACATGCCCTATCCACTCTTCCCCGAGAACGCTATTCTGATGACGACGGTGCGAGCCGTGGAAACGTCAAAACTACATACGTGAGTGTCCTTTCCTTGTGTCTCTATGATTTAAAAATTTACATCTGTATTTTTACATATGTATATATATATATACACACACATTTCTTTCCTTTTCATTTCCAAACATTGACGTCATTGTTGACTAAATTTTAGTCGTAATAGCAAGTTCCGTGCAATCAAAATAAGTTTTTGAAAAATTTACTTCACGGAGGATAGTTAAATCATGACTGAGGGGCGTTGTCTTAAGAAATAAGCCCATCGGTAAGTGAATTCGTGCTCGCATGCTGTTATCAACTTCTTTTGTTGTGCCAGCCATCATATTCCATTACGTCGGGTTGTGCTATGAAATCTTAGTCTTAGCATGTTTAAATTGAAATCCGGACCATTGGTTTCCTACCCTTACACCAGTTGAAATGGAATTAAAAATCCAAATTCTGACGCAAGGAAGGAAGTTTTTAGCATACATTTTTTTGAATTATTTTTTTTTATCTCTTTTGCATTTGGTAGAGCTTTCAAGTATCCCTACAAATACAATTGATATTTAAAGCCAACTTAAATTCAAAAAAATGTATTAACTTTGAAATTATTTTGGCGTGAAAAAGATTTAGCAAAAGAAGAAAAAAGAATGTAATCCCTCCGTAACAAGCGTTTTGGACCAACGAATCGGTTTCACTTAAGTTTGTCCTCAAGTTGGTTCCCCCTGCGAAATTACTTGTTTTCACAGCGCATTTTTGGACCAAGAAGGAACTTGAAAAAGTCTCTCCAGTTACCAGAATAAGTTTGCAATACTGGAGTAGATTCTTATTTCAGTGATAATTTAGTCTAATTCTTTTTGAACCAATCTTTCAATCTTCTCGTATGTCTAAATAAATTCCTAATCAAATACTTAATTCATCGATTGACGAGACTATAAGTTGCCATAAATGAATATTACATTTAAAACGTTATTAATGAAATACATTTTCTAGTAATATAAAAATACTCAGATGTTATAAATTGTCATAGTTATTACTCTGCAAAGGCAAAAAGGTTTCTCTAGGTCTGAAGAATATATATTTGACTTTTTAAGTGCTCAAACTGTCTTATCGGCCTTCCCATTGCTAATACCTCTTCATTTTTCTACGCATGCTGATTACTTTTCCATCCTTCCATCTCTCTCTCTCTCTATATATATATATATATACTTAAAAGACTAGGTCTTTTGTTAATAGACTCGTAAAAACTTTTATATGGAGCGTAGCTATGTGTAGCGTATGTAGCGCGGAAACGCGGTCATTGAAGCAGGAGGATAGACGTAGACTGGAGGCTTTTGAAATGTGGGTGTGGAGAAGAATGGAGAAGGTGAAATGGACAGAGAAGAAAACAAACGAGGAAGTACTTGGTATGGTGGGCGAAGAGAGGGGTTTGTTGGGAGAAATACTATGGAGGCAGGAAAAGTGGATGAAGGGTGTATTGACCAGCAGTGGGATGTTGAAGACTGTAATAGAAGAGAGAATATCAGGCTAACGAGGAAAGGGCAGGATCAGGATAGGGAAGTTGGACGGGACGTAGGGAGGAAGGATGTACTCAGAGATGAAGGGGAACCAGATGTAGAGTAGGATGCTGGATTTTGCGTTTTGTTAGGAGTCACAAAATATTATATTTGGTAGTTATATCCATCCAAAAACCTACCTTAACCGGTAGATTACCTTAAAATGATGGATACTATATATATATATATATATATATATATATATATATGTTTATATTTATTTAATACATATGTTTTTTTTATATTTTTATTGATTTATGTATACATTTATAATTATATATACATATATATATATATATATATATATATATATATATATATATATATATATATATATATAATATATTTACGATATCTTACGTTTCCCCAATCATTCATCAGTTATAAAAAATGTTCTCAACCGTATTCAACGCTATTATTTTTCATTCCACACATACATCTCGTTATTGTCCTTTTTTCCTTACCCATAGTCACAATTATTGCCGATTCTGCTATTTTTCTGCATCTACCTGTACATGTACATAACACCCCGTAAGCCGCCGCAAGGGCGTCTGGCGGGGGATTTAGGCCACTATCCGGTGCCCTTAAGAGATCCTGTTTCCATAGCATTTATTTATTAAGTCCAAAATGGTAAATTAACATTTATGGATATTCTGCTTGTTAAAACTTGGTGCGGCGCGGAAACATGGTCGTTTAAGCAAATCAATAAGCTCAGGCTGGATGCTTTTGAAATGTGGGTGTGGAGAGGATTGGAAAAGGTTAAATGGACGGAAATACTAACAAACGAGGAAGTGATCATAGTATTAGGGTTTTGGGAGAAGTCCAAAGGAGGCAGAAAATAGGTATGCAGAGCATTTTGATTGATAATGTTATGTTGAAGACTGACAGAGGAGAGAAAGTTAGGCAAACTAAGAAGCGAAAAGAAAAGGATAGGCATGTTGAATGGAGTGAAGGGAGATAGGATCTAATCGTTACACGGTTTAATGTTTTGTCGAATACTAGGTTGTATTTCTTTTGAGCCAAGTAAATATATTTTTGTACCGTTATATAAGCACAAAGGTTAATCCAAAATGTGCATCAAAAAGGTATATAATAATCAAGGTATAAACCAACAATAATAATGCTCTGATTACTGTCAAAAACTTTTACCCGTCAATTACTTCACTGTCAAAAACTTAACGCCGCTAAAAATTTTGTATCCTTTACAAATCAGAAATAAAAATGGTTACTAATTGAAAGATCAAGCAAGGACTCTAGTGAACCTCTTTCAAAATAAAAATTCTAATTAATATAAATTATTTATTTAAAATCCCTCGTATTTGTGGGAATGAATTAGTTTTTAACATTTTCCACTTTTTAATATAACAAAAATTTCTTTTTCAATATATTTTGAAATTCCAAACTTGAGAAATATGTGCATTGAGCAGCCTTTTTTCCAAATTTTCGAAGGGAAATTATTACACTATTGAAGCGTACAAAAATGCATATTAAGTATGCATGCACCACTGTTATAATTCCTAGGGATAGAGGGCCTAAATACTCTATGCATTTCTTAGTAAAAATCACAAGAAATTTCTCGTGTTTAATTCTCAATCTTACAAATAGATTAACTTTTTTCAATTCAATTTTAAAATTCCCTTAGTAGCTTACGTTTGTAATGTTTCCCTTGAAAAATCTTTCAGACCACTTTTGATATGCTTCCTTGGAATTATTTCCTTATAAATACAACAAGGAATGAATAACAAACTACGTTAAATGAACAAAAGTATTTTTCCGTCTGTATTTATAAAGGCAGTTTACGTTACATTTAAAGCGTTCTTTTTATTGACAGTGACTATCTTCGCAAATACGTATACACTCCGACGTAATTTACTCTCCTACTACGAGATCTCGGACCTCCCCTTGCCCTTCGCAAACTTTTTGGCGCTTCAGTTTAACGTAGTAGTTTGCTACTAAGTAAATTGTCTTTGTACGCCAATTTTCTGTGGTAATGTTTCTGCGTCAGTCGGTAAACATGTTACCATGTTATATACGAGCTCACCCTTAGTTGGAGGCGAAGAGCGTTTCCTCAATGGGCCGTGATGAAAGACTAATAAGACGCCTTAGGCTCGGTTTTCGCGAGCGCGAGCAAAGCGGGCGTGGCAGATGTTTAACCGTTGTCAACTTCGGTCGCGCAGACGCTATCTCCCGTTATAACAATTGAATCTTCTTCCTCTAGTTGTGGGAACCGCCACCGCAGTGACTGCCTTCGTGAAAATGTACACTAATAAGCGACGTGAAGATCCTGAGGTTTGATTAAAACATGAAGCTATATACAAATGCTCAGATTTTCTTTTACAATTACGTTCAATTCCACGAAGGCGCATGCTCAGAGATACAACAGACTCTCAAAATTAATGACGAAGCGTATAATATCCCAAAAATTATGAAAGGGATACCCTGCTTTTTTAATGGTGCTGAGTTAATTAAAAAAGTCTCGCGGAAGTTCAAAGAAATTTCAATTCAAATAAGTCTCCTAATGCCAAGTTGCCAAATATTTTTTTATTTTTTTCATACTAAAACTCCATTTAAACAGAGCAGTTTCTGTCACCTTCAATTTTACAGCAAAATGACAATTCAATAAATTATTAGCACTCTATCCTTCCTTTGTATTAGTGGATAGTTTTCTAATTGTTAAATGATAATTGAGAGAGTGTACTCCAACTGACCAATTCAAACCGGTCATATTTTTGAATGTGTATTATTGTCTTTTTCACTATACTAATTATTATAAATATTTTCCCTGCATTCAAATTTTTCGATTCCTTTAAACCTTAAGCACAAGCGTTGTCAGACTTGGTTTAATCTTAAAGTCGGTTCTTATATTTTAGCAATATTTATTTGATGGCCAGGACACGGACAACGCACAACGTATTTATTTGTGAATGTAGATATGTTGCCGTATGTTATACTATCCTGAACTTTACTAAAATAATTAGTTGACAGGTTGTCTTTTATTCGTCTTCGATGATGATCCTTGGCCATAATTTTAGCCAAATTTAATTCCCGAAATGTCAAGGGATAAAGATATGACAGCCGTTATGCCATGTGAAATCAATATTATGTCATGCTGTCGTTATCAGTGTCGTCTTACGACGTGATTTAGACAAAAAATTTAAGTGCTCATAGTTTTTGGTGTTATCACTATTTGCCCTGAACTTGGGTAACTTGAGATGTTTTCAATTCCGTGTGGGAATAGCACACGAAAGTCTAAAGAGTGTGCAAACCACCCTACTTTGTACCATCATCAGCATTAAAACCATTCCTTTCATGGTTTAAAAGCAAGGTATTCTCAATAAATTATAATATATTTGTCTCTACATTTCTAAAAGACGTAGTATTATTTTTATAAAGAAGAATACAAATGATTGAGAACGAATAGTACATTGTCTTATCTATGCATAAGTTCATGTTACTGGATAAAATACTGTTGTCCAGACACCCCTAACCTCACTCCCTTGGGGAGCATCAGGTAGTGTGGATTTTAAAGTAACTAGGGTCATCTTCCATCTTCCCACACGCAGGTGGAGGCCCTGTACCAGCGCTACTTCCTCCGCATGAACCAAAGCAGCGTAGCCGGTCTGCTTTGCCTACTCATCGCCCTCTCGTCCGCACTCCTCCTGCTGCACGCGTGGCCCCCTCCTTCTCTTCCGCTGCCCCCGCGGGATGCCGCAGCCTCCCCGCCCCCGCCCTCGCCCCCAGACCCCATCCCCCCCTCGCACGTGAACCCATGGGCCACGGCCACCCTTGGGGCCTGTCTCGCCGTCTACGCCGCCCTACTGGCGCTGCTATGGGCCCGCGGGCCCTCCCTGAACGAGGTGGCCCTCGCCGCCCTCTCGTACGCCCTTCTCGCCTCCTTCCTCGCCGTCGAGTTGGCCCTCGCCCTCGAGGCGGCCTCACCCACAGCCGCTGGTGTGTGGGCCGCCATGCTCTTCAGCTACGTGGCCTACGCCTTGCTCCCGGTGCGGCTCCTCGAGGCGTCTGCCTTCGGGGCCGCCCTCGCCCTCTCTCGCATCTCCCTGTCCGCCGCCAGGGCCTCCCAGGACCTGTTGCTATGGAAGCAGGTGAGTGTCTCTCCTCTTATCTCTCTTTTTCTTCCCTAGATGTGGCTTCAGTGGTGGGTCTACGGGGAGAAGCATGACCCCTCCCCCATTCACGAACTATTTTTGGCGTTAGTAAAATACGAGATTGATATTTCTTGCATGCCTGAAATTAATTTTTGACGCATATTGTCCTCCAAGTATAATATTGTCTACTGCAGGGTACGTTCTGCTCTCCAAATTAGAGCGATTAATTTCAAATATATTAAGGATTCACATTTCTATGAACTAACACGTATTGTTTTTAATTTATTAAAACCCATCGAGGTATTCTGGATCCGATAGTATATGGCGTCCATGTAGAATATGTGATTTTACGTATCTATATATTTACATTCGTAGTCAACATATTATCTACGATATGATTTTAACCTTTATCTATCAAGGCATTGTCATATATTTT
Organism: Hetaerina americana; assembly: GCF_022747635.1. Taxonomy (NCBI): domain Eukaryota; kingdom Metazoa; phylum Arthropoda; class Insecta; order Odonata; family Calopterygidae; genus Hetaerina; species Hetaerina americana. The sequence goes on from NW_027287316.1 coordinate 30,484,487, forward strand.
TCCAGTGTCAATAGAAGGCTGAATGTTCCACCTGTCATTCTTTTCTCGCACATTTTTAGAATACTTTAGTAATACTGATGAAATTAATATCTTTCTTTTATGTTTAGATTGTTTTTCCTTTTGAATTCATTCCAAATTAACACAATAGGCCACCAAATCGAATCAATATAAATTAATGTCTAAGGCTGTGTTTTAGCTTTTTCGATTTCTTCGTGTGTTTTTCTGTTTTTTTTCGACTTCGCACCTTCCCAGTCACCTGTTGCTGGCGCTGAGTTCGCCACAGTCAATTCTCTGACTACTGAAAGACATCCATCTGAAAAAATGACATGTACATGAAAAAAATAGGCGCATCTAAGTCATTTCTTTGAAATAATTTTTGGAAACCTTGCGATGATTCAAGTGAAGTGTTCGAGTATTTCCCACCGGGTCCAGGGATTCGGCTGCCGATGTTTCGATGGCTGACTCCGCAGTCGTACTCAACGCCCTGAAGGTGATGGTGGAGTTAGCCATCGAAACGTCGGCAGCCGAATTCCTGACGTGATGGAAAACCCGAGAAGATCTCATCAGAATCAGAAAAACACCAACTCTCACTTACACTGATAGTTAAGTTTAAATTATATCACTAATTTTATTTAAGGAGACCTTTTGTAGTAATTTAATGGTAAATTTAGACTTTTCAAGCAATCTTATTTTGTTTTTCCCGTGGATTAGTCTGGGTTTTAGTTTTGACAACAATTACTGTTTTAATCCGTGTGAATAAATGCGTAGTGACAGCACTGCAAATGAACCAAATGAAAATGCAAATACGTGGTAGTCCAGTGATTAGCACTCAACTTCTAACCGGGAGAGGTCTCAATTCTCGGGGACGCCTCTGGGCAGCCATATTTCACCCAAGATGCGTGATTTTTCGGGTACCAGACCTTTCTGGAAAGCCACAGACGGCATAGAGAAAGACAACTTCGCTAATCTGACCGGTAAAATTTACATGCCGTTATGCTTAATAGTAGTTTACCTCTATTCTCACCTATCAAACAAATTTTCGGGTTGATTACTGTGGTTTTCTATTGTGCTAGTGACGTTTCCACGTTAAAAACAGTATTGAAATTGGCAACGGGAAACCACCTAAGCTATTTTCCCCACGACCTAATGATAAACAAAAGAATTATTATCACAAATGACCTCAGCTGCCGGTTGCCTCCCCTAAGCCTACTACTAGCTAAGAATTAATATTATTCCTGGCAACTACAGGACTCGACTCACTGGATCCTGTGTCATGTCACGCAGAGGGAGAGACAAGTATTCCGTGATCGTCATAACATAAAATCCATGCAAATCGAAACCTAAATTAGTGGCAAAGAAGAAGATACAGAAGAGAACCGAATGAGTTAGAATAAGGACTTGAAACGTTATGAACATGTTGAGTATGAGGAAGTTAGTGAATAAAAAGTGGAAGAAATGAAGAGAGTAAATAAGATAGTTCACGTCTGAGCGAGGTGAAATGGAAAGATAGCGGAAATTATTCATGATATACACAAAGAGTAATATAAAGTAGAGGGGAAGAGACTCAGTGAGAGGTGGCTGTAACATTGCACATAAAGGTAGGATGAAGCTTATTAGATACAGAGTCGGTAAATGATGGAAAATATTTAGTAAAACTAAAATCTGAACCGACGAACATCGTCATTATTAAGGTTTACAAGCCATCAAGCAAAAATAAGTCACCTCTTAAAAGGGAAGAAAGAAATAGGGTGTACGATTAATTAGAGGAAATGATTGCGGGTGTTCGTGGAAGGAAACATTTGATAGTGGTTGGGGATTGGACTGCGTTGGTGGTCGATGGGAATGAGGCAAGCCCGACGGTTTAGGAACAAAGAATGACCGTGGGAAGAAAGCAGTAGAATTCTGCAGGAATAGAGTGGGTTCACAATGAACAATAAATAGCGTAATGAATCCGAACAATTTCACAGCAGTTGATACTGATACAGATCATACATTAATACTACTCAAGTGTTACGTCAGATCCAAGAGGATGAAACCGATCGGTTAAAATTAATAAATTTATAATTAATATAAAATATAATTAAATATAAAATTAAATAATTAAAATTAGTTAAGGCCGCGAGAGTAGATAAAATTCCGGTTGAAAGAATTTTGATGGGCTAATTTGGAGTACTTATGAGGAGGGAGTTTGGCTGGAAAGTTTCGTCTGATCAGCGTTTGTTCCCATTCCATAAAAGTGAAAGGCAGCCATATTTGAGAATTAAAGAACATTAAGTTAGATTGTACTCACAATTAAAGTGGTACTTAGGATTATCAATTGGAGAATAGAGGGGAATCAATCAATTTATATACAGGAAAGGATAGATGCCGTAGCCATAGATAGTTATGAGATTACATATACTACTAGAAAGGATAATAGAACACAATCAGGCGCTCGATAGAGTAAATTGGTTAGAATTAACTAAGTGTATTAGATTTTCGACAAAAAGGAAAGCTAAATTAAAAGTTAAAATAGGAGGGAAAAACTAGAGCTAGTGGACCAGCTTACATACTTTGAAGGCCTCTTGGACCAAGATGATTACACTAGTAAGGATACAAGAAAGAGAATTGTGTTAAACAGAGTCGCTTTTTCGAAGAGGAAGAAATTGACGACAGGACGTCGTATTGTATTGATGTTAAGAAAACACACATGAAAAAATTGGTTTTGAGTGTGATTTTGCACGGCTCAGAAACTTGGTCGTTGAAGCAAGGTGATAATCATAGTGGGTGACTTTTGAATTGTTGGTGTGGAAGAAAATAGAAAAATTGAAATGGGCAAAAAAGGAAACAAACGAAGAAGTACTGGGTATGTTGACTGAGAAGAGAGTTGTTTTGGGAGAACTCTAAAGACACGGAAAAGATTAATGCAGAGCATTTTGATTGGCATTGGGATAGTAAAAACTGTGAAAGAGGAAAGGATGTTATACAAGTACGGTATGGGTAGGATAGGGATAGGGATGTTGGACAGAATTAAGGGCGAAATAAAGCATGCAAAAATCCTGCACGGTTTATAGATTGAATTGAATAATGGGGTGTCAAGTTTTGTTTTGCTGGGCTAGACCAATAAATTTAGGAGGGTTTAGTCTGTGCTCATTCAAAAAAACCTTATAAACGGTAAACTACCAAATAATAATAATGGAAATGGTTAGTAGATTTGCTAAGAGACGATAAGTTGCTGATCTTCTAAATGTTTTAGTAATTATATACTGTATGTGACTCATATGTTAGAAAACTGAGTTATTATTAAAAACGTAAAATATAACGTTCATATTTTTAATTGATATTGTAGCTAAAAACGTGAATCCCCACGCAAAAAATTCGGGATCAAAATTTTAATTTTACTCCTCTTTGAGTTAAACAATTTCTCCTTTAGGATAATGTCAATTACTCTCGATAAAGGCTCATACTCCTTATATACCTTACACTTTTTTTATTACTGCCAGCGCACTTACTTCAATTCCGTTTGTATGGAGAACCGCCAAAGTATTTTACTGCATCATTACATTTAAATAAAATATTTATTTACATAAAATATATATTTTAACTTATAATAATAATATTTTATAATCCAATCCATTTTTAGCATTCTCTTAACAATTTCTACGGTAGTTTGGTTTTTGTTGAAACATAAAAAGATAATATTCGTTCGTCACTGGTTCGTAAATCCTTTCGTGAATTACCATGTGCAGCTGACCCAAGCAAGGTGAGGAAAATAGTGAACGCTTAAGTCTTATGGCTGAAATACTTGCCACGAAAAGTATAGGGATTCTCAGTGAACAACACAGACAGAGGGTAATATAGATTTTATCACTGAAGGATTTTGAGCTATCATTTTTGTTGAAAACTTTTCGCCTCACAACCCTCGGGCGAACAAAGGGCAAATATTGATCGCAAAACCTTACCCCTGAGAATAAAAAGATTTCCCTTCGCCCTTACAAACTTTAAACCAATCTTTGGTTATCCCAGCAAGTTTCTTATCGTAGTTCTCAATTTGTTCTATAGCGTATTCGTCTTTATATGGCGTTTCTTTCTTGAATCAAAGAGATTTCTTTCGACGCTTTAAAGTGATTCTCAAGAAGAGAAGAAAGTGAATCTTTCTTCGCTAAAACTGTTCCGTTAGTTCAATCAATTTACTTACGTTATTTACATAATATTTTCCAATTTCCTGTCTTGAAGTTTAAACAATCAAAATATCCGGCATCCCATGAGACCTTGAAAGGCATTTTTTACAGGAAATTCATTTGGTGGCAAAAACACATCTCCTTCAGCGTTTTCTGAATGGAATTAGGCGAAGTATTAATCGGAGTAATAATTTTAAGAATCTTTTATAATATCGTGATGTCTTTCATGCATTAAGAAGTTTCCATCACTTCGAATTTTTTCGTAAAAAAAAGAATTTATTTTCTAATTTTTGTAAATAATCCAATCGAATGAAACTATTAGAGAGCGTTAGTTTATTCCAAAAATATAAACGCCATACGGGAGATAGAAAGAGAAGGAAATACCCTTTTCCGCTTCAAATCTATGACATACCAGTTTATATGCCATAAATATTGCTAGTATTTGGGTTGTTGGAGAACTGTCATTGATCATAACTCATACTCTACCCATTCTGTGTAAATTCTTCAAATTGAAAACGCAGCACTGAACCTCGTATATGATATATATATATATATATATATATATATATATATATATATATATATATATATATATATATATAAGATACATTTTGACTGCGATCTTTGGGTTGGTTCTTAACTGCATATCCATCGCATTAAACTGGTCATTACTTTTAACTGTTCTTACAGACTCTTCAGGTAATAAATTTTACTATTCCACGTACGAATTTAGTTATTTATTGGTTAATTTACCGTCTGAACATTTTGTTTCACTTTTTTTAGCGAAGGAATTTTCGTGGAGTCTAAATGTCTCCCATTCTCATTGTACATGCATAGATTTTTCTGCGGAAACGCAGTTTCGGAAAAGTCGGTGTAATCCCGAGGGAAAATTTGTACTGCACCAATACGGAATTATCTTGACGCTTTTGTACCATAATTCACACTGTTTCATTCACTTGCTTCATTTTTTTATCTCCATCTGAATGTTTGTACCGCTTGAAATTTGGCCTGTCATCGTGAATCATCAATCTCACAGCAGTCGAGCTCGCAAAGGAATAGACTGATGGTTCAAATTCCTTGCTCTCTACAATTTTTTTTCACCGACCTATGTACCCCAGCTTGCAAAGAGGAGATATTGTTCGCCACAATGAGAAATAATCCCATTGCAAACCTTCATAACCAACAGAAGTCGTTCGTTGTGATTGTGCGACAGCATGAAGTTGCAGAAGAAGTCGGAAGGGGTGTTTTGTGTTCAGAAAATCATTGAATATTCCTAAAATTCGAGTGTTATCCCGTCAGACTCGCACATTGAACATCTTCCCTGGTTTTCATGGAGCATACGAATATAGAATAGAACAGGTGAAATAAAATAACAAAGGAGAACTATTGCCGTGTTCATTGTGCCTACAGAGTGTACGGCCATAGAGATAATTCATTTTTTGTTAATTCAATTTTTAGTAAAGTGCAATCTTGAGTGATTAAATGTGTAGATAAATAATTCCTGCGTTTTCTAGGGGTATCTAACCTCAGAAATTGTGTGATGCAAATGATGCTATAAAGGCTGAGAACGCTTCTTGATCGGTCAAGAAAATTGTATGTTTCCTCGGTACCATTTCCCCATTGATGAATATAAGCAGGATTAACTTAAGATGTGAATATTTTAAGTCATATATAATGGTAATGAATAACTGATCAAAATGAAATTGATAGTATTTCAAACATACCATGTCTCTCACCTATAATTTTATCCTTCCCTTCCACGATATATCTTTGCTCATATACGTATATTGAGTAGCTCCAAGCGTCGTAAACACGCGATGATAATATAATAATAGGAGAACTCTCTTTCAGTGATTTTCAAACGGTTTTTAATGTGGCCGTTTGAAAAACAAGGAGGTATCGAGTATAATTGCCCAGCATTTCGATAATATTATAGTGGTGCCTTCCCCATCCTAAGCATTGCTATCGGAGTGTTGCAATCATTAATTGAACTGATAATTATCTCATATTTTATTCGTGCTTTCCGCAGTTTTCTTGGGTGTCTTCGGTGCCTCAGTCTCAGTTTTCCCTTACGCAACGAATCGAGTCTGAAGGATAAAAATGAAAGCATTTGATTTTTTATATAATTCCAAATATTAGGCTCAAAATTTCCCAGGGCTGTACTACACTGACTGGGTGAATTTTTACCTGTCATCAACCGTTATTATCAGGATTTTATGCCATGAATCAAATGCAAGTATACTACATAAAGAGAAATTTTTTTAAGTTATAAATCTTCCAAGATTTCTTCCGTGTAGATCAATTTTCTAGGACAAGTCCATTTTCTGAGACAAACAATTGTCCTATTGTTTGTCCTAGAAAATGGAACCACGTGAAAAAAATCCTGGGAGACTCAATCGCTACACTTCGTGGAAGCCTTCACGGTAAATTGCATTCTTTATTGTATCCAGAAAGATGTTCAGTCAATATTAACCTTCAGTTTCGAGACCTCTGAGGTTTAAGTATGTATTCTTGAGAATAAAATGTAGTTTGATTAATTTCTGACCAAACACAAAGCAATAGTAAACATAGCTGTCCCTTTGTCGCTTTTAAAGCTGATTCGACAATTCATCAAATGTACTAAGCCTTTATCTAAATCCACAATAATCGTAAATTCTACACCGATACCTAGCTATATACCCAAATGTAAACCATGATCCATCTCCACCACTCCTAGCCTTCCCTCTCAAATTACCAAGTCTTTCCCATGCCACAGTACTCCGTCACGCACATCCCGCAATAAAATTTAACAGCTATAGTTCAATCTCTGTTCCTCCTCCTGGGCGTTGGGCAGTGCACAAAACCCCTCAATATCCGCATAAGCAATCACCACGCCTCAGGCAAACCTTCTTCCACATTAGTTTCTCTGCCATTTCCTAAACATATCTCCCTCCCCCAATATTCCCTTTAATGATTGTTTCAATCAATGCCTCCCTTCCCCCTCAGACACGCCGTTTAAGCTCAAAACCCTGGCAGACATCGGACTCCTGGGAGTATTTCCAAATATGTTCATTTATGTTTCCAAAGAATGTTTCTTTCCTCAATTTTCCACTTTATTACTGTTTATATACGTCTAATTACGCCATTACCGATGTGACATAAAGAAGAGGAACTGGTATATCAGGATTTATTATTTACATACCTTCAGGCTTTCATTGGAAAAATAAATCACCAAAACGTAAATTATTCAGTAAAAAAATTGTTTACTAATTAATATTATTCACGTCCCACAACGAAAGGACATCAAATTATCTCAGTATCGAAATAATAAGTAGGTTGGTATTATGTGTCCGTTACTAGAGCTGTAATTTTAAAGAAACAGAGAAGGGAGGAATGGGATTTAAGTCCATAGGTTGCCTGATGAAAGAAGGATTAAAAACGAATGCAATCAGAGATAGAATCAGAAAGTCACCACGAGGAACTCTGCTGATTAAAAGCCGTTGATAGTCTTTTGATATTATCTTGATACTGTCCCCACTGATGAAAACTTCAATACAAAATTATGAACTACTATCTCTCACTTAAGTTGAACTTCGAAGGTCATACAGGTATAATTTAAACTGTATCAATAGAAATATGTATTCCTTTTAATACTCAGGAGATACTTTCCCATTTATAAAAGATTTGGTGTTTTCCCGGCGTATCAGCTGCGTAAATTACTCTCGGGTCCTCCACCGGGTTATATCGTCCATATTGGCCGACGTTTCGATGTTTGACTCGGTCATCGTCTTCAGGGCTTCTGACCCATTCAGAAGCCCTGAAGATGATGTCCGAGTCGGACATCGAAACGTCGGCCAATATGGACGATATAACCCGGTGGGGGACCCGAGAGGAATTTACGCACTCTCCCATTTGTTTGACATCTGATCGGAATCAAAACCTTTTTCACTGCGTAAAAGAGACTTCTAAAAGTGAAAAAAAGAATTCAAAAATATTTCCCTCCTTTCGTTGACTGATTTGAAAGCATTGACAACTTGGAGGTATTACAGAGTGAGCAATAGAATTTACTGCAGGGGTTTGGGTCGTAGATTTGGGAATAAAAGTCCGCCGTGGCACATTGATCACCGGGCGTAGATGTTCCGAACCCTTAATAAGATGCAGCCCTGAGGGAACACAGCGTACTAGGCAGTAAAAATCCATTAGCCTCCATAAACTGAATTAAGCACTAAAAGCTAAGAAGGCTCCCGGAGAATTCGTTTCGTTCCACCGCGTTGAATGTAAAATTAACGAAAATTGGGGACGAGAAGATAAAAGCATATTGTTTTCCCCTTCGCCGTCGTAATCATCGGTATTCATTAGCATCAAGTAAAAATAGAATTATTTTTCATCCAACTCATTAGCAGCGCTTTCAGAAGTATACAATCCGTTTAAGGGCAAATAGGCAAAATTAGCAAGTGCATTTTTTTACTCCAGTTCTGTCGGGAATTTCGTATCAAAAGCCAGATTTTTCCTGAGTTAGGTATTCCCCAGATTTCCGAGACCACCGTGAATACCCAAGCATCTTGAGGGAATACTAAGTGACATTAATCTATTATATAAAGGCGTATTAGAATAAAGATGTACCTCTGTTCAATGAATTATCTAGTTTATTTTAAATAACTTTTTGAATTTTAAACGGCCAGTGAAACACGAAATATTTTTCAAAAAATAATTATAGCGAGTAAACGTCTGTTGTCATTTAATTGCTTGAACTTCATGGTAATTTTGTTTGACAAAGATCATAGATTCGAAAACTGGTGGATCTACAACTTGTGGTAAGACTCTTGCGACCACCGTGTATCGTATTATTAACCCTGTGAAGTGTAAGTGGAGTGGAGATCAGGTGAAAGAGTTTCGAGATTAAGGCTGCAAAATTATTAGTGATAGAAAAAGCAAGAGGAATGGTAGGAAAGGCAGAAATAAAGAAGATAAGAAGTAATGACAGTTCCCAATATCGTAAGAACTTTGTAATTAAAATGGATAGATAGTGTAATAAGTGAAGAGGCACTTCAAAGAGTGGCTGGAAATAGAAGCCCATTATTGGTCCAAGAAAAAAATGAAGAGAAAAAGGAAAAGAAAATAACTTTCAGGTTGATCATGGTGATATTTTTTTACATATAGTATAATTTCAGCCTACCCAATTTTTTACGTTGGAAGTCGATTTAATCGTGTAAATTCAGCGAATTTATTATTTTTTTTTTCATTGAAAGGAGGCAGATGAAAGATCGAGGGCTAATTAAGAGGTAGGGTTTACCCCCGAAAATTGCTTGTAAAAACTGAAAATTTCATTCAGTCACGTTCGGCGTCGCACCATCAGAAAATAAGTGTTTCGGGGTACGTTTTGACACGTACTCATCCAGTGGACCCATCTTCACTTCCATGACATCACATATACTGGCTGCGAATGTTTTAGTGTAGGTAACTATATGAATACAATTGTAATTAATTTAATGATAATATTATGGTAATTGTTAAAGAGGGAGTGGTAATTATATATATATATATATATATATAATATATATATATATAAACATAAAAATGTTAAAATATATATATTAAATTTTTTATGAAGATTAAATTGTTATATATATATGTATATATATATATGTTTATATATATATATTTTTATATATTTATACGTATACCAGCTAAGAAGTCAGATATAGTTAGCCTACAAAAACACATGGGAAAGGACACTTATTCCGAAATTGTCGTAACTTAGAATTCAGATCCTTCTTTCCCCAGGCTGTCTTGCCACCGTCTCTTATGGGTATAATATACGTGTAAATGTAAGCAAATGAATATATATATATATATATATATATATATATATATATATATATAAACACGGATGTAGATTTGTAGAATATAGAGACACAGAAAGGACACTCACAATATGTTATTTGACGTTTCGTCTTCCGACGACAGCCGTGCTGTCGAAACGTCAAATAACATATTGTGAGTGTCCTTTCTGTGTCTCTATATTCTACAAATCTACATCCGTGTTTTTATATATTTGTGCGTCGCCGAAGAGCGTTCCATTTCGAAGATATATATATATATATATATATATATATATATATATATATATATATATATATATATATATGTATATATATATATACCTCTACTATGTATAAATATCTCTGTTTATTTACATTTACTCGTATTATATACTCATAAGAGAAATGTAACGATTTTTGGAAACGTGAAAGGCGTCGTCTCACGGCCATTTATGGAACCTCGAACGTGACAAAAAGCTTTTTTTTACTTCTAAGTTCGCAAACCAACCCCCCATCACGTTCACACCAATTTTGCCTTAATACCCTGAGAAAATAAAGGGTTTTAGGAGAATGCGTTCACATCGAGGACCCAACTTGGCGTCTGTACAACCTGTACGATAAAGGGATTTTCGGCTTGCTGGGGGAGAAATGTCAGTGACAGGGATAAATTTGGGAATCGCCCTGCAACTCGGTGTGGCACGCGGTGGCCGAGGGATCTTTGTCCATTATGCCTCGCGACCTTTAAAATTCTTCTCTTTCTCTCGAAATTAAATCAAGTTTTTCCGATGAATATTTGACGCGCAAGGACCTGAAAATACGTCCGAGGAACATTAATTAAAAATTACTGTTTTTTCCTACATGCCCCCGTGGAAAATTTCTTCTACTTCTCCGCCATTTACAAATTAATAAATATATGACCATATAATAAATATATATTAATATGTCTGACTGCGATTAATTGTGCTGAAATCAGTAATCTTCGTCATAAAGTTTAAATTTTCAAGATATTTTTTTAAGCTAATCAAAAACGTTCGTTGAAATACATGAAAAAATAAAAGATCTTTTTTTCGCCTTCTTGTTCATAGAGGGAAGTCTTTTCTATGTCTAACTTATCTTTGTCCACTTGGTGTGGCGTGTTCTGCTGCAAAAAGGAATTTCGGCCGGTTGCACCTTACGTGGAATGAATGCAATTTAAAAGTATTTTTTGCTTTTATTACATTATTTTAGCATATTGGGAATTACAATGTATTTTTACAATGTTATAGCATATTGGGAATGAATTTCCCAACAAATTTTGGTGTATATAAACTAAATAGAACGTTTCTTTTTTTGCACACTGGAATTACTACGCTCCTGTTGTCATGATAAATCTTTGATATTCATACATTTGTAACAACCGCATCCGATTCCATGTATGGCATTCCATGTATAGATGCCCTATGTTTCCTCACCTGTTTATATATATATATATATATATATATATATATATATATATATATATATATATATATATATATATATATATATATTATATATACCTTTGGGTTGACTACTGTGTTTATGGTTTATAATAAAAAAAAATATATATATATATATTTATTATAATAAATATATATATATATATATATTTATTTATTTATATATTTATATATATTTGTATATATTTATATATATATATATATATATATATATATATATATATAGTCATTATCCCAACTCCATACATGTACGGTCAATTGTACAGTAATAAAGTAAAGATTGCTCTTTCATTAATCCTTGATTTCAATCAGGGATCATGTGTGCAGCACAACTCATGAGGCAGCGAATGCAATAACGCCTACTCACAAAACACCCGCAAAAATTACGCCATATTGTCTATTATGCCAGTCATTTGTTTAAATGTTTATAAGTTTGATCTCCCCGGCTTTATAATGGGCGGAATACATCAAGGGTGTTTACTTGGCCCGACGGTGTTTTGTTTGCAAGCCGACCCGTGGACACGTTTACCCCATCGATCATTTCGAGAGAGGGAGAGGTTTCGGGGGAGAGGTCGGGGATTAGGAGAGAGAAGGGAAGGTAGAGGATTGGGAGGTGCGCGGCGTGCGTTTAGGGAGGGAGGGAGGGAGGTAGGTAGGGGCGGAAGGAAGAGGGCGCGGTCTGGGTGCCCGTTCTTCCGCCCTCATCCCCACTCCACCCATTCCCCTCTCCTCCTCGGAAGGAAGAGTCTCCTCTATCTATCTCCGGATCCACGGGCGATACACGAGACGCCCCCAGACACCGCTTTCCAAGAGAGGCGCCATTTCTGTCAAGAATTAGGAACTCCGGAGATCAAAACGCTCCGTACCGTGTTCGCAACTTCTTCACCGTGATCGCTTAAGTTCGGTGCAACACAGTTGTGGGCCCGGTATCTTAGTGGTGCGCAATAAGTATTAAAGCAATATTTTCTTATTTGGGGAATTAAATAAAGTATTTTTCGACATCATATAAGAAGCTTTAACACTTCTGCTCACTGAACCCTAATCAGGTAAAGCAACACGATTGATCTGATTGTTTTGATGGAACAGGTGATGAGTTTAATAAACCGAAACGCGTGTTCCACTTTTAAGCTTCTTCCAATCCCTATGGAAAAGCTTGGCAGTTATTTTATTCACTAACATGAATTTATTCCGCCATATCAAACCTGAAACCGCAAATAATATTTTATTACCCAGTATTCATCAGTTTGGTTGCAAAAAATCGTAGGCCATTGTGGTCGTAAGATTGACAAAATATTTATCTAATGGCTTTGGCGAAGTTGATCTAAAGATGGAGGTGTATTCCGTGTTTAGTTCATCTTATCAGGCGAAAAGAAAAAGTAGCCATTCCAGTTTGCTACTTTAGTTCAGGAGTTCTCCTGATTCGATGCATTGATTCATTTTGCACCAACGTTACCTCTGACCTCAAGAATCTTGTTGGGATGTCCACGAAGGCGTTGCCTGACAAGATTAAACCACGTTCAAGAAATTCATGAAGAAGTTTTGCATGAAGAAATTGAATTTTTCTGCACATTTATGCTTCCATTCGAAGATACACGTGCGTTGACTCCATTCTTCCCTATGCATTGCTAGTTTTCTTTTTTCCTGAAGACTTGTCCGCCATACCTCCCTCTTTATATAGTCTACACAATTCCTAGGGCGACCTTTCCTTCGATGATGTTCCTAACAATCCCATTTCGTTCATGCTATGTCCGATTTATTTGGTTCCTCCTTTCTTTAGGATCGCTATACTACTTTTATCCTCATTTAATGTAGATTTCTTTTTCCGCCTTATCCGTCTGCTTCATTATCCTTCCATCAGTTATTGCCTAGGTTTTTGTATCTTCAAATCTTAAATATCGCTGGCCTTTTTGGGACACTTCATTATTTTGTGGAAAAAAACACAAGCATTTAGGAAGTAAAAGCTTTACATAGTAATTATTATCATATTTTATATTTTTTAATATAAATCGATTATATACCGGCCTGTAGCAATTTAATTTGATTTGGAATCGCGACATTGAAATATGGAATTAAATACTCATATGCCAGTCAAACTGAAATTTCCTTCATTTCTTGCGACATAAAGTACTGTTTGGCGCGCCTTAGGGTTTACGTCTGGAAGAAAAAAAGGCAGTAAAAACTAAAAAAAAGTGGAAGAAAATTCTTGGGTAACTAGATCATAAGTGTTGGAAGAAACTTGAAAGACCGAATCGAAAGAATGAAGACTCCACATGAAGAGGAGTGCCATTCGTACCATTTACCAAAATAAAAGCGTATTAACCCCTTGCAACAAACATAAGATCGAAAGCCATGAAATACATTTAGGATATGGAGATGAGTATACATTAATAGGAATACAACTTTTTTTGGTTGTGAGATATGGGCAATTAAGTTGAGCTGAGTGAGCTCGGCGTATAAGTTATAGACTAAGAAATAGCGTAAATGAGATGTTACAGAAGACGATATCAGTAGAGCTTCAATCGCCAAATAAGAAGTATTAACTAGTGTAGGATATGAAAGAAGCCCACCGGTAAAATTACAATGGAGAAGAGTTCTCATTTGTCCTACTCTTGAGGCTAAGCGGTTAACAACCTTAAAATCCCCCTTTTGGGAAATAGACCAATAATGGAAGATGGAAAGCATAACGAGAAACGCTGATGTAGGGATGGGGAGAAGAAGTGAAGAGGCTAGCCGAGAAAGGCACTGGAAGAAGAGGTACCACAAACCGCTCTTCACCATAACGCGAACTTATCTTCGAATCGGTAATTTCTGATGAAGATGAACTCCCGACTCGTGCGCGTCCCCCGTTCATGAACCACTCCATCCTTCCTGACTGCTGCGTGAACTCTCCTGAGTTATCGCCCTAAGCTGGTCGAGGTAACCTTCTCCTTTCTAGTTGCCTTCTTCACCTCGTCGCGGCCGCCGTTCGCAGTCGGGTGTCTCCGCTAACGAGTGGCGTGGTTAAGTGCGCTCACTCCACGGACACGTTCAGTCTCCCCCGCCGCGGGAGAAACCCGACGACGGCATTAGTCATCTCTTGAGAAGGGCTCCCAAGTGGTGTAATCGTTTAAAGTGCCACCCGGAAGATGAATTGCTGTTGCAGCGATCGAGCGGTGGTGCGTCATCATTATATCTTTAAGGCTAATTGACCTATCGGTTTTATTAATTAGTTTCTCTGAACTCTGACGTGGTGTGACAATGAAAACGGAATATTATGCATCATAAATTTGACATCATAAGTTTTGAAAAAGTTTATATAAATTTACTTCAAGAGTAGTTGCAATTCCAAGAGCATACAGGAAACCAGAACTTATTAATTTTTTTCTAATTCTTCGGTGTTTTTTTGGTTGATGCTTTTAATCGGTCAAAGTAGCACCAAAATTATCAAAGTGATGATATCAATAAATTCTACGCACAAAGAAGAATCAAATGAATTTGCGTTTTCACAGAAGAGAATTTTAACTATCAAGTAGTTTCGCCGCACTCTAGCGTCATCTGAAGTGTAGGAAAACTAGTTGACCGTAAAAATTCTATTATGTGGAAACGCAAAGTTATTTGATTCTTCCTTGAGCATTACATTGAAATTCCACAAAGTATCGGCCTCAACTATCTTTAAAAATACATTCTCAATGGAGAGAGAAAGAGAATACAATTAAATAGACTACGGCCAAAAGGGTACTCTTTATCTTAAACATATGATGTTACTGCTTAAATCAACTACTATGTAATTGGTAATCAAATACTTATTCTCCGCGCAGAGGATCAATATTTAGTAGTGAATAATAAAGTTGCTGATTTCAAAGGACACTACATTGTAAAGTTGACTGAAATAATATATTTGATTGTCAACGTATTACATTAGGTATTCAATTAAGATCCTCTCACCGAGAAATCATTCATAAATATCAATAAATGGAAGCATTGATATGATTATTCGTTTCAGGCGTAACTTTCTGCACAGCAGCGAAGCCTAGGTTCCATTAAAGTTCATTTTATGGGATCGCAAAGTTTTATCTTGACTGAAGTAAAAATAACAATGTATCTTTCCACTCAATTTTATTCGGTACAACTAGTTTCGACGCATCAGCGTCATCCTCAGGCACAGATTTAACCGACATACAGGTCGGTTATATGTGTACGGTGGAGGTGAAGAGGGGAAAGGGGTAAGGGGATACAGGGGTGGCTGGAATTGGTTGAAGTTGGTGGGGGTGGTTGAGGGAGACATTGGCGGTGGGCGGCGGGGAGTGGGGAGGTCCGAGGAGAATGGAGGTGGTCAGGAAGGTTCACGGTTGGTGGTAACGAGGCATTTTCCTAAATGAGTGAGAGGTTGTCCTCAGTGGGGAATATCTTTGAAAAACAATGTCATTAAGGATATGCCCTATCACAATATCATTAAGGATAGATCGTTATTTTTACTTCAGTGAAAATGGATTTCCACAAAGTTAAGCCTGAAAACATCAAATATATTTTATTGTGACATTATTCATCAGTAAGCATTTATGATTCAGTAAGATTTGACGGGGGAAATTTTGTTGGTAGTTTTAACGGGAATATTTTACGAAACGTTTTGTTCTCACTACTAGTATATTAGGAACTAAACATTAACAATTATGAATGTTACAAAAAAAATAAATAAACAATTTTTATTGCTCTGGGAGCAAAGTCCCTTGGAGCAGAATGCATGTTACATGAGGTTTTGAAACCTATGGAGTGAAACAGGTTTACATAATGCATAGAATAAGGTAATTGAACCAGTCACAAAACACAATTTAACATCATTTGAACGAAACATATAGTACAATACATATCGTACATACAAATACAAAGAACAATAGTTAAATATTTAGCCTGCTAGAACAGTAATAGGTCATTTTGGTAATGTGGTAGACAGATATTCAAACATTTTCCTGTTGAATTGGGATGTGTTCCTGGATAATTTTACTTTATTAGACAAGCAGTTCCATAGTTTACAGGATGAAATACTGAATGACTTTTCATATATAGCCGTGCGGTATTTGGGAAGATGGAATGTCTTTGTAATGCGGGTTGATCTCTTTGTCGTAAGTGAATTGAATATAAAATTTTCGTATAAACATGAAGGGGTGAAGGGGTAAGGAAAAAAGGGGACTAATAGGTATATTAAATGAGCAGATTAAGAAATGCGGATGCAATTGGCGTTTCTATTCGTACCCTATTAGGATATTAAAAAATAATAATAGTTTACATTTATCAATCCTTGGATTGAAAAGTAATAATGTATAATTAGCAATAAAATTAACTGAATTCAATGTATAAGTAGAGGACATAGGGTCGTCAAGGGTTTGGTTTACCCATCCTGACCAAAGCACAGTGATCAACCCGAAGGTTCAACGGAAATGTCCACAAGATTTTCTCTTCCTTTTTGTCAGCTTGGCATGGCGAGCTGACTAGAATAAATGAAGTGTTCGATATTTGGCTCTCCCATCGCATTTCGCTTCACATCCGTTCGCAATTACTTTTGCCGGTAGCGTCCTCGGCGGCTAATCGAATAGTCTCGGTGGTGACCTGGAAAACGAAGCTTTGTTTAGCGATGTGGCGGTCATTATTGATGCGTGCACACGGTGCGAAGTGGCCTCAGGTGCCGGAGCCCATAATACGCGCACGCCGCCACTTCGTTTTAGGTCCGCAGACAGCTGTTCTAGTCCCGTGTCCTTGTTAATTCATTCATTTCGTTCTCGTCGCCCATCGTCCACGTCCACCGCCGTGTGCTTCCGATGAGCCACCCACCCACGAACGTCCCGGGACGGCACTTAACCTGAATTTGGTGGTAAGGACATATTTCCCTCCATATCCAAACAGCACAAGGGTTGCCTCCAGCATACATTAATCCTGCATATTGTGATGAATGATTGCATTTTCATTTTCTGGTTCTCGGCATATATATTCTTTCATATGCAGAATTGTATGAGACATGATTATCTACAGAAAAAAAACCCGCAAGGGGTGGATATTAAGGTTACAGTCATAAAAGCACAAATATAAGTTTAAGCATACATTTGCTCGTACCACAAATACATATATGTCAACATCATCCAATCATGGTTGTACACACATTTGACTTTAAGTTTCTAAAGTAACAAAAATTGAAGAATGAGTACCTGAATCTGTTTGTGACGGTTTCTATCTCTCTTATTTTGTGGATTGTGCGGTATTGTTGAATGTACTTATATAATTTGGTGCTGTAATAATTTCCCCAGGTACAGTAAGAAAACTCAAGGTGCCCTGTGCCATTCAAACACTCCAAGTGTAGCTTGTTCTTATTGAAAAAACAAGGGGCTTCCATCCCAATTCCTCCAGCATACGCGTCACGCTTACTCTCTTCTCTAAGTAGTTTTTGATAAATGCGGCGGATTTGCCCTTATCCCTTTCCAATTGCATAACTAAAATTTTCTCACATGAACCCCGAACACTTGCTGGGTATTTTAAATGTGGTGCCACTGTTACATGCACCTCAACCTATAAGCTAATACGAGGGTTCTGTCGAATGTGATCGTGTGCAGCGTAGAGGAGCTAGATTTGTAAAACGTTGTTATGATAAACTTAGTAGTGTATTTAAATATTAGAGCAGCTAGGCTAGGAATCACTCACGGAGCGAAGGTTAAATTACAGATTGAAGCTCTTGCATAAATTGGAAGGGCGTCTCTTTGATAGTGATGCTGAAAATGTATTATCCCCCCTTTTACTACGGTAGGAGAGATCATATCAATAAAATTATAGAGATTAGTTGTGGAACAGATAGATTTAAGATGTCATTTTTTCCACGAATGATAAGGGATCATAATAGCCTTGTCCGACCACAGTGGGGTCATGTTCGGGTAAAAATCATTCTGGTCCGTATCACCCATTGTCACACACCCTAGCAATCGCTTGCAGGGTACATAAATAGATAAATGGATATTTTTTGTCATTATCCGGACTGTAATATTAAAAATTCAAAAAATTGTTATGTCAAGGGAACATTATCTGTATTGGTAGCAAATTGCCGAAGTTTAATTTTCAAGTCGCAGAATATCATCACCTTATTCAAAGCTCAGGCGCAAATGTAATTATTGGTACAAAAAGCTGGTTATTCACTTATATTGTCGACGGTCAAATTTTCCTAAAATCCTCTTCCATTAACAGAAATGACAGAACAAATAGAATCGGGGTGGTGTTTCTATTGCAGTTAAAAATTCCTTCGTCAGTAGGGCTGAGATAATTCCGGGTAATGGTTTGAAAAGCGTTTGGTGCTCAATTGAAAGTCCTAAATCCAAAGTAATTTATACATGCGCATTTAACAGGCTGTCAGTCGACAGAGCTGATGCAATACTAGAATGAGATCAGCAAATCAAAGGTTTTTATCCAACACAATGATTGCATCGTTATAATCGGTGAGGATTTCAATGTCCCATCTATTGACTGGAGCACATATAGTTTTAAACGGGTGGTAAAGCCAAAGATATCTGCGAATCGGTATTGAGTTCTTTTTCGATGAACCCATTGAATCAACTTGTCACTTCACCAACTAGGGGTGATAGTATTCTTGACTTGTTAGCAACGAATATTCCCGAAAAAGTCTTAAGTGTAGAAACTTTAAAAGAAATTAGTGGCCACACGGCATTAAATGCTACCTTTTCGCTTCATGAGGTCCGAAATAAAAAGCCTAAAAGGAAAATATTTCTTGCTTAAAGAAGACTACAAGAGCCTAAAGTGCGTGCTTCAGAATTAATTTGCTAGTTTTAAGAAAGATAGTAATCACCGAATTACTGAGGATTCGCGGATCCACTTCCTTGCGCCAGCAGTCAACAAGTTCATTCCCAGTAAATTGATAAAAGATGACACGGAACCTAGATGGTATAACGCGGATCTTAGAAGGGCATTACGACGTCAAAGGCTATGTCACGCCAAGATGAAAAATATTAGGGATGATATCTCTTGCGACAAAAAGAATGATATCACTTATGATTATAAGATATTTAGGGCGAATGCCAAGAATGAATTTCGGAAAGCGTTAAAGGAATTCAAAAGGAAAAGGTTAGTGGAAAACGAAAGAGAAGCCAAAAGCATTTTGGCCATACTTCAGAGAAGTTCATGGAAATCAGTTAACTGTCAATTCACTCAAAAATGGTAAAGACGAAAGAGTAGCCAGCAGTTTGGAAAAGGCTAACCTATTAAATTCCTTCTTTTAAATCGTCTACACCAATATCTCACAGAATACCCCCGATAGCTTACCAAATTGCCGTTCAATCGATGCCCAAAATTGAAATCTTATAAAATGGAATAGAACGTTTACTGAAAAATATTAAGTCTAATAAATTTTCGGTCCCAATGAAATACCCACTCGTTTACTTAAGGATTTGGCTTCGGTAATTGCTCCGTACCTAGAAATAATATTTAAGAAATCGCTGGTAGATCATAAGGTTCTCAGAGATTGGAAAACGTCTAACGTAACAACATTTTTTTTAAAAACCTAGACAAGGAGGAACCGAGCAAAAACAGACGTATTTCCCCCACATCCATTTCATGCAAGGTTATGGAACATACTGCATAGTGCTTGTACGATCGTTGACACCTGGTTTATCAGAAGTTATTAATGAAAAATCAGCACGGTTTCCGAAAGGGTAGATCCTGCGAGGCACAACTACCGCATTTTGTTCATGAATTCTTATTTTGGGAGAGGGCGATGTTCCAGTGAACGCGAGTTTTCTATATTTTAAGAAAACCTTTGACAAAGTACCTCATAGTTAACTACTTGCAAAGCTAGAAGCATTTGGCGTTGATAAAAATATCCTGGGCTGTATTAAAGACTTATAGAATGGTCGGGCTCGAACAGCAGTGATAGATGGAGTTAGCTCAAATGCAGTAGAAGTTACTTCAGGTGTTCACCAGGGAAGTGTCATCGGACCTCTTTTATTCCACCTCTGCGTTAACGACATTGACACCGTAGTCACTAGTAAGATACGTTTCTTTGCCGACGATGCAGTGGTTTACAGTGACAGTCGTGATCCTGAGTACACAGCAGTTTTGTCAGATGACCTTAATGCTATACAACGGTGGTGCGACACTTGGCACTTAGAATAAAACTTAAAAGAGTACGTAGTCATAAATGTTTGGAAAAACAGCGATTCCCACCCGAACGCCTACTGCATTGGGTACACCGAAATGGAATTTCTAGACTCAATTAAAATACGTAGGCGTTACCCTAACTCACGATCTCACCTGGGTAAAACACGTACGGGGAATATGTGGACAAGTTAACAAATAAATTAGGACTAATTAGAAGAGTATTTGGTAAATGTGATGAGAAAGTCAAAGAGAAATTTTATCTGTCGTTGATTAGGCCTAATTTAGTATATGATGCAAGTATATGGGGACCCTCAAGAAGTTGGATTGATTGCCGAATTGGAGCTTAGAGGAGCTATATTTGTAAAACGTTGTTTTGATAAACTTTGAAGCGTATCCAAAATAGTAGAGCAGCTAGGGAATCACTCATGGAGCGAAGGTTAAATTACAGATTGAAGCTCTTGCATAAATTGGAAGAGCGTCTCTTTAGCAGTGATACTGAAAACGTATTATTCCCCCCATCGTACTACGGTAGGAGAGGTCATGCCAATAAAATTGGAGAGGTTGAGTGTGGAACAGGTAGATTTAAGATGTCATTTTTCCACGAACGATAGGGGATCATAATAACATTGTTCGTCCGCGGTAGGGTCATGTTCAGGTAAAATTATTCTGGTGTGTATTCACCCCCTGCCACACACCCTGGAGTTGGCCTGCAGGGTATGTATAGTAAATAAATAAAATAAATAAATAGATAATATGCATAATATATCTAATAGAGAAAGGGGCTGCAAGCATTGCTTAGTGAATTGGAAATTCAGTGCGACAGGTATGGGATGAGAATCAATATTAATAAAACAACGGTTATGCGATTTTCTAGAAAGAAAAAGGTTAAGCTTAACATTAAAATAGGAGGGCAAAAACTAGAGCAGGTAGAACAGTTTACGTATCTCGGTAGTGTTTTGGAGCAACACGGTCAAAGTAGTAAGGACGTAAGGAGAAGAATTGCGCTAGGCAAAGAGGCTTTCACAAGGAGGAGGGAGTTGACGAGAGGGACGTTGAGTAAGGACGTTAAGAAAAGACTCGTAAAAACTTTAATTTGGAGCGTAGCTATGTACGGCGCGGAAACTTGGTCATTGAAGCAGGAGAATAGACGTAGATAGGAGGCTTTTGAAATGTGGGTGTGGAGAAGAATGGAGATGGTAAAATGGACAGAGAAGAAAACAAACGAGGAAGTACTTGGTATGGTGGGCGAAGAGAGGGGTTTGCTGGGAGCAATCCTATGGAGGCAGGAAAAGTGGCTTAAGGGGGTATTGACCGCAGCGGGATGTTGAAGACTGTCATAGGAGGGAGAATGTTGGGCAAAAGAGGAAAGGGAAGGAACAGGATAGGGATGTTGGACGGGATGAAGGGAGGAATAAAGTACTCAGAACTGAAGAGGGACCTGATATAGAGTAGGATGATGGATTTTGTGTTTTGTTAGGAGTAATAAAATGTTTGTTTGTAGTTGTGTCCATCCAAAAACCTACCTTAACCGGTAGATTACCTTAAAAATATCTAATAGAGACATGATCGCCCATTACTATTTTCATGCTATATTTTGCCAGTGTTTACTTAACACCGTCCGGTTATATGTACATGGTGACTTAGATTTTTAATACATAATGTATGTGTAAACCGCAATGGATCCCGAGCAATATGTTCTAAAAAATTTGTTTTTGAGTGATTGGAGTGGAAAAACAGGTTACAATAGAGCTGCGTTTTTTGTATTAAAATGTATATGAAAATGCAAAGCATAACCGGACATATCTTCTCCAGATCATGCAGTGTACCTGGAAATTTGAATTACATTTAATACAAAATTTTGTTTTTTATCCGTTTTGTACCGAGGGCTCGAAGGGACGTACGGTTTCCTGTAACCGACGAATCTAAAGTTTGAATACATAAATAAGCCTCTTTTCAAATTATGTTAACGAGGCATTACATATTAATCCAGTCTCACTGCAATACGAGAGATCATGAAAATAGATAACGGAAATAACTCTAGATTCGACAGGTTTGAAATGTCATTTTTACCAAGGAGAATAAGGGGATGTAATGGCTAGGGAAATTACTTTTACACAAGTGGTCTACTTCAGAGCCATATTTCTGTTTAATCCTAATTTAATTGACCCTTTTTAGAAGCTGTCCTTACTTGCTCATAGTAGCATTTTTAACTTTCATGTTCTAGTGTTTAGAAAAATTATTTCCATCTTTTAAACTATCTAACTTCTCCTTAAGTCACGAACATTTAAGTAAAATATAATTTCAATTTTTCATGCACGGTGGGGCTTCATCACCTGCCGTAACCCTGAATACATTCGAGGTATAGGGAGCTAGTTATTTTTCCCAATTGGCGTATGGCCACGAGGCTAATACGATAAGGAAGCAGTAGCATTCATTCTTTGCTATGCTAGTTCCTGGGTTTTGCTTGCTTCTTCTTTCGTGAAAATATTCTAATTCTGCTTCCATTTAAAGGTGAACCGCCAAAATTATCTCTGTAACTAATATCTATTATTTACCTCACCACGCATTTCTTCTCATTCCACTATTATATAGTATGTCTATTGTAACTCCCAAGCCGCAGTTTTTAAAAACATCCACTGCACAACGAGTCTTGGTGGCAGCCCTGGCGATAATAGCATGTTCTCATGGAAGCTCACATTGTTAATTATTAATTTTGTGCCCGATAAAATATTCATGTATCATAATTCACAACCATTCAAACATCTGTCTTGCATCATTGAGGGCTTTCCCTGAAAGCCGGTGGTTGGAATTTGTCATCAAGGCGGCGTGGCAGATGCTCATCGCTAACGGCGTATACCCCACACTCCCAGTAGCCGATGTACCCAGAAAGGAAAATAAATATTCGCACTTTCAGAATACTCGATCAAAAGAAGGGTGGTGAAATGAGAACAAGTTAAGTTAAATGAAATTAGCAGAAATTAAGTACATTGAAATGACCACGAATTCCCCGTTGAAATTCATTTCTTCATTCCGCGATTCCAACGTCCTTGCGGTATTCACAGCGTGGTCTTTAGCAAATTTTGCGTTTATGGTATTATGAAAATATTTCACAAAGTAAAGCGCGCGTAAGCGCGAATAATTCAACGACGTGCACCCCAGTCTTTGTTTACGCGGATATTACCTCTACACGGTAAAGTGAATGTGCAAGGAAATGTCCCGTGCGGTAATCCGGATTAAAGCCGCTGTCTTATTTTGCACCATCAGCAAATCTCATGATATAGGAAACATTAGAAAGGGAAGAAAGTAATTAGAGTTGGGGCAATTATTCCCTTGATACCCACCTTCCCCTCCCCCTCCACCCGGCCGCCATATTGTATGTACATCCGCCAGGTGGCTTTTAACACGGGACCTCCTCCCAGGGCGAAGACGACGCACGGCGGGGTTTAATCCGGACGGCGGAGATTGGGAATTTGTAGGCTCGCTCCGCAGACGCAATGTATTTCGGTAGCCGGCCAGGCATAGAGGCGGCGAACACCCCTGCTCTCATTACCCCCGGCCCATGTGACACGTTCCGTTACCGTCGTCTTGTTTTAATAGGTCCGCGCAAACACTCACAAAGGCGCTGAGGTTCACGCGTTGGCGCACGGGGGAGCGGAATCCCTTTGGTGATGGGAAGATGGGGTCACCAGCCACCCTCCAGTGTACACATGAAAGAGCCGGCGCGGTGCTCGGGAAGTGCGATCAAAGCTCTCTCTCTCTCCCCCATCGTGCCCCCGCTCCTCTTCTCCGTCCCCCCCCCCACGAAACTATACGGACGCGTGACTCGAACAGACACGCGACCGAGCGTTGTCTCTCCCACTCCGCCCCTCTCGCTTGCAACCCCCGGGTGTCTCCCATCGCATGCCCCGCGCGTCGCGGGAGTGTCGGCTCCTTCAGGTGAGAGCGGTCGCTGTTCCATCGCCCCGACCACGGAGGACACCGTTGCGTGCAAGGGACGCCCACGCGGGTGCATGCAAAACCCCCTCCCGGTCACCGCTCACCTCCCGTTCACGTGGTGTGCCCCCACGTCTCCGCAGCCCTCCGAGTCAGGATTATTCTCGTGACGGGGTCGGGGGAATCCTGCTAGGGGCAGGAGGATTAGCCAAGCGGTGGGGCAGACGGAGGATGGGGTATTTACTCGCTCAAGATTACCATCCTAGCTGACACTTGACCTGCTGGTCGGCTAGCATGAGGGTGAACGGTGGTCAATTTCGATTTCATGGCGTGGTAATTCATGCTTTTAAACTATGAGGATTCCTGACATGGAACGACGGACTCTTTCTATAGGTAGAATATCTCTTGGATTGCTTTACAGATATGATCTTTACATTAGCATTTTCGCAACTGAAAACAGGGTAGACGATAAGGTTTATTTCAAGAGAGAGTTATTAAGAATTTGAAAACCATGAGCACGAATGACATATGAGAGTAAAGCAAATTGAGCCAGCATATAAACGCGTTAAGACAGACAAATCTTTTGCTTAAGTGTGTCACGTCAACCGCGGGTTTCTTAACCTTTAAAACAGAGATTTCACAAACTAATAAATTATTTCTTACTTCTGCCGCAATTAGGAAAATACTTATTTTCATATTAATTCAAGCAAAAATTAAAAAATCAAAGTACACCGGTCGTGGTGTTTGAAAAGCCATTGATCTCAATCATGAAAATCTTCAGTTTCGCAATTCAGGTACGCAAATTCTCGGAATTTCGCAATATGGATTCTCGGCGCCAAAGTGGCGCATAGAGTGCTCAAAATCCATTTTGAATTTTTTGATGCCAAATGAGTACATTATTCTTTTAAGTTTATTTTTTACATTTTCTGCAGTTATTTTGTTTTGTGGAAAGATATTTTGCTTTGAAATTTGTTTGTATACTTGCTTGTTCCACTGTTACGGCAAAAATGCATGCACAGATTGAGTTAAAATTGCTGGAAGCACCATTGGGCAAATTCTATAGCCCTTAGGTGTATTTAACTCTTAATTTGTGACCCGAGGTTCAACTCATTAGCGTTTATGTTATGCGATGGCGTTTAATGGAAAAAAAAACTTAAAATGCCCGTGCGTCATATTTCATTCACTCATTAAAAATGTGAAATGGAATAACTAGAAGTATTAATGTTAGATGAAATGCAGATAGATGATGCATTAAAACTTGTTGTTCTCTTCATTTAATATCTTATCTCGATCGAATTTTGGGAAAAAATTCATTCAAACTTATCCAATCTAAAAAAGACTATTCTCAAGTGTTTTTAGATTAGTCTCTATGAATACGTACAAGTATTGTTTCCCACAAAAAACCGATATAGATTGGGAGGCGATTTTGTACCTACCTTGTCAAACAATAGACAGCGAGAAAAGTGGTAATTTTTTGAGAACGTATTGTGAAAAGAGGGTCATTCAGCGTCAAATGAATGTTTCATGGATCCGGACACTGGCACCTTACACGAGCATAGATATAGCCGAACGATTTGATAGGGTGGGGGGGATGGGAAACAGTTTCCGATGGAATGAGGTCCCCTCCCATCGCACCCTTCGTACCCGCTTCACCTCCTCCCCAAATCATTCGTGATAGGACCCACGCATCCCTTCCCACCTCCTCCGACGGACATCGCTTGATCATGCTCCGTACTTCGTGACGGTTTGTCTTCTCCCTGATCGATTCCATTTTAACACTTCCTCCCCCCGTGGCTGATAAAGAGTCGACCAACATATTGATGCAGAAGAGTTAATTTACTTTCACTAAGATATTGTCTTCGGATCTTTCTTTTGAAAACCTTTCTGCCAATATTCTACAAATTCATTTTAATAACTTTCACTATCTCAAATTTCAATTTAATGTCAATCTCAAGAAACAAACTGCAATTATGTTAAGGTCTATCGTTCAAGGTCTCTTTAGGAGGGATAAAAAATTAATAAAGATACATTTCTATGCCTTTTCAAATGAAACACAATAAGATATCCGACATTAAAATACATTCTTCAATAGACCCTTCGATTCCGCATATTTCTTTCCTCTCTGCATACCATCAAAAGTGCATATATTTTTTCCTGCCTCTCACTTGTTTCTTGTTTTCCAATGCTGTTTCCTAATTCTCTCTATTGAACGGCTTTTTGAAATCCACCAAACAGTCACATACGTCTTGATTGTATTATATGTTCCTCTCTATTAGTGACCTCATTAGTGGCAGCACGTGTCCCTATGATCTTTACCATAAAGTTCTTCTCTATATATTCCTTTCATCTCTCCTGGATCTTTTCTGGTTCAAAAATTGTTTTCCCAGCTCATCTCTAATTGTTAACACAGATTTTCCCTTCTTAATTGCCGATACTTTTTCAACCTTTTTGCATAGCGAATCAATTTCACCCTTCCTCGGCAAACTTTCCGTATATTTGCACTGCGTCTTCCTCCACGCTTATTTTTCTTTATATATTACCCATCTCAATTTATTATTTAACTCTTTACTGTTCCTTCATCCTAACTCTGTATTTACATTCTTCTATCTTCTTCTCTCGACTGTCTTTCTAATCATCTCATCCGAAATCCATGTTTCCCTTGTCATTTTCCTATTAACAGTTCTTATTTGCATTTAGGCTCAGTTTGCATATATATTCCAGTAAATATTTTTTTAGTTAACATCGTACTAAAACATAAAGGCATGTAGTCACTATAAAATGCGAAAAGCTCAATAGTCTTAATAAGTCTTGAAAAGCTCGAACAGTGTTATCATCTGGTTTAATTTCAGGCTTTTATCGAATGAATCCTTCCATACGAAATGAATGGATTCCTTTACACTAAGCAGCTGCTACGAAAATCATTGCCGTCATTCTTGTTACTTAACCGATTTATCATGTAGCTCATTCACTTAATAAGTAGTTCGTTTCACCTCATCTTTGGATGTTAGACGAAAATGAAACACTTGATAAACTCGAGTAGTAGTAGTTTTGAGGGGAGGCGACCGACAGCTGAGGTCATTTGCGCCATAGGGGATGGATAGGAAAGGATGAAGGGTGGAGAGAAACCCGGCGTCGGCATTAGCCTACTCTTAACGAAAGGCGCCAAGGGGTCCGCAGCTTAACGTCCCATCCGACGGACGGCGTACTCACTCAAAGTGCCCTCCACAAAGCACCTCAAGCAGGGATCGAGATACCTCTGAAAAATATTCAACACCGCCGGGATTTGAACCCGGGCCCTCTGGGTGGGAAGCCAGTACGCTAGCCCCCGCACCATCTCGATCCCGATAAACTCGAGAAAGTAATTTTGGGAAATGGATAATTGAACGAATTATTTCCCTGGAAATGTTGACTGTGTTCCTTGAATGAAATGTGCTTCCCTTCTGTATCTTCTCCATTAATAAAACACAATCTCTTACATTAAATGTTAAGCTGACGCGACGTGTAGTAGCCTCCCTCAAAATAACACGCGAATTTCGGTAGGTAACTTGACATATTTAGCTAAGTACTTCAGTGTAATCGGCCCTAATTAGTGTGAACTTAAATAGACAGCTACAAATACAATTACATACTTTCCCCCAGTTCCTTGAATTTGAATTAATTACGTTGCCAAGCGTGCCCTATGATCAGATTGCTGATCAGTATTTTGAATGGATTCATTACCACATATTTATATACTCAGCTACCTCTCTTGGTTGCCTAATACCCTTTACTTGGCCACCTGCAATGAGTATAAAACGTAGCAATCCTGGACTCCTAACATACGAGACATTCATTTCTCTACACGGATTCTTTCGAGCAATTGCCATCTGTGAGTAAGGCTGAATTTTCACAAGCATCATTGCTACCTCATCCCATGCAGTGGTAAATTTTTTATCGTCCAGTTTTAATATGTGCTCTCCAAATAAAACGCTAGAGTGACATTATTGAAAACAATTTTTAGTGTTTCCGTCCTTATCTATGGCGCTCTTTGCTATTCGTAGCCGAACTCTATCGATTGGCTGCGTGTTAATTTCTTCCCATTCACCCTCTTTCATTTGTGTTTTTGAAATTATTGCTTCCCAATATTGGACGTAGCTCTCAATAATGTCCAACTCCTTCAGGTATTTTTATTACACATTTATATTTTTCCAACATTTCCTGTAGGGTTGATAAGTCACTTTGCTTTATTTTAATTATTGTTAAATATTTCCAGCTGAAACTTGGCATTATCGATTTTTTTATTAAGTCCACGCAGAACGGCTGTCTTGTACCATTATTTTTTACCTGCATCCTAGAAAGTAGAAAGTAATTATTTATTACTTTGAGAGACGGAGGCAGAGGTCTCATTCGTGAAACTACGAAGACGATTCCTGACTTATATTCTCTTCTCTCTTCATTGCGGTGTCGGCTACAACTAGTACGTGGTTTTTTTTGACAGTATTTGTTATCCGTCGCATAAGAAATCAAAATAAATGTTTGAAATCCCGCACCGTACGAATCGGAATATAACGTTTAAAATGTTGGTTGATTTGGTTTCTTTAGGTTTGAACTGTTGACCTCCGCACAGACAGTAGTCGTTCTGCGTGTTATACCTCTCCCTCTAAGTTATCCGTTACTTCCTGGAGACGAAAGTAATAAATCAACGTTTTTGTTTCTTTATGCTCCGATCAAGGCATGAATATCATCCAGGACGATGAATTCACTTTCAATTTTCCGCCCCCCTACTTTCCAATACCTCATCATCCCTGCTCTACGCTGCAAAAAAACCACCTCAACGGCACCTGGACTACAGATAATAAAATAATCAGAACAATCGTAGGCACCCCTTGGCTCGTGAGAAACAAGGATATTCGCCGCGACCTGAATCCGATCCCCATATTGCGCTGCGTCAAGATACCTCTGCAAAACTTCCACGAAAAGCTTCCGGTCACATAAAACCCCCTATTAGAAAGCTTATGGGTACAATGAAAATCTAGCTAACACCACGCATAAGAGACCAAAAGTCGCTCTACTTCCATCCCACACAACCTTGTCTTAAATCTGACTACACATTTTTTTTCCTTTTCATAACATTTTCGGGAAAGTAAAGCAACGTTGATGCATGAATGCCGTATTTATTATTTATATTTATTCCAATACTCTCCTTCTCCTTAGTTGTTAGTAAGAGGAAAAAAATTGATCCTCGATCCATCTTTTTACCGCTAGGGACAATGGTAGAAGCTACCTAAAGCCTTTTAAGGTAGTATACGAGTATGTAGTTTGTACGCTGCGTTTGATGATGATTCTATGCCACCGTCAAAGAAAACCTCTCTCGATGACTTCTTGGGATATTGCATCAAGGCGAATTCCTCCAGTATCAATAGTGTTTGCCTTTTTACTTGAATATGGTAGTTAAATAATTCGAATATAAGGAAAAATTCCGAAGAAATTATTATTTTTAATCAATATTTGTGTAATTTTTATGCCAGTGTCTCAGTTATTGTCTTAGTTGTCGTATTTTGGGAATATTGTAGATGTGTTATCATTGATTATTTTCATTTCTAACCGTTAAACCTTTTTTCTACTGTTTACCTTTAGTTTACGAAATAGAATCTTCGTGGTGTCATTGCTATTTGTTAACGAAGTTCGAAATGAAAGTTTATTTATTTTCTTAGTAGTAAATGAAAGAAGAAATACTTTTTCATTACTGTCATCAATCCTAAATCCTTACGCAATCAAACTCTCTGGGGAGATTTTATCTTACTTACTAAATTAAATAAATAACCATACCGTTTTCGGTTAACCGATGACTTTCTATCGAATTTTCTGTCAGTATTTCACTTTTCCTTTAAGATTGCATGTATTGACATGTAATTTATGTTTAAAAATTTAAAGTATTTATTGAAATTCTAGTGATTAAAAAACTGAAGACAGACGAGGAAATAAACTTTAGTACCTTTGACCGAGGCGTAAAGAAAGAATTGCCAGAAGGCAGTCGAGAAATTTCTGAGTGATAACCAGGGCATGGTCAGAGTAGAAGAAATTTAGACGCATGCCAAAATAAGGATATTGAAAGGCGCCAATGAAGCAACAGGAAGCGGTCATTGAAGTCATCGGTTAAACAAGAGAAGATTAGAAATATTAACGATAGAATAAAATGGAAGAGCGTAAATATAAAGTTAGCTAAGAGAGGTACAAGGAGAAATAATAGACAAATACGAGGAATAGTGCGGATGATAGAGCAAGACGAAGAAGAAATAAATAGGGGAAAAAACGTCGTGGAAGAAGCGGTACGAGGATTTGATGGGTTAAAACAAGAGGGGTTAAAGTGAGTGAGATGTAAAGGAAGGTGAACAAACTGTCAGAAAGAACGGAAAATCCGAGCATACTATCGGAGATATGACGGGAGAACCATTAATGAACTCATAAAAGATTGATTAAAGATGGCAAAAAGGTAGAGGATACATATGGTAAAAACATTTAGCGAGTAATTAAAGACATAAAAAAATATGATAATGAATGAAGCTTAGGTTGTCCAGAGGTGACAACCGTAATCAAACTTAGGCCCTCCTTCTTGGCCCGACACTCTAGCTACTGAAGTGCTAAGTCACCCAGATAACGTTTAGGTAAGCTGTCGGAGGAAATGTTTCATAAATAGTACACCAAATTAAATTATATATTTTCTCTAATAACAATAATAATTCCTTAAGAACAAGGAAAAATACTACGAAAATACATGTACATTAATTTTCAATTTGCTGATGAACAAGGAATTATCATTATTAATAATTTTATCTATTGTTTCTCGAAAACTTATTGATTAATAATATTTCAAAAATAAGTCATGTTTGATGCATTCCAATTCCTGTAATTTACAACGCTGATGGCAGCCGAAATTAAACCTTAAAATACGCATCTTCAAAGAAAAAGTAATGCATTGTCAACATTATTATTTGTTTAAATGACAATCAAATGAATTATCTCCTTCTGTGAGAAACCACCCAGATGTATCACACCCCCGATCACTCTGTCCCCCCTGTCGAATGAATCCATTAGAATTCTACTGCACAAGAAAAAAGGAATTCTTGAGGCATACTGGTTCATATGGATGAACTCCGTTTTTAAAAACCCACGGAAAACTAGAAAAAAATTAAGGACGAGAAGCAAGTAAGTTACTCTAACTCGAGAGTTAGAGTAACTATGAAGGAATTACGACAGTTTCGCGTATAGCAGGGTTCCTCAAAAACTTACTAACGTAAAACAATGCATAAATTGAAAGCCCGTCATAATAATTAAACATAAATATGATTTAAATCAGTGGTCGTTACCCGTTTGAACCCAACGGAATACTGAGCTGGCAATTGAATAGCATTACTATTTTGAATCAAACATTTATATAATTATGATCGTAAAATCTCCATGCATGACAGTGAAATGTTTATTGAACTTTTTTAGTTAAAACCAAATTATAAAAAACTTGTTTAATTGCTGTAAATTTATTAGAGTGAGTGTTGCTGCTGATTGATCGAAATTTCTCCGAGGATCTTCAAAATTTGTGTGGTGACTAAGATAGTGGCTTCTCACCCCTAAGGTCCGGGTTCAAATTCCGGTGGTGGTCGGAGTTTTCAGCGATATCTCGATCTCTACTTGGGGGGCTGTATGGAGAGTACTTCAAGTGAGCACGCCGTCCGTCGAATGGGACTTAAAACTATGTGATCCCTTGGGGCCTTTAGTTAAGAGTAGGGTTAAGACAACGCCGGGTTTCTCTCCACTCTTCCTACATTCCATTATCCTATCCCTATCGGAATTTCCACCTATCCCCTCTGGCGCAAATAACCCCTGCTGTCGGTCGCCTCCCCTAGCGACTGCCATCACCAAAATGTTTCTGCGGTCCACCTCCTTCGCGACCGCTACTCTCATATGTCCTGATTTAAGCGGATAAAATAGATTTGAAG
Organism: Hetaerina americana; assembly: GCF_022747635.1. Taxonomy (NCBI): domain Eukaryota; kingdom Metazoa; phylum Arthropoda; class Insecta; order Odonata; family Calopterygidae; genus Hetaerina; species Hetaerina americana. The sequence goes on from NW_027287316.1 coordinate 30,516,955, forward strand.
GCAACTTGCGGGGAAATAGGAGGACGTAAAGCGTACTTAAACGAGAGCAGAGAATTCATGACTGGGGGCGAAGACTAAGATCGTTAACGGTTGTCGGCAAAGATGCTGTATCCCCCGTGCCCTTTTCATCGGCATTGGCATGCTTCTTTTTTAACAGCTATCGGGAACCGCGGGGAGGGTCTTGAATTTCGGAAAGAGAGCCCTCTCGGTGTGCGTTACATCATTAAATCGGAATGAATGCTCGTCGCGACGTCCCATAGCAAGCCCTCCGCATCTCCTGACCCTTTCCCTTCATTCGATTCCCACTCACCCTTTCGGAGCCAAGACCTTCCTTTATACCTCGTCCTTCTTCACCCCATCCCCTTTCTGTCAGTTTCAACCCTACCCTTATCTCTCCGATTTCTCTCATGCGGGTAGATCTCTCGCACCCCTCCCACGGACAAAGCCGTCTTCACTCGCAGGGTCCCGCACTTCCTTCGTGCTCCGATCCTTACCCTCGGGTGTCTCTCCTCCCTCAACTTCTCACGCAGTTCCTAGAGCTCGAGGTTTTGATTAATGTACGGCGGGTAGGGTTGAAGGGAAACCGGTGGAAGGCTCGATTTGTTTTGACGCGCGAGGGTGTGTGGGTTAAGATGTCGTTTTGAAATTGGAAGCGGGGTGGAATAAATAAAAAAATATGAGGCGCTCCGGGTGAAGAAGATGAAACGGAAAGGTATATGGGGGAGACGGGGGTTGCCCATCCGAGCGAGATCCAAAGACATTCGTTATGATTCGACCCCGAAATTCCTTCGGGCTCAATTAGTCTGAAGTCTGAATATCATGCTAATGGAAGGCAGGGTTGCTCAAATCTTTTCCTGTTTGGCTTTAAATAACCATTACCCGTAAGCGGTCGAATGTATCATATAGTTCGGAAAAAAATCACACGAAGGACCTCCGCGCTTCTATTCAATTGGGTAGAATTCCGCCCCTTTGGCATACATACGATGATGTTCTGTGTTTTAATGGTGATCAAAACGGTGAGATACCTTGTGTGCCCTTCCCCTAACTTCTTAGGAATCTCTCTATGCTCGAGAACGTCTCGTAGTTCCGAATACGTCTTAGGAGGTAGAAATAATAATTAACGTAATGATCTTCTGGCGCAATGGAACAATGTTTACCCCTAATTCTTTATTTTTTGCTCGGTATTATAGTCTAACACATCATTTTATTGCAAAAATATTCATTTTAGTAATCCATAAATATTGACAAATGCACGAAAAGAGAATCCATCATAAAGTCAAAGGCATCCATTTCAAAATGTACTTCACATATTCTTATAAAGGTTTTTAAGCCCCATGCTCATAAAATTATTCTTATCTACATTTTTATATCGGAGAATCTATCATAATTCAATAACACTTTAACCTACATGAACTTAAATGCAACATAACGTCGGTCGCAATAGCCTTGTGCGCTAGCTCGCATTTTGATACGTACTTGTAAAAACGTAGCTAGGGGTGGTCATCGTTAATGACCTGTAGGCAAGAAATTATTATTTATATTTTAGTACTTCCTTTGGATGCATGAAAAAACAACGGAATTCATAACAAAGAGCTGGTGAATTACCTGACATTTATTAAAATTCATTTAATCAAATATATTTTATTAAATGACGTACACTGCGATGTCGGAAAAAATATCATATTTTTAACAAATTATTTCACTCATATTAAAATCTATTTGGTTAATTTAATCAAAATTGTTGGTAGTTTATTTTTAAGAAGATTCTGAAGAGCCGAGAGTTTGAATTTTAAATGGAAGAGTGGAGCTCTCACTCCTGGAACTGACCACCTAAGGCGTATGATTTCCTCACATTCAGGTTGGGGAGACCAGTTCCTTTCCTCACTCCACCTGTGGTTTCCCACGGAGTTCTAGTAACCAGAAAATCGCACCACTTGGATTTAAGATAGTGTTATCCTAAATCATCATCCGGGGATTAAGCCCTCGGGTTAATCGACGAAGCCTGTACTTAACTGGACTACTACAATAACTTCAGTCATTACATCATTAAATTCATTACTTCGTTTAAGTTTTTGCGTAACGCCGTTTAAAAGTCATTTGATCCATATCGCTGGGACTTTTTCTTAATTTTCAATTAATCCTTTGTTTCACATAATACGTGCATTTTATGAAGTTCGCTAGTGATAGTTTTCGCGTCAGTTTAGTGCTTAAATCTGTTCGAAAGAGCATGCAAGCATGCTACTCTCTTCCTTCTTCAGCCATCAGGTGTTTCTGTTATACGTTATATCCTTTGCCATCACACTGAAAACTCGGTTGTTCTTTTAGTTCTCGCAAGTTGATGATCATTTCAGTAGTTGTTTTTTTAAACACTGGATATTGAGAAAGTTTTTTCGGCAATATATTTACGAGATGGGGCATAAAACATCTCTTTGTATGTCCCTCCGGGCATCTCCGGAGGCCCGTGTTCGATTCGCACTTAGATTTTTATTCCACATGCCATGAATCGTTTTAGCTGGATGCTAAACAGCGTCCTCATGAAATCTCTAATCTTTTATCGTGAAATTTTTTATTGAGCGATCCGTCGAGTTCTCCCTAGAGCATTGTTTGTTGTATGCCCACGAAGTTGATGCGTCAAAAATCGATTGGTTTTTTTTTAAGCTTGAACACATGTTTTGCCCGCGTGGAGTCGCTGTAACCGACGATATTGTATAGCATATTTGATATGCATGAAAGAGGGAGACATGTGTCATGAATGATGCATGCATGCCATATTTCTTTTGATAGAAGGGGAAATTTATATAAACCGCTTTGGCAGCCCCAGCGTGCTTGGAGTAACTGTGAAATAATTACATCCCTCGAAAAGTGTGCTGCATAAATCAAAATCACCGTATGAACCTTACACTGAAACCAACTGAGCACAACACCATTAAAATTTTATAATTTTAATTTTGCAGTTACGAGCATATGGTAGTGTATGGCCTCCCTAGTCACTTCTTAAAATAGAGATGAAATAAAAATTGAGAAAATGTAGACACATCAGATTTTAATTTTTAATGCAAGCATTTTGTCGATCACATTTTATTTCATCTGTTCCTTTTTTTGCATGCATGTATTGACTTAAATGCAAAATTTACCCTATTATTGCATGTTAAAATTAATATTCAAGATGGCATAGACTTCACACCCTATTGAGTATGTGGGAGGTTGGAGATACGTGTAACGAAATAGGTGGAAAGAGTATATCGTATAGTATGTGCACAATGCCCCGCAATTCGCCACATAGGGAGGGTATCAGGGCATTATAAATCCATGTATAAATATGTACATATCAACATACAGGCATATATGTATGTGTGTATGTATATATATATATATATATATATATATATATATATATATATATATATAGATGATTTCGTCGAAGTAACACGGAAATGTTGAATAACAAACTTTGACAGCAACAAACAATATAAGAACACATAAAAATATCACTCACACGTTATTTCTTGATCATTTCGACGGAATTCTGCTCCGTCTTCATCGGAAGAAATAGAAGTAATTACTTTACTTCTATTTCTTCCGATGAAAACGGAGTTGAATTCCGTCGAAATGGTCAAGAAATAACGTGTGAGTGATCTTTTTATGTGTTCTCATATTGTTTGTTGCTGTCAAAGTTTGTTATATATATATATATATATATATATATATACATGTGTGTGTATATATATATATATATATATATATATATATATATATATATATATATATACACACATATATTCACACATGTAATGTGGGTGTGGAGAAGAATGGAGAAGGTGAAATGGACAGAGAAGAAAACAAATGAGGAAGTACTTGGCATGGTGGGCGAAGAGAGGGGTTTGTTGGGAGAAATCCTATGGAGGCAGGAAAAGTGGATGAAGGGGGCATTGACCGGCAGTGGGATGTTGAAGACTGTGATAGAGGGGAGAATGTTGGGCAAATGAGGAAAGGGAAGGAACAGGATAGGAATGTTGGACGGGATGAAGGGAGGAAGAAAGTACTCAGAGATGAAGAGGGACCTGATGTAGAGTAGGATGTTGTGTTTATCTAAGAGTCACAAAATATTTAATTTGTAGCTGTGTCCATTCAAAAGCCTACCTTAACCGGTAGATTACCTAATAATAATATATATATTCACATGGATATAGATGTAAGGAAATAGGATACGAACACATGTTGATTTTGCACTTTTCCTGTCCAGCATACATTCTAAACATCGGAATCAGTATCTTTGCATGAAAACTTACGGTTGGAACCGTATGTTTATAATGTATATTGGACATGAAAAGTGCCAAATCATGGACAGAATCCTAATAATATTTTATGAAACAGTCAAAAATCCAAATTGCAAACGCTTTCCAAGGAAATTGTGATGAAGGACCGTGGACCTAAATAAATACATACATGGCTTTTCAAAAGCATCCACGAATGATATCGATGCCCCGCATCCAATTCCTGCTTAAGGTTTGTCGAAGTTAAATGTTCACTAATACAGCAGTGAAACATTTCGTATTTCTTGGGAATATCTGTGGTGAACAGTGACCTGTTTTACTTTGATATCGATGGAAATAAAGCCACCGAAGCGTTAGAATTCGAGTAGAATTCGAGTATTTCAGGCGAAAATATTTCGTTTAATATAATTGAATATACTCTCTAATACGATTAAATGATTCTCCTCAGCTAATGGCTAACATTAGTGGGGAAATCTGTGTTTCTAGCTTTCTATCTTTTCAAACGATCCGATGAAAACAGTTACATCTAACTTTAAAGGATTTGTTAACTGATTCCCCATTTTATATTAATGATCCCGCTGCTCCTCTACCACAGACCATAATCGTCTTTTTTTTTCTGTTTCGTCATCATTATGTGACATGCAGAGTGCAGGCATCGTAGACCCCATTGTCTCCGTTTGCTACTGTCCCTGGATTCAGAGTTGACCTCATTACATTCTCCTCTTTTATGCCATATAACATTTCTAGTATCCTTCTTCCCCATTCCTTTCCCGCACTCATTTTAACTCAATGTTGGTCGTGTATATCTCTTTCCCTCTTCACAATGAGTCGATCCCGTTCGCTTTTCTTCCTGGAAAGCGTCTAATTGTGTTCTACTGCGCACTTTCGTTTAGCAGTACCCTATTCTTCACCCTTGCCCCCATTTGACTCTACCAGACCTCCGCCACACTTAAAAAGCCGTTAAACCTTTGCTTGTATTTATTAGGAATCAATACTTTCTACAAAAAAGTTATGTCTCAAATTTCAGTCTATACCTGGCTACATTTTATCAATTAAGGTAGTGACCCTATTTTAATAGCTAGCCTAAATAACTCATACAAATTTTTTCATACATTAGGTAGCTCTAGTTAAAAGCGCTAATGCACTTGACCTATATCCGTATTAATAATAATGGAGCCTCCTGAAAACATTTATTCTCTTTATTTTATGACCGTTCTATTTATGGCGACTGTTTAATTGTAATCATTTCTCTGATATACTTGTTGACTGAATAGCTTCAATCAACCAAGCCTGATGATTATCCCTGAGTACCCTATTTTATAGAGCGTCCCTCATTTTACTTCTTTACTACGTTGAAACGACAATTTAACGATTCTAAAATGTGTAAAATATTGATTATTAATATTTGAGCGGTAAAACTATATACATTTTTAATATAACGTTGATTAATAAAACAGTTTCTGGCGTCATTTGGTGGAAATTCTTTATGGAAATCCTTGGTGGAAATTTTTTATGGGGAAAAGCGAAGTGTTTTAAATTTAATTTCAACAACGTTGATTTGTAAAATGTTTACACTTTAACTATCTCCGGTGTTTTTTTGTTGCATGATTATCTATTCCAGCTTTATGATTCTTTATTCCAGTAATTTACGAGTTCATATTGGCTTAGGCAAGTGTATTTAATGTGTACGTTGTTTGCCATTACCTGGAAAAGTAAAATAAATACATTATGGAATAGACTGTATGCTAATCGCTTAAAATAATTCAGCTACCCTAAGGCTATATTTTTATTAGCAATTGTCTACCAGTTTCATTGGCCCCTGAGCTACACACTACTGTCACTTAAAGTCCTACCTTATATGACATAAAATATTCTTAAGCCCATCACATGTGATCGGTTAATAGCTCTGAATACTTTTGACTCCCTTAATTTTATCCAAAATACCCATTCATTTCCTCCCTCCTCCTCGTTTTCCTAGAATTCTCCCCTCTATTTTCCCCTTCAGTATCCCATTGCCTCTCAGTATCTCCTGCGTCAACCTGTCCTGCCTTCTTCGATTTTCTCCCAACAGCCCCCTTTCTTCCCCTATCATGCCTACAATCTTATCGTTCATTTCTCTTTCAGTCCATTTCATTTTCTTTATTCTATTCCTCAGATCTCAAAGGCCTTCTATCTGCGCTTATCCTCCTGACTCGACGACCGACTTTCCGAGTCATTTAAATCTACGCTCCATACTGTATTTCAGCTTTCACTAGTCTTTACTTTATGTGTGTGTCATCCACTCCCGTCCCTTTGCAAATGATTCCTTACCTAATCAATTCTTCTTTTCATGTCCCCACCACTCTTTCCACCGTCGTCGACAACATTTCTCGAGTAGATGAACTATTTTACCTCTTCTAGTTTTATCACCCCAAGTTTAAATGTTTATCGTAGTCTCTCTATTTCTTGAGAATCTATTTAACTTCGCTTTTTTATGATTAATTTAAAATCCATATCTATCAAACTGGTGGGTCGAGGGACTATAGGGGTGGAGCGTTTGAATGCTGACCGTGGGGTCCGGGTTCGGCTCTCTGGGCACCCTTAGATCCGCCAAAGCTAAGTAATTTTTCGGGATCGTCCTGAAAAACCGTAGCCGGCGCAGGGAAAGGAACAGCAGCCCCCCCTACCGTGAATTTCACACGCCATCGGGATGACCAACTACCATCACTTACCTAACCAACCTTCGGGCTGATTACTGTGTTCTTAGATTCTTGACCTATTGCACTCATTTTTAATGCGCCTTGTAATGATTGTAGCACATTGCTGGCTGGTCTAACTAACCCTCAATCATCAGCAAATCTATTTTATAGGGTTTTCCGCCCACTTACACTCCATCCGTTTAGCTCTTCTCACGTTTCCTATAGCAATTTTCTCCTCAAATAGTATATTGAAAAGAACAGATGAAAATGGATATTTCTGTTTTATTCGCCAGTCTAGAACTCCCATCCCATCTCTCCTATCGCTATCCCCACCTGTGCAAATTGAAAAATGCAAACGTTTCGGATTGGGCTTATATTCTTCAATCTACTCCTGTCTTATGCTTATCTTCAATCTACTTATGTCTGCAAAATACTTAAAAATCGTGTCAAGTTTACTCTCTCGAATGCCTTTTCAAAATCCACGTAGCTCGCAAATGTATCCTGATTATACTCTTATATTCCTTTCTATTAGTGACCTAATTATTGCTATGGCATACGCGTATTGAATGCAATTGAATGTATCGTGGAAATTAGGATGTTCACCTAAGTAACGCCTGTTCCGCGAGTGTCGTCAAATTTGGAGTCTAAGAGTATTCACATACTATATTGATGCTTTATCCTTTTTTTGTGATGGCGCTTTCTGACCAAATTCCTCCCTCTTAAAGGCTTTATTCTTTGTTTTAATAAGTTCTTGAGTAGTTCTTCAGAGATTTTATCTATCCCCGCAGCCTTTTTTTATTTCATTTCCTTTCATGTTTTTTTATTGTATCTAGTATTCCAGGTCTTAAGCTATCATTATTGACATCGTATTCCCTTTTCATATTTCAACTATCTGGTCCATTAGTGGTCATGTGAGAGAAGAGACTACCTAGGTCTCAATCTCACCCCAATAAACACGTTTGAATATTATTATGCTCATCAAATAGTTTTCTAGACATTATTTCCAGACACTCTAACTCTTTCAGTGTTATTTAATGTGTAGGACTTCTAAGAGTATAAACGGAATTTTCCTTTCTTACCTCCCGACAGTTCCTTCAGTTTTCTTTGTTTCGCGCTCATTACGCCTTATCACTCTAAATATTTGCCTTGCTCTTTTCAGTATGTTTCCTTCGGCTTTTAAATTCTTCTGATCTCTGTATTCGTTACCTCTCGGTACTTCTTAATTCTCTTTTTATATTCTTCTATTTTCGTTTTCTGCTTCCTTTATTTCTTGTTTCAGATATTTTGACATTTTTTCTGCTCAAACCGTCCTCCACATAATTTCATTTACTGCCTCCTTTTACTCTTCCTTTTCGTCTCAGTTTTCTTCTACATTACATCTTCCTTTATTTCTTACCGTTATAATTCTCTGTAATCTATAGCATTACGTTTTAAGGGTGCTACATTGTGATCCTGTTCCTCTTTTGCTTCAGGAAAACTGTTGAGTTGATCACGCATATGCCTCACTATATTTAACCGGTTATTTTTTAAGGTAGGCCCGTTTGCAATAAAAAATGCTTTTTTTAGAACAAGTATTTACTGACGTTTTAGTTGCCTACAAGCCTACTTCACTTTTATACATTAATGCTATTCACTTCTAAATACTTTTCGTAACGCTGCACCGGGTTCTTTAATAGCCCATCGTAGACACACGCCGCCTCCTGGGAATTGAACCGGATGACAATGGCGATCTTGAGTTCCTCGTCGTCTTCAAACCGTGATATTTTCTCGCTTTCCTATCTATAGTATTCTAAGTAAAATTTAAAAATTTCTATTCTGACTATAGCGATGTTTTCTCTCTCTCTCTCCATTTCTATTGTCATCTGCTTGGATGTGCAAGAATTTCTTGTTATGACGACTTATAGGTCTTGCCTCCTCCGCCGTCGGACACGACACTCGAACACGACCCCCGTGGTTGTTAGAACTCATGTTAATATTTGACTCCATAATATTTTCTTTGGGATATCTACTAAAGATGGTTGCTGCCTTTCTCAATAATGTCTTTAACGTGACACCGTCACTCAAAAGGCCACCCTACAGTGGACAGAAGACACCGAGGAGCAGACGCTGTGCAGACTACCTTTCGTCTGGCTACTACCAATCTGGCATAGGTGGCCCCAACGAGGAACAATTATTATTACTCCCACGAGCACAGCTCTATCCGTGTATTCGGAGCACGCAAGCTCTTCCGCCAAATTAAGTTTTTAGCCCATTGAGAGAGGCCAAGGCTATAGCATCAGGAACTTTAATGAATTTTTAATTTTCAATTCACTAAGGGGATTATGAAAGAAAATATTTCGGGAACAAGAGTTGAAATGGCAGCAGCAGATCGGCAGCAAGTTATTTTAGCGAAACTATTTTTAGTACCACTCCCAAACGTAGAATCAGCGATTCCGCGGAGAGAAAGGATTTCCGCAAATCTACATAAGAATTAGAGACGGATTGGGAAAAAAAATTCTTTTGAAGAGATACCGGAAATAAAAAGAGTGATTAAAAAAATATCTTCTGCTGTACTTCAGTTTGTGACTGTTAGATCGTTTTATATATGCACTCTTAGCATTGTAATGAAAACAATGTCCGCTTTCGTTGGAAATGGACGGATTTAATCTTTATTAGTTGAACTTAGTTTTGTCATCATTACCCTCCACGTCGACGTTGAAGAGTAGAGGTAAAATATTCCATTATAAATTAATAGCAACCCATTTAGCTAACTGGATCCAAAATGTTATACAAAAGCGTAATAGGCACGCGATTTGTTTGCCGCACCGCCTCTTACGGAAAACTTAACAGCGAAAAAAGTTATTTATGAACAAATAATATCTGCTAGCATATGTGAGGGAATCAATAGATGATGTGGAAAATTCATTAACCGAAATATGCAAATTATTTTACAATAAATAAGCATCTTAATACATTTCTTAAGGCAAGTTTACTTACGAAAAGTGAAGAGTCAGGCGTGATGTTGTGGAATCGAGACATAATTAGAACTTCGTTGCAATTTTCCACAGTTAAAACTTTATTTCGACCATGTTTTCGATACACTGTATCATTATCAGGTATCACCTGATGATGATACAGTGTATCGAAACCATGGTCGAAATAAAGTTTTGACTGTGGAAAATTGCAACGAAGTTTTAATTAAGCAAGTATACTTTATTTTTTGTTAGTATTGGAAGAAAGCAATTCATTTTAAGTACCATTGATACAATCCAAATTGCTAATGGTACGTTGCATTAGCGTTTCATATGATTTTGGAGATAATTTAATGTATTTTCTCGAGCTATTTGCTGCAGTTTATGGAAATAATTAACTGTGTACACCGCAGCAAATTTTTATTCAAGAAATCAGACGCATATATTAAGTTAGTCAAATGAGTAATGGTAATCAGGAGTTAGGTAAATGCATGGAACTCCCCTCGTAAAGTAACAAAAGTGATTTGGAACGGCATACCAAAGAATGGCATGGCCAAACCTAATATTTAAATTCATCCCTACTATCCATTTGAAACACCATTACTACATTTAGTATGGCATTGCAATATTATAATGCAGAATATGAAATAAATTCCAAACAAATTTTATATCGAAGATTCTGATTAAGGAGAGTGCCATGGCTGGCTTTTAGTAAAGCGTTTTATGATTTCATAAGTTCAGTCTATATATTTACCTAACAAGATAGTTTATATTTGTATTCCCTTATGTTGTCTAAATCTCTGAATAAAGCATACAAGTATTAGATGAAATACAGCCATGCACTCACTGGTTTTAATTGTCTAAATAAAATATCCTTTAAATAAATAAACTAAATTAATCATTTAATTGACGTAAATGACACTCGTAGGTGCGCGTAGTTTATGCGTTTAATTGATTATTTTAACTAGTTGTCGAAAGTGAATTTTTTTACGCCACTAATATGAAATCAAGAAAGGACTCCCCTCGAAATTCTTCTACCTTTTTAAAAAAATAAAAATCTGAACTTGTAATTATTTCATAATAAAATTATGTTTGGATAAGCTTTGTAATGCATGATTAAGATACTTAAATTTGTTAGTAGAATGAATCAATTTTTGCATGACTTCGAGTATAAAAATCGATCCTCGTTGCTTTATCCACTGCCTATCATTATCTTTAATTTAGCACCACGAGAAATAGTCATCTCCGGAGACTGACTAGTTACGCTTTTACAAGGATTCGCATGCTAGTAACGTTTCCGAGCATGATTTATTTCTGCGCCAGCCGAGGAATTCATTCTGTCAGGCATGTCATCAAGGCGCATTCCTCTACCTTTCCGTTGCGCTGCAATACTACTGGAGCTATTTCATTCTTCCCTTCCACGCATCGTCGGACTTAGAGCTTCGTCTACAATCTAAGCTCTCTTTCGGGAACGATTTTCATATAACCGGATCAAATTGGCACTGGTGATACCGGGGACGCATGAAGTAATATACACACGTCGTAGTTATTACTTTCTTCGGCATTTGATGAATTCGGAAATTTAGAACTGCCATTCCTACCGCGGTTGTTGATTCTCACACGCACCCCCACCCCCCTCTCCATCCGGGACGGCAGTGACGCAGGAAAAGAGTGGTGGATCCATGGGTGCCAACCATCGCGGCCCGAATTCCGACGCGGCCCTCTTTATTGCTCGTGATTGAAGGGTTGGAATTTAATTGCTTTTCTTCCCTGATGGGGATTATAGCCCGTCATTCCACACCCTGGCCCTCCGGCATCCTCTTCGTGTTTTCATCGCTGTCATCGGTTGCCATTGTCTAAATATGACAGAAATCGATCGTCTGGCGTCGTTGATGAAGTCCCACTGGCGTGCTAGCGGTTTTTGGCTCAGCCGATCATAGCCAAAAACTCAAAACAAATGTGTTTCAAGGTGTCTGCTCCACCCGTGAACCCTGGGATTTGAGGATGCCTCGTTTTGCATTCTACTCCATTTTAATTACTGACAATATAATTTCATTATATATCCGGTACTTTCACTTTAAGAAAGGTACAAGATACCTGAGTAATCTTGCGACTCAGTAGCAATCATTATGGCGCCAAGTTATATCGTTAGATACGACCACTGGGAAAATGTAAGTGAGATAGACTCCTCCATGTGACAGAATCAAGTACTCGTTCATCCCCCGTACGATACGCAGTCATGATAAAATCGAATCAAAGAACCCGAATATATTAACTAAAACACTAAAAATAGATGATATAGTCAAACCCACAAATTACTACACGGTATATATAGGAAAGCCTGTGTGCATGTTCTCTAGTCTTTTCTTATGTTAGCTTAAAAATATGTATTCAATTGCATGTATGACTGGTGCCGCAACATCACCCGCCACATACCATTGCCGCGGCTTGCGGCATATCGTGTGAATGTATCGAGTAAGATGTTTACTAACAGTAGTCTATCGGTTATGGTAGGTTTCTGATAGATCCAGGGGCTAAGCATAGCTATTCTTATTATCCCCGTCTACCACGGCACTAAATACTCTCGAACAGTATATTATTACAAATTACTTTTTACCTACAGCAATGATTGGAGTATTTGCCAGCCCACATTTTAATTCTAAATTCCAATAATAATAAATTTTAACACCATGATTCAAATTAATGTTCACGTTTTGCAGCTCTGAAAGGTTCATTGCATGCATTTTTGTTTGCTTTTTTACGGTTTTTACCATTTCTGTAGCTTTCGTTCCACGACATAGTCGCCGTTATCCTTTTCTCCCTAACGTCATTGAAAATGTAGGCTTCTCACTGGGACATTGAAATATGTGTTATTCCTAATAACTTAATCATTTATATTAAATCCTTAGTCCCGAAAGTAAAAAAAATATCATGAACGATCAAGGAGTAAGCGAATGAGTACCTTAGTTTTCCATTTAAAAAATGGCATATTATATGGTATCGATTCATGCTAACAAAAATTCTTCCTCTCCATCTCGAAGAGGAGCTTTATTTCTTTTAGAAGAAAGATTTACCTTTGCGTGTTTGCATAAACAAATAATCCATTCTTTTTGCTGATCCCCACCCACCCCTAAAGCGAATACCCTGACGCCCATTACAGTTGACAAGCGGTCAAATCCCCCCATCCCTCTCTCCCCCAGCTGAAGCAGAGGAGTCTATTGGATGACTTTCGACCAAAAATTTGACCTCGCTCTCTCTCTCTCCCTTCGCCCGTCATCGCAGGTGGCGTGCGACCTCCTGCTGCTGTTGGCCACGAACGCGGCTGGTGTGCTTACCCACTACCCAAGCGAGCGGGCCCAGCGGCAGGCCTTCCTCGAAACGAGGCAGTGCATCGAAGCCCGGCTGACCACGCAGAGGGAGAACCAAAAGCAGGTGAGCCTCACGGAATTCTCACTTTCTCCATGCGAACACACTCCCACGAATGCTTATGTGTGATCAACCCTAAGATATGGTTTGATTGGTGAGAAGGTTCAGCTCGTACCAAGCCTTGTGTACCTGACTTGTGTAATTCACAGTAATTAATTAACAGAGTGTGGAGGCCAGTTCCTCACCATGCGTCACCTGGATATGGGATACCCAGAATAATACCTCACCCTTCGAGGATAGCGCTCGGAGTGTTCAGAGGCGTCATGTGGATTTGAACCAGGAATCTCCATTCATTATCCGAACGGTCTACCCGCTGGACTATCATGCAGGTACTCTCCTATTGTTCAATGGCTATGCATCTACACAATAGCTCGCAATCTGTCGCAAGGACGTATGGCAGGGGGTAGGAGGTCCCCTACCATTCTACATATATTTCCTCTATTTCCTCATGCACCTGGCATCCTGCGATCCACCAAAAACCGCGTGGAAAGGGGGCGATGGAACATAAATCATGCCACATGCCTACACAAAGAGGACAAGAAAAAGCATTAAAAGAGGACAGGCAAATATGCAGTTCAGAGACTTTTTAGCGGTTAGGATTCTACGCGTACGCATTTGGAACGCACAATTCCCAAAAACAATAGCCTTTATATACATTCACATCCACCCCACTCGGCAAAGGGGCGTCCGATGGGGAGTGCCAGGACTCCAGATCAGGAGAGAGCCCTTTGGGAGTCCAATCTTGTATACCTCTATTTTCGTCAGCGTGTACCTATAACTTTCTTAGATGCTCAACCTTTTATTGCTGTCGCGAACAGAGCGCGGGGAAAACGAATACTCGAATCCATCAGTTCCACAGTCTAACTCTCTAATTTTGTGGCAATTGTCAAAAAAACTGTAGTCATAGGCGCTCATATAGATCTTTATAAAAATCGTGGCAAATGGTATGAAAGCTATTATCTACCTATTTTATCTCACGGATAACATTGACTATTTACTGAAATTATGACGCAGGTCCTTAATAACGCAAGTATGTAAACTAGACAGTGGTTTCTGGGTCGACCATGGGAAATCATTCGTTGAAGATGTACGTAGAAATCTTATTGGATTTCAGAAACACTTAAATACCGTGCAACCGGTTTCGTTATAATTTTAACATGTTCAGGCACTCATTATTTAATATTATATACCAGAAGTAAAGATTTCTTTATCTCGTGACCTCTACAGCTGTCAACCCGACGGTTGGTTTGATGGGTGACGGTAGAGTTCATCCAATACTAAGGCCAACGGCATGCGAAATTCACGCATCAAGGTAGGGAGCGAGTTCCTTTCCCTGTACTGCCCATGGTTTTCCAGGTAGATCTGGTACCCGAAAAACCACACAGCTTGGGAGAATCTGAGGGTGGCGTCAGAGGCGTCCCCCGGAATAGAACCCGATCAGTAGTCCAATGCTCCATCCACTGGACTACCACGTACCCTCCAAATGAATGTTTTTAAATACAATATTTTTTTTTAAACAGCGGTAAGCTCGTGTAACTACTGTGGCTGGCGTGTACCACGGCACTCTAAACAAAAATCTATAACTAGAATAATAATAATGATGAGATAACCTCTATTTCATCACAAACATAACTGTAGTTGAAATGAAATTGACTTTGTAATTCCACGCTCTTTAATTGAAAACCACGACCCAGGTTTCGACGTAGAACGTCATCATCAGGACCTGACCTAAAAATGTATTTAAATATCTGTTAAAATCTTGGATCAGGTTGGAAATTTATAAATCTAGGGAGAATTATTAATAACAAAATTAAATATGAGACAAACTGGATCCCTGGGAAAAGAAGATTTCCATAACAAATGATTTATATATATGCATATACATATATATATACATATATATATATATATATATATATATATTATATATATATATATATATATATATATGCATGTATGTAATAAAATGTCTGCTACGTCGGGAGAACATAATTAACAAAAATAAACACGCGGCAAAGAGCAGCGCTGGAAAAACAAGCTTTCGAAAACAAAAACAATTTTTGATGAATGAATTAATCATTTAAGGATGGAGGCCACGTTTGTTTAATGCGTGTTAACGAATAGATGTGATACATCAACCATGAAGAGAGAGAGAAGGAATAGGGTTGGGATAACAGAATTTGAATTAGTAGGAAGCTAACGCGAACAATCTGAGTGGATGGATAGAATCGTGTACTAGTTCTAGAAGAAATGAAAGATATATAAAATAATAGAAAAGTAGGAACAAAATTTAATGGATGTGTACCTAAGTATAATTAGTTCTTAAGAGACAGGTATTCCAAGGAAAGGTGGTGGGGAGGAAGACAAAAAGATGTCCCAGGGATGCATCTTTGGGAGTATGGAAAGGGAGGTATGGAAGCGTGAAGATAGCGGCGATGATGATAGAGAGATGTGGCCCTTTCGATAGGTCATAGTCTTCAAAAGCTGATAATGATGATGAACGTGCCTTATGGGTATCCATGAGAGCCGTCACCCGGGGTGACGAGAGGCGACACGGGGCTAGGTTTCGTACAAAATGTTTTCACATCGGGGTCAGCCACAAATGTCATCCGTGGCTATAAACACTTCCGTGGTCTTTTCCTTGTCTCATTCGATTGCGACCAATTTCAAGGACCACGTCTTCCTCTCTCTCACTCTCCCGGTAAACTCCTCAGGGAGTCATTTATCGGCTTTTCTACACTTCCCCGTCCAGAAACCGATTCACACAACAGGGAAAGAAAATGCAAGAAACGGGACGAAAATCGATTTCGGACTGGATTATGACGGTCGTTATCAATTTTTCATTCAATTCAATATTGGAACTCTATTCCAATGGAAACTATTAAAAGACTAGCTTTTCTCACGACTCTAATAAAATTATTTAATTTTCTGTTACTGGTTTTTTTAATTTTCCGATTCAGAAAAAATCTCATCTAATTCTAATTCCATTGCCTTTTCATTGTGGGAAAATGACCCTAATCAGATAGATAAACTGATTTCACATTTAAGGTGCTATCGAAAATTTGAGGCAACTAATAATTATATAAAAAACATTTACTATAAATTCGTCTACTTCAATTGAAAATCATTTAGTCGAATGAACTGGCGCTTTTTATTTTGTGGTAATAATATTTTATTGCTGGCGCAATCTTAAAATACTTGATAGAACAAAAAGTGTTTTCTTATTTTTCCAATATAACAGACATTTTATATTAGCTAAAGACTTCCCAAAAAAAATTTTTTTTAATTACGTTTATGTGAAAATTGGAGTGAGGGATTTCCATCATAATGGTTTTATTACTGAGTATCATGAAAAGAATGTAAAACTTCATCTATTTACAAGCAAAATGTCATTATTTCATTCATTATCTTCAAATAAGCCTTTAAGAATGAGGCACGTCTTTAATGTGAGCTTGATACTAACGGTTAACTGTCGGGTTAACTTAAAATACAAATTGTTTGCTAATACACTTTTCCGTTTAATTATTGAAACCCCTTAGTATTATAATATTGGCTTTTTTGTTCTGATGAAATTAATTTAAAATATATAAGATGTTTATAATTTCCTCAAAGAATTTCGCATGAATTTCGTCTTCTGGGGAAATTTACACTGGGGTGAAAGTTTTGAATTGCGCGTAAATTACAGATTTCATCACCCAAATGTTCGCAACTGAGGAAAGGGAGTCTACTTATTGACGAGACGTCAAAAGATTTTCCGTGTCATTGTTGATTTTGTCGTTTCTTCTTGCTGGAATAAGTCCTTGCTTCATGTTAAATAGCAAAGAGTGGTGTACCTTGGAAAAAAAGAAGACTGAATGCAGGAGAATGTAAGCCTTCGTCGTCGCCATGTACTTTTCCTCTAGTTGATGTCACAGGACATTCTAGAAATCGGCAATATTTTTTACAACCCTGGACGACTAACCATATGATGTCGTTTGGAAAAGTTCCGTCATTCGACGAAAGGATCCAGTAAGCAATCGTACACGACCGCAACTTGATAAAAGAGCTTTTCCCACATATATTTTGCTTGGGGGCAATTCCACCTGAAATTCACTCAAACTTTGCCCTGCCATGTTGTGTTGTGTAAGTTATGAATGGGGCTATCGATTGGAAGTTCTACGTTAGCTATGCTAAGTACGTTTACGGGTAGGCTTACGCATAAGTACACTTACAAGTAATCTTAGATAAGATGTAAAGTAGCTTAGGAGTATTTAATTTATATTATAATCAAACTATAACATTAAATTTATAGTAAACGTAATCAAAGGTAATATTGTCACGGCAATGCATCGTATAACATTTCAGCGGCATGGTTTATAAGTCGCAGAAATCAACCCCATTAGTTGGTTTGGGAGGCAAGAGTGGATCTCACCTAATACTAAGTACACCTATGTTGTGTACACATCAGGGTTAGGGGGCTAGCTCTTTTCTTTGAGCCGCCTGCACTTTCCCACGAAGATTTGGTGTCCGCAAAACTTCACAGATTAGTAAAGCCGAGGGCGCCCAGAAACACCAACCGGAATTGAACCTAGGACTTTCCCTCAGTAGCCCAGCCCTACACCCAGTACACTAACACCCCGATCACGTGCTACATATGAGGGTAGCATTGTATGAGTGTTAGAATTTGTTGTGTTCATATGTAATAGTGACGTGTTTTCGATGCAACCTTTGGTCGGTTGTATTATAATTTAGGAAATTACCAAATGTTTCCGTAGATTATTGAAGAACTGGCAGTGGGAATACAACAGCACTGCCAGAGGTGGTTTTATATTCATGAAAGAGGTCGTTTCTTTGGGTTAGCCAGCGGTACTTTCCAGTTGACTGGCCACGTCGGATGGTGGTTCGATTATATACCTCAAACTATTTCCATCTCTCGGGTGGCTGCCCTCCATTTAAGATAATATGCAGTTCTGGCATAATCATCTGGAATATAAATATATATATATATATATATATATATATATATATATATATATATATATATATACACATATATATATATATATATATATATATATATATATATCTGAAGAATTAATGCCTCATAACCTAACCATTTAATCAGTTGAAGATCACGCACGAGTAATAAACTTAGCTTCATTTTAGCTCAGCCAATAGTTGAGGTCATTTAATATGGCCTCTCTTCGCTTTGGTACGCTTTAGTCTCACTTCGCAGTAAAGCATTAAAAAGTGCAAAAAATCACATGTCTGTCACCTATGAAAGTTTAAAACCAGGAATTTAAATCTAGTAGCACATCTCACAGCTGCCAAAATAACTGAGTGAGCCTCTGTCCATGAGCCAACTGCGTATTTCAAAAACCATTTTCGTTAGAGTTACAGTTAAGTCGTCATAGGCTAAGTATTTTTACGCGTAAAATTCCCCTAGTGAGATCGTCCGATGGGCACCAAAAACAAATCTTAGGAACTCAACATTTCTAAACACTATACAACTTTGTAACCAATCACACCATAGGAAATCGTTGTTTAGATGTAAGGGCATACATCTCCCTTTCGTACACGCTAATCCTTTCCACGATCAACCTCTCCTACGCAGCATTATCCCTTCTATCTCAGTATATACAGTATAAAACCCGAAATTCGACTCCAACTCCATTCGAACCGACTCCAATCTTGAGGCATGATGGCCAGCGGAAATATCTCAATATCTTGGTTTTCAAGGGTGTGTTAAACTTGAAATATATGACACCTTTTTATTAAATAAGCATTGCTTCAAAACTCAATGCAGGGAACGTTTTGGAAGATATAGTCCCTTCAATCATTTACATATGCATCTATTTACAACCATAACTTACTTTGAGGGTATATCCTATCCACAGTATTTATAGTAATTTAGCGAAGGTTCCAACGTCTTATTACATATCTTGTTTATGGTTTGATATTACTGTGAAATGCCTCATTGAACACTTCTCTTTTCCTTGTTTAACTTACAAAAATGATATATTTCTCCTTTTTATAAAATAAAAAGCTTTTGCAAATCAATTTGTAATCTGACGCTTAATTTTTCATCCCTCCATTATTTTAACTGCAGAGTTTATCTATAGGGTGGGTAATTAAAGAATTCTGCGCGAATAATGGTTCTTTCTCAGGAAGGAAATAATGGCACTACCAATCGTGTTAAACAATTTCCGAATTAATTAGAGCTTAACACTTCAAATGATCTTTCACATTTGGCTCGATCAAAACCACGGATAAAAAGAATTTCGGGTTACCCTTTGCGTGTTCCGTAATACATTGTGGACGGGAGAAAAAAAACGAATAAACTGTAATTGTAAGCCGTTGCAGGGTTAATCCAATGGCTCAGTTGGACAAATGCAATCCTCTTGACCACATAAAGGGGATGATTGAAAAAAAATTACTCCGACCAACACTCTGGGTAGCGGTAAGAGATAAAAGAAGAGCAGAAGTGAACCACCAAGTGTCCCACATAACCGGCTGCCACCTACTAAAATTAACTTGAGGCGAAGGAGGGAGATATATAGGTCGAAAATTACATCCGCAGGTGCTGAAACTCTATAAAGTTTTCATCGCCCCATGGGTATTGCGGGTGCCAGCTCTGTATTAGCCCTCCCCATCCCCAATCCTCTCTCCGCCCTCCCCACCTCTTTTCGCCTCCGCGGCGAAATAGTGACCAGCGCAATACCTCCGATAGTGGTCCAGCACCGGAGCCGCCCATGCGGTCGGAGATCTAAAGCGGCCATAAACTTTCCGGGTCTAATTTTATATCCGGACCTTCAGTGATGACGTCCGGTCCCCATTAATTTAACTAACCCGTACGATGACGAAATTTCCATCATATAATTCCAATAAGACAAACGAGGAAATGGTGAACACTTCAGGGGAAAAGAGGAGGATGTTGGGAGAAACTCGAGAAAAGTCAGAAAGAGTGGCAGGAAGGGATTTTAAGAGGCGGTAGGATATGAGTTAGCACTGCGAAAGAATGGTAACTGTTTGCTAAACAAGGTGAAGAGAGGAAAATATCAGGCTTTCTGACCGGATTGAATGAAGGTACAAAGTATGTGGACGATTAGGTTCAATACGAAAAGATTTTACACCAAACAGTATTTACAAATGCTAAGTTCACCAGAGGAATGAGACATTGGAGTTTCCAGGTTTCAGATATTTCATTCCTTCGACCACAGAACTATCACATACATTTCCGATTAAACAAATATCGATTTCGCCATATAAGTGCATATTAATATTTTGTATTGATTCAAAAGTGATCTTCTTCTCGTGAATGACAATTTTTGTTACTAAAATAATCGGAAACAAATATTTATAAACAGCATAAATGCGGTATAAAATCGATTTATGAATAACAAGGTTAAAGTAATTTACGTGGGGTTGGTAAATATGTGAAGCTTTTCGTTAAAATAGTCCAACAATTACTCATTTAACTCCTATTTATTTTCGAATGAATCACTTCATGTGAAATTCGTAAATGAGATACTATGATTAAAAATTGGATACAGGGTAGAAACAAAAAAACACAATGCATTGCATCCAGTCAAGTCTTCTTTTCCCGTGTTGCCTATCCTCCTTCTTTACTTACAGCACCCTCTCCACGGCTATTTGAATCTTATAATGGCATTTCATTACCTAATTCATCAGCCCATATACTGTAAAGGATTCTTGACTTAGCTTGAGATTTCGCTATCAGGACTTGTTGTCATTGTAAATCCGGGCTTCGGCGGCGATAGGACAGAGATCATCGCTAATTCTAATACCATGGGTTCGAAGTATGCTGGGTTGGTGTTGTCTACGGTATGAATATTCGTATATTTCCCCTTTGCGTTTTGTTCAAAATCCTTTTAAAAGTGTACGAAGCAAGCTTCACACACCTGTAAATATTAATAAAGAAATAAATAAATGAATAAAGAAAATACTATTAAATTTTTCGTAACAAAGGTTGCAAATAAATACGGTGTTATCAGAGAGCTGGGGTTTTACGGGAGCTACGTATTAGCCAAGTTAGTAGAGTACAGGTATTGTCTGAGGTGCCCGATTCAAAGTCGCGTGACGCCTCTAGGCATCCCCGGCAAAAATTTAAACTGCAATTTTCTAGGTGTTATAAGCTCATGGGGCTGTCTGCGCAGGAAATCTTGAGACAGAGAAAATACACCGAAGAGAAGTAATAGTAACTTTGGGACCGACAACTGAGGTAATTTACCGGAATGTTCATTGACTGCCCGAACGGGCAAGTGCACCCGGTGAGTGAAATCTCACCTTTACCGGTCTTTGTACATTAGAAACGCATGGCATTGGAAAGAAATAAACATGGCTGATGTTGAATTGTGGTTTGTGAGAAGGACCGTTAGGGATATGCATGGGTAATTTAACGAATGGCCCGTGGAGTGTAATTTCCAATCCGTTGGTCGGCGTATTCCAATTGAAATGTTCTCCAAATGGCAGTCAAAGTAGGGATCGGGATACTTCTGAAATATTTTACTACCACCGGGATTTGAACCATGATCATTCCATAAAGCTTGATGTAAATAACTTAGCACGCATGGAATTGTTTTTTAATCGCATGAGAATCGAACTGGAAATAGCACAAGAAGTAGTTTAGGGAAGATGAAATTTCTCATGGAGTTGTATACAACCGCCAATCCCCAGGGAGGAAGAATATCCGTCAATGTCTCCCTCCACAAAAGCAAAAATGAGAACTACGAGGAGAACTCGTGCTTCATTGAGTCCACTCAAGTCGTCCTATGAGAATTTCTCGAACTCACTCACTCGAATAAGTATGTGATGATGAGTCATCATACACATGATAAGCCACATACGAGTTTGATCGAACATTTTCTTGGACCAAATGTTGTAGAGAAAGTTTACCAGCGTGACATTGGCCCACGACCTTGAATGTCACACGCCATGCGGCTTAATGTGAGGGGAGCTCTATTCACACCCATCAAACCAACTGCGTAGTAAAAGGTGAGCTCAGGCCTCACATCAAAACAGATTTCGGTTTTATTGCAACTTTGGAAGCTATTATATTTTATGAGCCGGAATGCTGCAAGTCTTCCATAAATATAAGGCCAAAATCTGCTTTTATCTGGTACTTGAACTTTATTACCTATTATTATTATGAAATTAATCTTTCATTCAATAATTGTACCATTTTGAAAAATATCTTATATTTATGTGGTTTATTTTTAGCTTGTGTCTTAACTCAGGAAAGTGTTAACTTATTTCTTCAATCCTCAATCGATTTAGAGAACTTCATCGAGCGGTCAAAGCTAAAGTTTCCGTCTGATCGCTCGTGATTGGGTTAAAAGAGCCTTCTGAGGTTTACCAGGATTCTAACTTCCAATTTTGAAATGACAGTCATTTTGACGCGAGCACGAACGTGTTTCCATGACGCGCGAACCACATTTGAAGTCATCATCAATTCAATGCATCCCTTCTGGCAAAAACTTTCTTTTTTTAAACGTTTTAGGGAAATATAGGTGCTATAATATGAAATAGTTTTTTTCTGTCGATACTATCCCCCAAATACGTCTCGTGTTTTTTGGGTAACTGTTCTTCATGCTCCGATTAAGGAATGCTTTCGAATGAAAGATAGCCATAATATCTTTGATATCATCACAGACGACTATCTTTCGTATCGTCATATGTTTTGCTTGGATGAAACAAATTTCGCGTATTAGGCATTTACGGAGAAGAATTTATTGCTAAGTTATCACAGCATCTATGTCTTATTACGAACATAACGTTGCTTGTTCCATTCGTTCCCGTAACTTACATTCTATCATTGAGAGTGATCCTCAAGAAGTCTTCATTCAAAACCCTCCAAAAATTAGCCGTCCTCAACGAGGGCTCAGGAATCTATTTCGAGAAGGACTCGATTGGGCTGAGAGAGATAATGTAATTAACCACTAGGCGAGTTCGTTAGCAACATTTGATTATAACTTAGTTTACTGAATATTCATCTTTATTTTTTTACTTTAAATGAGAATTAATAATGTGAAAAATAATGTCCCTGTGTCATCTCGCCTTTACGTTTAGCATGTGGTTGTGGTAGTTTGTGGAGTACAACTATAGTATCGTTGAGATACTAAAGCTTTTGGTAGTCCCTATGAAGACTGTAGTTAATTTCGTTTTCTTTAAATAAATGACCATGGCAGATTTTTTCAATTCGCTGTAATCAGTATCCATATTATGATTTCTCTTTCGTGGCAAGATTTGCGATCATGGCTTTTACGACCTAGCGTCAATTATTTTTTTCTAGCGCCGGGGAATCGTGATGTGGTGAGTTTCGTATTGAGGAATTTGAATAACGGTGGAATATAGCTTTTATATATATATATATATATATATATATATATATATATATATATATATATATATATATATATATATATATATATATATAACAAACTTGGACAGCAAAAAACAATATAAGAACACATAAAAAGATCACTCACACGTTATTTCTTGATAATTTCGACGGAATCCAGCTCCGTTGTCATCGGAAGAAATAGAAGTCATACATATACAATACATGTTTGTGTGTAATATGTATGATGTGTGTGTGTACGCATATAGTTTATAAGTATGTGTGTATAAATATTAAACGATGTAGGAAGTGAATAGCGCTCGCGCTTCAAGCAGGTACGTAGTGGCGTTCTTGTTTTTAAATGGAATGCACATTCGGTTAATTATTTATTTCGGAAACTCACATATTATAGCGTTAGGTTCTTGGGCATGATTGATACCCTTGTGAGGAGTTAAGGGTGTTTAAGGCGTTCTTAAACATGTGGGGGCATCAGCTTTCGAGGTTCGAAAATGTACCTTCCTGCAGTAATAAAGTTAGGTGCGCTTGGTACTCTTGTAACATGCCATGCTATGGCATGTTACAAGAGTACCAAGGTACCATCTACGAAGAAACTATGGAGATCTGGAAAAATGCCCTGCCATACCGAGGACTGGCTCCGCATTCTTATGTCATATTCGGAGCCTTCTTTTATTTTCATTTCAATGCATTTTCTCGAATGCTAAGGTGGAATTTAATAAAATGCTTCCACTGTTTACTATGGTTGCCCGTAAATTGCAACGAATTTCCATTGCGGTCTAGAGGATAGTTTCAGTTGAGGTGAATTCAAAATTGTTGCTGCCTTTTGCGGTATGATTTTTTTCAACTTTCTATTCGGGTGAAGTGACACGATTTAAATAAAAGATCATTTTACGACAATAATAATGCACTTACGCATATTATTCACGATATTTAGTTTAAAATAAAGTTCAATGTTTCATCGCACGTCAAGGTAATCTTCCCGAAGCTTTGTTTTGATGGGTGAGGACAGAATTAGATAGATTGATAGAGGTCTTCATTTGGGCGAAATTTAGACCAAATGGTCCCTTCCTCCATTTAACCCATAGAGTTCACCCCGAACAAAGCTAGTAGTAGTAGTATTTAGGGGAGGCGACCGACTGCTGAGGTCATTTGCGCCATAGGGGATGGACAGGAAAGGATGAAGGGTGGAGAGAAATCCGGCGTCGGCATTAGCCTACTCTTTAC
This sequence comes from Hetaerina americana, assembly GCF_022747635.1. Taxonomy (NCBI): domain Eukaryota; kingdom Metazoa; phylum Arthropoda; class Insecta; order Odonata; family Calopterygidae; genus Hetaerina; species Hetaerina americana. The sequence continues at coordinate 30,541,865 of NW_027287316.1, forward strand.
GAAAGGCGCCAAGGGGTCCGCAGTTTAACGTCCCATCCGACGGACGGCGTTCTCACTCAAAGTGCTCGCCACAAAGCACCTCAAGTAGGGATCGAGATATCTCTGAAAATATTCAACGCCGCCGGGATATGAACCCGAGCCCTCTGGGTGGGAAGCCAGTACGATAGCCACCGCACCAATCCCGATCCCCCGAACAAAGCTATAAAGCGTGTGGAACTAATATATTCAGAATAGGAATACTATTTCTTGGTGCCGCCATTCGGTTTCCCTTAAATCCTAGTAACCTGAAAGTGTGCATCGTAGATTTATGGTGATAGTGTCCTAAGGAATATTCCGGGTTTTGAACACCATTCTTCTTGTCAGTATTCCAGCAGTGTACGCACTTAGCTCCCGCTCCTCCTATCAATTCTTATTATTCAGTCAGTATTATTATTCGGCGAACTTTTACGCTGAGATTTTTCTGCCTTTTCTGGAATATCATCGCCCATATCATGGACATGAAGGGGTGTTTGTCGATTACAGCGATTCTTACAAGTTCAGCTGAACTTACGCATGAACTTGAGTATTTTTGAGCGAATATTGTGCAAATTTATGCGTAATAATAATCTCAGATTCATTCATGATTTTGGAAGCTATATGACGAACATATATGCACTTTTTCATTCAGTGCAATCGCATGAAAGACATTTCGGGTCTATGGGGAGGGTTTCATACTGCTGCCCTGTATTAGACGCATGCCAATGATGAAAAAGGGATTACGTAAATATACCGATGATTGAAATTCGCTTCCTCAAGGCATCAAATGATACCGTGGCTTCGTAGATAAATGATTGGAGCAAAATGTTTGGGGGCTGATTTCCGGTGACGCCCTACGAGAGCAGAGGAAAAAAAAGACGTCGACGGAAATCATTCCCGCAGGTTTGGCGAAGGCCAGTGTAGCAAAAACCTCGTTGGAAAGGGCATATTATTCCCTATCCGCCCAATTCGTGGGGAGTGGGGAGACGCGAAAGTTATTATTGGTTCAGCTCATATATTTTTAAAATATATATGAGGTAATATTTCCAATTATTACCAAAATACACGATTTAAAATATGTATGTACGGGAAATACCATCATTGTTTTCGTACGTCTATTATCTAAATGTAAATACTAGAAAGTACACATAAGTAAATTTTATTTTGAGGCAAAACAATATTTTATTCTAGGAGTAGGTAAAGTAAGTGGGATTCCCCTTCCAAGAGAAAGTCATTTAAGGGGTTAGCCAGGTTCGACGACTCGTATTTGGTAAATATTTTGTATTGCTGGTTCTATCATACTTAATAGCTGCAAAATTATAGATCCCAAAATCATGCAGGGCTGTACATTGTGAATAAGAGGTCTGCTGGACGCGAGACGTTTGATAAGGATGTGCTCTACGAGATAAGTCATTTGCTTCAGAGAGAAAAAAAGCGTTGAAAACTTCTTAAGGCTCAAATCATATTTCATGCAAATTTCCCAATTTCAAACTCCGTTTGCTCAATTGACAGCGTTACTATAACATCTGTGACCGATATGTGTCATACCCAAAATGTATTAACTGGTTTCATCATTTTGTAAGTCAATTTTAATTACTGTACATAAACACGTCACCACACATTTCAGTGCTTGCGGCTGCATTTATAGACACAGCAATAGAAATGCATTACCTTTCCCCAATTACAATGCAAGCCAATGCATTTTTGTCCAGATTTCATTTATGAATTCTCATGTATTACGTTCAAGTAAAACTACCAGTGCGTAATTGATGTGAAAATCAACGTAATGGTTTTTCGTGGTCACTATAAATCTCTATTTAAGGTTGTCGCTTCCATATGTGTTTCCATTTAACTTCCAATTGACTTGTTGCGCGTGAATTATTCCGTCCGAATAATTTTCATTCACTTTGTAATTATCTCGCTTTGATTACTACCAATAACCAAATTCACTCCTTCCATCCTGTGTTAAAAAATCGTGAATAAGGCAAAGCAAAATTGCACTGATTTTATCATGCGTAAAGTGGTGTGATATCGATATAGCAGTCAATTGATTTGGACATATATCGATCATAATAATCAAACACACTGAATATTAACTTTCAAATTGAGCCTAACTTGATTGAAACATGACCATCGTGGGTTTGAGCCTTTGATTGATGGAACTATTTGACGATTAGGTAAAGATTTCTTACGTACCACAGCTTATTCCTCACAGTTCAGCGGTGATTGTTTCTCCTCTAGATCTCATAGGTCAGACCCTTCCATGTCTAATATTTTGTATCGTTCGTAGATGCTAGAAATTGGTGACAGTGTTACCAAAAGATTTTTCTCGCTTAATGGAGAGGGGTTTTCGCCATCAGCGAAATTTTATGAAAAGTTTCAATTCACATGACTGCTCAAGATGAGAGGAAGTCCTCAGAGCGAATGTGGCTGTTGTATAGTGAGCACTTAGCAGTTATTTTCAGTTATATAATAATGGTCACCTGCCGTTTGAGACGTCGTCCTCAAAGTTTTCGGACGAACCCTGAACCACTATTCCCACATCTTCAAAGAATTATGAGCATATCTTCCCAGTATTAACTCCTCTTTACCTTGCGTCATCTCCTTATTCAGCTCTTAGTGCTTTCTGACAGTCTTCACACCTTCAAAAAACTCTATTTTCCCACTTAGACCGAACAATCTCCGTTCCATCACGGCCTTCGACATCCCACCTCCTACCAGAACCTTCTCATTTTCAACGCTTTCTGCCTTTCTCGGCGTTTACCCAGCAACGCTCTCACAAACCACACCAAATTTGAAACTTTGTCTCTCGCCTTACTTTTTATTCAACTTTTATTCTCCATTCTCCATTCAATTTATTTCAGATCAAATGCTTTCCTAATAAACCAAGTTTCTCAGCGGTTTAGCGCTACTCCGTCAATTCTCCATTCTTAACTAACGTTTTTCTACGTCTTTACTTAACGTAACATAACTGTCATCAATACTAGTTTTTGCACTTCTCACTTCTTTTGCCTGCATAATTCCTTAGCTTATTTCCTTGCTACTTCTTTCATTTTTTTTTCTAAAATATCAACCAAATGCGATTGGGATTGATGACAATGGTGAGTAGGTAAAACAATTGAGAAAATACTTCATTCAGTACGTATAAGTATCTATTGTAATGCGTTTGCTGTTAGAGAAGATGCGAGGCTCTAAAACCTGTGTAAATGCATTAGTATTATTTACTAACTGGAGTTACTTTTATCCTTTTCCTATTTTTTTAATTTTAATGGTGATTTTTCCTCCTAAAAGAGCACGCTTTCCATTTTTTTATTTATTGCATCACAATTTTTCGGCGATATGTAATCATGTGAAATAGAGATCGTTCCACTTTTGTTAGGAGGGAGAGCGAAAAAATGAGGATCTTCCAACTTCAAATTTTCCTACCGCCGTTGGGCTTCTATTTCCTCACCCTCTTTAAATTTTCCATAATAGTTGGGCTTCTAAAGTCGATATTTTAATATAGTTATGGAAGTAAGGTTTCTCTCTTGGTTATTATAGGTTTAATTCTTTTGGAACTATTTGAGTTGTGCGATGGACTCTAAATTTGAATGTGTGAAGCATTATTTTATGTTTGAGTATGTATGTTCGAGTGGTTACATATCTATATGGAAATAATAAAGAGAAATGTGCCTAGAAATGCATATTTAATCATCATATTTAAATGTATACGGATGAAAATGTATACGCCATATGGGTGGGTATATGTTTGCTCGGTGTATGTTTCGTGGATATCAGACTGCGATTGGCCGGGGGCGGGGATTGAAGGAGATGGATGGAACTTTCTTCGAAAGGGGGCGTAGTTTTAAGAAGTTTCTGCGCGGCTGGAGAGAGTGTGAAGTGGTTCAGGTTTCGACTCAAAACGCCTACCCTACCCTCCTGCGGACTTTTAAAGAAACTATTCCCTCAAAGAGAATTTCTCAGAAGTGTTACCAACGTCCAGTTTGGAAGTTCGTTTTCATTAAGACGCCGATAATATAAATGCGAAATGGGAAGGAAATAATTTTGGAAAAAGCATGCCTTGTGTCTTCAGTTGTATTCCAATGTTCTGTATGGATCAAATCTCTTTCGTATACGCTTTCATTGACACTGAACCCTTAGGCGATGATCCAGCAGAAGGGTACACCTAGAGCATGCCTTACTTTTCTTTAAGACACATTATTATTGGTATCCTACCGGTTAAGTTAGGTTTTGGATGGACACAGCCTATACAATTGTACAATAGTATATTTACTTTCCTCTCCTAATAAACACAGCCTAACATCCGATACTACAGTAAGTTCTCTCTCTAATACTTCATACTTCCTTCCTCCCTTCATTATGTCGTAAATTCCTGTCCTCCTGGTTTATTCTACGCAACTCACTCGTTTGCCTAGCGTCATCTCTCTATCAGTCTTTAACATCCCATTTTCAATGAAAATGCCATGCATCCATCTTTCCTGCATTCTTTCCGTTACTCCCAACAGTTCTCTCTCCTCCATCCTACCGTACTAAGGCTTCCTCGCTTATTTTCCCATCTGTCCACTTTATCTTCTCAATCCTTCTCCACATTCACATTTTAAAAGCCTCCAATCTACGCCTACCATCTTGCTTTAATTACAATGTTTTCGCGCCGTACAAAACCACTTTCCATATCAAAGTCTAAATGAATCTTTTCTTAAAGTCCTTACCTAACGTCCCTGTCATCAATTTCCTCCTCCTTGTAAATTCTTATTTGACTGATGCAATTTTTCTCTTTATATCCCTACTGCTTTGACCGTTTTGGTCCAGAACACTTCCCAGATAGGTAAACTGTTACACCTGCTTTAGTTTATGAGCTCCTATTTCCATGTTAAACTTTTCTTTCCTCTTCCTCGAATACCGCATAGCCTTTGTTTTTTACATTTGTTTTCATCCCATACTTATTGTACAGGCATTCTATGTCATCCCTGCCAATTATGGAACTCATTGGTTCAGAAAAAATTTAATCGGTTTCATATTTTATTATTTCATGAAGTGTATAATTAGCACTTTGAAATTATGATGCACGCAATAATGAGCTTTATCCGTCGGTTTTACCCGCTTAATTTAATCGGATGAAATTATATGCATGTGGTTTAGTATTCGTCATTATACATTAACCAGAGAGAAATATGGCCCGATTATTTCTAAACAATCATATTAAGTGTTAATGCAAAGTCACCGAAAAATATTTCTCTTCCTTCTGCACGAAATTTCCCTACCTCTTACAATTTTTTTTCCAATCTTCTTATGGCTTCTGATTGAGTAAACTATAATAATAACTTCAAAATCATCTATCCATTTAAAATTCATTGCTTGAAGATAAGTTATAGTTACAGATTTAAATCCATATCATTTTGCCATTTTCTCATCACCTACGTACTCTTGAAATGAAAGAAATAACTTTGTAATTCCGCACACAAATTATAAATATTACAAAATACTTCTATTATTTCAATATGTTGAGTAAATTCCATAAATTTAAGCCTGAGACAACAAAATTTAACTACGTGCTCTTCTAATCTATAAAGCAATCGCTTAATTTCTCCATTCCTAAAAAAATAATGTATGCATTATTTATTAAATGAATCAAGGTTAGATATTACAATTTCTTCGGACATGAAACGATTGAGGATTAACTGCTGAAAATAGAGTCTCAACATTAAACAAAAATTGAAAAATATAATATTAGTCATAAACTCATAATACTTGTTATTATTACGAGGGTCATTCGGAAAGTAGTACCCGTTCGTGAAATAAAGACACAAAAGTAAATATTAACAAACATAAAAAATTTTATTTGAAAGAGGATACTTTAAACTACTTCTCAACATAATCTCCAAGCAAATTAAGGCATTTGTCATAACGTGTGACAAGTTTCTGTATTCCTGCTGCATAGTCCTTCGCCGCCAGCTCATTGAGATACGCGAGGGACCCATCTTGCACAAATTTTTGCATAATGCAGATGGTGTTTAGCAATTTCATGAACAATTGTTCGAGAAACATTGGGAAAATGCTCACAGATGTCATCAATTGTGACGCGCCGATCGTTCCTCACGAATTCGTCAACTGAGCTCACCAGTTGGTCTGTAATGACAGACGGTCTCCCCGAACGCTCATCGTCGTGTGTGTTCCCCCTCCCCATGTTGAAGTTGCGACACCACCGCCGAACAGACGACTCGTCCATTACATTGTCTCCATACACCTCCTTTAATTGGCGATGAATATCACATGGGCGAACGTTTCTTGCATTGAGGAATTTAATCACTGCCCTCACTTCACAACTGGCGGCGTTCTCAATTTTGTTAAACATTGTAAACAATCACAGAAACAACACAGGCAATGCTAGCGTCACGCAACTTGGCTCAGAGAAGGCAGACAAGCCACTGAAGCTATCTGACCTCGTCCAGCGGCTACTCGCGTCGTCAGCACTTCATGCGGCACGGACGGGTACTACTTTCCGGATGACCCTCGTATATTTTGGTTGAAGAATCCTCATTGCAGAAATTATTGTTTTTCAGCTATGGGTGGAAAATATAACATAAAGCAAAATCATTGCAGTGTTAACCAATCATCACAGCAGCAGTTATGAATCGAAAAATTGGTTTTACGCAACCCTCTGCTTTTCTCACCTAGTTTTATCATACTTTTGAAACCTTTTATAATCTTTCCCATTACTTATTATCTCGAGGGTTAATCCGTGAACTCGTCACTGCAGTATCAAATCCTGGTCTCAATAAAGCGACCTCGTTCTCGTTTCAATCCTCCGTTAAATAAATTGTAAAGCTTCACGATAAATTCCTTCCACATCTTCACTTTTCCTTGGGATATATCATTCTCTGCCTACCAAATGGCTTCGGTGATCCATCAGTTATATATGAGTCCGGTGAGGCGCAAGGCTTCCACGTTAATTCTTCTCCACGAGCAAACCAATTTAAACGTGAATGCTAGGACTGGCAGATGTGCACGGGTTGCAGCTTTCCAATGGGTGGAGTCGCGAAATCTTTTCCTGCTCGCGAGCACTGAATATAAGTATCAATCATAATGGCCCCTTAACCCCTTCCGCAATCCCCAAGTCGCGCACCCCCTGCTGGAGTGAACCCTATTTTTTTCCCTATTGTGTCACCCCCTATACACTGGGGATAGCTGAATGCCATCGGAATATAAAAGATGTCATGAAAGCTAGGTAGCAATGCTTGGGTCGACATAGACTGCCATCACGCGCTTATTTTTGAGTTCTGTTCCCAGAAGAGAGTCTGTGCATTTGTAAGTGAACCTAAAAATATTTCCGTGTTCTAAATCTTTTTAAATTTATTCCCAGGACGAAAAAAATGGTCTGTTTTTATCATTTGTACTGTTTATCTGATTAATTTTAGTCATTTTCATGGTTTATGGAAAACCCGCAGAGTTAAGTCATGATACTTGGTGAAATGAAAACCGACCACGGTTTTGACTCTCAGTGTTTGTCCTTGAGGTGAGAAAGAAGTGTATTATGAAACTGCGGTCAGTGATCTTTAAACCAAGTATGAATGTCAACGGTGTGGAGTTCATTCTTTAAACATGGACAGCATCCCAGCAAGCATGGTCCAGCAATTTTCCCAAAGTGATACCATTGATAATCTCTCAGTTTTTTCAAATATTCATTTGGAATTAATTTCAAAAAGGACAGTTGTGTGCAGCCATCCACTGGCTGAAATTTCAATGCTATTATGAGCTGAAACCTCACCAATGAAACGTTGTTAAACTTCCCGGGGCTATTATTGCTGAACTGATGCTCGTTGATTGTCCACAAACGTTACCGGAAACAAAAATATCTTGACTCGAGTGCCCATTAAATTATTCTTTCGTGGTGAATTTTCCCACGGTATTCAATTATTTACTCAGTTTTGCCCCCTTACGCATGATTATGAACAATATTCTATGTGACGCACGCACATATTTGATACGTTTATGTGATGCAATGCACCGTAAAAATACAAAAAGGCCAAAAATACTCCGTATTTTGGCGTTGTATTTCAGTAATGGCAATTTTAATAACACCTCGCGTATTTGTCTCGTGGTACTTAGATAATATTTTTTTTCAAACAGTTGAGCACCTCGAGGCCATATGATGACGTCTCTACTCGCAGTAATTTGTGTGCACGTAAAATTTAAGTTAGTGATAAATCCTACTCTGCTTTATCATAAAGTGGGAGTGATGTTGTATGAACGGGTCGTTAATACTAATTTGAGTCTTCTCTGCGTCTCTCTAAGTTCCTGCATATCTTGAAAACTGTTGCTTCGCCTCAATTTACTCCTCCGGTTGATCATCATTATTCATCCCCGAGGCTTTCAATTCCGGATCCCTGCGAGTACATGGAAGATCAATATATGAAGAGCAACATTAACAGAGGAATATGTAACAAACCTTCCTGCTGAGATGGTAGCATTGATTTTGTATGGGATGAAGACGAGGAGAGAGAGAAGTTGTGGTCCCCGTGAATCTTCTTACCCCCCCTTCCACTTAACCTCCCTTCCCTCCACTTCTCGCTCAAACCTCCCCTCTATCTTTCTCCTCCAATCTCTTCCCTTTCTCTCCTCTCCAATATCTGCTATCATCTCTCTCTCTCTCTCTCTCTCTCCCTCCCCCTTCACTCCTGCTGTCTTTGTTTCCCGTGAAGTCTTGCTACTCAAGATAACCATTCTTTATTATACGTAGTGTATCCTTACATTTAAAATATCCATGCATATTTTTTTAACAAAGACTGGCGCCACTTCACTGGTTTATCGTTTTGGTGGCCCGTGGGCGTGGTACATGACGTCGACAAGTACTCATTTCGTCAATGAATGACGTCGACTTTCTCACTTGCGGACCATCATTCCTTTTGGACTTACTTCGTTTGTCTTTTCAGTACGCCATATCCCATTTAAGATTTCAACGGAGAATTTCATAAAATTTAGCCCCAATTAATATTTGAAATAGATTATTCATCATGCTTTTTAGGCAGAGCAATTTGCCAAAACGGAGTTCAAAGGGCATACATTTATATACTCTGTATGACAACGGAAGATGTGATAGTCCAGTGGGTAGAGCGTTGGAATGCTAGCCGAATGTCCCCGGTTCGATTCCCTGGAGGAAACCTCTGAGCACTCTCAGCTTCTTCCAAGCTGTGTGATTTTCAGCGCACCGGATCTTCCTGGGAAAACATAAGGGGCGCAAGGAAAGGAAGTAGCCCCATACCCTGTATCTGAATTCCACACGCCATCGCACTTAGTGCTAGGTGAGCTCTATCTTGACCTATCAAACCAAAATGATACCTCCGATTTGATATGCGACAGAAGACAAATAGTAAAATTTCGTTCACTGCAGGTAATCCAACTTAGCAATAGGATTTTTAGCGAAATTTCTATCATATTTTTCATTTTTTTTTTCTTGGGAATGATAATTGAGGTGGTTTCCCGTTGCCTTCCTCAATAGTGTTTTTAACGTGACACCATCACTTATTGGCCGCCCCACTGGGGTCAGACGCCATTGCAGCCGCCTCACTGAGGAACAGACGCTGCGTGGACTACCTTTCGTCTGGCTCCTAACCTTCGACCTATCTGGCATGGGTGACCCTACCAGGAGCAATAATTATTACTGCCGCCAGTACAGCTCTAGGGGTCATCGGAACGCACAAGCCCTTCCACCACGCCAAGGTTGTAGTCCGGGGAGGGCGAAATTTCTATATTACGAGTTTTATCTATCTGTTACCAAATGCGAATTACAAAACTCTCTTTCTGAAATTTTAATTCAGTTCGTATCCCAAGGAAGTAAGTAGTGTTGATTCTCTTGAGAACGATGACTTATACGGTTTTTAGTTTGGGTAAATTTCCTGTGACTATTGCAACAGTAATTTTTGGGAAAAAATAATTCCCATGCTTTTATGTATAATTTTGGCTCAATTATTAATTTTACCAAGCGCCTTTTATTTTTGTGATTAAGAAGTGATTTTGACGTTAAAATGTTGTCTTAATTTTGCCAGTGGAGTAATAAATACTGAAAATGAACCCTACTAAGTTTGCACGGTTTAAGTCGTTATCAGCAAACATTCCCATGTTCTATCCAATTTAGTGTTTTGCCGCTTGATTTCAGCTAACTATTTGCTTAGCTCACTATCTGTTCTCTCTACACTATTAGAAGGTCTCTTGTTAGGAGTTGCACGTACGTTCCATTACTATTGTCATCAGGTAGACCATCAATATTTTTACCAAATTAAATTATTCACTTTGGTTCTAGCAAATGATGTTATAAAAATAGTACAAATAAATTGAGAATGATTCCTTTTTTTCAAGTTTTTATTTTCAACTTTCAACAGTGTGCCAATAAGTTCATTAAATTAACGCCACTTTTTTTTCATTTTCATATTTTTGTAAATTTTGCATATTTTAAACCCTGGGGTAGATCTTTCTTATAGTGTCGTGACTGTACGTCATTGATAACATATATTACGAGAACTTGCATAAGACTTTAGAATAATCAATCCAGCAAAGCATTAAAATCACATTTTTTTCTCCGCTTGTTAACGGGAAGCGCTGATGCCTACTGTGTCTGATACTCCTTCAGAGATCCGTGAACGGTGATGATTCTGGTCGATATATTATCCCGAGACTCGAATACGAAAGTCATTGGTTGTTGTGATGCCGTCAGTTTAACGCATTGAAACTTTATTCTTGGTAGTTTATGATTATAATGGCGAGGGATGTCAAATGGAAGTTACGAACTATGAAACAAGAGACGGGAAAATGGAAATGTGAATGCAACTTTTTTTATTTAATAATGTTAATACTTTGATAAAAAAAGACCCCTTTGAGACTAAAGATAAAATGCTCTTTCACTTTTGGGCTCCTTTGCTTTTTGTGCCCATAAGAATGAGAAATTTTGACCCCTCGCATTCATTTCCTGTTAATCGAAGGTCCAATTAGCCATTATACCTGTAATAACCCTTCTCTTAAGTTACTTGTAGCAAATAAACTCCTTAAAATGTTGCGAAATACCTAGAAATTCATAGCGGAAGTAATATTGGTGGACCAAAGGTATGAGATGGTAACGAAAGTAAAATTTGTATGGGAAAGGGGAAGAGGTGAAGGAATATTTGGGGGAGTGTACAGGAGCAGAGTTCCAATTAAAAGGTTAGGAAATTCGAAAATGAAGAAATTTTCATGACTGAGATCCATTGCTGGGAGGTTACCAGGAGTGAGTGAAACTTTTGATGGTCCAAAAACGTAGGTTTTGAGGAAGGATGACGTAAAAAGCCTAAGAATGGAGACTTTAGTGAGATAAGGATTCTCATTTCAATAAGCAAATTTCTCATAAACTCTCGACAGCCTCCTGGGTCTCTTCATGCCTCTGAGACAGATTTTTATCCTTTAATTTCCTGGTTCTTCCCATCTACTCTGCCTTCAATTATAATTTTCAATATGCTACTTTGTCTTAAGAATTTTTGCCATGCTCAATTTGGTCTTGATTAAAGCTGACATTAGTAATAATGAAAATACTTGCACTCTGGTAAAAATATCATCATTAAATTTATATTTACCAACTTAAATTAAGGTAGCATATGAAAATGGTCAGGCTGAAGAAAGGAAGGAATTTTCGAGTCTTTTTGATGAAAATTTTCTTCAATCTATCTTTAAGTAGAAATATTTTTCTATTTCTCTTCGCTCCTTTATCTGTTGTACATTAGTTATGCCCTCTTATTTGATATACGAGACATATTCGAAGAGTAAGGGCCGTTTATCCGTAAAACATGTATTCCTTTGAAAAAGTTTTATTGACGGTTTTAGTTTCCTACAAATTTACATCACTTTTCTACATTTATTCCCTCTTCACTTTTCCATATTTAGCCGTTCACTTTGAAACACTCTTCTTAACGCTGCAGCAGCTTCTTCAATCCCTCAGCATATAAGTTCGCCGCCTGGGAATTGAGTCAGGTGACCATGGTGGCCTTGAGTTCCTCGTAGTCTTCAAACCGTCATCCACCAAATCACTGTTACAGGTGCAAGAAGAGGGAATAATCGCTTGGGACGACTCGACTGTAGGATGGGGGTCCAAAATTGCTTGTCCACGCAAAATTCTTTGCTCTTTGTGTTGCTCGGCAAGAATTTTGCACACAGATCTTGACATCCGAGCTTTTCTGTAACAAATTTGTAAATAGTGGTACGTCCAACAAGAGGTCATTTATCAGGCAGAGCACTATCAGGTCATAGTTCCTGAGGCCATAGGCCCAATTAAACGATTTCGTCGACCCGTGTACGTGCGCCTAACACTCCGTTCTTCATCATGTACTTTTGTGCGGATATTTATGATGTCTCAGAGCCATTTTCTAACCTTTTCTACACTCAATTCAACAATTTCAGAGTGTAAAAATCATTCGCCTTGAACGGGATTCGAACTCGGATCCCTAGATGTCCGGCCGAGTGCTTTAGCCAGTTAACCTATCGAAGCATCCTCTTAAATCCTGAAATTTTGGGAGCTTTAAAGGAACAAGATGTTGCGACGAAATGCCGTGCATACAGTATCACAGGCATTCGTTTATATATTCGCATTTAGAAATAACTAAGCTTTTTTGTAAACGCTATTGCTCACAACCTGCGTGCATTTCTTATCAGCATACCCCCTTACCTCAATGATATGCATCCTTTGTTCCCCTATACACCGCATCACAATTGACCACCAACATCGAGCATTTTCTTCCGGGAACATCCGAACTCATTTACTTCAGTTGAGCGTGTTCGCTGTCTATTTCATTGTACATTCATCCCTTCGATTAATATTATCACATTACTCATCCGCAGTCCGTTTATTACTTTCCTTCATAAGTTATTTTTAATTTAACTACTACCTCTTGGTGACTCTCTTTCCCACCGCTATATGCCTATTACTCTGAAGCTATCTACATCTACATCTACTCAATACCCCGCAAGCCGCCGCAAGGGCGTGTGGCGGGGGGTGCTAGGACACCACCCATAATTTAGAAAAGAAAAATAATAAAAAAAAAAAAAATCGCATGCAATAACGACAAAATCATATATAAAAAAAACATGGCATACATTCATGCATGAACACTTACACCCCACACACATGCAAACACTCAAACTACCAACTAACATACACATGCACCTGAAAGTATACCTAACATCTCTATAGTGTTTAATTTTGTTCCGACTTGTAAATTCAACGTTTTTAATATTTCTAAAGTGACTTCGGTTTCTTGCTATTATGATTACTGATTGTTCGGGGAAAGAATGAGTATTTGTACCTATCTGTCTTGGAATCTATCTCCCTTAGATCGCTCATATAATCACCGCCCCTTTTTCCACCTCACCTCACCATGAAATGTTTGAATTTCTTCGTTTCATCCTAATTCGTAATGTCTTCCAAATTTTCTGTCCTCAAATTCGTGCTCACATTCGACTTCCATTTGAAATGCTTAAGGTTCTCTACTGTGTCTATTTATCCGTGCTTTCAATTCAGCTGTGTAAGAATAAACCTTACGTAAAGTGAGACCACGGAAATAATAAGAATCTCAGAAAATAGGAAGATAAGGTTAGGCAACATGGGAATTCACTTGTTTCCAATCAATTTATAAGTGCGTGGGCACAGCTGTAAGGACATTAGGAGGAGAATTTTGTTTGCTAAAGAAGCATTAACAAAAAGATCGGATTCGTGTTTGAATTTCGGATGCTCCAATATATTATAATGATTTTTATACTGCGAAATGTCTCACATTTTTGGACGGAGCCATCCACTTAGGTGGCTCCATTAAAGTTAATGCTCCGGCATTACCCAGAGTTTCCTTGATAGAGGAGGGTGTTGATGATAGGAACGTCGATGGGATAATGGCAGAGATCTAAAGAAAATATGACCGAAAACTTTCACTAAGCGTAGTGTTGTTTGGTTTTGAAACTTTGTCGTTGAGAGGAGGGGATAAACGCTGATTGGAGGGTTTAGAGTGCTGGGTGTTTAAACAAGTCGAGGAAATAATGTGGGCGGAAAGAAAACAACGAAAATGTGCTGGTAATGTTAGGATAAACATAATTTTTGGAATGAATTCTATTAAAAATGGAAGAGTGGATGGAGAAAATATCGAAACGGAGTGGGATTTTTGAGACCGTGATAGATGGAGTTTGTTAGGTAGGCGAGGTAGAAGAAAGAAAGCGATAGGCATTTTGGATGGCACGACGGAAGGTGGAAAATATGTTGAGCTGAAATGTAGCTATTTTAATGCAAAGTTACACTTAATTTTGGTAGGATTTATTACTGTAGTAGATTTATTATATCCTAGAAGAACCATGTTATTTGAAATATTTATTCAGTCGGAAAATTGGTTTTTATCTGTTTTTTATTACGAGGGTAAGTCCAAAGTCGCAAAGGTCAGCAAAAAAACTCCCCGGAGCTGTTAACGAGCATTAAGTTGGGAACGCTTAAAACATCAACCGTGTAGTCCCGACTTAGATCTCAGTGATTTTCATCTGTTTGGGCCCCTGAAAAAATCATTTGGGCGTCCGAAGCAATGAAAATGGCGATGCCGTACACCGCAGAGGTTACTCGTTCTTTTCTGCCGGCTATCAAAGTTTGTGAAGAGACGTAATAAGTACCCGACTATGCATGGTGAATATGTAGAAAATTGAAATAAATTTCAGGAAGTTACTTTGATTATTATTGCCTCTATCCAGTTTTGCGAATTATTTATTGACTGAGCATCTTCTTAACGAGACGTGAATATCCTGCGTTATTTATTATGGAAATTTGGCCTGATTTTACCACTAGTCGCAAATTGTTACTAAAGAATTTCCTGCTTGATGCTGCTCTATGGAGATGAACATTTTAATTTTGCGACGCCTCGATTTAATTGCTTCCCTTTTTCGCATGCTTTTGTGCTCTTTCGGCAGTTACCATATTTTTGGTCACACCAATGTGGGTTGGTGGCAGCTACGCACGTGTGAAGCGAGAGACGGGACAGCTGTTCGTCTGTAACGCCACTACTTTCAGTAAAAAATTCAATCTATTCAATGTTTCTAATTGAAAATATTGAAAACTATGTGTTGACATTGGAATTCACCAAAAAATAAATCTCTGATTTTGATTTCATGTTGAATTTAAACTCATAAAAGGTTTGATTTTATCACCGTTGGGTCTAATTAGAAGCGTGCATTACTTCCATCGTTTTTCAGCTATATGACATTTTGGTACCCCTAATGTAAAATAATCATCCTTTAAGCGCGGCTTAATTTAATAAATCCGAGCCTTCACATATTTCTGAATTAAATGAACGTTTTAGGGGAATTATTTTTCCATATAATGTCGCTCAATGATCAACATGGCTCAATTCATAACCTCAAACTTTGTTTAATGTGACATAAATTATAATTCACTCAGGATCACATTTTTTCGTATGCATAGAGCACATCTAATCAAATGAATAACCAGTTAAATTATTAATGGGTGTATGGCATTTAATATAATTTTATTGATACTAAATATTACCTGGATTCCAAGTAAAAATATTTCAAATAAACTGCGATAAATGCCGCAGCAGTAACTTTTAACGGAGTCATCCGCTGAATATGCATTAAAATGCAACAATTTTAAAGTGTAAAAATCATGTGCCTCTCATTTTTCGGAGTGTCTGAGGATTCCTCGTAAGCTTAGCTAAATGAATTAAAAGATAAATGCTTTTTTCAGGGACGCAATTCCTGTCAGCGAGTTTAAAAAAAACTCATTCACTTCTTCCAACTCTCAACAACCAAACTTTTTATTTGTGTGACTTTTTAATCTTTATTTTTTATATATGATGGTTGTTGTAGCCAGGTGTTTATCTTTTATATTTACTAGGCCTCCAGTTAATCAACAATTTTTTAAAATCTCTATTCATACGGGAAGGGCTTTAACGGCTCTGTTTTTAAAACTGGTTAGTACATACATGCACATATATCCTTGATCAAAGTTTTCTGTCCTAGTCACATTGATTCGAAATATGTCGAAAAATGAAATATTTTATCGTTGACATGCGAAAGAGTCCAAAATGGAATGGTATCAGCTGGATTATGGAAGTCTTTCAACTTTATCCATCAATTGTTATCTTGGGAATACGTCAATGGTGAATATCGTTTTCATTCAATTTGAATTTATTTATACTGTCATATTTTATAAATGGTTTTATATTCCACAAGCTTTCGCGTTACATACCAATCTTTACGTTTCTTCCTAAGCAGTTAGTACCGTGTGCCAACACTTCGTATCAAATGCATCTCATGATTCATCCTTTTCATTCCTCTTCCATTATTACTAACCCTATAGTTCTTTCGATCATGGCATCCAGTAGCAACACGTATTCATCGCCTCTCCATTCCGCTGCTTCCACTTCGGACAGCGTCTCACGATTGCAGGGAAATAAGCTCAAAAAAACGAACTCTAGGGTTAAATGAAATGCTTCCTTATACCTAGGCTATTACATTTCCTCGTTATAAGTTGTTTTATTGATAGAGCGCCTCTTTTGCGGGCTTTATTCTGCTCAATGTGTTTGGATGGCTATGGGAGTTGAAATGTCTACCTAAATAATATATTTCCACCTTCTCTGTATAGAGAGTTTGTTTCTAGCTACTCTCGTTGTACACGTAGCTCATGAATATTTCTTTTCAGGGCCCATAGCATTATGCTCCAGTCCATTTCTCAAAAGCTCTTACCTGAATCACGTACTCAGCGCAGGATTATCGATCTTTCTATCGCCCTATCTATGAGTGTAAGAGCTTTTTTTTTGTTCCTTCACTTCAGAATCGAATTGGTTTTGCACTTCAGTTTCTTTCGCTTTCCATCTCATGTTTTTGTAGATTATTCTGTTTTATTCCTATAAAATGTGCAATTATTCGGTTAATAACGGTCCAGTGGGTGAAACGTGTCCATATTTCCCCCTTAAACGTAATTAGGTTATACATTTTTTAATGAGTTTGTATCAATAGCAAAATGTATGCTTATGCTAGCCAATCAAATAATTTTAAACAAGGAGGGCTCGCAACGCGGCTACTAATAAACTGGTCTTTGTTGCGATTTGCGCTGCGTGACTTATTTCATTTTTATTTTTTTACAATTTGTTATGAATAAGCATCAATTCAATTTCCCCACGAAGGAGACCGCAATCGCAGGTGCTACTATAAAAAAATGTGACAGGCTCAAATGAAATTTTACAGTCGATATATGATCTGATTGGCGGAAAAATTCGCCCCCAAAATGGTCCGGATCAACTTCAGAGCCTGCTAAGGGCTTGACTCCCTTTATCGAAAGTTTTCTGGACCCAAACCATCGTCTTTATGTTTGAGGTAACGAACAACTCGTGTGCTCCTAGAATAGCATCCAGCATTTGGGAAAGGAGAACATAACCTTTGTGACCTCCACGTCTCTGTACTTCAAATTTAAACTAGGTTAGGCATGGAGAATATGTGATTCTAACGTCGAGATGCAGGATCCGAAAGAATTCATTTTCGCGATTGGATTTTCCCCGCGTCCAGGAAGCCGACGATTAATTCCGACGGGGGACGGGGGGGGGGGAGGTTGCGCGGGGACTTCACTTCTCCGTCCGCTCAAACGCAGAATTCGAGACCTCACCACTCTCCAGCGTTATCAACAGATGGCGCGGCAATCACCACTTTTTCCACCCCACTCTCCCTAAACCTTCTCGTTTTAATCGATCCTTTTTCGTGCCCTCTAATTTTCGGTGAGGAGGACGGGAGGAGGAGGATTATTTTCCAAGTCATTAATTTACGGGTTTCCCATCTTTAAAATAAAAAAGGCACTAGTTAGGTGCTCAGAAAGCGTTCGTTCATCTTCCGCCGTGAAACTTCAAGCCCTTCATCTTTTCTAATTATATATATATATATATATATATATATATATATATATATATATATATATATATATATATATATATATATGTATATATATATATATATGTATATATATATAAACATAGAAACAAATAAAGGACACTCAAATATGTAGTTTTGAGGTTTCGAGGGCTCGACCGTCGTCATCAGAATTATTAAATATTAAAAATTATATATATATATATATATATATATATATATATATATATATATACTATATATATATATATATATTTATATACATATATATTCCTTCTATTCGATTTTTACAGAGCTGGATATGAAAATTTCACGAGGAGGCAAAAGGTCGATCGGGGTGGAGGGAGGGGTGTTATAAAACTCGTTCAGCAGTCCGTCGCGTGCTGTGGCCTTTCAAAGAGGATTCAACCGCCGTGGAACCGAATTGAAAAGAACGGAGATGTTTTTCGATTACGCTCGATGGAAAAAAAATCTCACCGCAGGAAGTATTCATTCGCTCGTGTATAAAAAGAAATAAATGCAGCCGCCTCATCAAAGGTAGCGTGCCCTCTTTGAGTTGCCTTTGGACGGCCCATGGGAGCTATTACGCAGCGTCGAGGATTTTTAAATACTTTCAGTTTAAACTCTCTCATCCTTTCTTTATTTTTCGTTTTTTTTTAACTCCTGTAACCCATTTCATGCCATTCAAAATCTCTATTCTGGTCCCCCTCCCGGAATACCCAAGTCAATCCATCACCGCCTTCAATATCTCCCCTGCACCTTGATACTTCTTCCATTCCCTTATGAACCTTTAAATCTATCCCGACAACTTTCCTTATTTCCCACCCAGGGTGTCATAGTTTCCCTTCCTCCCCATCGAATTCACCAATTGTCCCATTCCTCTCGTGTGGTTCCTCAAACTCATTCCCGAATCACTCCATTCGTAAATAAACCTTTTTCCTTAATCAAATACTTCGATGAATGCTTAACCAAAGTAATATTAGAAGTCCTACAAGAGCCAGCAGGTAGCAGTGAGGTGAAAACCGGGGACTTGGAAGATATTTGGCTGCAAAGGAATCTTGAAGTAATTACGCGGTATTTGCGTGTGTATGACGTAAAGAATTTCGTGCCATGGTCACAGGGGACTTGCTCCAAACTGCAAACGATGGCCCAGTCTATGGCTATGACTGCGAACCAGAGCACAGTTTCACAACAGTTGTTTGACGAGATGAAGAAGAATGCAACGAAAGAGCTGATGACCAATCCGAAAAAGGACTCTGCCGATTTTTTTGATAAGTGGAAGAGACAACGCTGGAATACGTTTCTGAGGCCCCAAAGGGGAACTTTGAAGAGAACTCAGACCTCATTGTTCTAGGTAGGCTAATGTTTTCAAAATATTGCATGGCTGGATAGTTTTTGGACAAATTTCATATACATATACGAATATTTATATTTATATATAGTATATATATATTATAAAAATATATTATATATAAATTTATATATTATAAATATATATATATATAATATATATTCTATATATATAATAGTAGTATTTAGGGGAGGCGACCGACAGCTGAGGTCATTTGCGCCATTATGGATGGACAGAAATGGATGAAGGGTGGAGAGAAACCCAGCGTCGGAATTAGCCTACTTTTAACGAAAAGCGCCAAGGGGTCCGCAGCTTAACGTCCCATAGGCATCGGAATAGCTTCTCGAGAATTGAAGAAAGTTTAACTGTAGCGCATTGTCACACGTAGTGTCATGTATATTGAGAATTAAAAGTTATCGGTGATAAGTCTATGTTTATATGTTTTCACCCAGTGTTCACCTCGATGTATTCAAAACCGTGGGTATTTTGTGTAATCGTGAAGCGCTCGCGGTAACTCCTTCATAAGAAGACTCCCGGGCTATTTGAGGAAAATTTTCCGTGGGATTACGTAACTTATCCTCCCATATCCACGTACCCGAATACATCTCCTTTAAATTTCTGTATCACTTTATTTCCTTAAAATTGTGCAATTTTCTCAAAGAAGATAAACACCTCGATAGGTGGGTTGCTTAAAGGCGAGGAGGGGTAGAGAGAAAGAGGGAGAGAGGGCGGGGCCTAGGGCTAGCAGCAAAGGCCCTGCTCCACGCCCCCGATCCATGCCACACTTTTTCTTTCCCTCCTCTGCTACTGCTACAACCTTCCACCTCACTTCTCCCGCGTTCCCTTAAAATTTCCGGCATACTCCGAGACTCGGAAAGGTGGGATGTGGGGCTCGGGAGAACGAGTGGCACGACGAAGGGTCGGTGGGAGCGAGGGATGATGGGATGATAGGGGTGTGGGTCTAGGCTAGGAAGCCCGCGCGGAGGAGTAAGAAGGACAGGATAGGAGGAAGGGTGACTGCGGCATTGCAACGGGGGGGGGGGGGTGCCTCGGATGAGGGCCAGCAAGTGTGGCGGGTGGTAGCGGATGAGACGTTAGCCCAGTATATGACGGAATTACGTGAGATATGTCATTTTTCTTGAGAGCTAAGGCTCCGAGGTACGCAGGCCAGGAACGTCACCAAGAAATTGAAGAAAGGGTGTGCTGTTTGAAAGTCAGTTAAAATTAATCTTTTTTTAATATAATTTATCCCTTTGAAATATTCTGCGTATTCACGACGGCTTGAGACTCTTGGCACCGTCCTCGTGTACATCTACATAATACCCCGCAAGCCGCCGCAAGGGCGTGTGGTGGGGGGTGTTAGCTCACCAACCGTAAAAAGGAACAATACCACATGCAAAACAACAACAAGGAAAATTACAACCACAGCAGCGCACACACTCATGCAAAAATCCCTTCATCCAATACTCATGCAAACACATATGCCATAAATCAACAAACAACTGCACCCCAGGATGCAGCACGAAAGCCATAAAGTGTACATTCCGAACTGTGTGCCTCCTCCAACCCGATGTATTTGGAGACAGTATCCCCCAAAAGGGTCGTAATACTGGAGGAAGGCTTGATGCAAAACAAGGGTTAATTCGCCTAATAAAGTAGTCATTTGTTTAGCGAAAAAAGGGAATTAAAATGAACCACAAACATTTATACGGCAGGTCTCCAGCATAACAAGATAGATCATGCAGAATTGAAAAGTAAGAAGGGGGGGATCGAGATGGTGCGGGGGCTAGCTTACTGGCTTCCCACCCTGAGGGCGCGGGTTCAAATCCCGGCGGTGTTGAATATTTTTCAGAGGTATCTCGATCCCTACTTAAGGTACTTTGTGGAGGGCACTTTGAATGAGTACGCCGTCCGTCGGATGGGACGTTAAGCTGCGGACTCCTTGGCGCCTTTCGTCAAGAGTAGGCTAACGCCGACGCCGGGTTTCTCTCCACCCTTCATCCTTTCCTGTCCATCCCCTATGGCGCAAATGACCTCAGTTGTCGGTCGCCTCCCCTCAAAACTACTACTACTACTAAAGTAAGAAGGGGACATTCTATCACGATCATGTTGGCTGAAAGTGAAGTGAGAAATAAAGTATGAGCAATAAAATAACAGTTTATTTTAATGTGGAGTATCAAGCGTGTCTTGTTGTGAAATTTAGGCACGCTGTCTGTTCTCATCTTCTAGTTCTGTCTCAAAAGTAGTGGGGCAGAATCAATTAAAAAAATGTCTTGCCAGAATTGATATATTTACTCAAAAATCTTCGAAGTACACCCTTCTGTGTCCACACACCGCTGCCAGAAGATTTTCCACGGCTCGTACAACGTCTGAAAGGCGGCGCCCGGAATGCTGCTAAGCTCCTTCGTCACGGCCTGTTGTAACGCTGCCACCGAGCAGTGGTGACGTCCTTTCAGCACGAATTATGGTTTTTTTTCGTGGTATCTCAAGAATCTTCTGAATTTGATCTAACTAAAATTTATGTGTAATTTTTAACGTAACGTGGTCTTCTTTACATTAACTTACATTAACTTTTAGCAGTGGAAACATTATTAAAATATATCTGGGATGGTACATTTTCCACAGTACCTCTATGGTAACGTCATTGGACAAATGACTACTCTACGCTCTCTTTGTCCTCATTTTTGACTCTATTTTCCCCTCTGAATGGCTCTAATATACTTGCTGCGACTTTAACATGTGATCTTTTAGGGGAAAAATACAGTTCGTCGTTAACTTCTTGGTACGATTTCCCCGCTATATTATTCGTGACCAACTTTTGGTCGATTAATGTACATATTTTCTTCCCTTTAGAAAATATCAAAAAGTAAAATGAACGGGTAAACAAGAGAGAATTTATAGTCCCTTTCAATATTCATGAATAATGATTTCCCTTCCTCAAAAATAATTTGTAATGAAGCTTGTTCAAATGTAATCCATGTTACCAACACAGTTGCTGAATAGCGTGCAATTCATTAACTTGTTTTTTCCTAAATTTTTTGCAATGTATTTTTCTAGCTCTGTGCCCACCCCGGCATCATAGGCCAGTATTTATTAGTCGGTGAAAACAACACATTTATTTTTATTTATATACCAGGAAGGGCATTTTCAACATTTACGACAGAATAAATATCGAATATTGTAATCCAGGTCTATGCATGTAACGTAGCATCCATGCCTGATCTTAATGCTAAAATTTCAATATAATATTAAACGAATAAATCAGAACATGACTCGTTCGTTTCAATTAATCATTTTTTTACACATAACGTTATTGTAATTTTAATTCAAAAGATGGGCGCATAATTGAATTCAATTTCAATTGCTTCACAATAATTTACAAGTATACGCGCCAAATCTACATAATATATATATTGGACGTTCATGCATTTATTTAGTGGTTTATGATGTAAAAATGTTCATTAATGCTCAATGCTAAAAATGTTCAATAATTTCCATTATTGATAAAATAATATCGGGTTTTATTATCATATACGATTGTAATTTCATATGTGTCAATTGAATATTCCATAAAATTCCATAAAAGTCCATTTAAACTGATGTTACAATTCCAAGCAATGTTGGAGTAAATCTAGCACCAGAAATATTTTTCTTCACATCGATTATCTTACGTATTTGTGTCATAAATAATAAAGTGAAGCAATTTGATGGTTTTAAACGAGGTTGCTGACGTCAGGATTATTTAAATGCAGATTTTTGACACAACCCAAGCTGTTGAACCAATGAATATCTCGAGTTTGTAATGTCACAGTTCCATTCATCTTCGTACCGTCAGTAAACGAATTCGTTATTTCCTCTACATCATTTTATTATTCCGTATTTTTAGTTATAGTGACTGTTAACAGCGACTGTGTTTCTCAACTCTTGGCTAAACTCTAAACATTTCTATCTGGCCTCAATCTCACCCCAATAAAGACGTTTTATTATTATTATTCTTTCCCAAGGATATTTTCTCGGTGTCGTAACTTGAAGTTGCTGAGCATCACTAATTCACATCATCTTTATATGCAATTCCCATGGGTGGTAAGTTAAAGAGGGTCGTTAAGGACATTTCGTACGATATTTATTTATTTACATTTATTACTAATGTTTTCTGCATGCTTCTATAAAAGTTCTCATTTTAAACCCTAATTTATTTCTACTCTCCTTTATTTTTTTTGACATAACACCTGTTACTGATACTACTATCAGTACAATATTAACATCATTATGATGATGTAGATGTTTTTTTTTTATCTAAATGTTGTTTTTGTTGTATTTTTTTCACTCAATTTATTCTAGTGTATATTTTAAATGCTTGATGAAAGAAGACACTTTGCTTTTCCACATATAATATTTTCATCACGACCTAGGTTTCATTACAGCGTAACATCTTCAGGTACCTGAAGATGTTACGCTGTAACGGAACCTAGGTCGTAATAAGCAAAGTTTCTTCCTTCACCATGAAGGATTTCCACCATGCTACGCCTGAAAATGTGCCATTGTAAGTGTTTGGTTTTGCCACCTCGATTAAATATGTTTTTATTTTCTTTGACAATTAAAGTAATATTCGTCTGCTTACTAGGAATATATATTTGTCAGGCAGAATGTATCCGTTCCAGCCTAGTTTTGTTTTTTAATCTCCAGCACTATTTCTGGGTTGAAGTTATTCCATGGAAAAAACATATTTTCTGCAATATGTGTTTTTTTTACAAGTTCAAGGTGTAATTGTTTGCGTATATTGTTGTTCCTCTGGGTTTACTCATTCTTAGCCCAGCTTCTCCATCTAATTATGATATATTCTATGGTTTCTTTTTGTGTCCGACATTTATTATTTTTACTACGTCATCCCGTCTCACACACTCCAGCCGTCCCCCTCCGTCTCACCGGGTCATTTTACTTGCACACTACTAACATAAAAACCCTTTTAAAAATCAACTTACGGACCTAGTCCGAAAAATGGCATGGCAGGGCATCAGTTACTCGTACATGTACAGTTTTTGTTGGCACTAAGAGGCATGCCGTAAACCATCGCGAAAAAAATACGCCAGCGTTTTCTAAAGGTCGAAGTTGAAAGCTCGAAACATATTGGCTCTCTGTCGGGACCATGACAATTTTTGGATACATTTCATGTTACCCTTAGGAAGGGTCTGTTTATGGTGGGATTTAACTCAGGCAGTGAATCCAATCTTCAATTGCAACAGGGTATAAACTTGAGACTGAACGTAGATGGAAAGCAAGATTGACAAGTTGATAAGACCCTTTGGTCAATGTTTCAATTGCAAAGGAAACACTTGGTTTTTCCACATAAAATATTTATTCACGACCTAGGTTTCGACGCTCAGCGTCATCTTCAGGTGAAATACAGGCCAAAATCTTTCTTTATATAACAGAAGGAATGGGGAGGTGGGGGGGGGGTGTATGGATGTAAGAAAGGAAGAGGAGATGGTGGGGGAGGGAAAGGAGCGGGATTGGGGTATTACTGAGAAGGAGGAGTCAAGGTTAGTCTCCGGGGGGGGGGGAGAAGGGGGGGGGAGGTTGAGGAAGCATGGTAGGGAAAGGGTTGCCTGGCGGGGGTCCGCCTTGGGGTTAGTGGAGATAGGACAAAGAGTTTGGGAGTTTAAGGTTGAGGAGGGGTGACCGGGAGTTACATAGCACGTCGTTCACTATATTACAGGAAGAATTTGCTCTTTCCAATATCTCCATATTTTCCAAAATGTCCAACCGGGGGCCTTTTCTTTCGAAATGGAGAAACTCCACGCTGAAATCACTCTTATGGTTCTGGTCAATCAAATGCTTGGCAAATTGAGATTTTCCATTACCGTTCTTCAGGCAGGCCTGGTGCTCCTTCACACGTTCTCGGAACTTCCTTCCCGTCTGGCCTACGTAGACGGCGGAGCATTCACAGGTTAGCTTGTACACTCCGCTCCTTTCCGATTTTGGGATTTCGTCTTTGTTATTTGCGAGGATGTTTCGCAAGTTGCGTCTATTGTAAAAGGCTGGCTTTATCCGTTTTTTTGGTAACACTTTAGCGACCGAGAGAGACAACTGTCTACATCTACATCTACTCAATACCCCGCAAGCCGCCGCAAGGGCGCGTGGCGGGGGGTGCTAGGACACCACCCATAATTTAGAAAAGAAAAATAATAAAAAAAAAAAATCGCATGCAATAACGACAAAATCATATATAAAAAAAAAACATGGCATACATTCATGCATGAACACTTACACCCCACACACATGCAAACACTCAAACTACCAACTAACATACACATGCACCTGAAAGTATACCTAACATCTCTATAGTGTTTAATTTTGTGCCGACTTGTAAATTCAAAGTTTTTAATATTTCTAAAGTGACTTCGGTTTCTTGCTATTATGATTACTGATTGTTCGGGGAAAGAATGAGTATTTGTACCTATCTGTCTTGGAATCTATCTCCTAGTCCATCCCCCTCCTGTCCTAGGAAGGGAAGCCTGCGCCACTTGGCTTCTGAAAAAACATTATGATTGAAACCATATATTAACAGCGTGCTTAGTTTTTTTCTTTTACACTGGTATAAACGGTCAATTAATTGGGGCGTGTAACCATTGCTGTGCGCTATCTGTTTAATAATAGACAGTTCTTTCGCAATATTGCGCGAAGACATGGGCACGTTAATTACTCTATTAATCATTGCATGAAAAGAAGACAGTTTTTGAGAAAAGTGGTGCCTGGATGTGGCATGGATTACTTGATCTGTGTAAGATTTTTTTCTGCAGATTGCAAATTCCAATTTCTGATTGACTCTAGTTACTACTAAGTCTAGAAAATTAAGAGAGCCATTGCTCTCCTTTTCTAAAGTGAATTTAATGGATTTGTTGATTGAGTTAATGAACATTAAAAAATTGTCAAGTTGTCTCTCCGATCCTGACCATATACAAAAAACGTCGTCGACATAACGGAACCAGCGATAGACGTTATTCACTAAGGAGTTGTGGTGAGCAAAAATGTCTCTTTCCACCTGACACATAAAGATATCGGCTAATAATGGAGATAGGGGTGACCCCATCGCCAGCCCTTTTGGTTGTTCATATATTCTCCCATTGAATTTAAAATAATTTTGCGCAACGCAACGCGGAATTTGCAATCTGCAGAAAAAAATCTTACACAGATCAAGTAATCCATGCCACATCCAGGCACCACTTTTCTCAAAAACTGTCTTCTTTTCATGCAATGATTAATAGAGTAATTAACGTGCCCATGTCTTCGCGCAATATTGCGAAAGAACTGTCTATTATTAAACAGATAGCGCACAGCAATGGTTACACGCCCCAATTAATTGACCGTTTATACCAGTGTAAAAGAAAAAAACTAAGCACGCTGTTAATATATGGTTTCAATCATAATGTTTTTTCAGAAGCCAAGTGGCGCAGGCTTCCCTTCCTAGGACAGTTGTCTCTCTCGGTCGCTAAAGTGTTACCAAAAAAACGGATAAAGCCAGCCTTTTACAATAGACGCAACTTGCGAAACATCCTCGCAAATAACAAAGACGAAATCCCAAAATCGGAAAGGAGCGGAGTGTACAAGCTAACCTGTGAATGCTCCGCCGTCTACGTAGGCCAGACGGGAAGGAAGTTCCGAGAACGTGTGAAGGAGCACCAGGCCTGTCTGAAGAACGGTAATGGAAAATCTCAATTTGCCAAGCATTTGATTGACCAGAACCATAAGAGTGATTTCAGCGTGGAGTTTCTCCATTTCGAAAGAAAAGGCCCCCGGTTGGACATTTTGGAAAATATGGAGATATTGGAAAGAGCAAATTCTTCCTGTAATATAGTGAACGACGTGCTATGTAACTCCCGGTCACCCCTCCTCAACCTTAAACTCCCAAACTCTTTGTCCTATCTCCACTAACCCCAAGGCGGACCCCCGCCAGGCAATCCTTTCCCTACCATGCTTCCTCAACCTCCCCCCCCCCCCTTCTCCCCCCCCCCCGGAGACTAACCTTGACTCCTCCTTCTCAGTAATACCCCAATCCCGCTCCTTTCCCTCCCCCACCATCTCCTCTTCCTTTCTTACATCCATACACACCCCCCCCCCACCTCCCCATTCCTTCTGTTATATAAAGAAAGATTTTGGCCTGTATTTCACCTGAAGATGACGCTGAGCGTCGAAACCTAGGTCGTGAATAAATATTTTATGTGGAAAAACCAAGTGTTTCCTTTGCAATATGTATCGTTTCCACAAAGTGACGCCTGAAGCTATCTCCTTTATCAATGTTTCAATGTTTACGTTCGACTTTGAGTGAATATCCAAGGCGTTGCTTCTGTATTCTTCCACTTGACCGGAAATATTTTCTATAGAATAATTCTAAGTGGTTATGTTAGTTGCAACAGCCAGTCAAGCATAGCACACAAAATTCGAACATTCCACGCCGACCTGAACGAAATACCAGTGCAGTTTCCTACGCATAGTGCATCAGAGTTAATTTGATGATGACGTGGTGGTAGGGATGGGTCGAGGGAAACCTGATTGGGAGTGTTACATAGGAAGATACCCCGGATGAGTTACATGAAGCAAATGACCGACGCCATAATACACGTACTTACGTACATAGATACGTATGAAGTGATTGTCTGGTAGGACAACCCTCAGGGAAACTGAGTCGAGTTAATTGCAGGTCGGTGACCATGATGACGGAGAAAGGTAGGACGAAATCCATTCCCTAGTTGGGGAATTTGTACCGAGTTGAGAATCACGATTAAACTCATTGTGTAAGAAGGGTTTTTTGTTTCGCAAAAGAGCCCGGCATTCATATTTTACCCAGTTTTCCGGGTAGTAGCGAACAGAAGAAACATATAGTTTGTTGTCTCAGGCGTAACTTTGTGGAATTTGCATAACATATTGAAATGTAATGAAATAATTGACTTTGTAATTCCACACACTTTATTTAAAAACACACGACCCAGGTTTCGACGTTGAACGTCATCATCAGGTGGTCCTCATAGAAGCACGCTGGCTATATATACCTTCTGATCATAGGAGGGGGGGGTTGGTCAGAGAGGGAGGTCGGAGGGGTAAAAAGGTTACAATGTAGCTGGGAAGAAAAGAGAATTACATTTTTGATTTAGAAGAGTGGTAGGTCTAGGAGTGGGGAGTGGGAGGGATACAAAATTTCGTTGGCAAGATCATCTTTCCAACGGACACATTTCAAAATTTCTAACTGCTCCAAAGCATCGAGCCTTTGACCTTTTTCTTCAAAATGAATAATTTTTGTCACAAAGTCACTTTTGTGATCACTTTCGATGAGGTGTTTTGCAAAGAGGGATGTTATGTTCTTATTTTTTACACATGTTTGGTGTTCTTTAATCCTTTCTTTAAATTTCCGTCCTGTTTGTCCAATATACTTTGTGCTACAATCCGAGCACTTTAACTCATACACTCCACTCCTCTCGTTTTCGGGGACTTTGTCTTTAGTGTGAGAGATCAGGTTCTTAAGGCATGAACGACTGTAAAAGGCACATTTAATTTTTTCTTTAGGTAAACTTTTAATTACTTTTTGAGAAATAGTCCCAAGATATAGTATTCTCCGCCATTTGGCAGTGGGATCTTTTACATGTTCGGGGTTGTAAATGTGGCTTAAGGCTATTTTTGTAAGTTTATTCCGGTAAAGTTTATTTATTAGATCTTCTGAATACCCATTGTTTACTGCTAACGTTTTAATTACATTAAGTTCCTTATTTACATTGAATTTTGACATAGGGATAGCGGTCAAACGGTGGATCATTGCATGAAATGCCGAAAGCTTTTGGGTGAAGCAATGCCTTGAAGAGGAATTAATTAATTGGTCTGTATACATTTCTTTCCTAAAAATGGAATACTGTAACCCATCTTTGTCTTTAGAAATGGATAGGTCGAGGAAATTCAGGGAACCTTTTTCCTCTTTTTCACACGTGAATTGTACATTAGAATTGATAGAATTTAGATGTGCTAGGAACTGATCTAGTTGCCTATCAGAACCTGTCCACACACAGAAGACATCGTCTACATATCTTAACCAACAAAATACATTATTAATGAGAGGGTAGGCTGAGGAGAACAAAACTTTTTCAAAATTGTCCATATACATATCGGCCAGGAGTGGGGACAAGGGCGAGCCCATGGCTAAACCATTGGGTTGTTGGAAATAGGTACCATTAAAAATGAAATAATTTTGGGAAACACACGTCTTAAGTAATGCACAAAGTTCACTTATAACTGGAACTGGGATGGATTTCCGGATGAGGATGTCTTCGGCAAGGTTCACCGCTTCCATGGGTGGCACGTTGGTGAAAAGGTTGCGTACATCAAAGGAAACAAGCATGCACTTTTCTTCAGGGAGGTTTCCAAATTTTCCACGGAATATGGTGTAGTGAATTCCTTGGACCTTGTGAACAAACTTATGGAAAAGGTCATCCCGAAAAAGTGCATGCTTGTTTCCTTTGATGTACGCAACCTTTTCACCAACGTGCCACCCATGGAAGCGGTGAACCTTGCCGAAGACATCCTCATCCGGAAATCCATCCCAGTTCCAGTTATAAGTGAACTTTGTGCATTACTTAAGACGTGTGTTTCCCAAAATTATTTCATTTTTAATGGTACCTATTTCCAACAACCCAATGGTTTAGCCATGGGCTCGCCCTTGTCCCCACTCCTGGCCGATATGTATATGGACAATTTTGAAAAAGTTTTGTTCTCCTCAGCCTACCCTCTCATTAATAATGTATTTTGTTGGTTAAGATATGTAGACGATGTCTTCTGTGTGTGGACAGGTTCTGATAGGCAACTAGATCAGTTCCTAGCACATCTAAATTCTATCAATTCTAATGTACAATTCACGTGTGAAAAAGAGGAAAAAGGTTCCCTGAATTTCCTCGACCTATCCATTTCTAAAGACAAAGATGGGTTACAGTATTCCATTTTTAGGAAAGAAATGTATACAGACCAATTAATTAATTCCTCTTCAAGGCATTGCTTCACCCAAAAGCTTTCGGCATTTCATGCAATGATCCACCGTTTGACCGCTATCCCTATGTCAAAATTCAATGTAAATAAGGAACTTAATGTAATTAAAACGTTAGCAGTAAACAATGGGTATTCAGAAGATCTAATAAATAAACTTTACCGGAATAAACTTACAAAAATAGCCTTAAGCCACATTTACAACCCCGAACATGTAAAAGATCCCACTGCCAAATGGCGGAGAATACTATATCTTGGGACTATTTCTCAAAAAGTAATTAAAAGTTTACCTAAAGAAAAAATTAAATGTGCCTTTTACAGTCGTTCATGCCTTAAGAACCTGATCTCTCACACTAAAGACAAAGTCCCCGAAAACGAGAGGAGTGGAGTGTATGAGTTAAAGTGCTCGGATTGTAGCACAAAGTATATTGGACAAACAGGACGGAAATTTAAAGAAAGGATTAAAGAACACCAAACATGTGTAAAAAATAAGAACATAACATCCCTCTTTGCAAAACACCTCATCGAAAGTGATCACAAAAGTGACTTTGTGACAAAAATTATTCATTTTGAAGAAAAAGGTCAAAGGCTCGATGCTTTGGAGCAGTTAGAAATTTTGAAATGTGTCCGTTGGAAAGATGATCTTGCCAACGAAATTTTGTATCCCTCCCACTCCCCACTCCTAGACCTACCACTCTTCTAAATCAAAAATGTAATTCTCTTTTCTTCCCAGCTACATTGTAACCTTTTTACCCCTCCGACCTCCCTCTCTGACCAACCCCCCCCTCCTATGATCAGAAGGTATATATAGCCAGCGTGCTTCTATGAGGACCACCTGATGATGACGTTCAACGTCGAAACCTGGGTCGTGTGTTTTTAAATAAAGTGTGTGGAATTACAAAGTCAATTATTTCATTACATTTAAACATATAGTTGTTCGAAAAAATGTCAATGTTTCATGTATCGTTATTCTCATATAATGTAATTAACAACCATAATTGATAATGTATTCACGTACAAAACTATTCACTAAATCAGCTTTTGGTTATTTATCTTTGAAGGTTTTTTTATTCATACTTGAGAGAACCTTTTACATTTTACTTTTGATGAATTTTTATTTAACCCAAAAAGAAGCTATTTAATAAACAGAAATTACTATCACTCCATACATCCCTACTAATTACAGATTAAAATGTATACCAATCATGACGATAGTTTAAATTTCATTGTTTTTCATTAATGTTATTTTCAGTTAATTTTGATATTTTCAATCAGATAAGCATAATTATTCACCGAAATCAAATAATCGTTAACAGTCGAACATCGTATTAAAAACGCAGTGTTGGCATTTAAGTCATCGATGCTCTCTTTCGTATCTCGCATATCGCGAAAATTCCTCTTCTTAAATGAGCGAGGACGAAATTAAAAAGAAGGTGGCCTTTAATTTAAACAGAAGTGAGTCTGTGAGGGTGGGGAATTCTTCTTCGGGGAAAGGGCGAGTGGGAAAAAGAGTACCGGCGATGAAAAAATTAGGCAATTAGGTCCCTCTACAGGAGAGGTCTAATTGCATAATTGTCTCTCTCCTCTCTTTGTCGAACTCAAGAGGAAAACGTCCCGTATAGGTATGATGCCTTTAACATCCCAGATGACACGTCACATTTTTATTTTGTTTATTCATTTCCGTTTCACGATCCACGCAATTAACCCTCCAGTGCCACGCATCCCTCGACGGTTCCCGGCGTCAGTCCACACACAGCATGAACCCATTTTGTCGTCCAGGAAACGTGGTTGACTCTCCCTCGGCGGAAATTTCAATTAGATGTTGACACCAAGTGTAGGTCATCGTAAACTTCAACATGGTCCGTTTCGTTTCCATCAGTCATTCCATCTCATACTGCTTTGCTGTTCCCCCGTCCTTGGGCGCAACAACATGGCATTCATTTTTGGCAAATCCCCTTGGCGAATTTGTAAACATTCATAGTATTTCTGCTGTATTCATTTATATCCGACGTGATGAATATTTATTAGAACCTTGTTAATAAAAGATGCCAGAGATATTTCATATAAATTATAGTCTACGTCAATGCATCGTAATAATTTTTCGTCTTCTTACCTAGGTAATGCAAAAGTTATCCTATCCTAATGTGACTGATGAACAGGAGTTTCAGAAATAACTTTGCAGCTTCCACATAAAATAACTTATTTATTTTCTACTAGTTTCGCTACACTGTAGCATCTTCAGGAACGTACCTAATCCTATAGTAATTAACGTAATTTTTACATTATTATATTATGCTTGATGGTAATATTTTGAGAAGTTTACGTGGACTAATCTCAGAAAAAATGCTGGCTCTGCACTTAATCTTTGTCGTCCATGCACCATGCCCATTGAATTGCATTCTGCATCTCCTACGAAACTATTCATTGATTTATTTCTAAATATTTTCATCATCATGGAGCCCATCATGAAGCTAGACATATTTATAAAAATTTAGCTTCTCTATATTCTAATCATCCTTGTCAAATTATGTAACTAATTTATTCAATGATGAAAAACAAAAACTTTGTAATTCCACTGTATTTTATTAAGACACCACCCGGTTACGAGGCTCAGCATCAGTAACAGGAATACCTGATGGTGACATTGAACGTATAAACCCGAGTCGTGTCCACATAAAATACTTTGTAATTACAAATGTATGGTTTTTTCAATATCAAATGAATCTATTTCATAAAGTTCCGCTTCAACCAACTAATTAATGTATTCAAATTCATATGAAGTGAAAGTAATTATTAAATGTATTATCATTGTTTTATGTTGAGGGAGTGCAGATGTTTAATGGGCAAAAATAATTATGCTATTATCATCATCTTTGAAATAGGGTAGAATGGTGAGAGGTATAATTAAGTTATTTTATTTTATATTTTAATTGCGCCACGGTGGATTTTTATATGGTTTTTAAAAGGAATTATTTACTCAATTAGTGAGCTAATTTTATTTTTCTATGGTATCATATATTATTGCTTCCATACATCCACAGTTTATGCAAGTATCGATCAACAGTTCCATAACTTGTCCACCGTTATAGGGAGAGGTCAGTACAAGTTTTAAAGAATAAAATAAAGGCGATAAAAAGCAAAGGCCTAGAATGTGTAGTTTAATTATGTTTCAATATCTTAACCCAATGCTTCTTTGAGAGCGTGCTGAAAATTAATCCCGCACTCCTTTGTAAGGATGCGGAGCGTATGAACCCTTCCGCTACTCTGCATGAAGCAATTATCTACGGTTATTCTGTCAGAAATATCAAACGACTTTTCCTTAAAAGGAATGATTCGTATGTTTGCCTCCCAAATGTGATTTTCG
The DNA here is from genome assembly GCF_022747635.1 of Hetaerina americana. Taxonomy (NCBI): domain Eukaryota; kingdom Metazoa; phylum Arthropoda; class Insecta; order Odonata; family Calopterygidae; genus Hetaerina; species Hetaerina americana. Next base: position 30,575,533 of record NW_027287316.1, read on the forward strand.
CCACGGTTACGATAAAGTTACTCCAAATACATTTAACCAGTAATTACACTACTTAGAAATGTTGAATTTGTTTTCATTAAAATTTTTTTGGTTTCCAGATGAAGAGTCGTGACAGTCTTATGAAACTACGAGGGTCATCCGGAAAGTAGTACCCGTTCGTGAAATAAAGACACAAAAGTAAATATTAACAAACATAAAAAATTTTATTTGAAAGAGGATACTTTAAACTACTTCTCAACATAATCTCCAAGCAAATTAAGGCATTTGTCATAACGTGTGACAAGTTTCTGTATTCCTGCTGCATAGTCCTTCGCCGCCAGCTCATTGAGATACGCGAGGGACCCATCTTGCACAAATTTTTGCATAATGCAGATGGTGTTTAGCAATTTCATGAACAATTGTTCGAGAAACATTGGGAAAATGCTCACAGATGTCATCAATTGTGACGCGCCGATCGTTCCTCACGAATTCGTCAACTGAGCTCACCAGTTGGTCTGTAATGACAGACGGTCTCCCCGAACGCTCATCGTCGTGTGTGTTCCCCCTCCCCATGTTGAAGTTGCGACACCACCGCCGAACAGACGACTCGTCCATTACATTGTCTCCATACACCTCCTTTAATTGGCGATGAATATCACATGGGCGAACGTTTCTTGCATTGAGGAATTTAATCACTGCCCTCACTTCACAACTGGCGGCGTTCTCAATTTTTTTAAACATTGTAAACAATCACAGAAACAACACAGGCAATGCTAGCGTCACGCAACTTGGCTCAGAGAAGGCAGACAAGCCACTGAAGCTATCTGACCTCGTCCAGCGGCTACTCGCGTCGTCAGCACTTCATGCGGCACGAACGGGTACTACTTTCCGGATGACCCTCGTACATGAGACCTTAATAGAGTTTCATTTCTAGTGCTTTCATTTGATTAAATTCAAGAAATAATAAAATAAAAAGTATTAACATGTTAATTTTTATTAATGAATTACCTACCTACTTATAACTTATCTATCAAAACTAAGAATGTGTTAATAATCTCTCATTTTTTTATAAATTCCTTCCTTCCTCGGTCCTTTTTAGGATTCTAGTATAATTGGCCATTTTTTTCTTGAAACATCACTTGGGAGACAAGATGGAGATTTTTTCAAGGGTTTTAAGGGAGATGTTTAACGCCATAAAAATAATAATAACCATCCCAAAGGTTATTTTGAAGTGGAAGATGCCAGAATTTCGTATGAATCCTCAGATAGTGAAAGAAACTTACTTCTACAACCTGAATGTGGCGAGTTCATGCACAAATTTAAAGTTTAATACACGGTACATTCCATACGCGCACATCAAAACCAAACTTCAGGTTGATGAATGTGCCTGGCGGATGTTTGGTGTTCGTCAAAGCACTTAAGAATCATTTAAATTTCGTACATTACGAGTTTGAACGACACGTATGTGACACATGATGGATTAATACTTCACGCTTGTGATTCATCATGAACCAAAGAAATCACACAAAATATTGGTTTGATATGGGAGGCCGACTCTCGTCTAGTACTAAGCTCTATACATCTTGTGGAATTTATACGATTACATCATGTCCAAGGGTGCTAGTTCCTAGTTTCTTTCCCTGTGCCGTCTGTGCTTTCTGATTCATCTGGTATGTTGTATGGTATATTTGTTTGCATGAGTGTGTGCGCTGCTGTGGGTGTAGTTTTACATGTTGTCGTTTTTGCATGTGGTATTGTTCATTTTCACGGGTGGTGGCCTAACACCCCCCGCCACACGCCACATGTAGATGTAGGTACATCTGCTACCTGCAAAATCACGCAGCTCGGATGAAGCTTAGTGTGCCCAGAGTTTTCAACCCGAATCAAACCCGGGCCCTCCAGCCTGTAGCAGCGCTCCATACATCGGGCTACGACACCCTCTGATTTCATATAATAAGTAGGAGTAATTATTGGCTTATTTAAAACGCTGCGATTTGGAGAGACACGGATATATTTCGTGGTTTTTAGCTTGGGGTATTAAGAAAAAGTGAGTGTTGGAAGGAGACGACATGGTAGGAAAGAGTTACATGCAAACAAACATGATGAGAGGAAAGAAGACTTTGGTTGAAATCAAAAGAAGTGAGTGAGGGAAATATTGAGAGGCTGAGTGGGATGTTAAAGGCCGTGACAGAAGGTAAAATGTCAGGTAAGCGGAGTAGAGGGAAGAAGATATAATTGGATTTCCAGACGGCATGAAAGCAATCAGGCGACTGTGGTACGTGGACATGAAGACGGAAATAATGTAGGGCGGGCAAAGGGTAAGATCACGCGTAACGCACATCTCTTCACTCAACGTTTGATTTTAAAATCGGTTATCATTTTTCTTCAAATTTCCTCTAGTTTAACCCGGAGAATTCCTCCACTCACCGCATAAAAGTATTTTATGTTTCTCATTTAAATAAAAACTGATTTTTGTAAAAAAAATAAATGTGTACAGTCGAGCTGTTTTCTCCCTCAAAGTCGTACAGGATAGCCGCCGTTCGTTGATCTCCAAGGACTCGATTCTCACCAATTCGAGTTGTCATCCCATTCTCTCCTTCATAAAAGACCCGTGGTTGAGAAACCCGCGGCGTAACCTTTCCTTCGCCACCCTCTCTACCCCCCCCCCCACCTCCAACCTCCCCACCCGCTCCAAGTGCTCCCCCACGCGTTCGGTTCTTCCCGGCGCGCCCCCAATCCCCCTTCTTTTGTTCTTCTTCGGGAGCTTCGCTACCCACCCTCCCCTTTCCTTCCTTAGATTCATTTCTCCCCCCCTCCCCACGTTCATCCTCCTCGTCACTTGAGGGGAAAAAAGTGAAAAACCAAAAATAAACCCGAACTTAATTCACAGCCCGGCAATTCCTTTTTTTCTGCTTCCAGGAAAGACTCCTGCTCTCCGTATTGCCCCGTCACGTTGCCATGGAGATGAAGGCCGACATCGCGGGGAAGCCGAGGGATTCCATGTTCCATAAGATTTACATTCAGCGATACGAAAATGTGAGGTGAGTCCATATCGCTCGGCGAGTGAGTTGAAACTCGCTCGTTCTTTTTTCCCGGCAAAGGAATTCGCAAGCATTCCCGAGCATCGGTGGATGATGTCAAATGGGTCATGTTGTTTGCCGTCGTGAAGGGGCAATACTATTTTTGAGACAATGCGTTTTTCAGTCCGGACTTGATGTTTTTAGAGCTCCATTGTGCTTCAGAGGAAAATGTCATGTTTGAATTAAACCAGGGCATTTTAATGTGTATTATGCATTTACGTGGTGGTTGATATTGTCAATAAACTTGGCCATCCAATTTTGATGCAAATATAAATGACAAAAACAAGTTATAGGGCTTTTAAAGTTCCAATGTCAATATCATAAGTGAATAGATACGCCTTGTTGAAACGGTTGACAAGTAAAAATATCCTTGTCAATATACGTTTGCGTAATGTCTACATGATGAATAATATGAACGTCTGTGTAGCATAATTGCCCAGTCATTTTCTTTCTTATAATTCATAAACTTCAGATCGTTCGACAAAACAATATTAACTGTATTAAATTAAGTTAAAACCGACTTAAATGACAGATTTCACTAATGCCTCAATTCTAATGATAGCACTTTTTAATAAATTAGGATAAATTATTGAATTTTTCAATAAAATATTGATGAAGGCATTTCAATATCAATTTTACAGGTTTTTTGGGCTATTCGAAGGAGTTTATTAACAAATTCACCCGTGACAATGAGTGCATAAGCAAAGCAAATCAACTTCATCTTTCTTCATTAGATGTACATTATGAAACATCCTGATAATTATATTCCATTATTTTTAGATTTGAATTCATATCTGCGAGTTTAAAAACCATATCATACCAGCTAGATGAATTCGAAAATCCACAAATCAAAGATCACCAGAGTAATCAATAACTCCAATGTTTGTTTTTATGAGTGTGGTTGAAGTTCACCTCATACTGAGCCCTGTACCAAGTGAATTCAAACAGAGTGGAAAATTAGGCTCTTTACCCCATTACCTACGGTTTCCCAGGAATATCCAAACCCCAAAAATTCATGCAGCATGGGTGAAGCTGAGAATGTTCAAAGGTTATCAACTGGATTTAAACTCATTCCCTCCGGCGAATTGAGCGATTTCTCAGTCCGCTTATTTACTACTCTAGTTTGATACGAAAATTTACATTTTTTTTAGAATGCGAGTTTTAATGACGAAGTTATATTTGTTTCTTGGATCGTGGAGATATGAGGATATTTTAAATGTGAGTAGCGGGAAACGGAACCATTTATTTCTGTTTGTTGAACAGTATGAGCATATAAGGGAATAGGAATTCCATGGCATTATATAGCATTTTTCATATTCAAACAACAGCCTTCCGCGTTAAGGTAACGCCAAAGTTTTAAAGCTTGCATCCAGTGACGCTATATTTGGTACGTGTTTGGAAAATCCATGTGGTAGGATATTTATCGTGAATATATATACTTAAAAAATCTGATTCGCAGTAATATACTCTATATCGTTACAGATTTTCTCTTGATAATAATCTTAGGATATTTTTTTTATATGTATTCATTCTGTGAAAATTGATTTTATTACCGAATTCAACGAAGGAATTTCGATGTTTTCAAAGTCATTTTTTCAGAGGGCTCATTTATCGCTCCTATAAGGCATGAAATTCGCGATTAAGTTTGCGTCACCTGGTTTCTCCGTGAGTTCCCATTTCTTTTCCGTCAACACACATTGCGGAAATGGATCCCAAAATCGTTATGTAAATCTATTCGCAATATGTTTAAGCGATCTTGGAAGACCAGGCCCACCTGCTTCTGAGTCCCAAGGGAGGTTGGAAACTTTTCTCCTACGGCACGCTCCCTTGGACTTAACAGAAAATAGAAACTTCTTCGACACGAAGCGGCTTATCGCTCGCTTTGATACGCAGATGAGATAGGCTTCAACTTAAAAATTTGGTGCGTGCGAACGGGAGTGCATACGTGGGGAGCCGATCTCCTTCTTAGTCGAGATCCCGATATGATCAGAGACCTTCTCCGAGAATCCTCCCAAGGTCTCGAATAATTTAGATTACGCGTGAGAAACTTACACCAGCAGAATTTTTGCCAACGAGCGTATCAAAGACACTATTTTACACTCAACAGAAACTAGTAAGTGTCAAAGAATTCGAATGGATACACAACGTTTCCACGAAGCTGAATCCTGCATTTTCCGTCCGAGACTTCTTTTATCGTATTACCGGAAATTCCGCCGTTTCGAAAGGTCGCGCCAGACTCTTTCTGTGGCTACACACTGTCGTATTATGTGGACGTATCTAATTACGTTCCAAGTCGTGAAACGTTTGTGGAACTCTTTCAAATTAACTCCAAGAAACAGTGTTTTTATGTTCTCCGATAGACCCGATCATATCGCAATAGGTACGCGTTAAAATCTTCAGGCATGTCATTAAAAGTACCTTTTTTATTTTCAACAGGCCGAAATCTCCAGCTCTCGTTTTTAAAATGTGCAAATAATTTGCTAGAAAAGTGTCCCACTCCGATTTAGAAGACTCTTTGACATCAATCATATCGTGAAGTTGTTCTTCTGAAAGGTCAACTTCATTAAAATTATTTGTATCATGAGATATATTTGGGTATATTCAGGCAGAAATGCGAAGAAGGCAAGACATGTGGGTGCCGAAGATACTGAGAGGCAATGGGATACTGAACATGGTAAAATGGATGGGAGAATGCTTGGAAAGCGAGTTAGAGGGAGGAAAATCATAGGCATTTAGGATGGAATTAAGGGAGGAATACAAGCTAAATAATGATATATTTTTGTTAAATTTAGTATGGATTTTAAGGATATTTTTTAATATGTTAGGACTAAACGAGTACTGTATTGTGTGTATAGTGACGGTACTTAAAATAACCTACCTAAAACTTGTGGACTACTGATAATGATGGCAATAATAATATTTAGGATAGATAAGCTTTGGATAGAGCAGTTCGACTGTTTGAATTGGGTTATAAGGAAGGAAAGAAAACATGCGGGAAGTCGACTTTTTGAGTTTTGTTCACGAAAGAAACCCGAAGGTTCGCAGCCCTATGTCCCATCCGACCGACCCTGATAGACTTCAACTACTCTCCTCGACAATCTAAAATGAAAAAAAAATATTAACATATACTGCTATATTCTACATTCGAAGACGGACCTACTTAGTAAGAAGACGTATGCCTATCCCCTTGTTACCTAAGTCCATCCCTCATGCGTTGCTAAGTCGTATTTTGAGATTTTTCGCCAAAGTTTTTACGTGAAAGTGATTGATTTACAAATTCAACATTTCCTTGAATTTATTGGTGTATCGATCGCCTAACTTTCGTTCCTCCCCCTTTTCACGCTCCACTTGCAAAACTTGCCAATTCAGGCGAAATTTGGGGAGTTATATTTTTTCTCGCTGAACTTACGAATACTTATGTTTTATCGCTATAACCGTCGTAATGGTTCATCAACATCCTTTTCCCGAGCAGCTCTGAAGACATTTAAGATTTTAAGATCCGCTGAAATAAATGAAAATGTTCGGTGTCACTCTCAATTTAAGGATGCCCTAGTGCTTTCCTTTTTCGACTCCGCTCATTTGCATCTTGGGATAATAACGTATTTAAGTATATAGCCCTGGGACTCTATGCCTCCGTCAAAGCATGAATGGACTGTCGGGACTGTCAAGTCCATCGCCTGATAACTTCCGTGAGAAAAGGAACTGTAAGCTACTACACGTCTGTCATCAAAGCTTTATTCAATTTATATTTACGGGTGGGTTATTGCTCAGAAGAAAAAAATATGATGAAAATGACGAAAGGACCTCACTCATTGATGGCTTCAAACATTTATTCCTACCAACAAACAGTTTCATCATCAAAAATAAACAAGAGAAGAAATTAAACGCAAAAATATGTTTCTTTTTCTTTATCTTGGCCAAACATTCTGTCAACACTGACTTCGGTTTTTACTCTTTAAGATATCGGTCGAAGCGGGCGAAGATATCGGTTAACTATTTTTATTTTATGAAACTATGATATCACGAGTGAAATTTTGCTTGCATTCTAAAAGCCAAATTTTAGAAAGATAAAATATAATTTATTCTGAGATGCCATATGCAAAATTCCAAAATTTACTTGATGACCATGCTTTCTATTGTCACACGGTATTTATTTATTTCTACAAGTTTCGATTGTAGAATTTCATTCTCAAGATGGCTCCAGCACATAAAATATATAATAAACTCTAAAATTATTGATTGCATAAAAATTTCTTTAAAGTTTTATAAAAATGAAACTGCAGAGCGAGTCTTTTGAAATAATGAAACAGTTACATAGCATCTTGGATAGATAGATAGGTAAAGGTCTTTATTTGGGCGAAATTGAGACCTAATGGTCCCTTCTTCCATTCAACCCATAACAAGATACAGGTTCATGAAAATGGGGTACGAATCATATATGGATGATCCCTACGATAGATCCGTAACTTTTCAAAGAAAATATTTCTATATAGTCTCTTATTATAACTAATTAATAATATAAGAATATAAAGAATGTTTATCCAAAAAAAGGAATTCTCTATTGACAGATAAAAAAAGACGCATGGTAAGAAAGATGGAGGAAATTTAAACTTTAAGCAGGTACATTTCATGAGGTATTTATAAAAAAATTAGTAAAAGCGGTGACTTTGAGGATATTATAAGACATCTGGAAATTTAATGTAGTTGTCATCTTTCTCTTTCATTGATCTCTCAAAAGGATCCAATAGTAGCAACTGGTTTCACGTTCTAAAAATATTTATTTTTCCGATGTGGTTATGTTTTTTATACCTCATGTAAAATATAAAAATTATCATTATTCATTCAAAATATATATACATTCCAAAATAAAAATTAATACGTCATATTGTTCCGGTGAAGAAAATTCATGTTCCCGACGCTACTCGGGAGTTTCTTCAAACTGCACGAACCTCGAGATCCTATCAGAACCGACTTCAGTCCAACCAAAGGATATTCATCCAAAATCTTCATTCCCTCATTGCAAACACGAAATATCGTTGGGATATATCCACTGTGAGGTAAAAGCGGAATTTAAATTCCATAAAATAGCATTTCTAGTCAAAAAACCAAGGTAATGATTGCTGCATACATTTTAAAGTTTAGTTAAAGATACTAATTGGGTACCTTATTTAATTACAGTAACAAACAGAATGAACTGATAAACTTATTTTTTAGTCTGTATGAATTTCGAAATTAAATTAAATGTATCGTTGCTGTGAGTCCCATCCTACGATCCTTTATATCCTTTTTGAATTTGATTCACAAAGCGTTGCTCAGTTCGCTTAAATGACTGATTTTAATAGGCATATGTGCATTAAAATTCAATATTGAGATGGAAATAATTGAAAAATTTAAAGAGTTATCCTTAGATGTCCTCCCAATAGACTAAAGCGTTGGTGTGGTGGAAGGGCTTGCATATACCTGTATCTATGGGTCGTAGAGATATGCCGGCGTGAGCAATGATAATTGCTCCAGGTATGGTCACCCATCCTAGATAGTTCTAATGGTAGTAGCCAGACAAAAGGTAGAGCGCGCAGCGTCTGTTCCTCAATTGTAATGGCGTCTAATCCCAGGGGAGCACCCAGTTGAGTTATTGTGTCACATTAAACCCATTGTTCAGGAAGCCATCGGAAAACCACCTCAGTTCTTTATCACAATAAAGTATTATGGAAGCAAATGTGGCAATGGACCCTAGTAACTACGAGTTTATACGATGCGTTAAACAAAATGGTTTCGAATGTACCCAGAAGATAACACTTGATAGCGATGGAGGATTGAATTACGATAGTCAGTGGAGAGACCTTTATATATATAGGAATCGATTTAGGAATAGCGCGATCAACTAACACAATTTCACGGAAGCGATTTAATTCATCGTAATTTAGTGCCCATGAAGTTTAATGTCAAAGTAAAGAGAATAAGAAAGAGGAGTATGAGAAAATATTATTTAGAAGACTATTGATGCGAAAAGAAATGCATGCATGATGGTAAATGTAGTTTTTTTTAAATTGGCAATGACTATCAAGATTATATTTCTAGTTTCAATTCGTGGACACTCCAATTCAGGGTTTACAGCATACAACGTCAAGAGTTAACTTTATTTCTCTGATCTTCGGGTGCAAGAAAGTAAGCAGAAATTTCCTGGATCAGGAAATATCTTGCTTTATTTTTTTATCTCCCAAAAATCTGCTGCATCCGGTAAAAGTCTTTTTTTTCCTTCAAGTTACACGGTCCATTGGGAATGCAGGTTCAATGCTTTAGAAACTGTAGTAATCTTCTTCGAACTCCTTGTCTCTTCACCTTTCCTCCAAGTCCAAGTGGTATGCGAACATATTTCAGGATTCATTCAAAACCTAGGCGGGGATATCTCCAAGAATGTCCAAATTGTAGTTTATATTGATCCAAATTGTAGATTAAATGCACGTACTTCGGCGTACTGTACATGAATCTCAAGTAAAAAATTTGCTAAAATACTTACGCCTCCATACGAGACATTCCTTGCAAATATACGGGTGTGTGTGAATATGAATGTGAATATTCGTTCCACAACCTGCTACTGAAAAGATAAAGATATCGTTAGATTACGATAATATTTTAAGTACCCTTTTTAAACGGAACCAAATATATATTTGAAGATTTGCTACCGGCCTCAAATCAAAACGGTCAACACATTAAAACTTTAAATGCTGATGTTTATATACATTTTGAAGTGTCGATTTTTTTTAGCTTCATTTTAAATTTGAAGGATTTTTAATTAATGTATTCCCTCCTAGAGCACATTATTTGCTGAATATTAACGAAAAGCCATGACATTTCGTTTTCAACAGAACTCTCGAGGTAGGTTTTGTATTCTGAAGTGAGGGATGCGCAATATTTGCAACACCACAGGATTCTCTCTCTTTGCACTGCATTGGAAACGAACCCTATTATATCACAATGAAATTGAATCATCCTTAGTTAAATACCTGAAATGTCATGGATTCCTCTCCCACAGTGCGTTCTGGCGTATGTATTTATAATTCATTAGCGATCGAGGCGTATAAACGGCATCAATATGAGTTCACTGCATTAATTCGCAGTACACTCAAGCAAACACAAAGAAAAAATGTTGAAATAATGACTATTAAATCAAGAAAAACAAGGGTTATTTATTATATATCGATTAATTACTTATAATTTACATGATACACATTTTTCTGTAATTCAAGTTTCATAGTAATCCATTGAATTTTCAACGAAAATTAAATGAAACAAATAATTACTTGCAATTAAATGAAACCATTATATTTATCTCATTTTTTAATATAATTTCTTACTTTTATGGCATCTGTTCCTTTCCACTATAATCTTCATTTTTTGGTACTTCCGTTTTATTCCGAATTTCCATTTCATCCTTTCAGTACATTATTTATTGATTTTTTTTATCTCCTGTACTTAAATAACACGCTTTTATAGCCTAGCTTCAATTGACGTCGATGTAAATCATAATTCTATTTCTCACTTTAATCTGTAGTCATGAATTAAAATACGTGTTTTTTTCCATAGCAATGTGTTTCATCATATGGCATCGTATGTCCCCTACCGATTTGTCCCCGCGAGTATGTTTGTTTGGCAATATGCCTGCTTAGTTATATAGACTCAGACTCTGTTTTCTTGAGTCAAATATAAAGAGCTGAAAGAGATTGCATTTGTCAATAACCTTAAGTGTTCTAATTGGTACTCTATTATTTTTTTCTTTCTTCAGAATTTACTCATCTGATAAATATTAAGGTTATGACTTTTAAATCATTCGAATTTCGATGTTAGCAAAAAAAACTAGTTGGTCGAAAGGTAGATGGGGCAGTAGAGGTGGATAAATTAGTTGTTTTCCTTGTCCACTGTATTCGGCTGAATTTACACATAATTTTCCAAGTAATTACGTGTATCAATGCGACTGCATCATAGCCTAATGGGCGCAATTTCTGAAAACTCGCAGAGTAGTTGACGGTTTGTGTATCCGAGTTTACAGCCTCTGGTCATCCCTAGCTAGGCATATTGCGGTGGCTTATATCGGCCTGATTGGTGTAGTGATTTGGACAATACATCACAAGGAAAGAATAAATTTTAATTCAATTCTGTACGGCCGTTTTTTACACAATGAAATCAAATTCAGTCCAGTTAAGCCCAATATTTATTATTCATTGATAACCGTTAAGCGTGTCTCGGAAAGTTGAGATAGTTATTTTGTCTGTTAAATTACCTTTTTTAAATTAAAATAATTTTTCCAATATCTCAAGTAACCCGAGGGAATATAGGCATGCAGATTTCAGCTGTGACTGATATCAAATCCAGTTTTTAATGCCCTTATTACAACTGCATCCTTATATAAAGCCGACATTGATTGGTTTTTGTGTGTTTAAGCTTCTCATCAACTTCAAAGTGCTGTCTCGAAGACTCAATTGAATCCCACCTCACAAATTTCTTTCAGCTTTTATTCAAGACCATCTAGTCGCAAATTCAATTACATCCGTGCAAAAACAATTGTCCCCGCCATTTTCTCAGACTCCCGTTTTGAGTACGACTCTTTGTCCATTTACGTGAGTTATCTAAGTTCTTCCCTCATACCCAAACTATCCCTTAAACCCCCCCCCCTACGTCATTCCTGTCCTGAAAAACCCCACTCCTTACACCCCGCCCCCTTCGCCTCCTCGCCCGTCTTTATCCCTCAGGGAGACCGATCACCAAGGCGTGCAGTTGGCGTGCAAGATTGTTTTCCATAGTGACCATATTTACCTAGTTTAGTTTAAGAAAGGTTAAGGTATTTTTATTTCGTATTGGCGTGATGAGTGTCTAATTTATTGGAGGGGAAAGAAGTCTCTCTTCCATAAGGATCGATCAGCAGATTCCATCATACCTTTTCCATAATCCCAGCCTAAAAGCTCACGTCTGATAAAAAATGATTACTTATTAGTAAAATCAACGGTGATTGCAATCGTGATACACTGCAGAACGATATCCAAAAGGCAGAAAACAATATCACCCATCCAAATTATCATAAATATTTAAAAAATTTAAATAAATTATGTTGTCTAATAGTAAGACGCGCGTGAAACTATCCAAGCAACAGATAATTGTATGATTAGGGGTTCACTTGAGCAATGACTTCAAATGGGAGTTGCACACAGACCATTGTCGACAAGGCCTTAAGTAGAATGACAACAAAAGAATTGCTTCACACTGCCATTTTAAGGCTACTGTTGAATATGCTATCACAGGATGGGACCTTCGTGGGATTTGGCAAATAAAAGAAATACGAAAGGGCAATAAAAGGCTACCAGGTACGTGTTAGGATAGCATAGGAAAGCCGAACGCGTAGCTGAGATGTTCAAAGTGAATCCTAATGGATGGAATTCCTTTGGGACTAGAAGGAAACTTAACAGGCTCTGCGCCGTATTCACGATTATCACCGGAGACAAAGGCTGGAAGGACTTAATTGAGTGAGCGAGGAAACCAAATTATAAAGGCAGAAATTATGACCCTTTTAAAATAAAATTAGGATCACAAAAGGCCAACACTGCCAAGTTTTCATTTTTAAATGGGGACATAGGTTTGGAACCACTTGTGTGATGAACTTGTTGAGTTCTATTCTAAAATCCTTAAGTTATTTAGGAATAAATGTTCAACTACTTAAGACAAAATTGCGTTTTCAAATGTCGTTCATATATCTAATTTAAACTCATTCAATATTTGGGTGCATTTTAATTTATTGTATGCTGATGATCTGTTTTCTTGTCACTGCCATCCGGTGTTATTCCAGTGACACTGTTAATCAGTAAATATAATAATCAATAAATAATCAATAATTTGGAAAATGTGCCGTTTAATCAATAGATTTATTGATTAAACAGCACATTTCCCAAAACCGAACGCACCTTTGGGTCCATATTTCAAAACTGGTGGATAGTACTGTTTGCATACGACCATTCTACGCCAACTTACCTGCTCCATACTTCGAGCAACTCAGTCGAAACGTGGCTGTAGTCGTCGACTATTTATTGCTTCTGCTCGAGAGCGGCATTGCCCAAACTCGCCAAAACTTACGAGTCAAATATATTCATCCAGAAAATAAAATCTGTGACATGCCTTCTGTAAACGAGACCTTGCTTCCAAGTGATTACTTCTAATTATGTGTTCTCGATATGGGATACCATAATCATATGGTTGGAAACTAATTTAAAATAATTTTACTTGCAAATATTTCTTTACAATTAACAACAAACTTAAACTCCTCTGCTTTGATTTCTTGGACGACTACATAGATGTCCTCAGATACCTGTGATTACAATTTGGTTTTGAAAATACAAATTCTGCTAATTAATTCCATTGTCATTCAAATCATGGCGTTAGTCATTGTAGGGTGACATTTCCATATTAAAAATCTCCTCCTGACCAGAAAAATTTCATTCTCAACGTCAAGATTTTGTCGTATTTTTTTCAACTGTATTCCCGGAGATGAAATTTTTGAATGTGCGCCATCTGAAAATTAAATTTCGTCGGGTTATTTTGACGTCGCTTTTGCTCGTGATGTTTTGATTGCTTTATTTATTGTGGTTTGACGACTGATTTGATTTGAGCACGGCGATGAATGAGTACGGTTGGGTTCCGCCACTGACCGGAAGTTTGCGGGTTTCGGTTGATCCCTGTGGACACCACGCAGGAAAAGTCCAAGCGACGCGATTTTCTGAATACCAGGAATACCGGGGCCCAACGGCGAAAGGAATTTTTCCCTTCCCTGCCCTTAATATGTACATTTCAGTAGGAGTGAATGCGATGTAAGTCATGCCCTTGACGAATAAAACCAAGTCTCAGGTTGAATTTGACGACGTTGATTTCTTATAAAATTCTTCGTTTCCAATTTTGCCTTTTCCGTTGTTTCCAACATACATACGCTCCATACTTATGACTTAATGATGAAATGGTTGTTTTTTTCAAATTTTTCACTTCGTAGAGGATTTTTTACTTCGGAAAAATATTATAAAACGTTATTTACTCTTATTAAAAAGCCCACGATATTTAAATATGTATTCCGTTTCGACTTAGATTTAAATGATAGGTCATTATGGACGATTCATAATTGAAATTTTTAAAGTGCACATTACATATAAATGATTTTTCAGCTTGTTTACCAATATTTAGATGATATTTTATCTTATGTTTCATTGGATGTACATTTTGCCTCGTTTGAACTGGAACATTTTTAACTTTGACTATTGAAACAAAATATTTTTGAATCGTTTTTGAAAACTATTTCAACAAAACACCTATAGTGGAGACTTCATTTCGCCATTCCCTACGTGTTCTTCTAGTTATTGTAGGTTTTAAATAGAAACATTGGCCTAATAGTGATGCCATATTACTCTTTCTTTCATAATTCCCAGCAGCTGAATCTCCATATTGAATGACGCCATCAAGAAATTCCATTCATAGATTCCAAAATAAAAATAATATGGGAAAAAAGAAAGAAAATATCAATCGTCCACTTTCCCCTTCGAGAATAAATGTTCTAACGTCTCTCTGAGAATTGAATTTTAATTATAATTTCAGTTCATTTTATCGCAATACGAATGATATTCTTCATTAAAACTAACCGTAAATGCTAGTCCCAAAAGTTACACGGGCAAAATAAAAAAAAACATTCCGCAAAGCCACAGCCTCGGAGGCGTAGCCATTTTGTAAAGCTTTTGCAAACATATTGGCAAACCTTCTAAAAGGACAAATTTACCATATTTCCGAAGAACGCGATTTTTTTGCAATTCTAAAAGACAATCGAATATTTTATTAAAGCCTGTTTGAAGGACTTACATTAATTAACCCGATTCCCATTAATACATTAAGGTATTCCCTCTTTCCACGTCCTTGGCACCTTGCATCGAAATCTTTCGATGTGTTAATGCAGATCATGAATGTATACTTTGTGCTTTCCGTCAAACAAACATAAATATGGAGAGAGAAAAGAAAAAAGGAAAAATTTACTGATGGAATTTTGTGTCGTCATGGTAATTCACTCGGTAAGAAAGAGAAACTTTGGCAGAAGACATTCATAATTTTCTATTAAAAAAATTTACTTAATTGAATTCAGTATTACAATTACCCTGTTTTATTCTTTTTGCCTCAACAAATTTATGAAATATCATGGGTAAGCTCATAAGACTCTTGCCAATGTCTCGTACACCACAGCAATTAAAGGGTGATTGGCGTATTGTATCTCTGAGGTACCCTCTTAAGTGTGTCTCAATCTTAGAGGGGATGCTAAATAAACCGTCCTCTGTCAACGATACCTTTTAGGCCGGAAAACCACCCTCAAAATCTAATTTTGTATTAGCGACGACAAACGAAGAAATAGATTCGGGACGGCACGAGTCTCCGTTAGTTTAGTTTAGTTCAAAAGGTTTTTATTTCCGTAAAGATGGACAAGATGGAAGAGATTTATAAAATATAATGGGAACTTAAAAAAAAAACAATACGGAAACCCCGTTTTAACTACTCTTCGGGGTGGAAAATAACATGCAAAAGGTTACGAAAGAGGGTAGCGTGCGCGGAAAAGAGTCTCCGGAATAGAAGAGCATTATGCAAGGAAGACTACGTGGCCGAGGCGAAATGTGTAGCCTTTGATGGCGAACTATTGAAGAAATTACTGAAATATCTATTGAAACTGTTCAGCTTTTACATTCTTTTTTCATTTCTTCTAAAAAAGAATGAGGTTAAGGGTTCATGTATGAATTGGCCGTAAATGTTGAATAGGTAGGTGCGAGTACTCCTTGACGCAACGTATTTCCTCTAGAAATGGATCGCTACATTTCATAAAATGCAAGTGAAGAGATGGCATTTTTTTAGATCATCTTCCGGAAATGTATAATGGACAGAAATGGTGTTTAATTACAGCGGTAATACTGAACCTCGAAATGTTTCCACTTCATTTAAATGGACATCTACTGATTCGGTCCCCTTCCAATGGTCAGTTAAATCTATAAAACTAATAAGTAATATAATAAAAGAAACGCCGTAATCAAACCCGAAGATTGAATTTATATATGATGATGGTGCTAACCTAATATAATAAGACCTATTACTTATTTTTATAAGACCAATACGGGTGTATGGCTTGTATTTCTTACCCAAAAAATTACACAGCTTGGGTGAATGTTGGGGTGCCCATTACTATATCAGATTATATTATATATGTTATTGTAGCCTAATACCATCAATTTAACTGAAATTTAAATTTATTACTTCAATTTACGGTTAAATATGTCGTAATATATCATATGAATCGAATAAAATTAGTTATATATTAGTTATAGGTAGTCCAGGGGGTAGAGCGTTGGACTGCTGACTAGACGGTCCCGGGTTCGATTCCCGGGCAAGTCTCTGGGTACCTTCAGCTCCACCCAAGCTATGTGATTTTTCGGGACCAGATCTTCCTGGGAAACCATAACGGGCACAGGGAAAAGAACTCGCCCCCCTACCCTGATTTGTGAATTTCTCACGCCGTCGGGCTTAGTACTGGGTGAACTCTACCATCACCTACTAAACCGGCCTTCTGGTTGATAGCTGTGTTTATGTATCTTTTATTATATTATAGGTAATCTACCGGTTAAGGTAGGTTTTAGATGGACACACACTTCCAAATAATTCTCTTGCCTCTCCTAATAACGCTGAACCCAACATCCTACTCTACAGCAAGACCTTCTTCATCTCCGTTTACTTCCTTACTCCCTTCATCCGCCCAACATCCTTATCCTCCCCCTTCCTCGTTTGCCTAATATTCTCCCTTCTATTACAGTCTTCAACATTCAACTGCCAATCAAAACGCCTTGAATCCACTCTTCCTACCTCCTTTAAAGTTCTCTCAATATCCCTCTCCTCCCTCACCATACCTGCCACTTCTTTATTTGTTTTCCTTTCAGTCCATTTCACCTTTTCCATGTGGGCTGTAAGGAAAACAAATAAATATATATATGTAGACTTTTAGAATATAGAGACACAAAGAACGGACACTGGAATATTGTGAGTGAAATTCACTTCATTTTCATGGGTTCAGGGTGGCTACTTAGTATGAGTCTATTATTCACGTTGCCTCGTTCCAAATATCATTAACAAACGTTTTCCAAGCTGAAAAATTTTCGCCGATTACGAATCGAACCAGCGACCTTCGCCTCCAGAGGCAGACACGTTACCTCTGGTCTACCCCCGCCCCTATATTAAATATACCATGAATTAAATATATAGTATGGTATATATATAATATATATATACAATGTGTGAATTCATTACATATATATACATATATATATATATATATATATATATATATATATATATATATATATATATATATGTAATGAATTCACACATTGTATATATATTATTTTTATGGCTAATATATGGTATATACGGCGAAAAGCAGCAGTTTCACCGTTTGGCACTGGTGGCGCAGACCGAGTGGATTGGCCCAGCACCGGCACAGCTGCGGGCGAGAGTGAAAGTTCATGGTATCGGCAACAGTACTGCGATGTGGAAGGCAACGGGAAACCATAAATTATTTTCCCTAGAATATGCAGCCTTGCATTCAAATAGATAATAATGTAGTAGCTGCAGTAAACCAATCCTAGGATTCAACTACTGATGATGATATAAAATATATTACGAATTCACTCATTATATATAATCTATACAATGAATTCACACATAAAAAATTATACATACATATAATTTTTTAATATTCATATTCTTTATGTATAGGTAGTGAATATTTTACGATTAAAATAATACTTCCAACTGTAGCACAGAAATAATTAATACATAAATATAATCAATCGAGATATTCTACCTATTGTTTTTGGCAAGTTTTCAACGCTCCCTAACGTTTATTTATTTCTTCGCATCGTGGGAACATCCTATTTCTTTCCTCAATACTTTGCAACTTCTGCGTGCTTCATGCTGTCCAACGCTCATACCCCACTCTCATCTTTCTTTCATACGTCGTACACAGCGTTCTTCTTTCCATCACGGTCTCCAACATCTCACCATCTTTCAGTATTTCCTCAATCCACTAACCCTGCCTTTTTCGATTTCCTCCTGACTTCGTCCACCCTATTTTAAACCTCGGCGTTTGGCTTCCTATCCGCCCACCATATCTTCACCATTCTCCGCCACACCCACATCTCAAAACCCTCCAATTTGACGCTCATCCTCTTACCTTAAAAACTATATTTCACATCTAAAATTACTACACCCCATGTTAAAAAATTTAATTTTTTACTGAGTATTTTTACACATATAGGCTTTTTTAATCAAATATCCTGTTAAGCCGTTGTTCCGTACGGTCACTTATGCTTCATTCGGAGAACTACAGAATGATAACACAATGAAATTCAAACATCAAATGCAGTCGTTCACTTTGTCGTAGCCTCATTCTAGAGTTCTCTAAAGCTAGATGTGTCACCGTTTTTTAAATTTAGTAAGCATATCATGACGCCAGTCTGTAATTAATAAAACAGTCATAACTTAATAAAACGTTTTCTCAAATATTTTTCATCCCTTTTCTCGGGCCATTATTCATATAAAAAGAGGTATGTCAACGTATTTAACTCGTTTATAAATTATTAGTGATAATACGCAGAGCGCTTAAGTTACGGTTTTAGACTTTTCACTTTGAAACTGAATAACGAGCGTTCCGACTGCTCTAATTTAGTCTGTGTACTATGTTCCACGAAAATTGTGGAGCTTTAATAATTCTTTCGACTTCAGAAGTAATTTATGCTTATTAACTAACTCTCTACCAGATATGAGGACCTTTATGAGATGTGTATGGCAAAAAAGTACATTCGGGTAATAAAAGAAAATTTGACGGGAGAGAGCTGCAGAGGATGACCAAAGTTAAAATAGAAACAATAAGTGAATTATGTCGCGGCGTAGAAAGATGAATTTTGGAAATTACGAGTTAGTGGGGCAGGATTCTTAGAATGAGCACACGTAGTTTTGAATGTGGTTGGATAGATATCGTTATCGAATTCTAAAAAATTGTATATATAGCTCATAGCTACAATATATATATAACGACATTCTTTGTTGGATATGACTGGAAAATCAGCCAAAAGTGTCTTTGAGTTTCTTTTAATAACTATTGTTGAATTTCCAAATATTTTGTAGAGTCAACCTTATTTTTACCCTTTGATCTTCTAGAGGTTAGAATAAACCGTTTTCCAAGATTATTCGGGTCTCCCACCGGGTCCACGTTCGTAGGTTTGCCGACGTTTCGATGGCCGAGTCGTCCATCGTCTTCAGGACATGAAGACGATGGACGACTCGGCCATCGAAACGTCGGCAAACCTACGAACGTGGACCCGGTGGGAGACCCGAATAATCTTGGAAAACATTATTCGCCGGGAAAGTACCAGATCATTCTTTAGAATAAACCGATTTCAACGAAATTGATTCGCATTAATTTCGAATGACGTGTTGCTTGAATTCTCTTCGAGAAACCAACTCAGGCGTTATTATTAATTATCATCACTTTATTTCCTTTTTATTCCTCAATCATAAAAGATATTTTTGATAGAGTTCCCTGGGAATAATAATCCTTCAATTCTTCGGCTTGTCAAATGAGTGATCAAAATGAAATACCAGACATAAACATGTTTTCAAACATTTTTTAAACGACAAAAATACTAATTTTTTGTTATTGCTGCTTTCATTATTAGAATGTTTGCGTAGTTTTGTGTAATCAGTGCTACCGTACAAACATCATTTGATTATTACGGACATAATTGAAAATATAAAATAATCTATTATATTATTAATCTATATGCAAGTATATATATCGTATTATCAGTATTTCAATCCTAGGATTGGTTTACTACAGCCCTCCATTCTACTTTATTTGAGTGCAAGGCAGCATATTCTGCCTTTCACATCTCAGTCCTGCGAACGATAGCGTGAACTTCACTCTCACCCGAAACTACGGCCGCTTGTTGCCGAGCCGACCCACTCGGTGTGCATCACCAGTGCCTAATGGTGACACTGCTACCTTTCACCATGGGTTCAGGGTAGTTCTTTTAGCCGGAGTTACATTTTCGCATTGTCTCGTTCCAAAATACCATCGAAAATTTTTTTTCTAAGCTTAAAATTTTCGCCGGTATCGGGAATGGAACCAGCGACCTTCGGTTCCTTCTTTCCCCAGAGGATAGTGGTTTGGCCACAGAAACTTTGGAATACGTGTTAGTGCCATTTGTATGTGTTTATCTGTGTTTTTGTTGGCTAGCTCTATCGTACTTCTTCTTTTAAATTATTATTCGCATCCGTGAGAACTTCATACAAGATATTATATATATATATATATATATATATATATATATATATATATATATATAAAGATTCTGAAGACGACAGCCGTGCTGTCGAAATGTAAAATAACAAATTGTGAGTGTCCTTTCTTTGTGTCTCTATATTCTAAAAATCTACATCTGTGTTTTTATATATTTGTGTGTCGCCGATGAGCGTTCCATTTCGAAGATGTTTTATATATATATATATATATATATATATATATATATTTATTTATTTATTTATATATTTATATATTTATTTATTTATTTATATTTATATATATATAATTATATATATATATACATTCGTATACACAATTTTACGAACAACTTTTGATATATATTTGACATAAAGTAAATGTTGTGATCTATGACAACGTATGTCATGTAAAAGCTTGTTTTCACGCGTGCATTATAGTATATTATTATCTCGAAGCATCTGTAGAACCCAGAGAAGAAAATTCGTTAATTCGTATTAATGTTTTCTTTGCTAGAGAAAGAGTAGGGAATGCACCCATTAAGTGAATTTCTCTTCGTCTTCATCGTTCCCCATTAATAACAGTCCGGCTTATCGAAGTGCTGCCTCATGATGAATTACCCTCAATAATGGTAATGCTGGTTAGTCGCTTCACTTTGCTCACTTCGACTGACTCTGTTATCCTCATATTTCTTCCCTTTCACACCTTCCGTTATATGTTTAATATATGTCATCGGTGATCCTCACTTTTAGTGGAATTAGATTCACTTTTCTTTCCTTATCCTTCATCTGTAAGATATCCTATCATAATATGCACGCTACTTTTATTTCCTTCTCCTGATCTATTTTTTCGTCCGAAGTACGACCTCTTCTACGGATAAGAATTTGATTTTTCTACATGAACTGATTATCAATATCTAAGATGTATATTTCAATGCCATGGCCTTTTTCCTTGTAGATTATCTCCTCGGCTTGTGATGTTCCGTTTTACTGTATCCGAAAAATATTTTAAGCATCGAAATACAACTGTTTTTTTTTCCTTTTTTAGCTTTTGATTTTTGCTTTTTCACCGCTGGTAAGTGTGCAAGTTAATATACGATATGGTTATATAATCATAGTTTTTGTGCTCGGAACGTCGCCTCCTCCCATGACCATAGTTTCTCATCCAATAAGCAGTCCACTACCTTCCTCGAAACCCCGCGGCCTGCCCTTGTCACTCCTAAGAGGGGGCTGGGAAAACCACCATCTACCCGTCGCTTACGGCGCGAAATGGGGTCATTATCAGATGCTGATTTCGCAGCGGGGGAGAACGTATATCGGCGGGGAGAGCGGTGAGGCGAAAGGCGGCCCCTCACGTAAGAGCCCCCTCAGGAGTGTGGCCGAGAAAGCTTCATCGGGGTGAGCGAACCCCCGAGGCCCGCTACCCTTAAGCCTCGCGCACCCGCCCGGATTTAAACGTGCTAGCGTATTCAAGGACCAATGTGGGTCGAACTCAAGGGGGTCTCATGTAATCAGGGTTCTCGTGGTGAGCATTCCCGAGGGTGTGATGTTGTTTTATTTTTCCAACATTTGAAAACACTATTGATGAGGAAGGAAGGAATTCTCATGTCAGCATTTAGTTCGATCGAATCATTTGCGTGAGCACGTCGAGCGTGCGAGAACAGTTCGTGGGAATCGTGAAACATAATTCGTGAAATGAGGCACTGATATCATCGCCGGTTATCAGTGCGAGTATTGGTTTGTGCCAACTCCCTAAACGATTACGTCACCAGCAGATGCCATATTTCTTCATAGATTCCTTCGTCCATGTCCTATTTCTCATAATCCTTCCTGACCTTCCTTTTAAATTCTCCCCTATAGGCTTCTCTTTTTGACAACCCAAGGGAAATTTGAAATGATATTTGGTGGAAGAAATTCAGGAGAGTTTCAGGTTCGTCTCGAAATATTATGTTTATGCCCATTAAAGGTTGACATTTTACAGACGTTTTGTATTTACTTAGTGGGAATAAAAATAATTTACGGATTTTAATTTGATTTTTACGGAAGCTTTAGAAAAGTGTTTTAAATTATTTAAAAATATACTTCCTAAAATGTTTGCGTCCCTGCCTAACTAAGGGATTTTGGAGGTATTGCAAAGAGAACAAATTCTTACAATTGCAAAATCTACCATTTTTCAGAGTCTTTATCATCATGTTTCTTGCATATTGTATAATATGTATTCTTATTATTGAGTCTCTGGTTTTCATTAACATGCGATGATATGAACGATATTTGTTATTTCCTAATCGAAAGAAGTGAGATGGATCGTGTGTTATTTTATGCAATTTATAGTCCTATCTAATATAATTTAAAATTGATTCTGAAAATGAAATATCTAAAAAAAAGAGGTTGGGGAAATGATGGAATAATTAAATATATGCGAAAATTCTGAGGAAATCTATGGAGAGTGAAAAATAGGAAATACAAATTTGGGGTGTAGGCAATATTTATTGAATTGGCAATGTGTAATGATAGCATTCATCGCTAATAAATTTGAATAATTATAGGGATTAACCTGTGTTCAATGTATTTAACTCTGAAACGATGAGTTTCACACATGCTGCGTGTTCAGTATGTATTCATGTACATATGTAGCAGTATTATCTTTCTGACCATCTGTAAAAAAGGGAAAGCATAATTTAAAAGACCTGAGTACTCTAGGGACGCATAAATTATAAGAAATATAGAGCTCTCCAACCTATTTCAAGCATATTTTTAGATAATAGTTGAATTAACACTCTATTTCTAGACTATTATTCATGCAGACGCAAATCTAAAACTCATCGCTTTGGTGGAAGTTCGGGGTGAAGTAGGTATTCGAAGAAAGGGTTGAGACAAGTTAAAAGAGCATAGATTAGGAAATATTCATTTGTTTAAGCATCCATTCAGCCCCAACATGTACCCAAGCAGGGAAGCTACTTGAAAGTTGGCCAATAACACGAGAGCGAAGGCCGCGCTTTTAGGGCCTCGCCCATTCACGAGGCGGAGAGGGGTTTTTTTTCCAGCAGGCGAGAGGGTTTTTTTGTGATAAAGAGGGTTAAAGGAAGGGAGTGAGGGAGCTCGGGTCGAAAAGGACTCGTAAATTACTTCTTAGGGCGTCCTATGGGCGAAAAAGTCGACGAGGTGAACCCAAGGAGACGGGAGAAAATTATCCGCTCTGAGAGAACTCTCAAACTCAGGGGAAGGAGTTCAGAAAAAAGTTTTCAGGATCCTATCTCACAACCTGATAGGCGTGGAATATATTTTTTTTATATTTTCGCAGACTTGGCTGGCCAGATACGTTATATATTTCGCGGCGGTACAGTTATGTTAAAAATAGCAACAGTACGCGTATGTATCACATCGACACTATACCTTTTAAAAATCATTTACATTTATTTCCACACCAATTATCAAAATACTTTTCAATCATACCACCAGTTTGCGGTTTAATCATCTCCATATAAATGATTATTTCTCGGTATTTGTGCTACTCGCAGGATATTGCTGATTAATTTGTATTGTATTGCTGATTAATTATGATAGCATCAACTCATTTGTTACTTTCGTGGTAGGCCTTCTAACCATGAATGAACATTCTACATGATCACCCGGTTTTCCACTCCTCTAATTCACGCAGATCCTATTCATTGCCAACCGCATGGATGTATATTGCAGTTGAGGTAATTCTGATGTGTGAATTTCGGGAGCTTTCGAAATGAAGAATGGGTTCATTTTTGCTGTAATACTGGATATATCCACGAATGAAATAATCCGATGATAGTAAAATATATGCTAAAATTGAAAGGGAAAAATTGTCATTTATAATATAAGTTAGGAATAGCAATTATAAATAAATTAGTAATTGACGGGAACAAAACGCGCTTAAAAAAAGACAAGCGACAGCAACTTTCTTTCCAAAATATTCAAAAAAGTACTCTTGATTTCATAGGAGTATTATCTAGAAGAATGCAAATTTAATTTCTCCGCGCTGGTAAAGTGCTTGCGTAACATTAAAGTCCGCAAAATTTTATTTCTCTAATCGACATGAAGAAAAATAAACTAGTTATTGTATGATAGATTTCCTACCTGCCCGTAATTAGAAAAAACGAGTTGCGTATAAATTTTTGCATGCGTTATAGATAAGGTTAGTTTTATTTGTATGTTAGAAAATTTCATGTAGCGCATTTTTTTTATTTTGGCACAACTGAATGCAATAATTGAAAAACAAGGAAATATAGAGGTTCGTTTAGAAAAATGGCCGCGAAATAAAATAACACGTTACGTGATCAGAATAATTTCCGGATACTCTAAAAACTAAACACTGAATTAAACTTATCATTCGTGCAATTTCTTTTGCATCTGTAAAGACAGATCTTATTCTTAAATGGTCAGTTCATTGGCTGGATGATAGTAGCTTCCCACTTCTCTCGCTTCTCAGCTTGTCTTTCCAATACCCAGTGCAAGACACATGTAATTTCTTCCTAAATTTGTTCCATATATTCTAAGCGAGGCTTTCTCCCATGATTATTTTCTTCAATTTTTCCATTTCTTTAACATCTTCATTTTTTTCCTTCTCTCTTCCCCGCTTTCTTTCAAGCGGCCCATTAGCTCAGTTGGTTAGAGCGTCGTGCTAATAACGCGAAGGTCGTGGGTTCGATCCCCCCATGGGCCAATTTTTTTAAAGGATTATGTGGAAAAATGCACTACATAGTCCCAATCGAGGTAAAATAAACACATTTTTATATAATTATTACTTTTATTATGATTCATCAATTCGTCGTACTTAAGTAATTGCCCAATTAATCGGTCTCTTCTTCCTTGCAACTGTCAAGAAGTTCTTTGCATTCCTTCCAAACACTTCTTCACTTGTTGAATTCTCTCTTCATCATATCTTCAACATTCATCTAAAACCCCTACCTTCAAAGTTAATAGTATCTTCTTTTCTCCTCTTCTTTTTGCCACCCATAAATCACTCCCACACAAAGATACACGCTCTCTGCTGGTCTTCAAACTTTAAACTTGTACTTCTGGGTAAATAAGATTTCCTTTTAACTTCAAATAATCGGAAAATTCAGCAGCATTAATTCTATATTCCGCACTTTGGGACCTCACCTTGTGATTCTGCTTATCAAGTATTTGAACTCATGCACCTAGTTTTCGATTGACATGAGTCCCAATTATTCTTTTAGTTCTATCTTTATTCCCAATATTATAATAGAACTAGAAAGATTTCCAGTACCCAAATTCGGCACTGTTTCGACAGTTCAGACATTCGTGAAATAATTAGGATGAATTCCGCAAATATTGATTAATAAATTTTTTTTCTCCTCACATAATATAGAATACGGCGATTCCATTAAAAGTATTTCAATTTCATTTATATAACCCGATCTTAGTCTTAAGAAAGGAAACCCCATACTATAGTAATCAGTACTTAGTTTGGTTTGATGGATTAAAATAGTCCTCACCTAAAACTAGTGCCCGCGGGGGTTCACACGCATCTGAGTAAGGGGGCCCAGTTGCTTTCTCTGTGTCGCCGGTGAAAAAGTTTATCTGATCTATTAACCGAATAATCACACAGTTGTGGCGAACCTTTAGGTGTTTAGAACCCCCTGGATTTGAACCCGGTCCCCTAGGTCAGTTGCGCAAATTTTTACCCCCTAGGCTATGTCAGTCACCTTCCCCTTCCCCTAAAATAACGGTCGTAATCTAGATAAAATCATCCAGTCTCTCGCATTGGCAACAGCTGGAATCTATATGATGCCCTGACGTACGCGGGTTGTGTGAAAATCGAAAAATAAACTCCCTCCCATTCTCTCTATACCCATTTTTTTCCGACCATGCTCCGTCCTCGCCCGTCCGTTTGCCTTTATCAGAACTTTCGAGGGAATTACGACACCCTGCTCCCGAGAACAATTCCGAAGCCGTTTGATTGATTGGGTGCTCGTGATGGCCGCTCTGTTTATTCCCCCCCTCCTCTCTCCCCCCCTCCCCTCCCCTCCCAACCGCAAAAGCGGCAGCTCTCCCGCGAAAGAAATGAAGCGGAAAGGACGCCCGTCGCCTTTGATCGGTCGCTGTGGCTGCGGATGATAAATGGACGATTCAGATTCGGAACCGGGCGGCCGTCCGGGCGGGCGATGGACGGATGAAATTTCACCCCGGGGACGTCGCCCTGAGGAGGGTGCGCAATTAGCGGAAAATTTACTGCCAAAGACTAATTAGGGATCTTGCCTTGGTTTTATTTTGTGCTTCTGCGTGAATGACGACGAGCGAAAGATTTTGTATTGGGGTGCGACTAATCGCAACGATATATATACGTGCCGCCAAGCAAGAATATATTGGTAGCAAGTTAAATATGGAGTGAGGTGCTTTATGGATGTGAGACCTGGTCTTTGAGGCAAAAGGATGGGCGTAGATGAGCGGCTTTTGAGATGTGGGTGAGGTAAAGGATGGAGAAAATAAGTGGACAGGGAGGAAGATTAACGATGGAGTTTAAAACGTGGTGACAGTAGAGGGTACGTTGCTACGGGAAATCCGAAGAAGGTAGAAAAAGTATGTGCAGGAAATATTGATAGGTTGTGGGATATCAACGTCCCTACTATCTCTCAGTATTTTCTCCAGATATTATCTATTACATGACGTGAAAGAAGGAAGAATTTTATGTAGGTGGGGAAGGGAAAGGAATAAAAGAGGCATTTCATCTACATCGAACTAATCTACATCCAACCAACTGCAATTACAACTAACTAAGCCGTAAGGGCGTTCAGCGCCAGTCGTTTATACTTGAATATGAACTTTAATAGTCATGATTATATATGTTTTCATGTGAGAAACATGCATGCACTTACATACGTACCTATTTAAATTGGGCAATGTTTCTCGAGTGAAGTTTACTTTTTTGAATAAGATATTTTAAGTGATTTCGTGTAATTTTGTTATAATTATACATCGTGCGAGAGAAGAAGGAAGATTTTAATCGATCAGTGGTGTTATCTGTCTCTCTTATTTTATTCTTGAGGTCTAATCTGCTTGATGTGGGCCAATAATAATTTCCTCGGTGTCACAAGTAAGCTCGGGTGTCGTATACCTATCTGAAAGTCTTGCCTACTCTCTTCAAGACTCGAGGGACTTCCATCCTAATTCCTCCAGCATACCCGTCACGCTGACTCTTCCCTCTTAACATTGTTTTTACAGACCTGGCAGATTTTATTTCTGATTTTTTTCAAATTTCAATATTAAAACGTTATAACCCATTCATCCCAAATACCTTTAACGTATTCTAAATTTGGGGTCATTAGAAGTTACACCTCCCTTTTAGTTTTTCATTGAAATTTCAACAAAGATCATTGCATTTTCATTACATTTTCCTCATTTTAGACGGCACGTAGGAAGGTGGTAGGTGTAAATAACTGAAGAAGGAAATTACGTGGGAAAAATAAGGTGAAATTCACGCGATACGTAGTGTATAATAGTTGCTAAGGACCGTCCGAAACCTGCCTTAAATCGGTAGATAAACTTTGATTGATTGATATACTCGTATGCTACAACCACCCCCCAGGTTTATGGGAGAGCCAAATCGGTATCCCAGTCTTTTAAATAACAAGTGGCCATAAATCCCATGACAGTGCTTCAACCTAATGTTTTCAAACGCATCATCATTAGAGTGACTTGCATTTTTCTTTCGTTCCGAGAAATGGTCTCTTTTCCACGATTCCGTTTTTTTCATTTTTCTCGTGCTAGCGGGGAATTATGGCGCAGTGTATTCTTTGGTTTTGATCTACATACAAAAGAGTACAGAAATCCATAGAGGTGTATATTTTTTTACGATGCTTCATTGTCATTTCCTATCATCTCTCTTTCTCCTTGTGTTTCGATTGTGAATTGTGCCGGAAAAATTCCATTGATCTTTCTTCGACATTTGATCTCTCCTTATTTGCTGCTTAATTTTCTCTCCCGAGATGTCGTGCAGATATTGGATTATCCCTGGAAAGTCAACTCAAGCATTTTCCATCTTAATAATGAAGTCAGTTCGACGAGTGTTTATTGAACTATCACCGTGGCTCAACTCATGAAGTTCCACATTTCCACATTGCTCAAAGATCATTTCAGTTTCGAATCCTGTTTTCGAACGTAAAATACATGTTTAAGTTGTTTCATTTAAATTCCATTTTTAAATATATGGCTAAATGTACTCATTCAAATTACTCAAATTTTTTTCATGAATAAATTCTCACAATTTCATACGTATGTACGTATTCACAGTTAAAATTCCCTGCGTCAGAAATGAGGAGGGAAACATTTCGTAAACTGGCTAACATTCTCGCGATAGCTTTCTTGTGTGAGAAACCTGGTCTTTAAGGGAAGAGTATGGATGTAAATTGGAGATTTTTGAGGTGTGGGTGTTGCGGAGAATGGAGAAAATAATTGTAAGAGAGAGGAAAACAAAAGTTAAAGATAAGGATAGGGCGGGAGAAGAGAGGAAATAGTTATGGAGAATCCAATAAAAAGGGAGAAATTTGAGTGGATGAGATATTTAAAGGTAGTGTGTTACTTGAAGCGCGTAAAAGAAGGGAGAAACTTGGGCAAATATGGGTAGAGAAATGTTTTAAGTCTCTCTATAGGTCTAAGACTTTAAATCATCTAGCCAGACATAAAGCACGAAGAAATGAACAAGGAAATAATGTATTGAAAAATAAAGAAAGCTCCCATTATACCTACCTGTGAGGTCGTCATATCCCATCAAAATCAACCTTAAATAGGTATAATACCTTGAATGAGATGAATTTAAATTTTCATGACATAATACCAAATCTTCAAACTAATATTTAAGCATTTAAAGAACCATTCACATCATTAGAATTCTCTCTTTAGGCATTTAAAATTTAACTCGTCCACGCACTGCTCATTTTTCCTTAAAAAACAGGTTTTTTCTAAATTGAAATAAAAAATACGAGGTGAAAAGCAGGAGACAAATATTGAAAATTCATAAGATGAGCGGCTGAATCCGTTGGTTAATGGCAGGATATTCCGACTCTAGGGAATAGTGTAAACAATTCTCGAAGCTGGTGACGGGCTAATTTTAATGTAAGACCACAAAGACTCATTCTTGTCTTATCAGACGGTACATTTGAAGTCTTTCCCAAGCAATACAGCGCTGGAGCATAGAATAGCTCATTTCCTTGTTAACCTTATTCCATTTTCTTCTTTCATACATCATCCTAATCATCTCTCTCGTGAAAAAATGTAAATAAGTAATATACTAAAATGTCATGAATACAACTGATCTCATAAATACTTGCCAGGGTAGATTTGTCATTTAAATCCTCGTTTTGCATCAGAGACGCACAGGTAGATACAGTATTATTTCACTTGACCAAAATATGGCAAGACATTACGATCCGTGAATAAATATTCTGTTTCATTGAAGTCCGTGAACCAGAAACTTGCCCTAATTGATGTAGTCAAAGGCAACAAACTCTACGAACACGATCTAACCCTTCAGAATTATTTCCAGAGTCTTTGTTGATTTTAGCTGTCTAGTGCATGACTTTTGCTTTTGATTGCCTCCTTTACTTCATTCCTACCCCGTTTATTATTTATTTAGGAAGCTCTCGAAAATATACTGAACTTGATTACGCCTCTCTCGTTAAGTATTCAAATTCTTAAATTAATTAAACTGTCAACCAACAATTAAACTGTCGAGAACCCTAATGATTGTTTTTTGATGCTGATATGAGTGTCATTTATTTTTACTGAACAACTGAAGCTATCTGTTCAACTTTAGTCACCTTCTCACTTATAGGTAAGTGAGAAGGCGACTTAATGGTAGTAGGTAAGGATTTTATTTTGGTCTGAGTAATGAAGGGAAAGGAACAACTACTTTAATATAGTGAAATAGTTGTGGAAAATGTTGTAAAACGACACAAGAAAGCATTAACGCTAGTAAAAATTCTGGAGATTACATATTCGTGCTATAGATGATTTTCTTGAATATATGATTTGCTTCTTCCCCGGCTCCCAAGATTTCTGGTCAAGTGCTTGGGACAATTAAACTACGGAGACACCTTAATTCAATGCTAATTCTTCCAGGCTTTTGATTGAAGTAGATATCCTGTAACCTCACATATTACACGGTCGTACAAGTAATCAATGAAATGACCGAAGATCGGGCGTTCCAAAATACGAGTTCCTGCTTAAGCGGATAAATTTTGCGTATCGTTCAGAGCGTTCTTTGCTATGCGTGTCGTCTCATGACAGCGTTAAAATCGTTTCCGAGACGTTTCCAGGTATCTCCTAGAAACTGCGTATAGTATGCCGCTAAAAGGGAAGATTGCCAACCACTCAAGATGAATGAAATTTTCGAATACTTCCAGACACGTGATTCAATTCTTAAAGCATTTGGAGGTTTTAATCGATGCGTCAACCTTAAATGTCAAATAGAGCTTTTCTCGCACCAAGGAGTTTGCATTTAAATTTGACAGGTCTCATGTGGTCCCGCAAGCGAAGGTTTGCGCACGTCATCCGACTTGTTGTCACAAAATGTTTTGATGGCTTGTCCTCATAGCCATTTTTCAAGATCGACGGTGAGATTTTGTGAAGAATTATTTTACGATTTTTCCATTGTTTTTATAAGAAAAAATTGTTTTGCTATATTGAGAAAAATAAAAGGCCATAATTTATTTTATAAGTATCGCTTACTTCTAGAAGTCCTTATCAATTTCATAATTACATAATTGTCCGGAAATCACGACATGAGGAGAAAAGTTCTCCCTAAAAGAAAAGGGAATTTTTTGGGTAAGGGAAAAATAAGATATCAGCACATCACTTGCTTACATAGCGATTTAAAATAGAAGCTGCTTGTGCAATGGTTAACCGCCCATCATTTTGATAAATAAAAATGTCGATGCCAGTCACAGCATTCAATACGCAAAACTCCGGCGTAGGGCCGGAGTTTTGATTTGAAGTAATTTGAAAGAATTTCAGTTAAAAAAATTGATTTTACTTGAATCAGTTCTTGCAAGTCTTGTCCAGTTATTGCCTTTCAACATTTCATTGTGCTTTTAATAACATGTATTTAAGTTTCAACTTATTCTGAAAACAGTTCCCGTAAAAGCATTATTAAATTGATCTTATAGAATGTGGAAACCAATTTCTGGAAAGAAATGAGTCGTTATCAGTGCAAACTAAGCGAGAAAAATAATATCGATTACTAAATATATAATGTAGTATGCATGTTAGAATGATGGAATTAAATTCCTTTGTTACGATTGTATTTGTGACTTTAAGCAAAATCTGTACAGCCACTCTAGGACACTGGTTCCTTGGCAGTACTCGCTCCTGATTTTGCCACGAAACTGTCATTTATGCAGCGGTGTTCTCTAGTGACGATCTGAGAAAACAATATCCTCAAGGCTTTGATTTTATCCTAAGTTGTCTGAGGAAGGAAACTGAGCGTTATTTTCAGTTGACACATGGGAAAATTTAGTTGCAGAACTCGACGCTCATTTCCCTTGAAATTACGTCGAACTATAAGTTTCCAGGAAATTGTTTTAAACCTAGAAAATTCTTCTACTAACTTCAAAATTTGTGTAAAACTTGTGGTATGTAGCGAAACTTTCTCTTCATAATAGAGTGAATAATTGCATTTAAGGTCATGCTTAGTACACGCGTATTACTATCGATGGATCAAGGTATACGTTATAAACGCAAATTTAATCACGGAAACATTGGAACGATCAGGTACTCCTTCATTGAAATTAATGCAAGGAATATGGAAATCGATAATTCTGATTCGTCTGCTATTTCTTTTCCCTTGCCATCTGCCGTCGAAGGGTGTTTATATTTCAACACTCATGAATGCTCCACTCGGGATGTTCTTTTCCGAAGAACATGGAATAATGTGTCTTCGGGAATTCTGTGAGATCAAATTTAATGTATGCTAACTGAATCGGTTCCGTCTTCCAAGAGGAGGTTTTAATTTTCGCGATCAGTTGGAGTGATATTTTCCAGATAACAGTGACCTACTTAACCAGCAGCCGAATGGAGACAGAATGCTCTGCAATTGAGTTTTGGTTTATTTAGGCGATTTGAACTTTAGCATATTTGCCAAAATTTGAGTCAAAGAATTTAATTTACAAGTATAAACAAGCTAGAATAAGTTGTTAACCCATTTTTATTACAATAATTTATTTATTAGTTGAATTCATTGAAATATGTTTATTGTCAAGGGTAGTCTACCGTTCGAGTTAGGTTTTCCATGGATTCGCTATCTTTTTTTTGCCAAGCCTCGCCTAACATGGTAAAAAATACATTCCTTACATCTTTGATTGCATTAAACCATTCTTCTAATCCACATTCTTTCTGTATTTCTTCGTTTGAGACTTGTGCCTATACCTATTCTTTTCTAGTCTCTATCTCACCAACCAAGAATGCCTATTCTTGTCCTCCCTTTACCTCCCTTTCCCAACATTCTCCCCTCTATCACATACTTCAGAATTCCGTTGCCACCCAATGTGTCCTTCATCGAATTTTCCTTCTTTCCTTGAAATTTTCCTAATAAACTTCTCTTCTCCACCACCATGCATACAACTTTATTTTTTTATTTATGTCCATTTCACTGGTATTAACCCAGAACCTTTAAATCTATGCCTCTCTTTAATGGTTTCAAAGCTTCCAAATTGCTACCAAAATCAAGATATTATTTCCTCTTCGAAAGTATCTGTCGAAAACTGCATACAAAAATGTATAACTAATACTAACGTCGCAATATTATATCTTACCGCTACGATTCATCCACGTTCTTAATATCATCTGAAGCCAAAAAATGGGACTCACGTTAATCTCACTGTTACCTGTTTTTTTTATAAATGTGTCTGCCCGAGTTACAGAGAGAATCGTGAAAATGTACAGATATTTTATCCTTAACCCTAACTCACTTTCATATATGCTAACATGGGGTACATACAGGGTTGCACCCAAAAGTGTTGGGACTGATTTTCTCTGGCGCGAACGGAGCGGTGGAGTGGAGTCTGCCTGGCAGGGTAAGGGGGAGGGAACTCTTAGCCACAGACCAACACCAACCTCAGTCACCTGCGGGCTGTTGTTGAGTGAGGACACCGTTTTTAGTGAAGCAAGTTTTTTGTCCGCGTCGAAAAACAAAATGAATCTGAATTTAGAGCAACGTTATTCCGTAAAGTTTTGTGCAAAACTCGGGAAGACGGCTACTGAGACCCTCGATATGATCAAGCAGGCTTATGGGGACACTGCCTTAAGCCGTTCCACAGTATTTGAGTGGCACAAGTTGTTTAAAGAGGGTAGGGAGCTCGTTGAAGACGACCATCGCTCCGGACGGCCGTCGACGGCAAGAACCGACACGAATGTGGACAGAGTGAGGACACTGCTGAACACAGACCGACGCTTAACCAGTGAAGAAATTGCAGACTAGTTGGGTCTGTCTGCATCCAACGTCCAACGCATTATTTCACAGAATTTGGCCATGCGCAAGGTGTGCGCCAATATGGTGCCGAAAATTCTGAGTGTCGACCAACAGGCAACGCGTGTGCGCATTTCCGAAGAAGTGTTAGCCAATTTGCACCGAGATGAAAATTGTTTGGACAATGTGATAACTGGTGATGAAACATGGGTTTTTCAATATGACCCCGAAACGAAAAGACAATCCGCGGAATGGTACACTTCCGCGTCCCCACGTCCAAAAAAGGCTCGCATGAGCAAATCAAAAATCAAAATGATGTTGATTGTGTTTTTCGACCGTCATGGAGTGGTTCACAAGGAGTTTGTCCCACCAGGGGAGACTGTGAATGCGAACTTCTACGTGCAGGTGCTCACCCGCCTTCGAGAACGCCATGCGTCATGCGTCGAGCGTGCCATGGCGCGCTCGTCGTCAGACAGCTCCTGGCCAAATACGGCGTTGCCACGTTGCACCCGCCCTATTCTCCCGATCTAGCACCACCGGACTTCTTCTTCTTCCCCCTGATGAAAAGACAGCTCAAGGGACGACGTTTTGACTCGATAAAGGCCGTTCAAGAGGCTTCGACGAGGGTCATCAACGGCATCCCCAAAGAAAATTTCCAGCGGGCGTACTAAGTGTGTAGCAGCTCAAGGAGCATACTTTGGAGATTATTAAGTCGATGTAAGTATATTGTCAATAAAATTCTTGTAAAAAAATCAGTCCTACCACTTTTGGGTGCGACCCTGTATACCTTCGCACATTCAAGAAACTACTAAATCTAGTCGTTTACACTTGGTTCATGGCTCGAAAAAATGACACTTTATAGTAAGGAAAAACTTTTATACATTCTTTTAATTCAAAATATACATCAAAAATTGACTTTTAAATTTATTTTTCCACTCTTCATTCACCTCGTTTGATGTTTGATTTTCAGATTATCTGTAAAGCGATAAATTAGGGAGATGTTGTTTGGGATCGAGTACGCAGTAAAAAAATTCTCTGGCTAATCGTTTCCAGTTAATTGATCCTTCCGTTGCATTATAATCTATTAGACTATATTCAAATGGATTTAATGCTTCTATATGGAGTCTGGGCGTTGGGTTTGTCGCTGGCCGAGGATTTTTCGAATTGGAATTGATGGTATTGCGTGGCTGGCCAGACGTGACGCATTATGTCTGGGTCTCATAATACTTAAGGAAAAAATCCGTCTCCTTTGATTCCTACCATCTTAGCAATGCGGTACCACGGGCACAGTTTTTATACAAATTTAAGGATGGAGGGTTTTTTAGGATTGAACAAAATTATTTTTCAATCCTACTAATTTCACAATTAAACCAGTAAAAAGAAATGCGTGAATTAAAAATGCGTGGAATATGGTGAACAAAAGCGAGAGTAACCTTTGTTGAATCCATCACGAGTGATTCTCCGTTTTCAGGAAAGGTTACATTCTAACAAATGACGGTACAGCATTGTTGCCGTCTATTCTTCCTAAAGAGTTTTATGCTCACCTTCGTGTGCCATTATGGAAAGATAGGTGCCCTCGGTGAGTGAATGAAATCATTATGTTGTGTAATTAATCCAGATTGTTTTATGTAAACATTCAATATGAGGGACGAGCTTTAAAGTTAAATAGTTAGTTAAAGTTTATAAATTTTGAAGGGGGTGTATACGTCTATAATTACGCCATACCAATCTATGCATTCGTTTCCCCTCTGGACTTTATCTAACCAGAAACTACGTTTATGGGTGGTGACCTTACACTCCCCGCCACACGCTCTTGCGGCAGCTTGCGGGGTATTATGTAGATGTAGAAACTGCGGCTGCCATCCACCATCATGAATTAGATGAGCTGTAAAGCTATTTTCTCCTTATTTCAAACCCGAAGTCCATTATTTGAAGAATTATATGTATTTGGATTAAAATCCTTGTCTACCGCAAAGATAAATTTCGAAATCGAAAGTTAAGAAGCCGATATCCTACATCATTTAAATTATAATTGGTGATAATCTGGTCCACGTGGTTGTTAATCCTTTAAAAAAGTAATCACATTTGGATTGAATGTTTTCATGGAAAATATTGTAGACAAAAAATCATTGAAAAGTATTTTCGTAATTGAGTGTGTTGTGAATAAATTAATGAAGTACGTGTTGGGATATTTCCGCTCCTAATAGCCTTGAAACATGACACTCCAAGGTTTTAGATGTGACAGCTAACGAGATAAAAAGGCCAGCTTGAGATCAATAGGAAATCTCCCGTAATGGGAATATTCTCATTAATTTCACCTCAATTCAAGTCTTCCCTTTAATAAATTAGGGATTAGGCGGATGAACCTTGATAGAAATGACTAACTCTGATGGTAGTACGCATAAAAAGATGTTTGTATATTTTTTTAGGAATTTCTTTCAAAACTCACGATCGCATCATTGTTCTTAAGTGGCGAACCCTCTTACAGACAGAAGGCAGAAGGGGAGTGAATTTGGAGATCCTTATCGTTAATTAAGAGCATAAAATTATTTTTCAGGGAAAAGATCGATATTAACTCCTGACCTGCAGCTAGTTCTTGAGCTCGTCGGCATTTTCTGAACGTCAAACCTTTTGGAGATTGAACTTGAAAAGTGAAAGAGATCACAATGGTTTGGAGTAAGTAGACTGAAAAAACCGAAATCAAACAATCTCCAAATTGACTCTAAATTTTAGGAAACTTCAGTCTTCGACCAACTCCTCGTATGTGGATGCGCCAGTTCCATTTATCATACTTGCAGCTAGGAAATCCTAGGTTACCGTCTGTGAATTTTGCCGTCAATTCTCCCAAATTTCCCGATCAAAATACCTGCATGGGACTCACCTTGAGATTAGAGTTGGAACGAATTGCATAACATTAGAATGAATACTCCTTAAGAGCAAAACTTTAAGTGCATAGTTCAGACTTTAAATACGTTGAATCGTATATTTTATAAGTTACAAAGTCAACTTGCATCCCTAGATCAACGATATGTTGTGAAGTTAAAAATGTGAGCCATTGGATCAAATATTTTAGAAGTAGAAATATCCTCACACAATAACTAAATTAATGTATACTAACTCCTATCCTATCGATGTTTTGCCGACCGTGTCGATCGAAATATGGGAAATATGGCAGTTTTATGCTTTCATTTTGTAATTTTCTTAGGATGTTTCTTTTTCTATAAACTTTTCCGTCAATAGCTCGCATTTTTAATAACACTATATATCTGTAATTTTGGCTAGCAAGTTAACTTTGTAATTTATTGAAGATACGGGTCAACATAATTAAACATTTGTTTTTTTCTCGTAAGGAGTATTCTAATAGCATGAAATCCGCTCCAACACTTATTACATGGCGGGTCTCAGGAATATCTTGGAATTTTCTAAAATGCGATTGCTTTAAGAGAACTTGTTAAGTGACCTGTGGCTTTCAAAAATGGCTCCCAATCGGCACTCGTCTCAGCGCTGACAAAAGATTGCTCGAAATCCGTTGTTTTGCAGAATTTTTGTGGCGATGGAAGCATGTGTACAGAAAAACACTCCGAATGAGACAGCAGAGAAGTAAGCCAAAGAATTATGTTGATACGGGCTTGACACTTAGGCTTCACGTAAAATAATAGTTGAGATTATAGTTCCTCATGTTTCATTTGAAGCTTTTACTTTAAACTTGGGAGTCACGCAGCGTTCATGTTTGATTTTTTGGATCCTTTGTGGCACTTTAATCAACGTGAGCGGATGTGGTAACAAATTATTTTGGTTCATTTTATTAATTGTATATTTTGTGGGTATCTATGAGAATAAATTAATTAAATAAACATAATAAATAAAATAAATAAACGAGGGGAAATGGAATTGTCTACCAGCGTGCGAGAACATTTAATTTTTTAAAGCCTTTTGAGTCAAGTTTTTACTTAACACAGCATTAATTGAAATTTATATTTTCCCGCTGCGTAAACCAAATGTCAAGTTTTATTAGACATACGCTATCAAAGGAAAAAGTAAACATAGACTTGGCAAAGCAATCCACCATCTGTTCGTGGAAAAAATTAATATCAAATTTTTGCAGCGCTATTTCCAGAAGTGGGCACGCGTTGTTCCATGGCCTTTGAATTTTGAGGGATTCAGCATATACTGAACATTTTATACTATTATTTAATGCAGTGACGACGGCAGCGTTTTTCATTTAATTAATTCACTAAAATTGACTTCGATATTCTCTATATGGAATTCATTTATAATTTCGCCGAAAAATTATGTTGTCCTTGATCACATTTTTCAAGAAAACTTAAATCAACTTTATTGTCGGAATGGTATACCAGATAGGATAATTGGGGCTATATCGTCCTTCATCTAAATTTGTATTGATGGAAACTATAGAATCAAAAATAAATGTTCTTTCTTTTCGTAATGTGGCACCATGCAAGATAATGTGGTTGGTAACTTCATGCTTGTAAAGGCAGGTTAATGAAACATATAAAATCTATTTTGAAACTCCTCATGTTATGAATATTATTAGTTATCGTTTCTTTCAAATCTTCAACCTTTTTTCATTTCAATGTACGTGTATAGTGTGCTTTGTAATGATCAAACGAGTTTAATGAACTTGAAAATCACTCGTAGGCACCTCACCTTGAAGGATAGGGTAGGTAAGGACCCATAATAAATGGAGGCGGCGATCGGTTTATCTGTGACTGTAAATATTGGTCAATCAAAAACTAAATGGCTAAATTAATAATTGTCAAATGATAAACCAAACCAATGTTATCAACCGAAGTTTGGTTTCAATCGGTCAAGTTAGATATCACGTCGTACTGCGGCGTGTGAAATTCTCGTATCAGACAGGGAAGAGTTCGATGGTCATTCCTTTCCATTTGTCACGTAAAGTTTCCCAAAGAGATGTAGTACCCGAAAAAGCCTACTGCTTGAGGATACCCAGAGTGACCATGAAACTAACGCGATTCCTATGGAGAGTAACCAAACCTTCTTCCGATTGGTCTACCATGCCTCTCCACCGTTAAGCCTTGTAATTTTATTCATTTGAGCTCTCTCATTAGTAAACTCGGCCTTTGAAAGTCTTTTTTTTTACTTTATTCATTGCTGCTACTAATGAGGGCCTGTGGGAATCTAGGAGGTAGAACGTTTGCGGTCGGGTTGAAATCTGGGTGGCTTGTTGTTGAAGTTGAAATCTACGGATACCTTCCGCTTTGCCCAGTGTGTTTGGTAGTATCGGATGCCAGACCATTGAGAGACCTCAATCAGCAAAGGGAAAAGAACTCCTTCCCGCAATGGGCGTGAAGTTACCCTGATTTTTAAATTCACAATGTCGCACTACCAGGTATGAGGTGAACTATCTTACCATAATGTACCTGAGCACAAAATACGGTGGTATGAATCTTCAGTGGTGTGTTATTAAAAATTAAATCTGTCTACTTGGATCATATACTTTCCCTCGAACTCATTTACTTGCTGTCTTTTATACAGTCCCCCTTTCAAAAATACAAGAATACCGTGGGGACCCTTGTGGAATAAATTGATATACCCTATCGATTTCATACGCTCTTTCTCTGTTGCAGCATCCTGTTCGCCGACATCTGCGGCTTCACCTCCCTCTCCGACCAGTGTACTGCGGAGGAACTCGTTCGGCTGCTTAACGAACTCTTTGCCAGGTGAGTGAGTCAGCGGGCGAACCTATTGACAAGAAAAAATAAAAAGGTCTATATAATAAAAAAACGTAATCATGTTTCACTCAAATAAACGGAAAAATATAGATTTTTTTATTTTTGAAGTAGCTAATTTGGAAATAACTTTTGCCTTTGATTTCCTCATTCCACCGAAAACATCACGTTTTCACAATGTGACGTGGAAACAGTTTTTTTCTTTGTCACCATGTATATTTGCGTGGTAAACATGCTTTTAAATCAAAGTCTGAGGTTCTTTACTAAAACTTATCGCCCTAAAAAGTGCATCGGTCTCATGGGCATGGTCTTATTTAAAATTTATCAAACTGAAAAAGAGTATAAGCGTTATAAATACGAAAAATGTCTTTATTTTCACTTTACCATGTGCCATAGTGTCGAAGATCAATCTTCCCATTATGAACTGAGTAGATCCTCAAAGTAACTTCAATAGTTTGGATAATCGACTATTTACGTGGTTCACTTCCACAGGATATGATTTTTGAGCAATAACTCGAGTACAGCCTACATGCTATTCATTACATTTGTGTTAAAGCGTGAATGAGTGAGGTAATTCTGTGAAAGTACATGACAAATTTAAGTGTACGTTTTCAGTATTCTAGAGCACTGCAAAATACACATTTCTATCTGTTTCAAAACTTGCTCAAATTGTTTTTATAATGTGTAGGAGTTCATCCCCAGTAGTTTCGCCAGTCGTCGAATCAATGTTCTTTAGAGAAAATATCTGAAATTGCACAATAGATCTAATTGAGTTCATTTCCCTATGAAAACCTACAATATCATATGTCAACTGTTTGTAAAGTTTTGGTGCATGACGGATAAAGACATATATTCCGGTTGAAAATTCGAGATATTCTGCAATTCTACGGTGACATTTCATCCGATTATGAATACTCGATTATGAGATATCAGCTGCCACTAGCAGATTAGTTTTTCTGCATAAAAATGCAATAGAAATGACCAAACAGTTTTATTTACAATATCATAAATTAGAAAAAAAATTAGATTGTTCACATTCAAAGCTCAATATATTCATATTTTAGGATGATGACCAATTTTGACATTATATTTTGACTAAACAAGCATATACATAATTGCCACCTGCGCTTCGCCATTTCACGGTATTTGGGAGTGATATACGATGTGAAAAATCCAATTGCACATTCTTCCTGCAAGCAAACACTAAC
The DNA here is from genome assembly GCF_022747635.1 of Hetaerina americana. Lineage (NCBI taxonomy): Eukaryota > Metazoa > Arthropoda > Insecta > Odonata > Calopterygidae > Hetaerina > Hetaerina americana. The sequence continues at coordinate 30,616,349 of NW_027287316.1, forward strand.
CCAAGGAAGCGGATAATGAGAAAGAATGATAAATTCGGCCAGTATATTTGTGTATTTAGGTATTCAGTATGTACCTAACTAATCAAGGTGTTTTCCCACGGAGATTTTTAGCATTTGAGGCCCCTGGTCTCACGATGCTGACCATAATAATATTGCAACAAAAAATCTTAATGCTCATTTTACGTCAAATAACAAACAAAACATAATTTTCATACATTGCATAAATATATTTTCATAAATGTACGTCATACTTTTACTTGAATTATTCCTTATTCGTAAAAATTCATCAGATAAAGCTCGACAATAAATAAAACAAGCAATCACGGTTAAAGTAAAAAATGAGGGAGGTTAAACGGTACCAAATGAAGAAGAAACTTGTATAAATTTGTATTTTAAAAATCATCAAGTCCTGGTCGATAGTGAATTGGCCGTACAGAGATCTAAGTTCAAAAGTGCACACGCATTAAAGGAAAACCTCTACCACTCAGGTGAAAATGGTTCGGGAGAAATCGCTGTTGCAGTTGGTAGCCAACGTGTAACCTAAACCACATAGAAGAAGAGCGTTGCAAAATACCAGTCATTAGCGCCATCAGGGCGTGAAGGTACTCTTTAATGACTGTGCAAAATTTCAATACGATCAAATTATACCTTCCATGGCCCAAATATTGCATAAAATATCGCGAGATAGACCAGTGATGCAATTTTACTGATCATCTCCTCTCTTTCACTCCAGTGTTCTCTTCCACACTGAAGCTCTCATTTCTCTCCAACTAAATTGCATATTTTCCTTGTTCCGATAATATTTACATGCCAGCATGCTTACTAATATGGTACTATATGATATATTGATAAAATCAGTGATTTATATTTACCTTACTATTAGAGCATGTGTAGGTATCCACAACTGAATTTACTTCAATTTTCAAAACCTTAGAAAGTTTGCAAATGACATTTTTTCATTATAAAAATAATTAGATTTTATTCCATGTGTTCTAGCTTAAATTTAAATTTCTTCGGAAATAAGTAGTAGTTTTTAGGTGAGGCGACGGACAGTTAAGGTCATTTTCGCCCTTCGGGAAGGATGGGAAAGGAAGGGTTGAGAGAAACCCGCCGTCGGCATTAGCCTATTCCTTACGAAAGGCGCCAAGGGGTCCACAGCGTAACGTCCCATCCGACGTACGGCGTACTCACTCAAAACGCTCTCCACAAAGCACCTCAAGTAGGGATCGGAATGCTACTGAAATAAAATCTATCTTCTCCAGAATTTGAACCCGACCTTCTCGGTGGGAAGCCAGTACATTAGCTACTGCCTCATCCCGATCCTCCTTTGGAAATAAAACCAGACAAAAATTATGATGAGTTAATGTCAAAGTCCAAACCAAAAATCGATAGATTGTTTACATCACGATATGGAAACTAAATTGATTTAATTTTTTAAACAAAAAAAAGACAAATAACGGGAATAGTTTCATTATTCTACTTGAACGTAGAGTTTTTTATAGCAAGTTTTTTGTTGAACATGATCGCAGTATCTTTAGTATGTACATATTACGGTGCAAGCCGTTACAAATGTGTTTACCAAGCTATTTTGAAAAACACCCATTAAAGGGGATATAGGATTAACAAATTCAAGGGAAAGAATTAAACAAACAAGGGGTTGGATATTTTATTATTTTTTATTCTTTCAATCATGAATAATCTGCCGCAAAGAAAGGTTTTATGCCGATTTAAAAAAAGAGGTTTTTTCCATCACCTTCTTAATGTGACCAAGTACCTACTCAATTTGTCCACGTGTGCACTTTGACAGAACTGCCAACTTCAATTTTTCATTTAAAATATTAAATTTAATTTTGACTGAATTGTAAAACAAATCCGTGCCCATTATTGCGAAAAACTGAATATGAAACCGATTTTTCTTTTGATACACGTAACCTATTTTATGCCACAGGTTCAGTCTGCGAAGAGAATTCCAGGTACGATGGTATTTTGTCAAATATTTTCTATTTGAATTAATTATAATTTTTCAAAGATATCAAATTAAAACATGGTGTAATATTTCCCTAAAAGTACTCTTGAGTAATTTAAGTCGGTAGCTGTGCTGGTGATTTCCAAAAATAAAAACTTATGGATGAATAAATCAACTGTTCCAGGGTGGAGATCCTAATTGCGTTATCCTGGGTACTCCAAGGTATTTCTTACGTTTGTTCACTCTAGTGAATTTTAAGCAAGATGTTGACTGAAAGCATTGACGGAATTGTAAATTTGATACTTTTCCCGTGGTTATGAAAGAAAAAAATTCTTAGCAATCTCGCATTTACATTTTTCCTTCACATACAATACAACGTGATGACAAAAATTGCGGCACATTTCTCGGAGATATTCAAAGTAAGGCTAATGAGGTATTCGATTCCGTTGAGAGGGTTTTATTAGATAGGGACTAGGCCAAGCAGAGTCTAGGAATGTATACTGACGGGGCATTGTAGGTCAATGGACGTCAGAATATTTCTCAGTGTATCTCCCGTGGTAGTTCCTAGGGATGATTGATATTCTGACTGGAGACATTTTAAATGAAGAATTTTTACGTTCTCCTGGAGTCAAGTTGGCAGATCAAGGAGGATAAAAAATAAAACTATATTCAATGAGTTAATTTCAAAGTAGTCATATATAAATCATGAAACTTTGAAAAAGCATTTTCAAACTCTGAATGCGACCTACATAAGGTGACGGGAAATTTGATCTCGTGAGAATGCTTTCTTTGGTGTAATCCCAATTTCGTTTGGCGTGTAGTCTCATCTTCAAAGCCTAAAAACGATTTAAAAAGCAATTTTCCGTAATAAGATAGGCTAATCTTTTATTTTGAGATTAGTGTTAAGCCGCAGAATATGCTTCTTATCTTAATCATATCAGCAAAAAATCAGCTGTAATGATATTTCAATGTGATATTTGCAATTAAATAAATCGAGTCACGATATTGTTGTAAAATGTTTCACTTACTTAAAATTGTCGAAAGATATATTTATTTTATACTCTACCACCTTAAATATTTTTATTATTTGAATTAGAGCTCAGCCCACGCGAGGGCGTCCTTTTTTTAGCGAGATTCGAACGTTCTTGATTGGGCTATATTGAAATTCACTCAAAGTGATAAAAGAAACATCGTTTACGATACAAGATCAGTCCCAAAGTAGTATGACTGATTTTTGTCCCGGATATACGGACGAACGGGCGGCGGTTTCTCTGGCTGGGATCGAGGTAGGGGAATCCTACGAAAGGCCGGTGGTAGTTGACACCCAGCCTTTGCTGAGTGCGGATCGTTCGTTTGCGAAATCTCTATAACGTGACCTCGTTACACTGCTTTATGAACCGGTTATTGGAAGAGCGCTATGTCATCAAACTCTGCGTGAAAGTGGGCAAAACCGGGAAATAAACTCATGGCATACTCAAGGCAGCTTATGGTGATGACGATCAAGAGTATATCGGGTGTTTTTGAGTGTCACACATAGTTTCGGGAGGATAGATAAAATATTAAAGACGCCGAACGTTCAGGACGCCCTTCTACCTCAAAAAGTGACGAAAATATTGCAAGAGTGAAGGTCTTGTTGGACAGGGATCGCAGATTAAGAGTTCGCATAGTTTCAAATGAACTTGGTATGCCTAAAAGTGACGTGCATCGACTTGTGACCGAAAATATGGGCATAAAAAAGGTGTGTGCGAATTTGGTGCCAATAGTGCTCTCAGGCGAACCAAAGGAAATTCGCACGCGGATCTGCCAAGAGCTTCTCGGTCATGTGAGTGGGAATCAAAATTTTTCGACTTTTCCCCACCAAACTTCTTCCTCTTTTCCCGTTACAAATCCGTAACGAAAGGACGTCACCACTGCTCGGTGGCAGCGTTACAATATGCCGTGACGAGGGAGCTTAGCAGCATTCCAGGCACCACCTTCCAGAAGGCATAGGAGGCGTGGAATACCCGCTGGCAGCGGTGTGTGGATGCATCAATTCTGGCAATACATTATTGTAATTGACTCAGTCCCTATACTTTCGGGGCAGTCCTTGGATTGTATTTAATCTTCAGGTATGAGCTGAAGTTCAGACTGCTCGATTTTTTTTACTTGTATAAAATATGTTTTAAATTCCATATGGTAAAGCAGGCATTTTTAAAGATAAGAAAAGATAATATTGTGGAGAAGCAAATCTCATTACCTTCTACTGATTTTGAAGTAAATAGGTTCAGTTATTAAATTACATCCACAAGAAAATGTTTGCTTATTTTACGTAGAAATGTCTGTCAAATTTTAACTTCGTTTGTTTTATGCTTATGCAATAAATGCTCGGTCTATTCCTTGCTTGCAACATTTTCTCGATTCAGGTGGCTTTTTTACTGTCGAAGAAAAAGCAACAAATATTGAAGATTTTAGCACTAACTGTTTGAATGGGAAGCAAAGTCGTGAAGTCATTGTTTTGACTAAGTATTAGCTTGACTAGTTTTGACTAAGTAATCAAATTAATGATTGCTAATTGGATATACTGCTTATACCTCCGTGAATATTAATAAAGATATTAATACATTTACCGATTTCGAAATTGCGCTCCAACGGAAACAATTTTAACATAATATTCAGTCTTTTTCATCATGATATATACGGATACATGCTGTGGCATAGATGTTAGAAAGTCTGCATTAAATATTTAAGCAAGAAAATCAAAAAACTCCTTTCCGAGTGAAGTGTGATTTTCAGATGCAGTAAAATGGCATTAAGACACAACAGTTTGACATTGAGTTCTGTTATTAATGCACTTAGCATCTAGTTAAAAAAATTGGTATCACATATTTAATTCAAATACATGTAATTGCGCTTGGTTTTACAGCTTCGTAAACACCCTCTATATATTAATCAATATAAAAAATTAAGTTGAAAACGTCGAGATGCGGAATTCGGAAACGGTAAATTTGGAGATGACCATAGATTTTTTTAAATTTGTTTCGTTTTTGCACCATGAGATCTTCCAGATTGTATGAATCCCTTTTGGTCATTTTGCCTTACAATTCGGATAAACGCGGGCATTCACCCTCCCCTTACCAAAATCTCTGACGCAGGGCTGCGTTCCCGTCACCAATCTTCCGACTCCATCTCTCATATCCTCGGGTTCATTATCAGACCCTGTCTCAAAACCCAAGTCACTGTCTCGCTCTTAACAAGAAACGCAAGTTTGCCCCGGTTAAGCCTGGTCTGCAGGTTCCCCGACCGCTCTAATTTTTCCAAAGAAGACCTCAATTTTGGAGCGAATTAACCGTGTGGAAGGATTGCCAGAGGATTCCCGAGACATTTGAATTTAAAAGCTTTGATTTGTCCTCGTCGTTATCAGTTTTCTATCCGAAGCGGTGTCTGCAATGCTCCCTCCCTTCCCATTCCACGATTTTTTTCCGATCTCCTTACAATTACGCTCTTTCTCCTCACTCGATTTCCCCTCCAAGTATCTCTAAAGTAGCTTTACTCTTGAGCTATCCTTTTCAATATCTAAATCCATTGTCCTATTCAACAATCCACCTTGCTGTGACTCGTTCATTTTTTTCTTCCTTTCCGTAGGTTCGTTCCAACATTCGTTTCCTCTCCTCTTCCCGTCTTTATCTGACATCCCGAGTTCCCATTTTGCCCTTTCCGCCAGATTATTATTGTGTGTCGTGGACGATATCCTGTTTTTAAGATTCTAATCCTCCGAAGTCTCGCTATTTATGCTCCATACAAGGTCACTCTTCACGCAAAGGTTTCGGGATCTTTTTTTCGTCAACTTTCTCCAATCTTAAGGTTCAAAATTTCAGTCTTTATGTTGTGAAGGTAATGTATATTCAAGAAGTATTGTTGGAAAAGTGAAATATTTTGATTGATATTATTATGACCTGCAACAAATCTAAGGTTTCCTAAAAATAGGTGAATTGCACTGATCAAACAAGTGCCTAATTTTTTCCTTTTAGTTCATAGTATCCCCCAACTAACACTTGGCCTGAATGTTGGCCCAACAGCGTGTGGAATTCGAACGTCAGGGTATGGGTAGCTGCTTTCCCTCCTCCGGCTATAGTTTCCTAGGAACGTCTGTTGGGTGAAGCCGAGGGTGCCCAGAGACGTCTCCGGGAATTGAACCATGGTCCTCCATTCAGTAGCTCAGCGCTCTACCAATTGGACTAACGCATTCCTTTTCGTAGAGTCAGCATTTATATTTTCTCTGCTGTATGTTATCACTTCCTTTTTCTTTTTCACTAATGACCTCGGCGATAGTCAGTTTGATAATGTGTCAACATGGCAATTCGTAACTAGTGTCTTTCTTTCTAATTCAATCATGAGCATGGAAGTGTTACTTGCTATCGGATTAGTTACTTCAAATGAAAACTGATACTTACTACTACTGTGTAAAAACTAATTCATTCATGGACACTTGAACCATTGAATTCAAGGAATATTATGAGACTCATTGGTTACCTGCGAGAAATGAAATACAATCAGCGAAATGTAACTTGTGTATTTGCTTTGTATGCACATTTGCGACTGAGACTTTCCGCTCCTAATACTGCGGTGAGGCGAGGATAGGGTGAATGAAATAGAACCCGGATAAGTAAAGAGATGAGAGTTTCTTACTGCACTCTAAAATCCATTAAAATACGGATTTTTTCCGCGTACTCATTTATCAGGGAACCTCTGCATCTCTCGAATATATGAGGTTACTTACACCGTCATTAGCGTAGCCATAAAAATTTTTAGGCAATGTTTAATTTACGCCTGCTACTATCCTTTACTTTGAGAAGTTAGCAGGGGATCATAATGTTATGGTGCTTTGGGAAGAGATCATCTGTGGTGATTTGCATTTTTTTCAGATTGATGGCATGCAATTAGCAAATTAGCAAGGCACTGATAAAAGTGAGGGCGAAGAAGATTGTAATATGTGAGCAGTCTTGGGGAGGTATCAAACACTTAAAAATTGCCCTACCGTAGGGGCGTGTACCTGTGGGAATTGGGTCACCAGTCTTTAGAGGCATCTGCAATTTTATTATCTACTTTCGAACGCAATTAGGTAATATTTCATTTTCAAAGGGTTAAAATATTTGTTTTTTCCTTATTGTTTTATACTGCTCCAATTTTGAAATATATGTGTAGAAAATGACTCCGTTTATAGGTTTATACGACTTATCATTTGGTCATATCTATTCGTATTTAATGTAGGATAAAAACTGTTACATTAATGTCAAGGATTTAACTCTACTATTTGTATTATCCAATAGATTTAGTCGTATGTTAAATTAGTTTTGCCTTTAAATGACTCTCATTCCAGCCTTCCATCATGGTGCAAAATCCACGAGTTTTCTGCCCACATTTCTGGTCTCTTTCGGCGAATTGCTTCACGCAAACGTCTCATAACGCCCAAATAATACTCTTTGTTTACTGTCTGGCCTTCTGGCAAAAATTCATGATGCACTACACCGTTGTAATCCATGAAAACCGTCAGCATTGCCTTCTTTTTTGACTGAAAACGACGTGGTTTTTTTGGTCTCGGCTCATTTGGTGAACGCCATTCACTTGCCTGATGTCTGGATTGCGTGTCGTACTCATAAACCCACGTCTCGTCTCCAGTAATGATCCTTTTGATGAATGTGGGATCGGATTCAGCCTCGCAAATCATGTCTTTTGCGACGTCAACACGGTCTCTTTTTTGCATGAAATTGAGGTCTTTTGGCACCAACTTTGCTGCTACACGACGGAAACCCAAATCATTAACCACAATGTCTTGGGCGGATCCATAGGCAATGTTCAAGTCCTCCGCTATTTCTCTGATGGTTAATTTGCGGTTATTGACCAACATTTCTTTTACTTTATCAATTTTTTCACCGACTTTCGATGTCGATGGTCTGCCACTGCGTTCATCATCTTCGATTGACTCACGACCACTTCTGAACCGCTCGTGCCACTGGTAAACGACCGTTTTTTTAGAGAATCGTTGCCGAAACACTTTTCCAACATTTCCAACGTCCGTGCGCCACTAAATCCGTTTTTTACGCAAAATTTAATACAAGTTCGTTGTTGCAAATTTAAATCCATTTCTGCAATTGTAAAAAATCGCCAACACACACAGAGATAGATGTACTCTTGGCTACGTAACTTTTGCAAATGTCAAGTTATGACACTAAGATTTAAAGGGAATATCAACAACAGATGTACCAATTTAACAAAAAAAACAGAACTCAAATCGGAACGATGGGAGCGCCACACGGTGGTTATTCCGGGAACTTTTTGATCAAGGTAGTATCTCCCACTGTTCTTTGAAGGACCTCATTGGTGATTCTCTCCGGCCGTTTCTTCTTATTCCTCATCGGAGAAGCCGCATTTTCAACGCCAATGTTTTTGTTGCTCGTGTCTCAGATCACCATGAAATGGTATACCCTATGAATGCAATTAGCAGTCGAATACTTAAACAAAGTTTTGCTTCGCTTTCAAACTTATGCTGCCAGCTGGTACTTTACTTGTCTTCTCATAGAATATCATCTTTGCCAAAGTCATGTTGTTTACCACATCCTTGCATGCTTACATGCATGCTCTTGCTCTTCCATCATTAATGACCCTGTTTTCTTTAGTCTTCCCACGCATCTTCCAGATTTTTCTGCCATAATTCAATGTCTTCTTCTTACATAAAGCACTATTTTGGTTTTCATTGCTTTGTTCTCAAATATTGATAGTAAAAATGTTTTTCATCTTCTCCTTGTAGGCCAGCTTTCTCTCCCGATCTTTTTAGTCGAAATCAAACGTTTATTTCAAATATCAATTTGCTACAAAATCCCATCAGCTTGTACCGGTTGTTTTTTTTCCGAGTGCACAAATTTTGTACTTTAATTTTTATTTAATTTCAATTATTCATTTTCACATTGAACCCTCAAGAATCATATAGGTGTCTAATAGACAGAGAAATCATATCAATGTCACACTAGTTTTTTGTGTGCCTCATTTCACTCTTAATTGGTGGCCGACTAATTTTAGTGAAAACTTAAGCAATACTCCTCTCACGCCATATATCACTCAATTTCTTAAAAGTTGCCGTATTTCTATTGCATACAGAAGAATGAAATTCATTCTGCAAATCGACTACAGAGGTTCAACTGGAATAAAGAATGACTCCAATCTGACGCGGCACTCAAGCTTTCTACCGATTTTCGCGTTCATCCATCATTCTCCTACTCCCACCATCGTTATCTAACCAACTCTTCGCCGAAGGGAGAAAGGCAATGACTAAAACACCCCTGTGACACCAAGGGCCCCCCGTCATGCCCCTAGAGGTTGAAATGAGTCTTAAAGTATAGACAGAAACCTGAATCCATTTCCACTTCAGGCATTAGTGTCAAATTCATTTTCAGCCCCTCCAAAGAAATATGAAAGAACCGCAACAAAAAAGTGCCAAAGTGTCAATTCACAACATTGAAAAAGATTTGCATAATCATAATAGGCTTAGGAGAAAGTGTTTTGATACGTTTTTAGAAATCATCTAGGACTAGGGTTAAGTTTTTTTTATCCTTAGTTAGTCAAGGAGGCAACATGTTTCAATTTCAAATTGAAGAAACCATTCGCCTTGACCGGAATTCGAACCTGTATCTTTAGATGTCCAGCGAGCTGCTGTAGTCATTAAGCTAGCCAGGCGCCTCCTTACACTCCGAAATTTTGGAGGTTTTGAAAGACAAAGATGCTATGATAAAATACCGTACAAACAATGTCATAGGTATTCGTAGTCGTACGTTCAACTCGATTCGGCCGGGCATTGAGGAATTAGGGCTCGAATCCTGGTCAATGCATTTTACACTTTGAAATTGTTACAGTTAAATAACATTAGCGGATGACTCAGTTAAAAGTTACTGTCGCGGCATCTCCCGTAGTTCTTTGAATTAGTTAAGGAGAATGTTTATGGAAATCACACGTGGCGGAAATAATTGGATATGCACAGATATTTTTGCTTGAAAATATTTGTTTGACTGAGTGTCCTTGTTTTACTAATTAGATACATGCATTCATACAAACATTTCATGACCGTAATATTTATTTTGTAATTGTCACCTAAACAGAACTGATCTCAGATTCGCAACACAACTCTTTCCGGAAGACTCGGATCGGAATAGGTGTCGATTTCCAGTTTAATTGCAGTTTAGTGTGTGTGTGACGCAGTAGTTACACCACATCTCAGAAGTCGGGGAATCGAGTTCACGGATAAGTTGTGCTTTACTCGTACAATGTACCTAATTGCTCGAAACATTTAAAGGGGTGAAATCACCTCAGCCATCTATATCTCTAAAAATACTCGTAACTATTCCCTGCGACGTATAGCTGAAAATATTAATTTTCACCGTTGCAGTATTAATTGAATGCAAACAATATACGGTTAAGCCATATGCAGCTTGCAAGAACATTTATAGGTATAATTGAGTCTCTGCGGTTTAAGAGGGAACTGGATGAATAGGCATGCGTATTACATTTAATCAGTGCATGAATCAGTCTGAAAAGGTATAATGAAGAATCAGAAAAGGTAGTTTCAGTTATTGGAGTAAGACAGGGTTTCGAGTTATCGCCATCTCTTCTCAGCAACATACTTGTAGAATCATACACGACGGAAACGCTAAGAGAAAAGCAGGAAGTAGAAATGAATACATCCGGAGATTTCATGTGCCACTCATCTATTCAGATTCAACCTTCAGTCAGAAGTGGATGAGTTCTCCGCAAAGATCGTCAAACTGTACAAAGATTAAAAATCTACACGTAATACCACATATGGTAATCATTCTCGTTTTATATGTAAAAGCTATCGCTTAACTTGTTTACACCGTGGCGGGAAAATTGTTTCAACTTTTATAATGCACATAATTCAGTTAATTGAATACGGATATTCTCTTATATAAGAAGTTAGTGACTCTCACGAAATTATTTTGACCATCTTATATTCCAGATATTGTTTTTTTTACTATTCTAATTCTTATTTTTAGGCATTATCTGCATAGCTCATTCATTGGGAATAATATAGCTGCTGAGAGTAAAAGTAGCTAATATAGCTAATTAGCTACTTTTAGTGGTGCTTTTAATTTTTGTTGTGAATAGCATAGCTATTTTAAATTTTTTTCCAGCTAGGTGAATTTTAAAGGACGCTCCTGCTACCGTTCATCATCTGAGTGCCTAATTGACCTACGATGAAGACTAACAACACGTCAAAAATATTTCCCACTTTTGAGTTGTGTGGTATAGATAACTTTCTCCTTGCTTTCTTTAAAATTGATGTACGGCGTCAGTTAGTAGCGTGCGATGCGATCTTAAGTTCATCCGTCTCTGACAAGGCTTGAGTTTTCCCGAGAGGATGAGATCGTTTAATTCAGACTCTAAGGAATGGAATCTTTATTCATTCTCATTGTGACGGTTCGCAGCCTGTGGGCAATCTAGTAAGAGCTCTTGATACCTGCAATGGGTTTCATAGCCAACAATACTGCCAAACTCCATACCATCAGTCGTCTAAGGTTTTCGAACTAGTAATTCCAGAACTGTTTTCATTGAGAGCGTTTTTGTAGAATTAACAATGAAATTAAATTTTTTTCTCTGCCTTACACATGGCATTTCTTTTAAAATGTATGGGACAAGAATGTTCATTAGGGAAGGCTATCTTCCGAAAAATTTAGTTGACGAAGAATAAATATTGTCAATGGAAAACTAATTTTTAATATACTTAATTCTTTTAGGTGTCCTTTTTTCATAATTTTATCATCTTTACACGAGAAAATAAACATTTATTAAATACTCAATTGTAGTTTCCACACAATATTTCTTCCATTGTGTCAGTTAAAATGGACAGACCAACTTCTTTCAAAAACGCCGAGTAGGGCATAAATTGCAGTACTTGAATCAAAATGTGTCTATGAAAACAGATTTTTCTTCATTTGATCTGCATTAATTTATTCGAAGTTCAGTTTGACGAACGGAAATAGACTTAACCCCGAACTATCCCGTACAATAAGTCGAAGGCTGCGCACATCACGTTACGACGTGATGCCCCAGAGATTATCATGGAAGGCAGGAAATACCGGAGTTGCGAATGTAAGCAACAATTTTAGAGCCCTTAAACCATGATTCAAAATTTAATGACCTCACTTGGATTCCCTCAGCAATATGTGTCGGGTTAATGCAGCGAAACGGGAAGGCAGTGTGAAAACAAGCAGAAGTGAGCATACTAACTAGGCATAATGCCCGTAAATGGAATATCGCAACAGATATCACAAAACATCGCAAAAGATAAATAGGTTTCTTTTTTTTGCAAAGAATTTATTTTTCCCTGGCATAATTTTGCCTACAGCTTTGGACCGGTTTTGAAGATATACGTGAAAACCGGTGTTTGTGGGCAAAATATCACCTTGATAAAATTAATTTCTTTGGAAGAGAAAACTATTCATTATTATTCTAACTTGTTCTAAATATATTGTAAATTGTTATCAACAGAATAATAATAAACATTTTTATGTTATGCTTCATCTTTCACTAGTAGTTTCGCAATAAGCTTCCTCGTAGCCGTAAAATTAGAGGTTTTACTTGATAGAGCATTCACGAAGCCTTCGTTTTTATATTAGTCAATTTCAATCAATTTGCCGACATTTCTGCAGCAGTCTGGGATCCGATAGGAAAAGGGAGTGAATCCCTCCCTTCGTCCTCAGTGTCTACGCTCATGGGATATTGTAAATAAATGTGTTTTTCTTTGGGAGATACGTTAACATTTCAAGATCTCTCTAAAGTAAAGGTTTTGCAATTGTTTTCTTCTCCGCTTCTTCCTCGATCAACGATCCTCCTTACTCAATCTGTTTCCTTTAACGGCGTTCTGAAAGAAAATGTGTCTGGAGTCATTGAACCGTCTCGCGATAATTTAATCATACTAAAGGAACAGGAGAACTACCTGTCATTTCATCCTCTTCATTTATCCTCCTCTGACTACGCCCTCGCGGGAAATCATCCAAATTGTTCCAGGGGGACGGTTTGGCTTGGGAGAATCCGAAACACGCGCTTTCGTCTTTTTGTCCACGCCGAAGCTCAAAATCAAACTATACTCCTCAAAGCGTATTTTAAAAGAAGAATTCACTCTTTATTGATCGCATTGATAATTGATGGCATCACTCATTAAAAGGGAAACAGCTCATCCCTCCAAAATGGCCTAACGTTTGCGTTCAGTAATATTAGTGAAATGAGTCAATCTCGCTCAAATCCAGGCTCAAAATGTCGAACCGGATGCCCCCCCATTGCGGAATGGGTCGTGGAAAAATAAATCCGATACATTTTTTGACGAGCCAATCTCGAATTCACACGCGTCGCTTCAACTTTTATTCACCGAATTCGTGTGGACGCACCGTTGCGTTCGTTTATATTTCCCCAAAACCTTCTTCATCTCCCCACGCGAAAAAGTGGCGATAAAATGTTCGTTGAAATAAACCACGAAAACGGACGTATTGATCCTTCTTATGGCATTTTCATTCGTCACATGAATATCCCTAAGGAAAATATTGTCACGCGCTGAGAAAAGGCTTTGAGAAAAACCTTCCGGGGTGATTGATGGTGAATACCAAAAGTATGGATTCTTCCGGTTGTTTTCATGAAAATCCTCGCCTTTTTTCAACATTTAAAATTTTTTTCATCATTTTCGGAGAGCATTTCCCGTTATTTTCCATTATTTTCACGGCGAAGGGAATGAAATACTATTTTTTCATTTGATGCGGACACAGATTTAAATGGTGGTACCCTATTAGCGTTTTCAAAATAATTAATTTCTCAAACTTTAATAAGGGTGTATCAGGATAACAAAGGAGTTAATCTTAGCAGTAAAATAAAAGACGTGACACTACTCGCTGACGTAATGGTGGTTCCTCTCAATATTGATTGGGTTTCGTATTATCTTCTGTCATCTTCCATTATTTTAATGCATAAATGTTTACACACAGAAAACATGTCGGAAGTGTAACAAACCAAGCGAGAATATTACTACAGTGTTTGGAAGGCCGCACCACCTGTCGTTCGTTTACAGTAGTGAGTAAATATGAACAATATCATTTAAAATCCTGCCGAATGTGAAATCCGTTTGGTGAGAAGGATTTTACTGGCAGAAAACTTCAAATCCGCTGAAATTCATCGGAATATTTGTGCTGTGCACGGACTAAGTGATAAGTTACAGTGCTTTGCGTCAATCAGTCTTCGTAAAAGAGTCACCGGACAAATACCCAAGATGTCTAAGAATTGACCGTCCGTCTGTGAAATTAGTACAAATAGCAAAATAACTAGCTCGTACATTGCTTTCGATTATTTCATAAGTACCTTTGCTTCAAGTACAAGTAAATAATTCTCTCTCCTATTAGGGTTTCTCTTTCCTCATAATCAACCGTGGAAAGCCTTTTTGTTCCATGCCTCGACATCAATCGATATATATATATATATATATATATATATATATATATATATATATATATATATATATATATTATTAAATATATTAGCGTTCAAAGAATAATGTCTATAAATAATCTTGTGAAAGTTAGAGAAATAAAAGATTTAAAAAAATTCATTATCCACTGAAAAATCTGCACGTCATATTTTTTGGAAAAAGAAATTAAAGTAAGCACAATTATTATTTTACTTAAAGTAAGCACAAGTAAGCCCTTAACACAAATTATGCCAATATGGTCGAACAAAAATGTAAACGTTGATGAAACGCGTATGGTATAGGCATCTCATTCTACCATGTGAAGAATAAATGTTTTAAACAAAGATCGTTTCCTTAAATATATTATTGTCAGTATCTTTATTACACAATTCATATTCCTAAAAGATAACTCCATGTATTGCAGAAAAACATGCGTAATCACTCGTGGGAATGGGATACGAAATGGTAGGAAATGACAGAAATGTCAGCTGGAAACCTCTACGAGTAGTATGATTGAACTTTGTTTGTTGCTGTCATTATGACCCTCAGGTTTTATCGAGTAATTTGTATCTAAGAAGAGAACATGGTACCTAATACACAAATGTGCCGAGTCCGCAGACAATTAGAGGAGAGACTATCTTTTAAGAAGGAGCACTTTACGAACATCTTGCGAATATATTTAATGGCATCCGTGTTTTTTACATGCAAAGGATTTCATATCGCAATCTTGTATTCTAAAATTTTCTTCAATTTGAATCTTTAGTAGCAAGAAGAGTGCAAAAATCCTCCTCCTCTAAACGGTCTCCACATTTCAGACGAGTCTCTTCCTTAATCACCACGAATGATTCCACATCCACGATTATTCACCGCGCCCGCCGAATCACTACTCATAGGTATCTGTTTCAAGTCTCCCCGTGTCCTCCCGCAGGTTCGACCGCCTGGCCGCAGAGCACCACTGCCTCCGCATCAAGCTCCTCGGGGACTGCTACTACTGCGTTTCGGGTCTGCCCGAACCCCGGCCGGACCACGCTCACTGCTGCGTCGAGATGGGCCTCGACGTGATCGACGCCATAGCGTGAGTAGACAACAACCCTCCGCAGGAACCCTCAATCGTACTCGACCCGCTTCATTTTGCATTGCTATAAACCGCAGTCAAACTCATTGATAACGAGCGCCGTGTTACATTAACATCTAAAACCCTATAAGAGCGTGTGGCATGGAGTGTGAACTCAAGTCGTTTCAGCAACTGGTGACTTGTGATTTAATGGCATTTGATAATTTGATATTGTTGTACGTTGGTTTTATTTTATGAGTGACAGGTCACGTTAAAAATAACCCTATAAGAGAAACTTATGTTTACCCCAGTCAAATTTTAATGCCAAATGAAAGCTCAAGGGTTGAGCCATCACTCCAAGGACTAAGAAAAATGATTGCATAGCCCCCCGTACGATCTCTACCCACCCCTAACTCCATCATTCCCTTTACACGAGAATTCCGACATTCCTGGCAACGGAAATTCCCAAGCTATTTAATAATATTTTAATCAGCATCAACATTAATTTTGGAAACTAATTCATAACAGCTTTGCTAATCTGCTTTGTCATTATTACCTTTGTGTTCATGATCGAAGTGTGACAGAAAGATAAAGGAAAGCAGCTTTTAACAGTATTTGTTTCAACGTGTTACGGAAAGTCTTGGTCCATTGAATCTCGTCATGACGAACTGGGTATACAATCAAAACGTTGACACGCATAGTGCTTGACTCCCGTGAGAAAATGGATCCCATCATTAGCAAAGGATTGCTGTGATGAAAAATTATAACATTTGATTTTGAAGGCGTTTTCTTAGTAATTGGTCAAAATATTGTTTTTAAAGTGTATTAATTAATCAAACTTCCATTAACGAAGAAATGAAGAGGGAAGTGCTCGTGATTCATAGGAGAAGATATAAGTGGTAAAACCTTCCAAAACCTTCCTTTATTTGATATAATACCTCATATTTGATACAATACCTAATGAAATGAATGATTAAAAGGCCCACTATGACTCTGTCCGTCTCTTCGCATCTAATCCACACGCGCCGAACGACATGGCGAAAAGCGATGTGGAGATACCTGAGCGGAAGTATCAATGGCTGTTTCATTTTGTTCGCAATCGAGAAGAGTGTCATGTTTGCCATTCCAAGGAAATGAAGGGAGAGAGAGATGATCAAAATACTTGAATGAGTAATCAGCAGGAGGAAAGAAGGAAAATTTGTATTCCATGTTTCAGATGGCCAATTCTGAATCAGCAGAAATAGATGAATGAGAGAATAAATATCGTACGTCAATACTTTCTGAATTCCTTAGACTGAGAACACTGTCGCTGAAGAATAATATGTAGCAACATATTGAAACGCCAGGTGTACAACAACAAAGTTTAGAGTGGAATTTATGGATGTAAAAAAGTTTTCATTTTTATTCCCTTAACAAAAATATTTTTACTCCCACGAACACTCATGTCAAATATTGTCTCTATTTCTGTCAGAAAAATTAATGATTTCATATTTTTTTAAGAATTACATAGATGAGTTGGACTGTTGTCAGAGTAAGATCCTTGTTGGATTAGAAGCCTCGTTCTTTCTCCTTTCGCCTCGCGTTGATCTAAAACTAAAATTGTTTTAATTGGGATCCCCTTTAGTCAATAGGAATAAATTTTGACGTGTTTTTACTAATAAAATTAACGGGCCAATTTTAAAAGTTAACAGCAACAAAAGCTTACGAATTAGAAATCCCTCGAAACTGTTTAACTTAATGCTTTATCAACGTTTAACGTGCTAGTACCCAAGGTTGCTTGAAGGAAATACGTAGACCAGATCAAAAGAACAGCCATGAATATGATGTGAGGGAGTTATCACTGCATAGGGAAGGATAGAGAGCAGCAGTCAGTCAACCTTCGGATTGGGCAGAATATGCAATGAATGGAATTTCGAGCGGAACGAAAGTCAGGCGTCGAACCTCCACGGGCGGCGATAAATTCATATGGGCTAAGTGTCCATTATCACGAACAACTGACAGTACGTCAAGAGAGCTCTCAACCCTAAAGGCTTCGACGTGCACCCCCAATCGAATCACGAACAACCGGCGTCGTCACTAGGCCCGCCCCATAAGGGCGCGTGCCTTTCTCCCGGTCCGCGTCAAAGGGGATCGCGTTTTTAGGGTATCGTCGCCACGGGCGGCCGCACTTCCAATCACGCCCTCTCAACTTGTTGCGACCTCCCGTAGCGTCACGTCACTAACCGAGGCCCTGCCTCAAATACTGGCATGTTGCCCCTCGCCTCCGATGAGGTTGGGATGGGGGACGGAGCGCGGCCTTGATTAGCGCGGGTCGTGACTAAGTTCCTCGATCGGTGAAATGGCCGTGTGTTTTGCAGTCTCGTTCGGTCATTCTTGGGTGAAATGTTCCTTATTTCATTCATTGGTGAGCATTCATTGCCATGAATAAATTCTGCAATTTTTGTTTTACTCCTGAATTTTGTTTAATTTTTTAGGTCGGTTTTCATTTTTAGGAAACGGGTAAATTATTATGTATAATTTTAAAGGGTTATTTTTCAAGTTTCTCACATAGGAAACAAATTAGAGTTGATAAGATTTTATTAAAATTTTACTCTCGAGGATTTAATTTTCTTGGTAATAAGAAATATAATCCGTTTTCTATGGATATTTTTGTTGATTTTTAGTTTTTATCCACTGATTACATGTGTTAGACAGCTCATATTCGTGCATGATTTTTTAAATTATTTTAAATCTTCATCCAGCAAATAAAATTGTGATTTTAAAATTAACGGGCTTTGTAAAATAAACGTGCAATGTTAAAAGCAGTGTCGCTAACGGTTTTCCAGTTTTGTGTATAAAATAAGTACAAGATCGATCCTATGTTCGAATTATTGCGTCAGTTTAATCAGGGATTTACCAAGTACTGTATTTAAAATGCCCAATGGATTTCGAAGGTATCGAGTCACCTTTGTACCCTTGTTCTCGGTTGGTTAAATATTATTAAAACATTTAGAAGATTATTAAGATATGGTATTTTCGTTGGCGCTACGCTTTTTGGTACAAAAGAATTCATATTCAATCGCCCTGTGATTATTTTCAAATTGTTCTATGTCCGCTTAAATAAACATAGCACTTCAAAATTGCAAATTTCAGATGCACAATCAGTCGAAATCTCCCCGCTGTCCGTTATAATAAGTTAGTCTCTCTCCTACGAAATAATTCTCCACCTAGGAATATCTTATTACATATTAAATATCATTTATTTTGAATTTCAATTATTTAAAATTCAACGAGTGAAATCCTTGATAAAACGAAATATTATGATTTGTTCATTAAATTTTAATAACTCACCGCAACTCTTAGAGCCTTACAATAGGTTCCACAACTAAAACTGAGGTACTGGTAACATATGGATGGTCATATATGTGTACGTGCGTGCATGTGTGTGTGTTTGTATGTGTATATATATATATATATATATATATATATATATATATATATATATATATATATATATATATATATATTTATTTATTTATTTATTTATTTATTTATTCATTAGTGTTGCAAGGTTTCAATTTCTGCCTCATGCCCACCCACCGACTCTCCGAAGCAGTCGTCTCTTTCGCTCAAAAAATCCTATATTTCGATCTTGAAAAGAATTATTTCTCATTATTCTGGGAAAATTCATTCCTCGGAAATATTTCCTCCCATTGAAAAGACGCTATCAGGAGACATCGTTTTGTTTAATCAAGCCGGTACCGCGTGGCTATCGCAGAACGTAATATTTCTGCGAGCAGTGGATATTCGAAAACCGATCCACCGATATCACAGTCCCGAAATTCGTCAAGTGGAGCCACCGCAATCGATAACCGATCCCGACTATTGATCGCGGCAGTTTGCGGCGCCCGTTGGTGACATTCGATCAAAGATTCAAAATCTTTGCGGGAAAATTACTAATTAAGTTTTATTCAACCACCCCGAATTTCAATCATTGAGAGACACTCCATGCCTAACTCGGAGTTTGGGGGGAGGGGGGAAAGGGTCGCTTTGTGCGCGCCCCCATTCAGTGTGTCTTCTTTCCTATTTCTCCTTCCTCTCTTCCCTCCTCCCACCACCCCCTACCTTAGCCCTTCCCCTCGTCTTGTACCCCCATTATTTGACAACCGAAAGGAGGTGGAATTGGGGTAATAGGATTCAACACCCGGGTAGAAGCGCTACCGGCGCCCCTCCGCTTCTTTTGCCTAAAAGTCCACGTCGGCGGGTATCCGAGAATTCTTGCAGGCGTGAAATTGGGAATGGCGATCCGAGTACGATTCGCCGTACCTGACGCCCTCTCTCCTTTTAATTTATTTTTTATCTTGGTGAATCGTCGGTGAAATATTCACTCGCTCGGTATAAATTTTCCGATAAGAACCCAGTGTCGTGGAGACCATTGTGTCGAATGCCATATGGACCTGATACATGACTCCGAGGAAGCAATGGTTCTGACGTGCTTTTTATCCCTCAGCGTGATTTCCGTTAATCTGAAGCGAGTCGCTTTTAAATCATCGATAAAAAAATGGACAAAACTTAGCAAATATTGAAAGTTCAATGGATTCCGATTTCGCAATTTCCTGTGACGTGACATTTCTAATGTACATGTAGTATTAGTTTTAAATCTATGATAGAATTCAGTTACATCATGTATTAAGTCAACCAAATAAATGTGGAAACAATAGGGAAATTATGTGGTGTATTGTGTATTCACTAAAGTTAGATAGATAGATAGATAGCGGTCTTTATTTGGGCGAAATTGAGACCAAATGGTCCCTTCTTAAGGATATTGAGTGACAAATTCCGCTGACACCAATGATTTTGGACTCAGGTAATGCCATAGAGAACATACACGAAGGAAGACACACGATCGGGGCAGGCACAAAGCGACCCCTTCCACCCCCCCCCCCAAACTCCGAGTCAGGCATGGAGTATGTCTCAATGATTGAAATTCGGGATTTATTGTTCATATTTACTCACTACTGAATAGTATTGTTCATATTTACTCACCAATGGATATATATATATATATATATATATATATATATATATATATATATATATATATATATTGATGTTTATGTATGTATGTATATATGTATGTATATATATATATATATACATACATATATATATACATATATACATATATATATATGTGTGTGTGTGTGTATATATATATAAAATATGTGAATACATCTACGTGAAATAATGTACTCGGATCAGAAATATATTAAATGGACGCCCAAAATACGCAAATAACATTGTAAACGATCAATAAGAAAAGTGTTAGGCTAGGAAGTTATATAAAATCACTCCAAACTGAGGAAGAAATTCCACTCTTTTAATGCAGTGAGATTCTCCTTTCCTCGGCACTCAACGTGAACATCGATCGTTATTCAATGTAAGCAGAAACATGTACACGCCCGTCATTTATCTCCCCACTCGCCATTCATATTCTGTCTTTCAGTTAAGGTTAAGGGCAATCGTTTCGGTGCCCTAAACCTGTAAATCGTGCCCATCTAAACAGCAACCGTGATGGAGATTTGTTCCACTGTCGCTCCCCTCCATGGACTCACGAGCCTTACTAAATTGCCTCAGACACTAAACGCCATTCTTAATCCAACGGCGTCATAATACGTCGAGCACGAGAAATGGAGTGGTTGCACCAAGCAGTAGTAACTCCATGGTGTGGTCGTCCCCTCTATCCAGTGAAAACAACGCAAAATATATCCATTAAAAAATAGAGTAATCCTACATTTAACAATACTAACGATCTCGATCGGTTGTTTTAAGTTGTGTGCACTATTTTTTATAGTACAAGAGATTAATCGCGGAATTTTTGTCTGAAAATTGACCAGAAATTTTCATATTAATCCTCTCAATAAATTTGGAGGCCTCCTATCCCATTATTGTTTGACTGTTACTTGAAAATTCCGGATCCTATAATAGTTGAGGATATAAATCAGAAGTTAACTTTTAAAAGTCCCAGGGTATATCAAAAAATCAATTACTCTTTCAATTCATTTAACAGATAAAATGGAAAGACTTGTGATTAGGATTTTTTTCGCGATACCTGTAATAAAAATATGTCAATCTTGAAATAAAATTGGAACTGATGTTGCGTAACACCGTTTGTAAAGGCAGGCGGCATTTTTTTACCTATTTCATTTTAAATAATTGTGATTAATTTGTGATTGTAATCAAGATTTTTGCTAGCCCAACTCGTCTCTAAGCCAACCAGACGTCAACAAGTACGACGAGGAAGTTAAGAGTTCTTGTATAAAGTATTGATAAAGAGCAGACGTCGAAAGAAATTGGGAAATTTGGAGTTATTCATTAGACCATTGGATTGTCGGGCAGCCGTTTAGGGGGAGATTTTACAAGACAAAGTCAGAACGGTTGAGAGGCTGACCAGTGTCACACCGTTTATTAAAGTTGCCATAATCCGGCCACGTTCGCAGCATTTAGTAATTTCACTATCTTTCGACACTTTTTCCACAAAAATGAAAAGAAAGTAATGAGAACAATGAAACGTTGTTGAATTGTGTCATTCATCAGGCACTCAATGTTTCCAGTTTCCTCTTAATAGATCTGTAACTAAACCTCGAAGCACATCCTATAGATTCATTCACAATTTTTATTTGCCCCAATTGCTCCAACTTTCTTTTATCAGTACTCTGTATCAAAATTATTTTACCGAGAATCTTCATTTTTCTTGCACATCGAGTGGACTTCGAAATGTGTTTATTAGTTACCGTTCCTTATGAACAAATAAAATAAAATGTCATTCGGTTTGGTGTAACAGTTTGTGAAATACGGAATAAGAACTGGTCATACGCATCTATATAGTACTGGCAAATGCAATTATCCTCGATGGAACACATAAGCAAAACAATATGTTCGGAGAAAATGTAAACGTAACATAGCTGTGTGACATAATCAAAACTGTAAGAGATTGATAAATTAAAGTGCACCTCGCACCGCAGTCTGTTATCCATTTAAGCATTTTATAGATGTAAAATCCAATTATTTCATATGTCATTTATAACTATCAAATTAAATGGCAAAAGTTAGATCGCGTTTTCCTCAACGTGTGCAGTGAAAAGTGAGTATTCAGTTTAATTAGGGCGAGTTCTGGACTTAAGCTAGTGATTAGCATATTTTCAAATCTCTCTCATTTGACATGGAAATAGGATTATTGGTTTTAATTTTAACAATGGTGTTCACTTTGAAATAAAATACAAAAGCTTTCGATCAATTAAAAATGGCAGAGGGAAGTTAAAAAAAAAACTTGTGATTTAAGCGATTTGTGAAATATACGCAATGGTCAACAGGTAAACGAAGGCTTTTAACGACGAGCACAATTACCGCCATAATTTCTATTATCTCCCCTAACGATCAGTGGAATTCGATCAGCGCCATCCCACCCTTTTTGTAAACACGAGTTCAAACGTAATTAATTTAGGATTTAGCCCTCTCAAAAAACATTTCGAATAAAAAATAGGGAAACTAGTAGGGTGAGTGTTCGAAAGTGTTCCAATTATTTGGTCGTGGCGAGAGTTCTGCCGCCAGAGCCTCGATCCCTTCTTTTTGTTATTTTTCCTCTTCTCCATCTTTCCTTCTCCCACCCCTTCCTTTTCCTTTTCTCCCCCCTCTACGCGGTGAGCGATCCTTCCTCTGCCACCCTTCCTCGCGTTCTCCAAAATCTTCCCCCACGTCGCTGCCGCACCACGGCAGCACCATCGAAGACGTCCTTCTTCCTTCCGCCCTGGAACGATGCAAATGCTCGTCCAAATTCGGACCTGTCCGAATTTTTTAGCATGAATTGTCTAAAATATTCGTCCATCGGCTATCGCCACCGGGCGTCTTCCTCCATTCTCGGAATCGAAGAGTCCGAAGTCTATATTTAGAACGCGGTTTCGCCGCGCTGTGACGTGTCATCGACACACGCCTGTTCACCAGTGAGTTCGGGCTCGGATGCATTTCTGCGAACCGTAATTTCATTTATGGAAAATGTGAGCCGATTGATCGGAAACCACCGTGGTCGCAAGTTAGACTTTAAGGATTCATCTAGAGCAGTGCTTCCCAGCGTGGGGCGTACGCAGGTTGAATATTTTGGGGAAGTTATAAAATGATACTGTATTCGACGCCCGAACACCGATATGATGCAAAAAATTGCATAGCTATCATCTTTTGCAAAATTTATATTCATTACAGAAAATTAAATTAGAAAACAGTTACCCTTGCTCCTATTTTTCCTTGAATTCTTCATTTTTATCATACTTTTTAAGAGTTTTGCTGCATATTTTTCTAGAGATATTATCAAAAGTTTGGAGGCGTTGAGTTGAACAACAAACTTTGCGAAAACATTAATCTGCTTTACGAACACTTCTCAAACAGTCCACTGAGCCATTGCCTTAAAAGTAAAATATCACAAGTGGTAATTTTATAATGTTCTCTGTATTATTACTATTATCGGTAATCTACTGGTCAAGAAGGGTTTTGGATGGACACAGGCTATCAAACGGTACAGCGACAATGGTGTTGTTTCTCCTAATAAAACACAACTCCACATTCAACTTTACAATAAGCCCCTCTTCATCTCCGTATAATTCCTTCCACCCTTCATTCCGTCCGATATCCCAATCCTATTCTCGCCGCTTCCTCGCTTAACTGAGTTTTCGTAGTATTTTTGCAGGTAATTAACTCAAATCAACATAATAATGAGGTATTTCTCTGTTAAAAATAATCAATAAATAATGAGTTTCCTTGAATATATTTTTAATTCCACTTTGAGGTTGGCATTTTACAGAAATTAAGTAAAAATATCTTGTTTCTTTAGATATAATCAAAAGTAAAAGGCCGTGCACGAGGATAAAATATGAAAATTTAAATAAAAATAAGTTATCATTATAGCATGGAAATTTTTGTTAATTTCGAGCGTCCACGTGCCTTACATGACAATCATTACAATAAAATCTCGTAAAATACATGTATGTAGAGTCATAAGTAAATGAGATATACTGATCATCACTAAATGTACATTTTTTGCTGTTTCAGCTTCGTAGCGAGCAACTAAATTACTTTCGTTTATTCTGTAGTTCCTACCAACTACCGTAACTAACTGACTAACTTTAAACACAATTACCTGGAAGCAAAATCAGATATGCTACTTCGAAAATAATTATATACTTAACCTCCACAAGTCACCACTGTTAGCATCGTCATTAAAAATAGGTTGAGGTCATTCATTTGGACAAAAATATCATATTATTACGAGAAAGATTGGATTATTAACCACACTAAGTCAAGGCTGATGCAAGAGCATTTAAAGAGCTGGAAAGACTGCAGAAGGTTTGGCTGAATGCTCTTTTGTCAAAGTAGTCAGGCTAACGGTTTGTTTCGGTGGGTAATGGAGGAGCTCATCGGGAGCTAAACCTTTAGGAGATTTTAATTCACGCATTAACCGGTTAGAAGGGCCAGGTCCTTTCTTTGTGCCACTTATCAATACCCCACAAAGCAGTACAAATCATTGCAACACGTGAGCTTGTTTTAAGTTAAGGTTGGCAAAAAGCGTCAACCGGAATTTGAACCCGGAAGCGTCGTCTCGTCGGTACCCAAATTCTCTACCCTCAGCGTCACCACGCCGGAATGTGCTTTTTGTCTTGAGAATGACTGGTTGTAAGAAGTTGGAATTCCATCCTGGAATTCTCCTGAAACAATTTTCTCATGGGTATTATCTACTATAGAAACAAGGGAAATGCTAGAATACAGCAGAAAATATCATCCTACGATTGAAAAAATTCAGTCTGCTTTCTAGCTTGAAAAGGGCAATGAAATCATATCGAAGTGCACGTTTCGAGATGATTCAGAACCAGGACAATACTGGTGTTCAAATCAATACAATCTATGATAATATCAACCGACTTTAATGCATGCAAAATTTAGTGAATTAAATGGTGGAATGTGTACCCCTGGTTCTTTTATTTTCGGATCCCTTGATGCTGTGTGTATATGTTTATATACATTATAAATATGTTATTAATGATCAATATTCCCTCTTTTATGCGTTTTGCTCGCATTTCTTCCCTTTTCTTTACGGGAGCCATTTGTGAGTTCGTTTCATTAAGTTCACTACGCTAGGCCATAGTATTTCCCACGAAAACTACTACTTCTCTCTTTTATTTTTCATTATTATCTTTTCGTGTCGATTTTTCATTGTTTATTAAACCTAGTAGTTGAAGATCTTAATATTTTTCCTGCATAAGAAACGTTGAAGTACATTTTACGGTCTTATTTCATTTACCTCACTATCCACACCTAATTTCGATTATTAATTTAATTAACGCTTTAAGAACATTAATTATTTTATTAAATTATCAGTAAAGACTTTGCGTTCACTTTAAGATAATAATTTTTAAGATAGATTTGTTTAAATGCAATGTATCAAAACATTCATTAGAATATCAGTTTGCGTACATATATTTAGAAAGTTACAAGTACTTTAAACTTGTATAAAATTAAGACATTTTTAGGATTTAATATACCAATTTTCGTGCAATAACGTCTCACTTGTATATTTTTTAGAGACAGGACGCCATCTTTTGAACTGTCAGCGCTGTGCATTATTCGCTTGATATGTGAGAGCAAAATATCTTTCAGTGAGCAGTCACTTAAACGCACCAAAAGGATTTTTATTTGAGAAAAAGGCGGAGTCTCGCATTCCGTTGAAATTTGCAGTTGTAAATCGATGCTTTGGGCGCTCCCCCTGTAAATTACATCGTACGGTTTTAGGTAAGGGTTAAAAACAAAACGTTCTCCAGCGTTGAACTCGATGACAAACAATGCACCGGCGCAAGTCTCACGTGTAATCCGATAAGGAATCGATGCAATTCCCGGTGGTCGTGGTGGATTCCGTGACCGCATCACCCGAGGGTCCAAAATGATTGCCTCTCATTGGGGAAACGGCTGAGAGGGAGGCGGAAAGAGCAAACCGTTTTCGTCGTTTGGGATACTCGGAAATTGATTCACTGACCCGAGTCAATCGACGGGTCTCGGAGAACGCGGTGTGCTGCATCGCCTACGTTTCCACCCAATCTCCTCTTCTCCATCGTTCAGTCTATCTCATTAAAAGGAGGACGCGGATGGAACAATCCTCAGTTACTTCCCTCTAAAAATTTGAACTTCCAGCCTCGAAAAAAGTTAACAGTAGGACCTTACTCGACCTTCTGATATCATTACTCGAACACTTTTGCGTTCGTTTCCTTCGGTACATCTAGCGCACCTGGGGTCAACAGGTTCGTTCTCCTTTACTACACGGTTCTCTCTTTAATGGAGTGTCGAGAGTGATGTCGCGTTGGTTTTTTTTATCCAATTTGTCGCATTTCCTGGACCTTACTCTTTTTTCTCTCTCACAACCTGAGGTCGTTATAACATTCTGGGAAATTTAGGACAAAAATGGAACAGAAAAATTTTGTTTCCCCAAAGGTATAAAAGGTAATTTTAAGGTGGACATACGGTGGGGCTCGTATTATAGACCATATTTAAAGTCTCTCGGCCCTGGCAGGATCTTGAAACTATGACAAAGTCTCAAATCGTTTAATGGGTTGATATCCACCACCCATTATGAAACTGTCATTTTATTTAATCGGAAAGAGAACATCATTTCCCTCAGTTATTGATCGAGAGCGTGATTCATACCCTGCACCAAGCTACCGCTCTTAAAGGCAAATCACTTCAGTCTAACCTCCTGATCAAGTCAATTGATCTATCACAGTAATTAAGCACAATACATTTTTTTCGAATTCTCTTGTCGATTAAATCATCTTTCCCTCAGTTTTGAGTCCTATTCTGGGCGCATTTTCCTTCATTTTAGTACCAAAAATCATTTAATCTCTGATGCTGTTAATATACTTCTACGCGCGCTTCCGTCCAAATTACTACCAAAATACGCAAATTGTTCCACCTGTTCTAATCTGCATTGCAAAAATTAGCGTTCAACTTATATGTGCAAATCTTATCACTTCGATTTCCTTGAGGTATCTCATCTCATAGCCCTCACATTAATCCGTCCGCTCAATGACTGCAACGGATTGAATGACCTAACAAAATCTTAATTAGCTGAAAATCTTACTCTTTAAATGTCTTTATTCCCATCTATTAGTTGTCTTTATCTTTAACTTATCTATTTATTAGTTGATATTATATGTATTTGTATGCGTGTAATTTGAAAGGGTTTTTGCATGACTTTACACGCCACTGTGGGTGTAGGTTTGCATCGATGTGTTGATTTTACACGTGGTTTTGTTCTCTTTTATGGGTGGTGACCTAACACCCCCCATGTATTACACAAAGGGTTTCTTAAAAAGAAAATACGAATCAAAACAAGGCGTAAGTATCACCACTTCTGATAAGTTTAGTTTGACTGCAATCTGCTCGTATATCACTAGAGAGAAAAACGATGAATGGATAATATTATGTACATATATATAAATATATATATTTTGCGGGTCGCGGTAGTCCAGTGGGTGAGCGTTGGACTGCTAACCGGAGGGTCCTGGGTTCGATTCCCGGGCAAGGCACTCTGGGCACCAGCAGCTCCACCCAAGCTAAAGTGATTTTTCGGGTACCAGGTCTTCCTGGGAAACCATAACCGGCACAGAGAAAGGAACTGGCCCCCCTACCCTGATGACTGAATTTTCACACGACGTACAGGGCTTAGTACTGGGTGATCTCAACCATCGCCTACTAAACCGACCTTCGGGTTGATTACTGTATTTATGGTTTATATATATATATATATATATATATATATAAATATATATATATATATATATATATATATATATATATATATATATATATATATACATTATATATATAACATATACATTATATATAATATATATTATATATATATATATTTATGGTCCATATATATACATTATATATATATATAATATATATATATTATATATATATCATTTTAGTACCAAAAATCATTTAATCTCTGATGCTGTTAATATACTTCTACGCGCGCTTCCGTCCATATAGATATATATATATATTATACATATTAGAGGTATAGATATATTATACATATATAATATATATTATACATATAATATATATTATACATATTAGAGGAAATTATATTTCTTTCATTTTAACCGTGTTGCTGATCCCGGAGTTGCTCAAGCCCATACCGTGGGCCCCAATTCTGTCCAGCTTTTCCTCGGGGACTGTGGGGATATCGGTAAAGTAGGATTTTTTAGTGTCTAAATACTACGACTTCCTCCGATATTTAATTGGAATCTTATTAAATTCCGGAATATGAAATAATGAAATTTGTTATCACTTTATTCTGGTTTTTTTCGTAAAAAGTAAATATTTTCTTATGTCAAATTCTTTCTACGGTCCGACCGACCGTAATTTCGGAGAGCAACTTCGTTGCTCGCCGTAAATAAGTTTGGGCACTGCCAGTCTAATCCGACGACGTATGTGCAAGTTTGACTTATCCTTGACCCGTGTTTCGTGAACCTTGAATTTGTGTGTTTAATTTTTCAAATGCATCGTCGATCCGCTCCTTCCCTCCTCCTCACCACTGAGTATATCCCCGGCTTGTTAAATATTCTTCCACGGGCTAAGTTATGCCAGGAGTCAAAAGCTGAACGTACTCCGTTCCATGTTGTCCCTTGCGATAAAAATCTCCCCGCTTATGTGATAGCCAAGCCCCACCACTCATGCCCGTGTCGCTCCGTTAATAATCAACTCCTCTCTCTCTCTCTCTCTCTCTCATTCTGTCCACTCGGCAGTCTCGTGAGGGACGTGATGGGCCTCGAGGTGAACATGCGCGTGGGTGTGCACTCCGGCCGGGTCCACTGCGGCGTCCTTGGCCTCCGCAAGTGGCAGTTCGACGTGTGGTCCAACGATGTCACGCTGGCCAACCACATGGAGAGCGGGGGCGTTCCAGGGTGAGTGACGAGGACTACTTTGTCGTGAAATGCCACAGTTGGGGTTTGATTGGTGAGGGCATGGCTCTCCTCGTGCTAAGCCCAACGGTACCCAATGGCTGAAAGACACATGTTCTCCGTGAAAAACGTCTTTCTAACGGAATTCTTTTGGAAGTCACGTCGGCGAAGAGGTTACAGATAAACTTTGTGGCTTACAAGGATTTCAAAATTCACAGAGAGCTCGAAGAGAAATTGTTTTTTTCATCCACGATGGGATCGCGAAGTTAGCCTACAAACTTTCGCCCTGTTAATGGAAAAATTGCAACCTTCTTTTTCATGATTTTTCCCCCGGTTGAAAACTTCGACATTTCAAAAGGAATAAATAATGTGTTTTTTATACGGATCCTTGTTTATCTTTTTTCATCTTCATTTTTATACAGCGCTTTAATTTAACTCAGATCGAAAAAATCTTTTTCGAGGCAATTGATATTAGTTTATTTGAGTAACTCTTGTATATATTGAATTATTCTTGGTGCGCCCATTAAACTAGGGATCAAATGCTGAAAATACCCCACACTCCATTATGTTTGCGATAAAATCTTGCCAAAAATTTACTCAGTTTTCTGGAAAAACGTTGATTTACAAAACTTGTGGGAAAAGGTACACCTCGTCATGTGGAATGAAACGGAAATGACAGTTACTGCGTACTTTGATTATACTCATGTGGTCCCCCAGTAAGATCTCCTCAGAAAATCACACGATGGGTATTCCTGAGAGTGTTGACCTCAGGGGCCTCCGGAGTCAATAGGCATAACCCTATCTATGACAATGCCGCGCGCTGTTGCATTTTGACGCGACTTCGCTGACTCGCAGTCTCAATGTCACAATCACGCAGCTTGGGAGAAGCTGAGAGGCGTCAACAGGATTGGAATTCTGACCCCGCGACCTTTAGCCAAAGGCTCTGCCCGATAGGATACCGCGTCGCTCCCTTTTTCCTATAAAAACAGTTATAGATACCACCGGTGAGTTTTCACCGAGGTAAGTATTTGACAGTTTTTGGGGAATAGTTTTTAAAACTGTTACTCAATAATGCATCCAATTAATCACCTTGTTTAGGAAACCTGCTCGTTACCACGAGTAAGGGTTAAACGTTTCACTTCCAGAAATTTAATGTCCATGTCCATTTAGAGCCTAAGTTACTTTCATAAAGTCCTGGTTTCACTCGTGTGTCCTGTGTCTGTTCCCGGTCGCAGAGCAAACGCCGGTCGTACGGTGGAAAGGGTCGGACTTATTCAACATCTACACAAATACCCCGCGATCCATCAAAAATGAGTGTGATATGTGGTGCAAGTACCAGATGGGGTGGGTAAAGGATAAGGTAGGAAAAGTGAGAGGAAGGGAAAAGGGAACAAATAGTCACTGAAAGACTAAAGAATTCAGATTTCGGCGGCTGTAGGCCACACAAAACCTCGTGGAAGTGCGCCGTAGAAGGTTTGAAGAATTCTGCTCCAGAAATTTGAGGGTCCTTGCCAAACAGGAGATGAAAATTGCTTATCGTGGAGAGCTCAGTTTGGGAGTGTTGTCGACCCGCTGCGATCCCATATGCTCGGAGAATGTGGGTAAACCACCCACATTCTCGCTCTTGACTCGACGGAAATATAAAGCAAACAATTCCCAGAAGTAAACATTGAAAACAATTAGCGTTACTATTTGCCATTAACCTCATACGTGTGTGTCCTTTTTAATATAATAGTTAAGTTCCTTATCAAACACGTGTTCCCAGAACCCCTCTATTCCCCTTCTCTTCTCCCATTTTCATTACTTCTACTCCTCTCTAATGCACAGTTCTGCGCCAGCCGCTGTGTCAGCAAAGTTCTCCTCCGTCCGTTCGCAAATGCGACTTGAAGCATAAATTCGGTCGTGCTGTAAATGAATTATTTTTTCCGGTTGCCTTTCAATCAGAGGATTCCCCTTCTTCATTGGCAACTACGTGTAAGTTAGAATTGTTATTTTTTAAATGAATCAGTGACCGGGACGCAATTTAGTCGTCAAATTCGGTTCACTGGTGAAACAAGAAGGGCGCCCCATTCCAAATGGACCTTTTCCGAGCGTCCCTCTTCTAGCCAAACATTTTTCATCGAAAAAGAAAGAAAAATAAGCAAATTTCAAGTTCTTTCGGGGCAACAAAAATAGCATGCATTCATGAGTACTCTTCACGCTGCGCTGGGAAGGGACCTTCAAGAAAATGTTGATTTTTGGTCACGAAAAGACACTAAGCCTAATATTTATAGTAGTCTCTCAGCTCTGGGAATCTCTTTGGGGTCTCATATAGTGTGACGAAAATTTCCAGCGCTGAGATTTGCAGAACGAGTAAAAAGTCTGATGTGAAAAGTCACTTGGGAAACGTTGACCCTTTAAGGTCTCCCAGTCCTAGGAGACAGCTATAAATATTTTTTATGACTGCCTTTCATTAATTCCTTCCACCTTATAATATCCTGGCTTACCTTTTGCCCCTCAGTTACACCCATTCATGTTCTTCCATCTCTAAGACACAATATTCCCTATCTCGAGAGTCTGTTTAACGGTTTTCCTTTCTTTCTCGGCCGACCCCTTCCTTTCGCATCATAAAAACCACTGCCAAATATCCATTTTTGTGATTTAAATTTCATACATTCTCACCAGTCCAAACTAGAACAACAAACTAATTTCTAAAATCAATTCAAACACTTTCATTACCGACTCTTTTCTCAACTTAGCAGTCCATTTTAACCTCAGCTCCCCCACATAAGTACGCCCAGCCCAAACCATTTAGTTGTTGGTATACCCGAAGTTTCGCTTCCATAAAATAAAATACGCCTTAATAGCTACACTTACCACCTGAACTTTTCTGTGGTCATTTGCACACCTTTCGCCTTTCCACGGCATTCAACGTGAACATCGATCGTTATTCATTGTGTGCATAAACATGCCCGCCCGTCATTTCTCTCCCCTCTCGCCATTCATATTCTGTCTTTGATCAAAGGTTAAGGGCAATCGTTTCGGGGCCCTAAACCTGTAAATCGTGCCCATCCAAACGGCAACCGTGGTGAAGATTTGTTCCGCTATCGCTCCATCCCATGGACTCGCCTATCTCACGAAACTAAGTGCCTGAGATACTAAACGCCATTCTTAATGCAATGGCGTCATAGTACTTCGAACACGAGAGATGGGGTGGTTGCACCACCACTCCAGTAGTAACTCCATGGCGTGAAGTTACCCACCATTTTTCAATTCCTTCATCTATCCACTTGTCTTTCACAATCATTGCGTTTAGACGTGAAATGTCATTCACTTGTTTAATTATTACGCCGATTCACACTCACTATTCATGCAAGTATTTTCTCCATTCTTCTTATCGAAAACAACTTTTTTTCGTTTTAGACATGTTTACCTTCAATTTCATTCCCTCTCTTACCTCTCTATGGAATCCTGTAGGTCTTGTGGACTCTCAGCAAGCAATTCTGCTGAAGTAATGCAGAATAACGCGTATATTTG
Source organism: Hetaerina americana (assembly GCF_022747635.1). Taxonomy (NCBI): domain Eukaryota; kingdom Metazoa; phylum Arthropoda; class Insecta; order Odonata; family Calopterygidae; genus Hetaerina; species Hetaerina americana. Next base: position 30,649,366 of record NW_027287316.1, read on the forward strand.
TATTATTTTAACTATAGTTGATGTACCTGCTAAGGTAGATTTTGGATCGACACCGCTACCTAATAATTCTCTTGTCTCTACCCACAAAGCACAACCCAACGTCTTACTTTACACCATGTACCTCTTCATCTGTGTATCTTCCTTCCTCCGTTCATTCCTTCCAACATTCCTATCCTATTCCTGCTCCTTCCTCGTTTGCCTAACATTCTCCCCCCTATCACAGTCTCCAACACCCCACTGTTAATGAACATGCTTTACATCCATTATTCCTGTCTCCTCATGATTTCTCCCCACAATCCCCTCTCCACCCCCACCATACCTAGCACAAACTCGTTTGTTTTCCCTCCTCTCCACTTCACCTCCTCCATCCTTCACACCAGCATTTCAAAAACCTCCAATCTACACGTAACAACGCTTTAATGAACATATTTCCCAATATTTTGCATATTCCCATATTTCTCAATATTTTCTCAAAACTGCCCCCGGAGACTCTAGCTTTGCCGATTCAACCTGGTAGAGAAGTATGCTTTTTTCATATCTTGAATGCACAATATGATATCTCTTAAAAGTCCTTCCATTATCAAAGTATTTACGACGAAAATAAATGAAAAGTGTATAAAATATGCCAAATCGAAAGAAGGACGAATAACGAGGAATGAGATTCGAGGGTTAAATAAAACCGTAGTCGAAGAAATAAGCTTTCAAATGAATTTAGTCTCATGAGAGTGGAATCGGGTGACTCTCATTATACGATTTAGCTTCACACCATAAATTTATTGGTGGATATTGAGGTAATGGACGTACCTATTTGTTTACTTGTTTACCCTGCAAGCCGCCGCTAGTGTGGGTGACAGGGGGTGCATACACACCAGACTAATTTTTACCCAATCATGACCCTACCGCGGTCGAACAATGTTATTCTGATCCCTTATTGTTCGTGAAAAAATGGCATCCTTAATATGTCTGTTCGACGCTTAATCTCTAGTTTTATTTACATGATCTCTCCTACCGTAGTATGATGGGGGTAATAATATAGTACGTATATTTTTAACATCATTGCTAAAGAGACCTCCTTCCAATTTATACAAGAGCTTAAATCTGTGATATAACCTTCTCTCCTGGAGTGATTCCCAGCCTAGCTGCTCTAATATTTTGGATACGTTACTAAGTTTATCATAACAACGTTTTACCAATCTATCTTCCCTACGCTGCACGCGATCCGATTCGGCAATCAATCCAACTTCGTGAGGACCCCATACTCTTGCAGCATATTCTAAATAAGGCCTAACCAGCGGCAGATAACTTTTCTCTTTGACCTTTTCATTACATTTACCCAGTACTCTTCTAATAAATCATAATTTTTTGTTATCTTGCCCCATATTCGTTATTCAAGTAATACTAAAAATAAGAAAAATGGGACAAATTTCCCCTTGATCGTAATACCAGTGATCATTAAAGTAATTGTTTTTTTTTGCTTCCACCCAAGGATTTACCAAGGGTTACCGCTGTACCTGAACATTAACACACCATTATGTCCTCCTGGAAGAAGATGACACCAAAATGTATACCTACATTTACTTTGGCCCTTTCATTATCCATTAGCGTACCTTTTAACCCGTCTAAGTGTGGTAAGATGTTTTTGGTTAATGCTCAAGGAAGTCATTAAATAAAAATATCCAGAGGACTAGGGAAAATCTATGAAATAATCGTTTTTAGTATTCCGGACTTTTGCGGTGCGTTCAATGCGCATTTGCGTTAAATTAAAATACATATGTAACTACACGAGCGTTGATACTTCATTTGAGAGATGGTTGATGACGATACTTTGTGGAAATCAATTTGTAAAGCTCGAAGAAAGAATCAAAGACTTAGCATTTTCATAGGAAAGAATTTATTGTTGTCGATTAGTTTCATTATATTGTAGCTCAGATGTAGTCCAGATGATGCTGCAGTGCAGCGAAACTAGTCGAAAACAATTAATTCTTTCCAGTGGAATCGCTAAATCTTTGCTTCCTTCTTCGTGATTTGTAAATACAAGGGGTACTTCACCTGAAATTCACCCCAGCTACGATCATTATTACCTACAGTCCAATAAGGTTTTAAAATATTTTACATGATTTCATTGCATGGGGCACAGCGACTATGTGAAAAATTACGACAAATATATTTGGTCATTTTTCGCCATTTTAAGATTTATGGGAGGAGTTACAACTAACATATATTATTTTATCAGGCAATATCCTCTTATTATGTAGTGTCTCACTTGCATTGTGTCCTGTCAGAAGACGAAAGTAGTCCGCTCATGTTTTCGGTGTCAGTAGAATCAGGTCACCGAGTTCGGAATTCCGGGTGGAACTAGTTGAAGAAGGACGTGGTTTATTCACAGGCGGGTGCACCTGACCAAGGAGACGCTGGAGTGCTTGGCCGGCGACTACGAGGTGGAACCCGGCAACGGAGGCGAACGTGACGTCTACCTGAGGGACCACAACGTGCAGACCTACTTGATAGTCGCCGGGGACAGATACGGACAGGTAAGGATGAATAAATGATAAGGTCCCCCACTTCTTTTCGGTGAATGGGGGAATAACCTAGCGGAATTACCCTCGGCATCCCACGGTTGTAGACAGACGGAGTTTTATCCTTCAGTGACCCGAATCAGGGTGAACCAAAGCAATGCATTGCGACGGAAAGATAGAACTGTAATCAAGTGCCAAGTATTGCTATCGCGGAAATCAAAAATCATCGAGGAAAAATTTTTAATCTTCACATGATGTGCATGTTAATAAAGAGAGAGAGTAGCGAAGAAAGTTGAAAAAATACTGCATAATAGTAGTAATAGTGTTTGATTTGGGTGGGGTGCGTAGACGACTGTGGTCACATTGCACCTCTCTCAGGCCGATAGCGCGTTGAAAATATATTTTTCTTTTAAGGAAATATTTAATTAGCAAAAGATATTGGTCGACCTATAGAACAGCATTGGCTGCACTTAGGATCCTAAATCTTTCGGCCACTTTTGGATTTGGATGCTTCTTCCGAATGGTGCATGGAGACAAATTTTAAGAAAATCACAGTTTCTAGTTGAATCAAATAGCATAACGAGAGTTGAATATATGTTTTCATTTTATTATTAACTTTGTTAAATAGTCATTTAATATTCGAAAATGCCGTCCTGTTAAATCATCCGGACCAGTTCATCTGCTAACCTGTCGAAAGATTGCTTGTGACTTTGTTTTTTTTAGATTTGACGGTATGTATGCTTACGTTTGTCAATGGGGTGATTTTTTTTACGAAGGTATCATGGACTTTAATGGGATCTAAATACCTAGCGAAATATATCAGGGGCAAAAAAATAACTATAAACTTGAGAAATAATTGCTTAAAAACTAAAAAAAGGGAAATTTTAGAGTAACTATATAAGGACAAGATGGCAAATAGTTAATGTTTTCGCATGTGAATGAGACAAAAAGTTTCAGGAATTGATCTTGGAAGGAATGCAAGAGAATATCGGTTATATTTTTTAGCCTATTCCCCTTGCGTCATATTTTTTTATGAAAAAATCCCTCCAAATTCAAATATGTCCAACGCGACCGTCAATACGCACATCACGAGCGATGGATAAAAGGAATAAGATAGTTAATTTAAATTTTAAAAGGTTTATTATTGAATAAATAATTAAGCGTCTTTATTTTGAGGAAAGAGATTTAGTCATTTGATTATTTTCTACCATCGGTCGTGATTCCTACAGCACGAATGATAGGGAGATTGAGGTTTGCAATGAGCTGGGCGTTGGAATTTTGCGACTTTAGGTGAGCAACTGAGCCCGCGCCTCGGCTGAAGAAGTTCATCACTAGAGAGCTCTCCATACGGCGTCAAAGTGTAGATAATAACTCAATTAAACTTATGCAATAACGTACCACCACTCGCCGCAACTCGAAACCGCGGATGCTCTTCGAAATGCAGCTCACTAATCATCCCCAGCAATCCGATCCTTGATATCTCGCAAAGTTTGACGTGGATAGCTCTTCACGGATGTGCTCGAGGTTGGCGGCTTATGTTCGTTTCGTGGTTCGATGTGTCACTCGCGTCACAGCGAACTTGTTTCGGAGGTGAGCGATTGTTTCGGCCTATTCAGATATTTTCGTGCATTTTACATAACGATAAGATTGCGGATTAAGTCGTATTGACAGCTCCGCCCACGAAGCTGCTCACTACCACGCGAAATAGAGGTCGAACAGCTGAGTGCCCCTTGCGCACTCGAAAACCACTTCGAACCACCGCGAAAGCTCGCGATCGTCTTCCCTTCCGGACGTACGGAACGGATTCCCATGTGACATAAAAAGGGGTTAGCTCAGAGATACGGCGACGCTTGCTCCCGTCCACCTCCCCCACTTCGTATGCATTAACCGTCGCTCTCTCTCTCTCTCCTCTTCGCCGTCCTCTTCCTCCGCCCCGCATTCCCCCCGACCACCCAGCCACCTCCAGGTGCAGCAGCGGGGCGAGGAGGCGGAGGGGGACGCGTCCAAGGGCAGAGGTCGTTCAACGGGGGCGTGTCCAAGGAGCTCCGAGTCATGGGACACAGCGCCGCCACCCTGGGCTCCCGTTCAACCCTGTCCAGGAGGTCAAAGTGAGTTTTCGGGTTCGTCCTGGATCTTCTGCATGATTGCCCATATGGTTGGCGCCACCATTTTTACCAAATAAACGAATGTTCTCCGCCTTAAACCGTCTGATTGATTGGCAGCACTTTTCAAACTTAATCGCTCCATTTCATTTCCACTTCATTTCTTATCAGATATTCATTGTAATGTATGTCATTTATTATTTATAAATATTCAGCGGTGTCCAACCCCCCAAGCTCAAAGACAAACCACAACACTGCCCATCACACCGATCCACCCCTCCTCTGGTCACTGATCATCCCCAAAAAATCTGAATTCACTCATATAATCTTAGTACCATTATTTAGTTATATCTTGAATCATTGATAAAATGTTTATCGAAATTAATGCTAATTGTGTTTTGCAGTATGCGTAAGGAGTGTGGCCATATCATGAAATATAACCAAAATGCAGAAAATTACAGTTCTTTACTGATAAACATTATCTTTCAACCAATTCATCAAATACAGTAATTATTTGTCGAATTGACCGTTATCTTAAAACTATTAGGTCAATTTTCATTCTTAAGTGCCATCCCCCCCCCCCATTTTAATAGCACAAAATGATGCAGTTATTTCAAAGTGTAAAAATCACCTTTACTGTTGCTAAATATATGCTCTCATTCAATCTTAAATTCGCAGATGGATTTACAGCACTTTTCAATTTGGCGAATGATTTTTTTACAGTTTTAAAGTGGTGATTTTAATGCACATTAGCTGATCACTTCGTTTAGGTAACTGTCGTGGCATTTCCCGCAATTCTTTGGTTATCGTATACGACGAAGTTTGCATCGTGAGTTTCCCTCCTCCTGAAATATTGGATTTTTGTCTTCCTCCCTTGCATATTCTCCTCACGTTATAAACTTCTAGTATAGTGTTTTTAATTCCTTTATGACGACGAATAATATAACTTATTATGGTCCTGAATACTAGAGGGCCACTCCCATTTTCTCAATAATAAAATTAATAAATAATGGGATCAACATTCTAAACATTGACTCGTATCCTACGCGGTGATATATGAAGAACGGAATCCTACGGCAGGGATCACGTAGTCAACAAATAATTCAGTCACACCGCATGGAAGCATGCTCAAATCTTGTTTTAGGTCAGAATCAATTCCTTTTTTTAGATGTTTACTTGCATTTCCGTGAGGTGATAACCTTAAGTGTTCTCCGCGGGGAGTCCAAATGACTCCGGAGGTGAGTTAACAGCGGTTTTTGAGATTTCATGGCCGATCTTCTCGTGGAATTGATTTTACTTAAAACAATCACGAGTTTCAAACCACATGAGTTTTGAACGCTTAACACATTACTCTAATTACATTATTTTTTGTTTATTTTTTTTATGGACATTGTAGCATCGGATGGAGATTCCTTTGTTAATTTTTATATAGTTAAGGCAAAGATAACTCTCCATCTAACATCAAATAAGAACATTTCGGATGGAAATAATTTTTGACCGGCTTAAATATGAATCTCTCTACTTGTACATGAGGATCCATCGCATATTAAGACCATGTTGATGAGACATATTATTTTGCAGCTGTAGTTGCTCAAGAAATTAATCATGTGAATTTTTTTCCTGAGTATTATGAATGACAGTAATGTTCAGACAACTATGCGCGAAACCCACTGAGAGATCCACATGTTCGATTTGAATTTATGACTCCCGGGTATTGACTATGTGTGAATAATCATGCTTTTAGAAACATCAGAATTTACTAAATGAAATATAGGACTTATGAGTCGAGCAAAAGAGCAAAGCCCTACCGTTAAATTGAAAGAGCACCTTACGCTCTTTCTCGTAAGCGACGGCTTGGTTTGTTCAGCAGACAATGACTACATTTCCTGAGTCCATTGTTCGTTCGTTTCAACTTTACTTAACATCATCATTGCTAGTGGTGTTCCATTTTAAATCTTGGTAAATTATTGCACTCAATTCACTGACATAACGTAACGCCGGGGGGGGGGGGGTTCGGCAAGGGGTTGTTAACCTCGAGCGCCACTTTAGGTTCACTGGAGAGGAAGGAGCACCGAAGTAAAATATCCAAAATGGTCCTTTTCCATGTTTCCTTTATTTGACCATGTTTCTTTATTAGAGATTGAATGTATGTGTATCTTATTTCTATGTTTTGTTATATGAGCAGCTATCAATTGTTAGCACTGCGACATGCGATTAATTGGATAGATTAATTGATAAAGGGGGTCAAAAGTAAAATCCCTGTAGGGTTAGAGAGGGGGTGGGAAAACCAGGAGCCGTCCGGGTCGGTCCAAACTCAACGAGGGTGGTCCCAAAAGCACCCGGCTTGGCCTAGTGATGGCGGTAGTTGTTTGAAAAATAACACTGCATTAGAAAGTATGCAATCTATAAAGCATATGTTTCAAGTTTGAATACTCCACGTTGTTTAGTATTTGTTTCGCAGCCATCAATAGTGAACGTTTTCAGTGAACTTGTGAAAATGGAGAAAATTGGTCATCGTTATGCGATACAATACTTTTATTTGAAAGGCCCCACCCCTACAGAAAAAATGGCTCCGTGGTCAAAGATTTTCCAACCGTGAAGAAGCGATGTCGGCAGTTAATGGCTATTTTGAGGAGGAAGACATTTTTGAATTATAAAAAGGGTATCGAACTTATTGAGCATCGCTGTGATAGAGCTGAAAAGAGATTATGTTGAAAAATAAATACATTTTTTTCCAAAATTTTTGTGTTTTCTTTGTTGGGTGGGGTACTTCTGGGACCACCCTAGTAGTCACGCTGCTGCATTAATTCTTTCCCATTCAAATTTAATTCTCCTCTAAGATTGTTTTACGTCCAATAAGGCTCACAGGGTAACACAATCTTATTCATTATAGGCAGTGTATTTCTACATATATTGAGGACGGAACATGGAAAGGACTGAAGATAGGAATGATCTACGGTGGGCAATTATAAAATCAGTTAGGTTTGCGAAATACCCAGTCAGCCGAAAGGTTAGAAGCATTGCCGAGGGCATTGGAAAGTTAGTGCGAGTGATGTGGGATAACAATCAATGTAAAAAAAATTATTGTTTTGCGGATGTGGAAAGCTAAATTGAACGTCAAAATCGGAGAACACAAACTAGACCGGGTAGAAAATTGCATTTAATTTGGAAATACTTTCTACGTACCCTGATTTTTGAAATATCAGAGACGTCAGAATAAGAATAAATGTGTCAGGCAAGTAAGCTTTCACAAGGGGGAGGGTTTTGGTCTGTGGAACGGCGAGTAAGATTTTTAAGAAGAGACTGGTGAAAATTTTTGGTGTGGAGCGTGATTTTTTTACGGCGCGGAAAATTGGCAATTGAAGCAAGATGACAGGCGTTGATGCTTTTGAGATGTGGTTGCGGGGAAGAATGAAAAAGGTAAAATGGACAGAAAGGAGAACCAAAGACGAAGAATGCACTGGGTATGGGTGGGGAGAAGAGGAGATTGTTGGGAGAAATTCAAAGAAGCAGGAGAGGTGGATTCAGAACATTTTGATTGGCCATGGGATGTTGAAGACTGTGATAAGAGGAGGGAAAGTTAGGGAAGTGAGGTAAAAGGAGGAAAAGAACGGGCATGTTGGACGGAATGGAGAAAGGAAGGACGTATGAGGAAACGAAAAAGGGTATATTCTGGTGTGAGGTATCACGCTTAGTGTCTTGTTAAGTGAGGATAAGAAATGCATGTGTGTTCAGTCTATTTCCATCCAAAAGCTAACTTAAAGGGTAGACCGTCAAACCTGCATTCACTTCATTTACCTTCCTCGTTGGGACCTGGCTTTTTATTTTATCTTTTCCTGTACCCATAAAATATCCGTTATGATTCACGGTTGACAAAGTCATCCAGTTCGATTCCCGCATGGTGCCTCATTTTCCCTCTCTTACTCTTTTGTACACTTACCTTTTTTCTCACTTAAACCGTACCTTTTTTTTCAACGTCCCTCCCCAGCAATATGTTTCACAGTTTTCATTTTTTCTCAAAAAACATTAGCGGGGTAGCCTAGTGATGATCTATCGTGGCGAAAGTGGGCAAACACTCAAGAAACTTTACGAGTAGCGCAATTTAGACCAAATTTTCAACATTAGAGTTTTTAATTTTGATACAACTCATTAGCTCATGGTTTCTCAGACTCGTCGAATTTTATGCAACTCCTGTGCTAGAGGTTAGAGTTGGGCCCTCGGACTTTGGATTAGAGCGAGTGAGCATTGCACACCATATTAATTTCATCGGCGTTTGAACATTAGATTTTATATGTACATTACATACATACTTCCTCACTTCATGACGTCCAGCCTAATTATTTGCGTCCAATTATTTGCCTAGCCTCGCTTTCATTTAGTTCCCCCCTCTATCACAGTCTTCAATATCTAATCGCCAGTCAAAAAGTTGTATCCATCTTTCTTACCTCCTTTGTATTTTCCTCAACCATTCCCTCTTCTCCCCCAGTATCCATCGCGTCCTTGTTTATTTTACTTTCTGTCCTCTTCACCTTCTCCATCCTTTTCCACACTCACGTTTCAGAAACCTCCGATCCATACCTATATGTCTGCTTCAATGACCATGTTTCCGTGCAATACAAAACCATTTTCTTTATCAAATTTTAAACTAACCTTCTCTTAATGTCCTTACTCAACGTCCCTGTCATCCATTTCCTCCTCCTTGTGAAAGCTTCTTTTACTGACGCAATACTTCACCTTAAGCCCCAAATACGTTTACCACTGAGGTCCAAAATAATCTCTGGGAAGGTTAAACTGCTACACCTGCTCTAGTTTTTGCCCTCCAACAGAATGCCCTGTATTGTAGCGTTCAACTTAGCCTTCTTCCTTCTCAAAACCTCATAATCTTTGTTTTTAAGTAAGTATTAATCAATGAATTATACACAACTTTTCGTAAAATATGACGATGGTAGAAAGCGAAATAAGTAGTAATATCTACTTATTGATATTCATGAACAAACATGAAACATGGACGGCAATGATCGTTGCTTTACCCTTTCACCAGACTGCAATCTTCAAATAAAAGGACTGCAAGGCATTACAAACGTTATTTCCTACTTTACAATAAATATTCTCTATTTTATTAACATTTGCTTAAAAGTGTTACGTGGTAATTATTTTGAATGTAATCTTACTTAATGAGTAACGATTTCTTAAATTCCGAAAAATTGATCCTTTTACTCTTACCACTCTACACACGCATCCTGTCGGGGATACGGTGAAGCTATGGATATTTTTAGTCAAAGCACATAATCCTATGCCATAATCCCCGCTGAAATTCCAGGAAATCTCTTTAAATCATCCTTTTCGGGCGGAAACAATGGATCCCCAGCGCTTTCCGCGACATTGTTTAGACATAAGAGTACACAAAACACGACCAAGGAAGAAACGGAGAGAGGGGGGAGGGAAGCAGAGGGGCATAAATGTCACATTCGACGTTTTCCAACCGAACCCTTGGTGTTTGGGGGGGGGGGATGTGTTGAGTAAGAGAAGGATGCGTCAGGAGAGTTAGGCCGAGGGGCCGCCGAAGTAAACAGTCTTTCGTGTGGCTCCCTCCGTAACTACAAACATCCATCCCCAGAAGGGCAGCGCAATGCTCGATTTTCATATTAATTTGGTATCGTAATATCGACGTCTCATCCACGTCGCGACGTGGAGGATCCACGTGGAATGTCGATTCAATGCATGGAGTGATGCAATTTCCATCGGGGTGTATCATTTGAAAAGATAGTTACGGCTCGACCACATCCTCACCCTATATTCTCTATGTCTGCTTTTCTCACTTCAATATTTATGCACCGGTGGGCGATGCTGATAATGGGGAATGTTAAAACCCAAATTTGTTCCGTAAAATTATTTTTTCACTCTGCTTAGCGGCTCCGTAGCGCTCAAATCATGAGCTGAAATAACATCATTGATGTTTTTAATTACGTTGTATAACAATTAGCAGCAATTAACAACTCAACTCAGTCATTAGGCCATTACTGAGCCAATATTCAAGACAGAATTATTCGCGTGATATCTTCATATAAATAGGTTCGGAGGAACAAAGTGAGTGAGTTGAAGATAAAAGGGGTGTTTCAAGGAGGCAGTGGTTCGTGATAGGAGTCACCCAGTCTCAAACCCAGAGGTCGGTTTCATAGAAGGGGCCAGATCTTCCTTTGTACCGAGTCCGACGGCGTGTGAAATTCACACATTCCGGGAAGGGGCGGCTGGGTCCCGTCCCACCTGCGGTTTACCAGGGTGATACGGTTAAAGCTCGCCTCGCACTAAACCCAACGGCGTGTGAAACTCAAACATTCAGGGTATGTAGGCCAGTTTATTTCCGTGCGTTCGCCCTACAGTTTCCCGTAAAGGCCTGGTCCCAGGAAAATAGGAAGATTTATCGGATATAGGCGTTCGGAGGCGTCACCCGGAGTTGAACCCGAGACCATCCCATCGTTAGAGACCATTACATCTTTAGCCCAACATTTTAATCCACTAGACGACCATGCTTTGGTTTGAAAAACGTAAAAAAAATTAATGCTTTGTATGGCATTGTTTAAATTCTATACGTCCCTCGTCACCATCATTAAATAGTTCAAATTAAACTTTACATTAGAATAAAACTCAAAAATTACGTAGTAATGAATTTCTGTAATACGCAAGAGCAATTCCCTCCCGACTGCATCAGTAATATTGAAATGGAAATTATAGACACAATTAAATACTTAGGTGTTACCCTCACTGTACTGGGTGAAACACATGCGGGGAATACATATACTAGTATATGGATAAGCTAATGAAAAGTTAGGATTTATTAGAAGAATATAGCGGAAATGCGACGAAAAGATGAAAGAGTAACGTTATCTTTCGGTGGTTAGGCCTCATTTGCAATATTCTGTTTGTAAATGGGATCCTCATGAAGTTGGATTGATTGCCGAATTTCATCGCATACAGAGTAGAGGAGTGACATCTGTAAAACGTTGCTATGACTAACTTGGTAGCGTATCAAAATTATTAAAGGAAATAGGTTGGGAATCACTCACAGAGCGAAGGTTAAATTACAGATTAAATCTCTTGCATAAATTGGAAGCAGGTGTCTTTAGCAATGATGTTGAAATTATATTATTAGACCCATCGTATTAAGGTAAGTGAGATGATGTAAATAAAATTAGAGATTAAGTGTAGAACAGATCTATTATATCATATTTTCTACGAACGATAAGGGACCAGAATAATGTTGTCCGACCGCTCTGGAGGGAAAAATATTTAGAGCCCAAGGTACATAGTCTGGTGTTTAATCGCCCGTGCCCCACGGTTCCTGCAATGCGGTTCCTTGCTGGGTTCAATGTAATATAATGTTGATGTAAATCGCGATATCGGTCAACGCATTTGGCAAGGTTAGATGCGCCAAAACCCCCATGCACCCAGAGGGATTACATTGCAGTGTCACGTAACGTCGAATGGAGCACCGCTATGTTTATAAGTTCACCCACTCCAAACATGCTTCCTTCAGAAAGAATGGAAATACGAAGGCATTACGCAACTGCTCTGGTTAGGTAATGGCTTGTGGTTAACTGACAAATAATACTAAAAACGAACTGTATGGAAATGTGTTCTAGTCTGAGTTACCTCCTATAAAACAATACATTCATTATCTTGGCCTGTTTCCTGACCAAAAAAGCTATGAATTGCTTTGAAAAGGGACTTCAGATGAACTTAAAGTTTGCTTTAAAAATTAAGTTTCATTCATTCCGTGTTCGTAGCCCATTAATTAAATCCATTGAGGTATTGAGCATCACTTTGAGTGTCGAATGGTGATAATATTCTTGAGACAAATTATTTTTGAAATATATGTCTAATGATTAACAGTCTCATCTTGAAGACTTCTCCAATACTTATTTTATTACTCTTATCGCAATCGGTAGTATTCACGAACGTTCTTTTGCCAATAGACAAGTAAAATCATATTATTCCCTCGCAGGACTCCACTAAGTCGTGTACCACTGGGCGTTACCACACCCTCGAATGAATATTGATAATTTCGATCATGCAACATGTCTAATGTTTTCTATTATTTGTAAGCTGGAAGCATGTATGGGAGAAAAGATTACACTTTTCAGTTGGTTCAGCAATCTCCCTTTTGTCTACATTTCTCATAACTTCTGCGGAGTCCCACTGACTCCCATTGACTCCCACTGAGTCCCATTAACTGTGGTGATAGAATTCGTTCCTCGACCTCGGCGTTAATATCTTTAATGCCTTGCGACGTAATCTGAAGAAAACGGAAAACTTCTAATTGTGCATTTTTATTTACGTATTTTTGAATTGAAATGAAATCGGTCAATAAGCGACCCCCAACGCTCAGCTATGCTCGACTGTTAGACGGATGGATAAACTCTCCAGGCCACATTAAAATCTTAGCGGTCATTCCATATGCACTGAGGGAAAAATGTATTTCAGGGATTGTTCTGGTATTTTTGATTGAAGATCCGTTCAATGGCTCCTTGGGGGGTGGAGTGAAGTACGCGAGAGGCAGTATTGACCCGCGGGTGGTAGCTTCCCCCTCTCTGGACAATTTGAACCGAAACTTTTCCCACGCCCTTCGAAATTTATCATTTTCCTAACTCTAAAGGCCGGAAAAATATTTCCCTTAAGCCTAACCTGACAGTTTAGACGAGACATCTCAGTGATTGAACTGAAATAAAGAAGTGTGTCAAATTTTACACACTTCGTGTCCGTTATTATTCATTTATTAATACTTATATTCTAAATTATAACGATTAAATGATTACACTGCTTCGCGCTTTCTACTTACAGGTTAATTTTTTAAACAACCCCAATTATATGGGCGTAGTATTGGCTCACGAACCACGGAGTTGCCATTTTCTACCAAAACCTAATATGATGAAACTCTTCAGTACTACATATACTCTTATGCCCAAATATTTTCATCATTTTAAAATTAAGATGGTGACTACCTCTGTATTTTTTTGCATTTCCAGCAACACTCAAATCCATTCAAAGTGTGAATGTTCGTTACTCTGTTTCTTTGTATTAAAGTTAATTGCTGACATCAACGTTGGCCGGTAAAGACTGCATATTTCGTAAGAACGCGATGTTTTAATGAATGTTCTTACATTCGCTGTACGAAGAGCATGCAGAGCCATAACCTGGTATTTGGAGCTTTGTATGAGCTCTTTTTTTCATTTTTATATGTTGCAATGTATGCGAAAAAAAATTCATTTATAGCAGGTATCCATCTGATGTATCGCAGGTTTTTCACCCCCCCCCCTTTCTCTTCGTGGGTGTTTTTCCTGCGTGGGTTTTTACTAGTTGAGCAATGACTCGCTCTCCCTAGCTGTTCCTCATTCAAACCTCATTCTTTGCTTAGACTTTCCTTATTTTATTGTTCTCTATCTTCACTGTCATTTACTTTGAGTATGTGTCGGTGCATCCTTAATTTATATATGTATGTATGTATGGGTGTATATGTGCGTAATTATGTATGTATTTATGCATGTGTATGTATGAAAATGTGTGTATGTATGTGTGTGTGTATATGCATATATATGTGTAGGTATGTGTTTGCTGTATACATATGTGTATGTGTGTGTGTATATATATATATATATATATATATATATATATATATATATATTTATTTATTTATATATACCTGTATATGTATATACTTTTTTCTTTTCGATGTGCAAATCTGGGCTAAATAAATTTATGTCTATCTATATGTATTTATGTGTCCATATGAATGTAACTAAGTTTAACGCCTAATATAATATGTATACGACGATGGGTTAAATGGAGGAAGGGTATCAATTTCTTAGGTCTCAATTTCGCCCAAATAAAGACCTCTATCTATCTATATTAAAGGTTATGCGCCAGTATATTTTCTAATTCTAATGTAAATTACGAGATTGTGAGCAGAATTGTGTATATTTTGGTTTTTCGATTAATACCATTTTAGCATTTTAAAAAAACTAATCAAACTGATGGTTGGCTTGACAGGCGAAAATAGAGCTCCCCTCGTTCTAAGCCCAACGGAGTGTGAAATTAGAGGGTGGGGGAAGACCCTGTTCCTTTCCCTGTGCCTGCCACGATTTCCCAGGCGGACCCTGGGGGAAAATCACACAACTTCATTGACGCTTAGGGTGCCCAAGTTCACCAGGAACGTGAGGATGGATTTGAACATAGTACCCCCGGTCAGTTGCCAAACGCTCTAGACATACCGAACTCCTTTCCCTACCTCTACGTGTTATTATATTATTAAGAATTATTATATTATTAAGAATTATTATATTATTACTAATTAGGTTATCTTTTAATCGATCCTCTGCCTTAATCCTGCTGCATTCCTAAGACCCACGCAACACGGGAATTAATAAAGACTCTAAAACCTGCATTACAATAAACCATTCTTCTAATACACATACTTCACATCTACTTCCCCTCAGTCCAACATGGCTATTCTTTGCCTGCCTCTACCTCGCTTACCAACATAGGGTATATATCCTCTAAATATCATAGTCTTTAACAGTCCATCACCACACAATCTGCACTGCATCCACTGTCTGTGCTCCCTTAGAATTGATCTCACTTACCTCTTCTTCTTACCATGCTTAGAACTTGTTCGTTTGTTTTTCTTTCCGTCCATTTCTCTCATTCTATCCTTCTTCACACCCACATCTCAAAAGCCTCCAGTCTGCGTTGATCCTTTTGACTCGACGACCAATTTCCTAGTGTTCTGTATTAAAGTTTTCATTCGTGCATTACGTGTACTACGAGGAATATTTGAATATGTGTCCGTGAATCACTTCCAAGGGGTAGGTGTTGACCTGATCGGTCCTCTTTGTTCCTTTGCAATGCGCCCAGGATCGGCTTCGTCGAGGCGGCCGAGAGGAACAGGGATCCAGACGACGAGGTGAACGAGTACCTGGGCCGGGCCATCGACGCTCGGAGTATCGACAGACTCCGGGCGGAGCACGGTCGAAGGTTCCTCCTCACGTTCAGGAGGCCGGAGATCGAGGAAAAGGTGAGACCATGGCCAGCTTCAATCCATTGCATTGGAGGAAAAATGTACTCTTCTGAGGTATCGAGTCCCCTGTTAAACCTTTCAAAATATCATTATAGCAAGTGGAGTGCTAAAAAAAATTGGCAGCTACGGTAGAAAAATACATAATCGTGAGCGATTCGATATTTTCAGTTATTTTATCGGAAATTACGAAAACAAATTTGTTAGCTACGTACCATATATTCGGGTTTTAATTGAGTCAAGCAATAAAATATAAAATGATATTAAATTAGAGCACTTTATAATTAGAATATTGCATGAATTACTAAGTGAAATAAATGTGGAACTAATTAATAAAAGTTTTAGCATGCCTTAAAAAAATGTATACATGCAGTTTGAACAGTTTTAAAGACGATTCCCAGAGTTTTTGATACTCACACTACAATTTTTGAAAGTATACTTTGCATAAATATTCTGTTTTTCTCGTTTCCTAACAAAAGCACACACTTCATCTTTCCGAGGCAACTTGACTGTTTCAGGTGATTCTTGAAAATGGGTTTGATAAACAAGATAGGCTAGGGCTAAGTTCCTGAAAAGATCGTCGTATTTGACTCTGAGAAATTGAGGCTAGATTGCGTTTACATATATCATGATTAGGTTAAGAACATTGGAGACCGTTAATCTTAAGAATTAATAAATGTTCTGCTAACTAAAACTGTATAAGAGCAACTCTTATGAAATTTTCCGCCATAGAGCATTAAATTGATTAGGCACACACTTCCAAAAGAAGAATCTTGTGCGTATGGGAAAAAGCCCATATTTTTTTCCATTTTGCAAACCTCAAAACTCACCGGCTTTTTTCTTTTCTGTCGTGCTTTCATGAAATGCACCATCATTGTTAATATTTTTCTAATCCTTTGATTGTCGCACTGATTAGTTACGCAGTCTGCTAAATCGGACCGCCCCCCCCCCTCTCTTTCTTTCTCTCAGAAGGGTGACCAAATAAAATATGTAAATTTCATAAATAGCAACTTGCAAGTGTACTCTATAGTAGTCATTTAAAGCACATAGTTTAAAATATACTGGTATCTATTTGAAGGCAATAATGATTTCCTTCAATAAAAGCTATCACACCGATGAGTAAAGGAAAATATTTTCCAGTCATATGTTTTCAGCCAATAGTCGTGTTTTAGTAAGTACTTTTTTTCTATCTGAATATTCGTAGCTCCAGATTTCTGGACTCATATCACTCTTATGACTTGATTCAAGCACAGTATTTGAGGGGTCTTAGGGCAGCAAATAGGTAAATTATTCGGGTTCTTTTGATATAAATACATTGAGATTTTACTGGGCATATTTGAGATCCTAAGTAAGTGCTTTGCCTAGCACTATAATTTGCACTTTTTTCTCTAATTTACACATTTTTCCATCTATATCTATTTCAGAAATACAGCTTCATATAATATCAGCTTTGTCTGGGCAGTAAAAACTCTCAATTACAGTTTATAGCATATCCTTGGCTGTCCATTCAGAATCTAGTCTTAAAATACCCTAAATTGCATAGCATTGCTCTTTGTAAATTGAACGTGTGAAAATTGCACTAAGAAACTCTCTGAAATGACAACACGTGTGGTGTAATGGAGAATATTCACTCTTATTTTATAATATTTTTAAAATCTCATCATTTGTGCATTAAGATTTATACAAATTATTATTATAAGATTTGTACAAATTATTAATCTCATTTTACTGTGATCATTAGATTATGTTTGTCATAAAATATATATAAAATCCTCATCCAAGTTTGACTATGACTAAATGTTGAATTTAATGCATTCTTTGTGCATGAGTTTTTAATTTCTGCAGCAATGGAATAACAATCCGTTTTCTAACTAGAGTATTTTTAATTTCAGTAACTAGAGTTAGATCATCTTTGATTAAATTTGTTAAACTTTGCAATTCTATATCCTCAAATTTACAGTTTTCTGCTTAACCAACTTTTAATGCAACACAAAAATGTTTTTACTAATAATGATACATTAAATACGGAGTGTTTCATATTGATTCTTAAAATCTAAATTGTGTGTGTACATGCACCCAATTTAGGAAAATATTAAGTACAACAAGGAAAACATTAAGTAATTTATTTTTTCTTATTGAATGAGAAGTACTCTAAGGAGCCCGATCGCCAGATGTCTACTTACTTCATGAGCTCTGCAATTGTTTTTGTCACTATCGTTATTGTGCAGCTAATAATCATTCCCCAGTGAGTACTATTCATTTTCTTTTTTATGCTTATTTTGCACGGATAAAAATAAAATTCTGAAATTTTTCATTGGTGTTTCAATGCTTGAATTACAACTAAGAATTAATCATAAAATTATACATATACTTTGTCATAAAATTTCTAGTCAAATTTCTTAGTGTGTGTGTTTCTTGAGACATAACATTCAAGATTCCATGTTGCTGGTATTCAATGCAATGAATAAAAAATTAAATATTGATAATAAATTCACATTTATTTGATATTGATTTCTTGTGGAAATTTTCCAGCACATCAATATTATAGAATTGTATATCATAAAAATTATTATTTGAAAAATTTTGGACCAAAGGAAATGTATATTTTACATTTTTATGAAATAGTGACTTGACAAACTATTTAATTTTCTCCTGATAAATTTTGAGTAATATTGCCAAATCATTCCATTTCAGCTCATTCATAATGTATGCATCCTTTGGATTTGCTGGCCTCATAGTCCTGACAGCAAATATGGTGATATTTACTGAAAATAATAAGGTTAGTCAATTTAAAATTTATCATGGTTACATTATTATTGCTTTCAGTACCACTTTAAACAATAATATTTTGCCAAAAATGGTAAGGGTAAATAGAAATTTTGG